>NC_046340.1:16502663-17225141 GCF_000738735.6 Corvus cornix cornix
ACCTGTAACAGAATAGGCCTGGTGGAACAGCTGAATAATATATTATGCAGCCAATCACTTATGCTCTGACATCCACCTGGATGCTTAAAGAAAAGCATGTTTTCTCAAGAAAAGCCAGTAGTAAAAGCATTCACCTGTGTTGCAAGGACAATGCTATTCTTCTGCCCTGTATTGCTTTATATCTCATGAACTGAATCTATTTCAGGTCCCACTGAAAATGCACAATAAGTCTCTTGACTGAACTGCTAGAAATTCAGGTGGCCCCAGTTCAGACACGCTGTGCTCTCACACCATTTTCTTTGTATATTTATAAACTTGAAATGTGAAGATGTCTTTCTTCCCAAAACTCCTTGGAAAGCCAGTGGATAGCTGCCCTGCTCCCAAGCGCGTAGGTGTGCTTACACCTTTGACGGACTTCATCCTGCAAAGCCTTTGTATCAATTTATCTTCACTAGGTACACTGGTGACTGGATCCTAAATCATGGCCTATTTACTGCACACAGGCATCTGTTTGACTAATGTCATTGGAAGGACGTGGAGGTTTAACTGCCTACTTGTTGCTCATCTGGCAGAGGCCTTTGACAATGCCACACTCTGGTGTATCTGCTGGTGGATTAATCAAATGCCCACCTGCCAACAGCCTCTCTGCTAGAATTTCACATTCCCTTCTTTGCTTCCTGCCTCTGGTTTCGGGGCATTTTGTTGACTCCACTCTGCCAGTAGGAGTATTATCCATCTGCCCCAGGAGAGGTTACAGACATCAGCACACAGAAAGGAACAGAAGCAATAAAGCCTCTGAACCTCGTATCAGACAACACTGGAACACTCCAAAACCATACTATTTCAGCTTCTAGCTGAAATATTTTTTTAAATTTCTTTTCTAGTACTCGATTTTTCAGTGACAACAAAAATGGAACCACTGTGGAAAGCTGTCACTTTTCAATTAGAACATCATTCAAATGAAAGTCCCCGTCTTTAGCGTGCAACTTGAGTTAAAAAATGTCTACAAACTCTTCAGCATGCCTAACTTTTACAATGAAACAGCCAACATAAGAGCTAGAGGTAGGGCAGAACATGTAATACATCTACAGAGCAAACTTGAAGAACTCCTCCATTGACTTTTATCTGTGACAAAAAGAAATTGTTACCTCTATCTAAGGCAAAGTTTTAAAGAACATATTACGAGTCAAATATAAATGTCTATGACACCTAGGTTATATGAGGGTTTTAAACTTTATGAGTACAGATCACAGAGAGCAAGTACTGGAGTCAGAACATGATTCTCAAGTCTCTTGGCCTATCCAGGTTTCTTCACTTTTCATTCTCCATTCTTCCTTTGTTCTAAGCTCCTAAATCCTTCAAATGTCTCTAGATCAGTCAGGCATGGGCCACAGAAATTATTAGAAGGAAATGAGAGGCCATCCAGAATTTGTTACTCGGATTATCTCAAGTGTGTCAGTGCTACCACAGCTGGCTCAGTTTGCCTTTGTGCCAATGGAAGCCTTAAAGCTTTCCCCAAAAAAGGGCAGATATTAACCCAAACACAATGTCCAGCAGAATTCCATGAATAAAAGGGCCAAATTGGGAACTAAAATACAATCTTTGTGTTACTTGCTGGCTACCCAGGAAGTATTAGATGGGCCGCAAAGTCACGAGCTATTGTCTCCTCCTGGCTAGAATGAGAGCAGCTAGGCAGACTACGTAAGGAGTAAGGCAGCAGTCTTGTTGCAAGTACCTTATCTCCCTCTTTCCTGCCTTCTCCTCAGTTCTCAGCCCTTGCCTGCAAGCCCTAAAGGCTACAAGGTTAGGAAATTGTGAGTGATGGCAGGAGGATCTGAGCAGCCCTCAGAATCCAGCACAGAGAGCACTCTCTGCCTGATAATACCAGAAATAACCTGGTTTAAAATGTGTAATTCCCATACAATACAGACTGTCTTTTCTCCCATATACCCTTACAGGAATATTTTCTCTCATTAAATATTTTTTTGCCAGTAAAAGATCCAGCCAAATTATTAAACATTTAGGTAGCCTTACTTTGCAAAGAATTGGGAAGAGAATCTTTAGAAAGAAGGGACTGGAAAGGATCCTAAAAACAGACAAAGAAAGAGACTTACAACAAACAATACAGACACTGAAAGAGCAAATGGGCTTATGCATCTTCAGTTCTTGCTGCAAAGGAACATCCATGACACTCTGAGCCCTGCAAGCTCCAGGGTGTGAAGATGGCTCCTACAACTGAACCACACAAGTGAGTGAGGACTCATTCTCCTTATCAGCAGCTCATAGTGGCAGTCTCTAAAGCAAGAAGTAGCAGTCATGACCCAAATACAGAATAATACTGCTGATTTTTAATTTTTGTTTTGTTTGCAAGTATTACTCTCAGATTTTTAAATACTATTTGAAATAGGTGTAGCACCTACCATAAAGTACTAAGAAAAATTAGATTTTTATTAACTTTAGCTAAACAGCACAAAGTACACAACCCTGTTAAAGAGTTCTCTGATGGCTTCTTGGGCTGCCTTAGATCTCTCTGAATTTATCAGATACGGAGAGGGAAAATAGGACACTGCCTGTTACACAGCCACCTACAGATTAACAATACCACTAACAAAATGAACACTTCAGTAAAAACCACACAGAAAAGCTTTTAGTCTAAAACATTCCCCACTAAAGAAATCAGTACCCATGGAAATCTGCACCTTATCAGATTATTCATTACACTGTGTACAAATAAGAAGTAACAAGTGAATGATCATTGCAGTATGTTTTTTCAACACCTGTAAAACTCCAGGTTTGGACCTACATCTTGAAAAGCTTCTGACAGGCTCTGATTTACAGCTCCATGCTCTGCACTGACCACATCAAGCAGGTGATTTAAAAAGTGTGGTATCCAGGCAGGAGGAGGGTGGGCAGGAGCGCTGTAAGACAACACCAATAAAATACAAAGGTTCATTCCCCCACCTTGTGGGTAACTGCTAGAACAACAGCTTAGAGCAGCATCTCTTTATTTGCAACCTTGACACACCCATCTATAGATTTCTGCTGTGCTACAGGGAGTCCAATTTTAAAACATTTTTGCAATTAACTCAAAGTTGATTTAAGTAATAAGCTGTTTTATCTTTTAAATTCCACAGCAGCTTAAGAGAATATCTACTCTTGATGTTACTCAGGTTGGTGCACTCTGTTGAAGTGTGAAGAAGGTCCTAAAAAGTTAGCTGTTCAACTGTTCAAAGTCTCTCATTATACTAAACCTTCATTTCCTCTTGTTACCTGATTATATCCCTTCGTGCTGCTTTTAATAACAATTAACCAGCAACAATTCCATGGGATCAGCTGCAGAAGTCTTTTTGGATTCCTTACGAGCATTTCAGTCTAATGTCATAGATCTTGAAAAGTCAACAGCAAATTTCTTTCCAGCAGGGAAAGGGAAAGCACAGCCAGAGGTGAAGATGACAAACACAAGAGGAAGCTTTATAAGCACGATCCAGTCCTCATACATCAACTAAGCCAAGGACAGATTCAGGGCCACATTTATCAGTGCAGAGACCAGACCTGCACAGGTCAGTGATTTACCTATAAAGCTTTTATTGTATGTGAGAGAAATGTATGTCATACCTGATGGGCAGACATTTCAAATCCCTGGAAACTTGCTACATTATTTAGTGCACAAACTGCTTCCCTATTTTTCAAGCCTTTTGTTTTGGACAAGCATTTTGCAGACTCGTACATCTTTACTGTACTTAGCTCTGATAAACAGCAGAGTCCAGAAACAACGTGGACCCAAACACAAGACCAGCACTGGAATTTGAGTGTTGTCATTTTAGAAATACAGAGCATTTTCAGTGCTCCATCTGCTGACTCCAGTAAAATATCTGGGAATGGCTCTGCCTCTCTGACTGAAATCCAAGCAAAAATTTCCTTTCCTTGTTAAAATCTAACAAAGTTACTGTTTTCAAGCACTGAAGTTTGTCTTCACAACTAGATATTTTCCCAATTACTGATGTAAAAGGAATTTGTAGCAGGATACCAAATCAGTTTTTAAATAATTTGGTTTTACCTCTAGAGACTTAGTAATTTTATGGATTTATCACTATCCTGCGTTCACCTTCCTTCACTCCCAACCTACCATGTCAATATTTTGGGGTTCCTCCCATCTCCCTTGTTCCCCTGGCCCCAATGCAATCTGAAGACTAGATCAGAATAGACAATGACCAACCTCACTTCATAATAAATAATATATAATGTTGTCAAACTAGAGGTTTACTTGTTAACTTACAGGAAAGGTGAAGATACTGTGAACTTAATCATGTTTTAAATGCACGTGTTTCTTTCAATAGGTCAGTTTTTTTCCTTGTAAGAGTTATTTGTCCTTTCATATTTCAGCTCTTCTCCCTCAGACAACTAAGGCAACTAGATGAAGCTACCACCTCAGTTGATGACAAATATCTAGAAAAATTCAAAACAGAAGCAAATTGCAGCAGAGAGGTAATCAATGCTAAAGTCTGGAGATCTGCGTATATGCCTCCCTGTTACTTAGTAATTATGCAAATAGGATCCATAATCCAAGGGACGGAATTGCATTAGGATCATTAATAAGCTAAAAAAACATTCATATACCTGGAACAAATTTTAATTAGACATCTAGCTGTAAAATAACTTTTCCCCCCCACTTCAGTCTGTCCTTCTCCTGCTATGTGGCATCACAGGTTCTACTGGGAACTGCCCTCTGCCTCCAAAGCATACCTTTGTCCAGGAAATCTTAATAAACAGATTAAAGCTTTGATTCTTCCAATGCAACTTGAAGTTGTATATGTTGATTCTCAAATCCCTCCACTTGTTTCTTATGTTAAAACTTCTCTGGTCAGTCCACTGGCATCTATTCCAAGTTAAGTCTTCACACTCAGGTTTGACTAAACGCGACTTTATAAGCTGTTGAAAGAATTATTTTGTCAAACAGATGCTAGCTAGTTTCAAAAGGTTTCACAAGTCAGTTCACACTTTTAAAATTATACCTTTTTAATTTTATTTTTAAATATCTGAGTGACCCAAGGTACCCTTATATAAATAATCCCTGTTTCCAACCAAAGCTCAAGATTAGAATGTACCTACTGTAATCTCTGTGTTATTCCACTACAACAAAAGCTTATTTATTGCCAGCAATGAAATAAGAACACTGGTATGTGTTTGTTAAGGTGAATTACTTATTTTATCCCCTCCTTCAACTTCACAACTTATCCTCTTCAAAACTATTTATTCTCTTACCACTAAACCACTCCCTATTCTGTGCCTATAACAAACCAAACAATCTTCCAGGCTCTGCAAATTTGGAGAAAATGGTTAAATGTGATGGTGAGAAGTATTAAGTTCTTTCAATGCATATACTTTAAGTTATCACTGGAAATACAAAACCTTGCATCTTGGATGATTTTCTTTGGTTTTGGGGGGAGAGGGGCACATTTCAGATTTCCTATTGTGACAGAATCCCAGATGAGTGGAGCTTGGAAGGCATCTCCTAAGACTACACAGTCCAGGCACAGTTAGCCAGAGTGTGTCCAGGACCACATGGACTCAGGCTGCAAATATCTGCAATGATGGCTATTCCACAACCTGAGGAGTTTTAAGAATGGTGTGATGCTATTTGTTTCCTTAAATTTTCACAGAAGTACTTTTAAGTGCTTGGCTTATTGTAATTCTGTAGAGAATGACTGGCAGTAGTCAACCAATATGGGCTCATTTTAAGAGGAAAAAGTCTAAATAAAATCCAATAAAAAGAGAGCCTAAAATCCCATTGAACAGTTAACAGCAAAATGGACCAAGCTCATGCAAGAAGCTGATTGCATTTTTAAAATACAACATTTCAGCATGTGAATATTTATTCATCTCCAGACTGGGCAGATATTCAAGGAATATTATCAAAGTAAAATGCTCCCTAAAGAAAGCTCAGTGGAACTAACAGCACTATCCCATGACGAAGCACATGTACCCATTATCTATTTCAAAAGTTTTCATGTCATTCTTTTTTAGAAGAATTAAGTAGCTCTAAAAATGCAAGCACATATTAATGGGTTTCTCAATGAAACAGCTTGATGGTATTATCATTTTCCTGCTACTGTCCTTTTAAAATGGTTACTAGGTCACAGATCTACACGGAGGAAGGCTGTACTGTTCTTTGCCTAGGGGACAACTGAGCATGCCAGGGCAGGGAGGGCATGGCACAAAGGACTGAGCAAGCTTCAGAAGGGTTTCAGGAGGCGGCAGCTGAAGCAAGAGACTGAGAAACAGTCACAAGGACTAAACATTCATCCACACCTTGTGAAAAAAATGCTTTTGAAGAGCTGGAGAAACCTATGATGAGCCAGAAAGCAAAGGAGTAACCGAAGCAAAGCAAGGACCCAGGCCTGACCTACAGAGTTCTAATTAACACTAATTTTACTGTCTTAAAATGGCCTTTGAGACAGCAAAAGGCTTCTGGGAGCTCATTGTAAGGAAAGGCCTAGGAAGATGTCAACATTTTGGCAACTTGGTGTGTTCAGTAATACTGAAAATTCTAGAGCTTCACAGGGGCATAAAACCTTTAAAGGATGGAAAAACATTTTGTTGCCAGATACTAAAAAAAGAAAAAAAAAAAGCCAAAATCCCAAAATCTTTGAAAAAGTTTTTCATTTGCATCGCAGAACCTGGTTGAAATTCATCACTCAAGGTTGTCTGAAAACATACTGTTACTGTCTTATCCCAGCAGATCATCCAAACAGGATTTAATTCTTCACTCCCTCAACCAGCAAGAAAATGTACCAGCTTGAGGAAAGGAACTGACAGGGAACAGGAAAAGAAAGTTCCCAAAGTCAGAGAGCAAAGCCCAGGTAGAGTCAACAGCGTTTGCAGCTGCAGAAGATGCAGCTATGCCAAAAGCTCCTTTAAAAAAAGAGCAAAGACAGAAGGACACATGGTGAAATGGAATGGAACACTTGAGGAAAGCCCAGGACAAGCACTGGAAACCTATTGTTGGGGTTTTAGTTTAGTCTTAGTTTTTTCCTGTTAAAGGAATTTTCTCCCATATGCATGTTGCTAGGGGACAAATAGCTGTACTTAAGAAAGACAAAAAGGGAAGTGGGGCGGGCCTGGCTACTCCTTTGTCTACACCTGGGTGTGGGGGCAGTTCGCTCTGAGCGTCCGGAGAGAGAAGCTGCAGAGCAAGGAGCTGCTGCTTCTTTCTTTTTGGCCGTTCTTTCTTCCTGCTGGAAACAACGCCGGGACCCCAAAAGCCGCTTTCCCTGCCCTGCTGGAGGACCGGGCTGTGGCTGCCCTGCCCCGCTGCTGCTTCGAGCTTTTCGCTACGCTGTAGCCCTGCTCGCCCTGCCTGCCTGGGCCTCCGTGGGGTTCTCCCATCTGGATACATCTCGCCTGCCACCCGGGATTTGCGTTCGTCCCTGCCGCTCCAGCCTGCCGTTCTAGCCTGCCGTTCCAGCCTGCTGTTCCCGAGAGTCTGGGATCGGCTGCCCAGGGGTTTGTGAAGCTCCTTTGTCCCATCCCTTCCCGGGATCCCAGGCCCCCAGTGCCGCGTGTGTCCCGAGCTCGCTCCGGAGCGCCCCCTGCAGCCGCGGGGGAACCATCGCACCTGCCCTGCTCACCGGGAGCCGCCAGCGCCCCTGCCGGCTGCGAGCGGAACTGCACCCGAGGGGAAAGGGCCCGACAGCCGAGAAGGCTGGGACTGGGTTTGTGATTGCTGTTACTGCCATAGTTGTTGTTGTTTTGTTTGACTGGTTATATACATATATATAGAGAGAGAGTAAAGAACTGTATTCCTATTTCCCACATCTTTGCCTAAAGGCCCTTGATTTCAAAATATAATAACTTGGAGGGAAAAGGGGTTATATCTGCCACTTCAAGGGGGGCTTCTGCCTTCCTTAGCAGACACCTGTCTTTCAAAACCGAGACACCTATTCATCCCAAAAATCCATCTTCATTTAAGCAAGAAATGGAATTCCTCTCTCATGTCCTCTTGATCCAAGTGGTAAAGGAGGTCATGCAACACTCCAGCTGGAGGTCATCTACCAGTTCAAATTCAGCTAGCAAGCAAAACAGCAAAGATGTGCATTTCAAAGTAATGAAATATGAGAAAATGAAATATCTACTGTTTACAATTCAAACCAGAAAGTTTACCAAAAACATGAGGAAATATATAACTGGATCAAGCAGAAGACTGGAGTCCAAAATGTGTCTTCAGAACTGTTTTAAGCTCCAATTCCCCTAAAAACAGACACATGATACTGTCTGAACATGCATCAAGTAGACTGAAGTGACAGCTATTTTCAAGAATGAATTAAGAGGCAGTACACAAACAACTAGCCCTAAATGCCAGAAAACAAGATGTAAGAGCTGCTGAGCTGTAGAAAGCTCTTTTGCAGTACCTTCATACTCCAACCATTGTTTCCATACAGTGTCAGTGACACGAGACAAAGCAACAGCGCATAATGCACATGAGAAGCAACAACACCTTAAATCATAGCACAAATACTTGCATATAAAAATTTATTCTTTTTTTTTTTAACATGAACTTGATATACATACAACCTAGACAGCTAATTTATTTATTGTTTGAGGAGAACTTTCCAGAAAACAGGTGATAGCAGAGAATTAAAGGCTGCACCACACTTTTTTCTCATGTAGCAAAGCAGATTAATAGCCATGTGCATACAACACCAATAAAATCACGTGGGCAATGCTCTCTATAAGTTCTGTGTTTGGCAGCTTACTTTTCAAATGTCTTAAGCTTTTTAACTTTGGTGAGCTCATAGGTACAGGTTAAGAGTGCATTTATACAGTGCACCAGCCCTTAAGTACAGAGTTTAAAAGTCTGGGCCTGGTTCACTGCATGGATCTGTAAAAAAATAGTGCCATTTTATTTCATCAAGTTTGTATCTACAGCTATTATCCAGCACAAAATTAAAGTAAGAAACAGAAATTATTCTTTGCAATTGAAGTAAGTTGAAAAGGGCAAATTTTCATGAGTTTTCACAAGGACACTGATTTTCTCATTTGAGAGCCAAAGACTGACAGCAAAAGCTCTCAGTTCACTGATCACTGAACTCAAATCTGTTTGCTTATATAGTTCTTGACTCAGTTACCTATGGATGTGCCTCGTGCTAAGAATGGGACTTATCTCAAGGAAGTTCATGGGATTACTCACACAAGGCATACACTTTGGGTTTAAATGTCATGTTAAACTGAATGCTAGCAGTCTTCAGGAAGACAAACTGCAACAAAATCTTTGTATCAGAAGTGACTTTTAGCTTAATGAGATGGCATTCTTCCCGTAGAGTAACTATACACCGAAATATGGACAGCTAAGTTCTTAGATTGAAGCTTTTGACATACAATGCTCAACTCAGTGGGCTGTTCCTTCTGGAGAAGTCTTTAAGCCACAGTGATACAACCAAAACCATAACCAGGCACACAACAGGTGAACAATATTTTCCATTTTTAAAGTGCAGATTTTCATTTACAATGTGACAACACTCCAAAGTAAACATTTCCAGACAACAATGGCCTATTTCTTTCATATATACTCATTCTTACATTGCTTCACTGCAGTATTTTCTAATATTAAATACTCAGAGATGTAATTATATTAGCTAAAGTATGTACAGCTTTTAATTTAAGGAGAATGTTGTCTGAAATAGATTTTTTCATTCATTTCAATCACAAACAGAAGTAACTAATTTTGCAAAACACCAGAACCACGACTACCACCACTGGTCTGTAAACCATAAATTTAGAGTGCAAATAAGATAACCACTTCATTTTAGAATCTCTGACATTAAAAAAGGCAGAAAGTAAAATTTCAGAGTGGGAAAACAGTTTATCAAAAATTGTAATTTTTAAACTGAAATGCACATTTTAGAAATCCATTGTTTCCAAAAGATGCATGTCTTCTAAAACTGAAGTGTTAATGGCTGTTAACTTTGAAAGAAGACTTCAGATATTTTATCTTTACTTTTTATCCAATGTTTCCATGATGCTACAAATCAATTTTAGGGAGAAAATTGCATACCAAAGGCCAAACCCGACAAATCCTGTCATTATCAAGACAGCATTTAAGGTATCCTCAACTTCAAGGATGCTCTCTTCACCAGCTTCTGTTGTTTGCTTGTTGTCTGGGCTTCCTGAATGGCACAACAAACCCTCTGTAGAACAACAGAGTGAAAGCAAATAAACAATTAAAGCAGGCAGCAGTTTTCTTCCATAAGATGCTACTAAAGCATGGCTAATTCAACAAACATGGAAACCCACATACACAGGCTGGTTTAAGTCAAATACTTAGCTCCTGATTCACATGCACAATATTCAACTGATGAACAGAAACAGAAATCCACAAAAGGTGAATGGGTAGTATTGCACTTGAGAACAGAAAAATCTATTTTTAATGTATTGATACCAGCACGAACATCAGCAAAGGAATGTGCAGTTAGGAAATAAGACCAAAAAATGTAATTAAACACAAGGACGTATCTTCTAATGTGACCTGTGTGTTTTGTGCAATGCTCCAGCTTTGGCCATGCCACTAAGATACAGACACACTAAAGGCACGTGGTACTGTCTGAACGCTGCCTTAATTCCAAGTGTGATTTGGAAGATGTGCTGTAAGAGAAAGCTGAAGGAACATTTTTAGACAAGACACAGTAAAGAACTAAGATCGACTCTTCCGGTATATAAAGTGCCTCAAAATTATAGCAATTTTTTACCTTCCCAGTCTAACCCCTTCTTTTAGAAGGTTCAATCAATTTAATAGCAGCAATTTGGCCCCGATTCTGATTCCATCTGCTGACTTGCCATTTACTGGAGCTACAATTTCAAGCGTGCTTCCAAGACATGGTGGATCTAATTGATTTCACTTTTGGTATCAGGGAGAATACCTCCTCTCTCATCACCTGATACAACACTACAGTAACACACATGGTTTCTTAGGTAAATTTTTCTATTGTTCAAGTACCCTGGAATTTATCCAAATTCATATATCAGATTATGTAAGTTACCTACAAGATCGAACCATCCACAGAACAAAGGCTCACAAAATACTCCAGCCTCCCCAGCACGAACAGGAACAAGCACTTAGAGATAAATGGTAGAAAAACCAGGTGTGGGAAGGGAGGAGGAAGGAATCTAAGTAAGCCTTTTCCTACAAGGTCCACTTACTGGCTTAGTCAGATGATCTTGAAATAATGAGGAGATACATGGAATCCTACAAACTACAGGGAATTTAATACAACCTAGCACTTTAGATATTGGAATTATTTTCCTTTAATGAGCTTTAACATACAAAACCTAAGACTATGTCACTTTGACATTAAATTATTATTGCATAAACTCTCTTAAATGCTTTGGACTATTTGGTCTCATCATACTCTTGGTTAAACTCATTTTTCAGCATGAAACTATGGTAAATGCTCCTCAAGCACAGCAGCCTATTCTCTAACAAGTCTCTGAACATTACCATCTTTTTAACACGCTGAGTTTCAACAATTGTTAACAATATCATAAGAAAAGAAGATTAAAAAAAATATATATATACCCTTGCTGTAGCTTCATCCCAAAGCTGAACTGTCTTTACACATTCATGACCTGTACTGTCCTTTCTTTGGAACATCTTTTGATCCTGCTGCAGAGGGGAACAAAAATGTGCTTCAGATGACTCACAAAACAAGAATGCAGAATCTGTTGCTTAAAGGGCTTGAATGTCAACTTCAGGTTAGATTTCAACATTTCTGTCCAACCCAACTGTCATACTTTCAAGAAACTTCCAGTACATCCTGTCATATACTCCCTTAGCAGCTAGAATCATAAATAAGTTAAAAGCATGTCTGGACCTCTAGTGAGTGTTAAATAGAAAAAAATTTACATGTTTTTCTTACCAAAACCGTAATTTTTAGAATATTTGCTTCATAGGAGGGATAACACGTAAATTCTTCAAATAAGTAATCCCACTCTGTTGTTAAATGGCCTAAGATTTCCACTTCTTTCACATATATCACTCTCCTGTTCAAGAAAAAAAAAAGTTTGCACTCAATTTCTCCCTGGGACTAGAGCTTTTGCTAGAAAAACTAAACAAAATGAAAACATTTGTTTAAGAAGGCAATTTCTATGTGGATTAAAATATCCACTCAGTCGCAGTGGACCTGTATTTCCTTAACACATTCTGAGACAATCACTTGGTCTTTAAAAGTCATAGATGATGTAAGATATCACAGTAAGAGCGGGCCAAGGGGGGTAAGGAGAGAAGTGTACATTTATCTAAGTCTGCAAAACAAACTAAATTATCATTCATGGCCTTGAACGGTGCCTCAAAAAGCTTGTCCATCTGCAGCCTGAATTCTGAGGTGTGCTGATCATTATTTAAAAAACCACACTGGGAAGCTCCATGGTGTTATTATGGATGAGCCCCTCTCATGCACTCAGCCGAGGTGCAAACTGGTGACCTATAGAATGTGGAAATTTTAATCCTTTTTGAGTTCTTAAACTCAAGACTGGTAACATCTTGAATTCTAAAACTTCTCTGATGAGTTAAATATTAATTTTCATGCTGGTACAAAGACTTAAGACTTCATTTAGAATATCCTTTCATTAACAAGGTTGTAAATGTGTATTATCAAACCACTAGCTTGACTGCAAACCCTTATCACAAGCTAATTTGAAAAACCAAAACCAAAGTGAAAAACCAGAATATTTCCCTCCAGTATGATGAAAGGGTCACTGATCTCAGAGTAAACTGTCTTCCCAAATTAGTATCCAGCACTGACATCACAACTAGATTACATTTTCCATTAAGGAAACAAAATAAAATACTAAAAAAATCAAGAAGAAAATAGAGATGGAAACTAGGTAGGCAGAGAATAGCAATCAGTTTAGACTTAGCCATAGGTCTAATCCCCAAGTTGAAATCATGTCAAACCCTTAGAAAGCATTCAAAATTTAATACCTGTTGGTGACAATAAGGTTTGCTCTTCTGCCTCTTGGAATTGCACAGTGGTATCGATACACCTCTTTTTCCAACTTTCTGATGTGCAGCTTCTGAAACAGAAACAAAAAATAATTTGGGGGCTGTACAAAAAAAGAAAATCAAATGAAATTGGTGTCTTGAATTCAAAAGCCTTCTGAAAAGTTACCTCACTGTTAGTTCTGTAAAGTCACACAGAGGTCTCAGTCCTGCAGCTGAGTCACTGAAATGTCTGATCCGTTCCACTCAACAGTGGGACACTGACACTGCTGTATCAGACTAATTCTCCAGCTTTAATTTCTTTCCTGCACCAGTAATTGTTTAATAATGTTCATTGTGCTACACCCCACGCTGCAGGCTTCATTCAGGAGTGAAAACTCTGCAAAGGTCATGTACCCTTATGAGGTTCATGACCCAGACCCTCAGAAAGATACCAAGGTACAAATTCTCAATGCACCTCAAGATCAGGCTTCTGAAGCACTGAGTAGATATGACTTTGCAACACCCAAAATACACAAAGGTGTATGAAAGTGCAAGACAAAATTACTCATCATGTTTTGATTAGACAACTACAACTCAAGTGACAACCTAAAATCTAGAAAAAGTTTTGAAATAAAGCACTGAAGTGCTCCTAGGATTTTTTTCGGGCAATTAATCACTGATTTTTTTTTTTCAGATTTCCCATTCTGTACATTCTCTTTGACTAAACTAAAATGTTTCCTAGAGCATGTCACCAGGATTACAACATTCCATCAACAACACAGACCAGCACAGAAGACAGGCTCACAGTCATCCCCACATCAAGCTCCCAATAACACTGGATTAAAGGCAGCAAGACTTACTGAGTGACACCTGAATGTCTTTGTGGGGAAGGAATGCACATAAAAACATCATGCAGCAAAAGATAAAAGTATGAAATTAATAATATGCTACCAGTGGGAACCCAGCCTCAAAGTGGGTATGAGAATAAATCTGTGTCAACTACTGGTTTTGCTAATATGCAAAAAGTCTTTTAAAAATACACTTATAAATAGTGTTTAATTAGCAAAAATTAGCAAGACAGTTATATAAGCATAAAGTCAATGCACATTAGCTTTGTACCCTCTAGGTCAATACAACCACTTTTTTATGATACAACCTGTTTTAAGGGAAAATGGGCAGCTCCTGCGTAGGAACATGGGAAAAGTAAGGAAGAATGCCTGGGTGCAGAATGCCTGCACTTCAGATCAACCTTTAGCAAGTGCCTGCAAAGGGGTGCCCCAAAATTAGTTTGATATTCTTCAGAGCAAAAGTAAGATGACTTTCAGTTCATTTAACAGCTGTTACTGTGGAATTCAGCCTCTATAACAGTAAATTCCTCGAGTTGTTTCTGACAAACTAATAACAATGAGCTAAAGAGAAAGGACTAAACCTTCAGTATGTTTTCAGTTAGTTCTTGTAAATAGCCATTTCCTTTTGTCTTTCCATAAATGGACCCAGAAAACCAATGAGATGACCATAGAGGCTCCACTTGACTCCACAGCTGTGTGTGATCAACAGGTTTATGCAGTTTGAGTAACCAAAATTGAAAGATCAGCTTACATAAGACTCAATTAAAAGAAGGTTCAACTTTTTTTTATATTTGCATTTTATTTTCATATATTCGAAGTTCAACAAATATCTTACAGCATCATCATACATCACAACTGACTCCAAAAAATCCTTTAATCTCAAAAGTGGATGAATATTCAAGAGCTGAAATCAACAGCACAGTGTTTTCCTGGACTTGCTCTCTAGTGGTGTCATGTTTTGAAATACATTTTAATCCAGTATTTTTCAGCAACCAAAACCATAGGGTAAACCAACATCTTCTATAAAAAAATATTCCTTTCTTACCATCTTAAAAATTTCTGAAACTGTACAAAGTACATGAAAGGAAAAAAAGACACCAGAAAGACTGCTTATCTCAATGTGTCTTCAAAACATTAGAAGAAACATGGCAGCATATGACTAAAATGAAAATATGAACTCACATTTATACCTGACCCATAGCTGTTTCAAAAACAAGTAAAAAATTTAAGAAATAGAAAACCCACCACCATGTGAAGACTGTAATTCAAAGGCTGCAATCCATATTCTGGATCCTTTTGTTGAATATGAAGAATTTAGACATGCCACATATTTAAACAGATTTATTCATAAGCATGTTTCTCTATTCAAACTCAAAGCTTTGGAAAGAAAGCCTGTTTCTCATAACTTCAGAAACAATCCCGATAGTATTTTTAGATTTTACATGCAATATGTTACCAAAGTAAGAGTTCCCACTGAGGCCTGTGCCTAAAAGATGCAGTATTTCTCAGAGCTCTTCTCAATACACCTGATAGATTATGTAGAAAGAGGGTTGCACTTGATGTTAATTACTCCATGATCTGCACACTCTTAAAATTCAGACATCTTTATCAAAAGCTGTTATTTTTATGAGCATACTAGAGTACTTTGAAGAAATTAACTCATTCTTATTTTACGTGGAAATGAAAGAACCAGTGCAAATTTACACAGCAGAACAGTGAGTCAACCAGAAATAGAATCTGCAGTTTCCAGCATAGTCTACGCTCTGCCACACAACACTGTCTCACCACCCTGCCTCAATTATTCATGAGGTGTTCTGCATTCTTTATAAAGCTCCATGCTTTAACTGGGAAATGAAACAAAGTAATGCCACGGGCATTGAATAATGTATGAGTGACATCATGCCAGCCCCGAGGAGCTGGGTGAGCAGCAGCCCCTCACCGGGCACAGTCCCTTCAAGCACACAGCAAAGCCCCGCCACGCCAAAGGCTCCCACCACCTGCTCCAGCAAACCTCAACTTAAACACTCCTCAGACATGATTAAAACTCATGAGAGCTCATTCCTTGGAAAACAATTCTCCTCGAGCTGCCCTACTTGTCCTTTGAGATCTCCAGCTATCCTGTGTGCTTCTATTTAACAAAACACGTCCTGTACACTCAGCCTCGCACCATGAGCCGAGGCACGGCCCGCAGCACGGCAGATCCGACTTCCCTTCGGGTTCTGAACTGACTGAGCACATCCCTACACAGCCCACATACACTGGGTGCAGCACTTCTGCCACAAGGAACTGCATTAACAAGTTTACCCAAGTGAGCTGATCTACTCCACCTGGTACAGTCCTCAGTTTGTACCAAAAACCCCGCTTCCCTGTGGAACAAGTACCTTTTCTTTTAAAACCTACATGTTTACTCCTCCTAAGACAAGCTCTAATGCCTGCATTTCACACACAAGTAATTAAGTGAAACATTTTTCCATCCAATCACTGGATGGTATTGAGACATCTGTTCCTTAAGGTAACTTTACAAAGTTTCCACTCTGCGAGCCTGTATTTCTTTCAAAAGGACATAAGCATTAAATTTAGTTAAAGTAGGTGAGAAGGTGTGGGTTCTGGTTAAACTACTTGTAAGACAGGATCAAAACTGATCCAAAAATAAACAGCACTTAGACCTACTGTGATTAAATTTGTAAATGCACATAGAATTGACTTTCTGACTCACCTTTTTCATTAAATATCCAATTTCATGTAAAGACACTGTCCTGTCTTGCTTCTAATTTACATTAGAAAACAAAGCCTTCCCAACAGTGACCTCTAGCACAAAAATCAAAATCAGTTAATTAAACCTCTCCTGTATTTCATTAAGTGATTCGTTGAAAGAAACAAACTATATTTAGTGAACTATACAGAGGATTTATTCCTGGTTTGTATCCAGTTCCAATCATTTTTCCATTTAAGAAAAAATACAAATACTAGATGTGGAGGAACTGCATAGTATCAAATTTTCTGTGTTGACTGTGCCACCTTTTCCTTTTTGCTAGGGGTAAAAAACATAGTAAAAAAAAACCAAAACTCAAGAAGAAAAAATTTGGTCGGCTTAGTATATCACAACTTAATTTCATTTAATCAGCCAAAAAAATTCACTAAATGTTTTTTTGAACAATTTTAAATTGACCATTAAATTCTAAAAGGCATTACCAGCAAAGATGCTTCTGTTCAACATTTTTTCCCATATGATAGGTGAAAAATTTGCTCTGACAACAGCTTGTTAAGCTTAGCTTGCTAATTTCTAAGATGCTGTATTAGTAATGAAATTTATGGCATCCCTTAGTTTAGAAATATATATATACACGTACTTTTTTAAAATATATATATGTGTGTGTGTGTATGTGTGTAAATTCCTGTTAACAGCTGAAAGCTTACACATATTTATGTTGAAGAGCAAAGCCTCTGAAGATTCTGTGAACGAAAACCAGAGACAGCTAAGCTGGCTGTGTACTTTAACTGAGAAATATTCATAAAGAACCAGTAATAGTAACTTGAAGGCATAGTGGGTCAGCAGATACGCAGCTGACAGGCCTATGGTATAGTACAGAAACCACAAGCACAGGTTTTCTCAGCATTTATATGAAAATAGTACTTCTAGATCATGAAATTATAAGCATTTTCCCTGAAATTCCACTCAATATCACTATTTTAAATATTGCTCAAGATGTTGCTCTCCCCCTCTGTCCAACGCTCTTAGCTCTAGGAGAACACCAATAAATAAATGAACTCCAGATCTAATCTACTGTGATTCTTTTTTCCAGGTGCCTTCTGTTGCTGCCATTCATAAGGAGCTAAGCATCCCTAGAAAAACAAATATACAGGAAACCTTCCCTGTCTCTCCCATCTGAGTCACTCATCTAATCTTACTGAGGATGATTATTCAAGTTTGTTTTCTTAGACTGGACAACATGAAACACCGTTTTATTCAACTGCTACACAGAAAAGATATGGATGAAGGGGAGAAGGATGGTAAATGCAATCATGCCCTTTATCTAAATACTTAAGGCAAATAAAAAAACCATGACAGAAATAGACAATAAATATGGAAAATGTTTACTCCATTATTCCAGTTCTTGCTGCATGCCAGGAGAGAAGGAGAAAGAAAAGAAATGTTAGAAATAGAACAGGGAATAAGGATTAAAAGACCATCTACAAGCAAGTAGCAAATATCCAAGTTTTGGTCTTAAAATGTTAATATAGGCAGCTATTTTACACTACCTTTTTAGCAATAGAATAACCATTTAAAGGTAAGTTTTAAGAACATGAATTATGAAATACAAACTAACCAGATTCTGACTATCTAGAACTTGAAAACTCATGTTATTCATCTTCCATATGTTAGGCACATCCACATGAGAAAGCAGGCTAAATGTCCACACAGTGCCTGTAGCTATGACAGATTGCTAGTATGAATAACATAAGGAAAAACCAAACAGTGGTAGTTGGAAAATTCATGCAGTTTTTTGAAGTGCTGATACAACCAAACAATTCAAGCTCTATTAATCTTTTTTAAAAGTTGCTTAGTTTGTAAACCAACCTCAGCTTTGTTATAAAAACAAAAAATTTGGAACTATCAAAATGGAGTTTTTGCCACATATTTAAATCTTAATCCTAATAATTCTTAATCCTACTACCTCCTTCCAGACCATGAGAATTGATTACAGAACATAAAATGGACAAGACCATATAACAGCAATGCTGCAGTTTCCTTTTTGTACTCAGCTTACTCCAAGCACTGGGCCTCCCCTGCTATCCAGGCTTGCCTTATGAAATAGGCTGGGGCAAATTTTACTTCAGATAATGACTGCTGCAGATTGATTGCAACTTAATCCTTTAGGAACCCTGGAAGCTAGAGAATTTTAACAGTGTTTACAATGCAAAACATACCTCAAATAAATCATAGCCCTCAGCTTCCACCCTGTTGTAGGGCCGAATGATGCCATCTTCACGGATGAGGCGCGGGGGACGGAGATTTGACACTTCTTCCGTTGATTCTGCCACCCTACCATAGTGCAAGAGGATTCTGGTAAGCTTCATACAATCCTGAGTTTCATCAATACACCTTTAAGAAGTCACCCTTTCACTTGCCTCACATCCCACTTACACATCCTGCCTATCCTGCAGATGTAAATAGTAAAGACACACTGATAATAATAAATCAAAAGTAGCAGTAGCCAATTAAACAGCTACAGAATAAGCTTGAGAACTTTATTCCCAAATGCAGATAATTTAGTAAGGGTTCTCAAGTTTATTAACACACTATCCAAAGGTCCCTTAAAACACATGGAGCCCCTGATGTGCATTGCTAACCAAATTTCAAACTGAGAAGTTTTACTCTGAAAATTTCAGTGGTCTATTTTTCATAGTAAATTTAACTGACATTTGTCATCAGGGGAAGGAGCAAAAGGAAAAAACTGATTAGTTATTGTCTACCTGAACTTCAACTCTGCAACATGTTCTCTGAAGCAGCAATTTCCTCATCATCATAAAATACATCTATTACAGGCTACTGGACATTTCTCAACCCCACATATCATCCATCCTGCTTTTTGTATTTAACAGATAATCGCGTGGCACTACTGGAGCACTTTACCACCTGGTATCCAGCACGGGGAGTACTTCAAAACCTCCTCTTGGCACTGTACCTTTGAATTCCCTGGAAGGTACTGCTTGCCATATCTACAATGCCTCCTGTCGGGCGGGCTACCACTCCTACAAGCCCCTTTCCAATTCCTTTGAAGAATCCAGCTGCACCTTCTTTTTTAGCCCCTTTAAAAGAAAGGAAACAGAAAAATAAATGTTTTCATGACCTACTTGAAGACACTAACAACAGAATTAAACCATTACTGCTACAGGGGAACTGTTTTGTATTGGACACAGCCCACAGCCATTGATTGCAGAGTCCCATTGTACAAAGAGCTGTCTGGGGAAAGTCACCCACTGCTTCCTGGTGTGCTCAGACACATCACTATTCATTAATACCCTACCAGCCTCTGAAGGGCCCGGAACTGAGATGTCATCAAGATTCTCCTTCTCACACTTTCAGTCTGGACTATAGGCAGGCCATACATCAATTTTTCGTAAGTTAACAGTAATAACAAAATATTCTGAAGACACTAAGATGCACAAGTATGATAGAAGTTAACTATTTCTAAGTCAAAGTTACATGGGCCTGGTGATATATAACTATGGATCAGTCAAAGGAGTGTTCAGAAAGCAGCTGTGTTCATCCACCAAGGAGACAAGGACTATATATCAAAGTATCACCCAAAAGCTATAAAATGCCACACAGTAACAATTGACTCCCAACATTTACATCACTGTGACTTTAAGATTAGTAAGAGGCATTTTATCCTGGGTATTTTTTATATCTGTCATATTCATGAAGTAACAGGAACAAATACTGACTTCAGGCATAAGACCAAATTTGCTTTTTAAGATTTCTCTGACTTTTGGAGTCACAAAAAATTTTTTCAGTTGGTGATTTTTACTTTATTATTTTTACTACCTTTATTCTGGCTTCAGACAACAAATTGAGTACTACAGCAGGCCTAACAAAAAACATCACAGAGACAACCACTTCTTAACTCATACAAAGTTTTAAAAGGTGGTAAAGCCAATAACAGATCTAAAGATACTTGAGGAAATCATCGTGTAAGTTCACATTTGAATAAGAAACATAAAAATCTTGCTATGCCTTAGCATCATCACACTTAGATTGATATTTCTTAACGTTACAAAATAAATTGCAGAGTACTGAGAAACCACTTTAGCTGGGCAGTGCAGCCTTCATGCTTACCTTCTACTGGTTTAGTGATGATGCCTGTGACACCTCCAACAACACCCTAAAACAAAGATAATTAAGTTAATAATTAATGAGAAACTGGAATGCTGTCAGTCCAGCTAGGCAGCCTGTTGTCTCGCATCCTTATTTTAAAACTTTATAATGTAAAGTTCAGTATCAGAAACACTGTTTAGCTAGGGCTTTTGGCTTTTTTTTTCTCTTACTCTGTACTTTTAAGAAAACTATAACTGAGGGAAAGACGTGACCTTGCAGTCAATTCTGTCATTCAAGAAAGGATCCAGTTATTTTAATTACCTAACACATTTGTTGAGCATGAGTAACTATTTATTTATTTATACAATTCACAGGAGAAATTGGTGTTATTTCCTGTTCAAGATCCTAACTTCAGGTCCTCAGGCTGACCAGAAACATGACCTCAAACTCTACAGCTGATGCACTATACTGAGTCTCCTCCACACCCACTGCCTGTCTCTTCTGTTTAGTTGATGTACTGACAAAGAAGATACAAAACTTTCTAGCAGGTAGTTTTCAAGCATGGATCCCACACTGGCACATCAAACACTCATCTCCAAATCCATACCCGTAACAGGCCTTTTCCTCCTTTGGCCAGGCTCTCCCCAAAGTCTTTTGGCTGCCGACCCATTTCCTCTCTCCTTTTCTGCTGAAATTCTTCATCCAGAGTAATGGCAGCCAAGCCTTTGCCAACAGTACCAGTGATCCTGGACACCACCCCTGCTGCCCCACCTGAGGGAACAGGGCACAAAGCAAAAGTTACGTGCTTTCACAGCTTAAGAGTAGACAACACACAGGAAGCCAAGAAGTTCATAGCAATTTCCCTTCATATTCAGTTTAGATATGATGAATTTACACAGAGCAATACCACACGTTGTCCATGAGAAGACTCCAGAACCTGGTCTGATACCCATAGAAACAGCAATAGGGAACACCTGCATCACTTCACTACATGTTATATACTACACTGGATGAAAGAGTGCTTTCTCTAATTACTGTTAAGACATAGCTAAAAAAAAAATCTAAGGTCATTGTAACAGAACATTTCTCAGGCTTCTCCGGACTATTGAAGTTATGCTTTTTATTTATCCAGAGCATGTTACTAATTAAGTTATATATGCAATGTTTCTCACTTTGGTTGCTCAATCTACAAACAGACATTTAAATGGACTCAGGTAAATTATGTATGAATGATCTGCATCACAAATACTGACAACAGTATGACAACCTTAAATACTCGTGGTATTTAGAAAAATAGAAAATAACGTGGGAATTTACCAAAAGAAGAACAGTATGACACATACCCACTGTGTGCCCAAGAAGACTTCTAACACCAATTACAAAGCCTTCAGCAAATTCTTCAGGTCCTTGAACAGCACCCTGAAAATGAAGTTTATTATGAATAGCAGAAAACTATGCAATTGATGCATCTGTTTCAAGAAAAGCTAGCAATTCCTTTACACCGATGCATGTAAGGCCATTCGAATAGGTTACTTCTTTGAAGCTCACATTAAAAAATGACTGCTGCCTGCCTGTTCAGGGTGTGGAGTACAGTGACACCAAAACTATAATCCTACCAGTACATGCAATCAGCCTTCTATAAAGACACAGTTAAAAATCACAATTAAAGGAAGTCATACCTGGAACGGCTCATAGAAGAAAGCTTCGACTCCCTCAGACAAACCTCTGATTAAACCAAATGGATTTCCAAGAACATCTAATCCAAGTACAAGAACATACATCTGTTTCAGGAACTAAATGATGAGAGGGAAGAAAAAAGGCAAAAAACAAAAGCAGTGTTACAAGCTGCTGTCACACACATCAGAAACCAAGGCTGGTACATTTTTTAATTTACTACCCAAGTAAGGTATTAGAGTACCCAACTAAGTATTTGGTGAAGAAAAATAAAATCTTCTTTAAGGTACATACTCAAAATTTTACACAAAGGCTTGACTAAATAAGCTTACTTGTTCACTATAATGTCTAACAACTCTCATCCTCAGTTGATCCCTCTTGTAGAACTGGTATTTAATTTCAAAGAAAGCAAGTCTGAAAGACAAGTAATTATACATTAGTTAAAGATACCCTTCCTCATTCAAATACTTCTCTGCTTTCCTTCAGATAATCCTGAAGACCTATTGCCTTAAAAAGGATCCCAAACCCCATCTTCCCTCCATTCCTCCCCTTCCCCTAAGGCTGTATAAATTTATACTAGAGTCAGTCAGCAAAGTTTACCATGGATCCAATTATTAAGTGTACAAAAGCTTTAGTCAAAGAATTAAACAAAAAAACCAAACGACCCCAGCCAATTTTATTCACTTACTTGAAAATAAGATCATCCACGTCTGTTAGAGTAGCTCCAATACTTTTCAACAGCAAATTCAGAGAATGGATGGCTATCATTTCTTCCCCCTTATCTGATGCTTCTCCACCAGAAGCCAGAGACAAACTCAAATGCAACTGTCAAGGCAGAATTAGTAAAAGAAGACAAATCAAGACCAAAGAAAAGCCAAACCAGAGCAGACAGGTTGCATGGTGCACATGCAAAAAAATCAGTGGTGAAAGTGGAAGAAAGCTGTAATTTCTACTACTGATGATTTTTCTTCCCTTGCTCCAAAAAAACCTAACTGCTTCAAGAGAGACATGATGGTAATCCCATGAAAGTGTATTTTAATACAAGTTATGATACATTACTTGGATACCTTCAGGCCTGTATTTTATCTTGCTTTCAGCATTATTATACCCATTGATTCTTCCCACTTAGTTATGGTTAAAGGTCTATTTGTACTCGTGGGCAACAAAGGAAGTTTTCCAACAAAGTATTAAACTCTAGAGAATGTAAAATCCCCACTAGGGATGTATTTACTGTAATGAACTAATTGGATGTTTGATTAACCAATAACCTCTCTACTGCATACCTTAATTGGAGAAATATGGAAATGTTCAAAGAAGCTGAGCATTGACAGGTCTGTTAGGGAAGACTCCATTAGCTCAGTGTTAAGTGCATCCACATCTTGCTGAATTAATTTAGACTGGTATCATCATTAAAAAAAAAAAAAAAGAAGTTAATCTCACCCACCTATATCTAATACACTTAATCATATTGTATCTAAATATGTTTTTATAGATATATAAATAAACAGTAGAGAAAATAGTCATAGTCAAGTACAGTTAACTACTTAAACAGGAGTGTACTAATGAATCCAAGGATTAAAGAAAAAAAAACAACCAATCCACAACATACACAAAACTTCTGGGTGATTTTTCCATTTTATGTTATATTGATATTCACCTACATTCCTCAATCATTTAAGGTCCCATTCCAGCAAAAATCGGTTTCTCTCATACATTACCCTTCGTCTTTCAGCTTCTGGGTCTGTAGACGGAGTGAAAAGTTCACTAAGTGCTCCTAAAAATCCTTGATCAATTTTCAGTGCCATTTCCTGGATAAGAACCATGAAGTACCTAAAATGTGAAAAACAGTGTAGACTTTTATAAATTTAACTTAAATATTACATGCTTACTCTACACAAGTGAAGTCTTCCTATGCAATGTCACATATTAAGATTTACAGTCCACAATATCAACTGTCAGTTTATAGTTAGAAATGCTTACTGGCCAGCTCTGTACAGCAAACAGACACAACTCTGATACTGTAGTACAAGAAGGAAATAATTCTGATTACAAAGGAATGTGCATAACAGTCCCTTCGTCTGGGGACTTTCTTATTTTCTAACAGTAAATTCCTTTTGGAACAATGGTTTTTCACTGGAGACATTTAAAAACTCAATCCAAAGTTAAGAGTTGTTTGGATAGGAGAACAACCTTTTTTCTAAAGTTCCCTTCTAAAATATATTACATCTCTAAAATCAAATTACAATACACTGTTACACTCACTTGAATTGCAGGACTTGGCTGTATTCATTGAATCTAGTGATGACGCTGATGTCAATGAAGGGTTTTGGCTCTAAAGAGAAAAAAACACTTAAAAATAAGTTGCCAAGCTCCTAGTTTCAAGGCTGAATAAATCTGATATTACTATAGGCCTTCTCCTACCTGAATCCAAAGCAATCGACTTGGGAGGAGCTACAGGGTGAAATACAACAGGAAACATTGATCCTGGTAATTGATTATCAACCTAAAAAATTATTGCATAATTACAGGAATATTTTAGTGACATGAAAATCAAACACAATTCCCATTTTAGAAGGCTTGAGAAACTTGTTTGTAAATTGTGCTCAAGAAGAACGTCCTACTTATTTGGGTGGAAGGAGGAAAGAGCGAAATGATTACTCTGAAATCATCATGGCATGTTACTCATTTAGTTATAAAAGGTCAGACAGTTGCAAGTACTTCACAAGGGATGCTTAGAGAGGTTCACACCCACAAAGACTCACTTACAAGGCGTGCAGCTGATGGCATACGTTGACTGTATAGTGAAAACTACCTTCAGGCAAAAGTAAAAACTAAATGAAAGATAAAAGGAAAGAGCAAACTTCCCCACCAGCTGGTCAGAAAAAGCACCAGGGTCCTCAGTGAAGGGAGAAAATGGAGATGAAGATGGCAGTGATGATGACTCAACATTATTTCCCTCCAGCACTGAACGCTTCTCACTAGGACCAGCTAAAGTGCTCTACTGGCAAATTTAGCAACACTATTAGTACTGACTGGACTATGCTGATCTGCTGCAAGACTTCCACATTAATTCAGTGTTCATATTACATGTAGATACATTATTGCATGCTATTTCAGCATATTTCAATGTCTCTTCTCTACTTCCCATTAGTTTTTGTACTAAAAGCCTCTAAACCTCTAGATATACTCTGTAGAATAATGTTACACTTCGGTATAAAAACTATAGTAAACAAATTTTGAAAATGGTTGAGGTCTTTGTTTTGAAACAGCAAAACATAGCTCTTTAGAAATAAACTCTCCATCATAGCACCCTACTTGACATTAGCCCACAGTTTTTTGGAATTTTTTCCATACTATTGCAAAATCCTGGGATGACATTTGTGCAGTACTTTTCCATCACAGCACCCCTGCTACTCTGATGCAGTGAGTAGAGCACCACATGCATAAGATTTGGAGATACTTCTCCACATAAATGAATAAAATCAAAGCCTTTACATGTCTATTTAGTTTCTAAACCAGTGGAGGGCTGGTACCTGCAGCCAGTACAACTGAGCCCGTAAGCTTCTTTGGTGCGGTGACTGTTTGAATTCAACCTGAATTCCTGACAGGAAGTTACGGCGGATGCTGCATCTGACTGGGAGACGCATTTCCATTGGAAACTTGCTAAAATTCACCTGCAGATATAAGAAAGCAGAGGTAAGGTACAGTTTAATTTGGGAAACAATAGAATGTTACATTGCTAGTTAACAGACTAGCAAATAAATGCTGTGTTTTTCTTTATTTCATTATCAGATCACAAGGCTACTGAACTTCTCTATCTAATTATCTGCATGGTAAGTAGCAAAAATCACAAGTTAGTCCGATAACTACTGCAATGGTCAAACCTCAAGTATTCAAAGAGCTGAGGGTATATATATGCTTTTCAAATGAAAGGATGATACAAGAAACAAGCCTGACTATGGTACTATAAAATGGCTGTATTGGACTTAGCCATTTGAATACACTGTTTATGCATGGCATACAGGTATGTATAATTAATGTAACAAGCTCAGGAAAGTGGATTCATTTCAAGAGTCCTTCAACACTGCCGACTCCTTTACTGTATCAAGTAATGGGAACTGCACCTTACTAAGAAGATAAAACCAAAATTACTGCGAAGAATTTAGGGTATATAAAGCAAATACAGGTTCACAACTAACATGCAGACACCAAGCAACCTTTTCTACCACACAAAAGAAAAATTCTTTGAAATTCTCACTTCGCAATACAAGTCTGGATAATACCTCAGTACTGCCTCAGTATCCCCACAAGACAAAAACATTCTACTGTGTAAAATGTGTAACTATTTAAATAAAAATCTTGCCTCTTGTTTCTGTTTCTCTTCACACAGCATCTACCCCAGCTTAGCAAAACAGAAACCTGTTTTAACTGTTGCACATGTTCTGCAAACACTTAAACACTGAAACTCAATACATACCTCAGTATTGCTGTCCAGTTTGTGCCAACCAGGACCCTGGAAAGCAGTCTTGGAGAGATACTTTTGATATGCTTGCTCCAATAGGTTTATTTGCTTTTGATTAAATGGTTTCCATTTTTGCCTTGGTTTCCGTTCCCAAACAACATCAGAACTACAAGACAAATAACAAAATTAACAATTTCAGAGTACCTATACCTTTCCTGTGTATGCAAACCATATAAAATATATTTTTTCTAATTTCTCAGGCTCAAAAAAACCTATTATGTCTTTTTTTAATATAACCTAAAAAAGGAGACAGTTAAATCCTACTGGTTCTAATTCCACAATAGGAGTAAATCAAAACTTAATTTTAATTAAAAAGGTTTCTCTTAATATAACTTGAAACATGTCCCCTTCCACTCTATTACTGAAATTGTAATATGCTATCAAATTTTGATTTTTCAAAGGAATATTTACACTTCCATGTGCAGTACCTAGTAATTCCGATATAAGAGATTTCTTTTTTATTTTCATTGTTAACTAGAGAAAGTCCAAGACTATGGATTGACAAGTTTATTTCTTGATCAGGTTGCTCCAGCTCCTCTGCTTGTCGTGCTTTAGAAACCAATGCCACATCATCTGTGAAAAGCAGCACTCGCTGGCGTCCATCCAGGAAAGACACCCAGTGAATTTGAGTATTTGCATTGTAAGGGAACTGGCCACAGTCATCCTGTACGAGGGGAAAAAGAAAGTATACTACATGAGAAAATCCCTGATGTTGCTCTATGTTTATAAGCAAGTTTATAGACACACACAAACCAGAATTCAGTATTTTTTTCTGTTTGTTCAGTTCACTGCACCAAGTGCTGACTTGGTTGAACCTTATATCCTAACACTAAAAATGTTGGAGGTTGGGATATTTTTTTTCCCCCTTTTGTAAACGAAACATTCCAGCAATATTTGTGGTTTAGAATAATATTGGAAATCATGAGGGGAAAAAAGGCCTTCAGAGCAAAGCAAAAGGCTTGGAATCTTACGTGATGACAGAAGAAAGCAATTAATCATATACCATGAAACAGTAAAACCAGACAATTATTAAGATCTGTGCTCTTCTAAAACAGATACTCCTTATTTTTTAATCTGTAAGGCAAAATTGAGATAATTAAAGCCCTTTTCCCAAAAGCCCCAGAGAATCATGGATGTAACCATAATTACATGGTAAGGAAATTGGTTTCAAACTAAAATCATTTTTAAACATGAAAAATTTGACCCAAGAAAGGGCTTATACAGTAAAGCACAGTGTAATTGGTTCTGTCAAGCTTGCTTTCCTGCCCCTTCTTTTAGCTACTAAATTTTTAAAGTTTTGTTAACTCTGTGCTACTCAACGGAAAAACCAAGCCATCTCTGAAGAATTCATTTTAGTGTAAGGTGCAAGTGGGCAGCTAATTAGAGACAAACACACTGGACTTTATTTAATCTAAACATCAAAAATCTTGCTGCTTGACTGTAGCTAAAAAGTCTCCTACAGGATGAGACAGATGCAAAGTTACTAAGGACGCTTTCTCTCAGATAGTTTTAATCTTAGAATAGTCCTAAATTAGTTCAGCATTTACTTCTCCCCTTATGAAATTTACCTTGAGTAGATCATGTTCACCAAAACTTTGGGAGTAGCCCCAAGACAATTTTCTTGGTTTGGTTGGATCTGTCCAGGCAAAGAGGCAAACTTGCCTTGGTTTCAACTCCATTTCCTCTTGTAATCCACTGCAGGTTAAAAGAAAAGGAGAAAATAACAGCATCCACTGGTTAAAGGCACTGACAGAAGTGGTGCAAACAAATCCCAGTGCTAAATACTCCACCCCCTCCAACCTCCAAGGGTGAGGCATGAAGGGCTTAAACTATTCACCCCAGACAAGTCCAGCTGTAGGTTCATCAGCTCTTGGTGATATCCCCGTGATAGGTGTCTTGGTGATATTTAACCAGGATATCCCCTGGTTAAACAACCAGTGAAGAATTGTTTCTTTCACATACCTCTGTTTGTATCTGACAGAGTCCCATGGGGTGTGGTTAACAATCAGAGCTGGGGCAGCCCCCTGGTGGTAATCTGTGAAACTTATCACAGTAGAATGCTCCAAGACATTCACATCTACCAGCAAACCCCCATTCTGGAGAGGAAGACAGACAAAGCCCAATATTTGCTCTATGCATTTATTCAAGTTAGAACTATAATAAGTATTATCTCCAAAGACTTGTCTGAACATGGTACATTTATAAACACATTCCCTAATGCTAGGCTAGGGTGAGGTCTGAAATTACAAGGTTTTTCATTTGAGTCATAAATTAATTTAGCCATGAACTGTGTCTCCAACATGTAAGAGCTTATAAGAAATCCTAAAATATAATGCATTTTTTGTTGCCTACTTAAACAAACTGAAGGCACCCAAGACATACCCTCTGCAAAAAGCCCAGATGTCAGAGGTGCAGTATACCGCTGTAACTTAACAGCAGTAGGGCTGTTCAGTTCCCCTCTAAGCTTGTCACAAGTAAATCAACTTGACTACACAGAAAACATTAACACCACTGCAAACTTGATTCAGAACCCTTTTAACGCAACAGAACTAAACGAAGTGCAGTGTACCCACACCTTAAGGCACAAGGTTTTCATCTTGATGATTTCAGTGCGTCAAGCTACCATGGGGCTAAAATGGAGTATTAAAAACAGACCATACAAAGTCAATCTCACCAATTCTTCCAGTTTCAGCAGAGTACCATTATCCTGGACTTTAAACAGGAATGGTTTGGATGAGCTTTCATAGCCAACTACTCTTACACAAAGTTCACCTGATGAGTTTTCAGGCCAGAATGGAAGACACTGTAAGACAAGAAGTACACTTTAACATTTCATATATGTTTAATATAGTAACCCAGCAGTAAAACAAACAGGCTTGTTGTGACTATTTCACATGCCTTAGTTCTTACCTAAGTATCTCCTGATTAACCTATCTATATCTACAAAGTTACCTAAACTGAAGGACTTGATTAATCTACCAACATATGCAACCTGTGCTGTTCAAGTTCCCTTGGGATGTGAAATATCCATGTCATGCCACCAGAAGAGACAGCTTCCATAAGAGTACTGCTCTTCCCTTGAGTGATGCCTAGAGAGCAGCTGTTTGTCTACAATGACATCAAAAGCAAAAAACATGAAACATTACCTCTGAAGCCGAGATATAATTCCATTTATTAGTTGGAAGAGAACCATTAGGACCAATTTCTCCAACTTCAAGTTCCAGAGAAGATTTGTTTGCTATTGTGTAGAACGGAGTGAAGGTAACGATCCTGGTAAGGTTGAAACTGCTCATTTTGATGCTAACTCCTACCTGTTGAACAAGGAGAATTTGAGCAAATGATCAACAACAAGCTTAGAAGAAAAGCCAGGATGGAACAAATAGAAAAGCCAACATCAGTGTAATTACAAAGCCTAACACACAATACTCCTGACCACCTGAAGTAAAAGCACCAAATATGCAGTAAAATCAGCAGATTATGCAACACAACTAACACAAGAGCAAAGTGACAGGCTTAGCAGTAGCATTTTGCAGCTGTAGCTTTTGTGGGGAAAATCCACCAGAAATCCCTCTAGAGTAAACCAAGACAACCTAAAATGACCCTTATTTTCAGAAAATTGTTAAAGAGTACATGAAAACACAACTCCCCACATATCTTTACTGTGCTTAGTTGTGGAAATGTAGTCTTGGATAAGGAGTGCAGATCTAAACACTTGCAAACAGTTGTGAGCAATTATCTCCACTATGCATGTTCACCACTGTGTTTACAAACAGCTGAGTACTATACATTTGTAGAAAAGAAGTCAAGCCAAAAGAACCCAGAGAGCTTCACAAATCACAGAAACAGATCTTACCAGATAGTCCATGTTATTAGCTGAACACCTGACACATCCATAGCTTCCTACAGTATCAAGGGAAAAGCTACTGGACCAAGTGCTAGTTGAAATACAGAGCTGGATCTACACACAAAAACCAACAACATGCGAAGTAATGAGTAAATTGATTTTCATTCTGTAGTTCATGCATTATGAAGTGCACTTATATCACATACAGCAATGTAAAGACAATGCTTCAGTGCTTCTAATACTTTCCATAAATTAGGATAACCTAAGAATGTAGTATCACTATTCATATTCTGATTTATTAGTCTGTGTTTGAGTTCTGGGAAAGATGCTACAGTAAAAGGCATCAAAGCAGGGTAGTCCTCATTGACTCATGCGCATGACAGCACACACACAGATGGGAAAAAAAGCCCACAGCTTTGTGGTGCCTCACAAACTTGAAGAGATGGGAGGAAATAATCAAATTAACACTGTTTTTTCAACCGTTTCTTCAACTATTTTTAGGTAAAAAAAGTTACTTAAAAGGAATGAAGGGCTACTTCCAAAAAAACTTTTACTGCAGTACTCTTCACTTGACCATGTAAACATCACATCATACCAAAATTGAAACAAATGTGTTTAACACAAAACAGACTATTTACAGTGTGCATTTTAAATGTCCAAGAACCAAAGAAAGCAGCAGTCAAATTGAAGCCTTTAGACTTAAAAACTAAGTAAAAATATCCCTTCTATAAAACGTGTGTGTGTTTTCCCCCTCAGCGCATGGCCTGAAACCACCATCTAAAGTAAGCATACCTTATTCTTACTAAAGATATTTTTCTTTTTAAATGAAAACAAAACAATATCTCTGTAGTCTGCTGGATGCTTCACATGAGTATCTTCAGCTCGGTACTGGAGAACACGGGAAGTCTTGTTGATAATCCAGTAGGGACTGAACACGGACAAGACCATACGGCTCCCGATCCGCCTCGTATGGATGTAAACATCCACCGTCATCTCTGAGGCAGAATGAGATGTGAAGCGCACAGGAAAAAATTCAGACATCCCATCACAAATTTTAAGATGCCCATGCCAGTCTTTGCCTTGATATTTTAACAACACAAGCTCCATTATTTCGCCATTGATTCTTGAGTTAAAAACATCAGCAGCACTCCCTTCAGTTAAGTCACGGGCTTCTGCTGTTCCCTGTTAACAAAATTAGACAAGGCAGACTAAGTTTTCAATACATAAAATATAGGTGTTCAAGAACGAGCATTTTATTCTCTTGTAGGATGTATATTTCAGATAGCTCAGTAATCCATGTCCGAATCTCCAATCACTTTCATTTGAGATTGATCCTGTGAATAATTTGAGATAACTGCACTTCACTTGCAGGGCAGTAAAGACTGCTTAAATTCTGAATTTCAGGAAAGCAAACTAGTTCTAACATATCCCCTGTTTCCACACCCTCCTTCTCTCCTCCATGATTTCCAATGGATTTTGGCAATGCGTTCTTATTCATATTCTTACAACACTGGGTGTAACACCGCACTGGACAGATGTACAGCCAGGATTTTTCACACTTAAGAACCCCCAAGGCACAAACCCGCCAGTTCTGCCATACTATTTGGTAACACAACTTTGTTCAGGCAGTAGCATCTAACAATACGACTAATTTTTACTGATAAACAGTATATTTTACCATATGGAATAGTGGCCAGGCTTGATCAGCCCAGGGATGTGAAGACAATAAGCATAAACCCTTCTACAGGTACAGTGGCTTCAGAAATAGGTTTGAATTACTGGTTTCTAGCTCCTCAGTCAAGGCAATGGCCCTCTGTTCTACATTCTGTTATGCCAGGTACTGAAGTACAATGGAGATATGGAAAACTGGGAGTAGTGCTACTGGGATGTTGGATAGAACTGAAAAAGATCTAAATGAATGCTACAGCCAGTTATGCAAGTAGGACAAAACAGAACAAACTAGGATGGTGGTTCTAAATGCTCCCACCTCTTGTATTTAGTAAAATCACTCAGCTTTCATGAAGAAATACTAGATACTGAAAATACTGAATGGACAGGAAAATGGTCTTCAAAGCACCTTCAGAGATTCTTCCAATTTGTGCAAGGGAGACCTCACAATAGTAATCAGTAAAGAATCACTGTCAGAATGGAGAGAACTTTCTAAATAGAAAAAAAAAGTTCTAGAAATTACAGATGCTTTTCCTTATACCTCTTCTTGTGAAGCTAAAGAGAGCTTGCAAAATACAAACAGAATCTCAGAAGAATGTAAAAGAAAAAGACTAATCCAGTACATGATTCTTGTTTAAGGAGCAAGGCAAAGCTGGCCAGGTACACACAAATTAAAAACAATCTCCAGAACATCCAGAATCAATTATCTGCCTCAGTCATTTACAAAAGAAAATACAAAACCCAGCATTCAGTATCTTCCACACTACATTCACCTCCACTTCAAAGTAAATATGTTCTTACTTAAAATCAAGTAAAGGATTTACAAATAAAACCATAAAGTAACTTACCTCAAGTAAATATCTCAAGGAGTATGGTAGAAGATTCTTCACAGTCAGTGTAGGGTAAAAGTGGATAATGTAGGCAGGATCCAACTCCTCTCCAGAACTTGAAATAAAATTTAGTTCATCAGGTACAGCTGTTGAGCTGATTATTAGAGGCAAGAAACTGGTCTCAGTAGCTGGGCACTGTAACAGGCACTTGACTTCGTTGCTCCTGTGTAGCTCCTCCCTCCAGGCAATGTAAGTTGTAGACTCCTTGAACTGACCCTCGAAAATTCCTGTTGGTCGAACATACAGATGGCACCTGTAGGAAAACAGCAAGAATTGTACACAATGGCTTTGCACTGACACCTAACTTCATCCATTTTAAAGTCATGGTTAACATTCTGAAATGCTTTTGCAGCACACTCATTACTTAACAAAGACAGCGTTTTGGAGTTTTAGCCCAGTCTGGAAGACTTCCACGTGCAAATTAAGATTTCCACACTAATGCTGTGTTTGTGCATCAGTGTCACGGAGACTGGCCCTACAGAGCAGGGAAAACGTACCTGTATGAATGCAAAGGAACATGAAACTCTTCTTCTGGCTTGGATATGCCAATTGGCTCCAGCAACTTGGAGCCTTTAGCCAGTTTATAGATCACAAATGGAATTGAGAAATGGTTCTTGATCTAGAATCAAAATGCATAATTTTTCATTAAGTTTCTATGGTACAAATTTCTAAAAGAAAAAGTAACAATAACAACAAGGAAAACCAACCTTAGTAGATTTAACCAAATTCCTCTAGAAAATAGACTTGAGCTGTCTTAATACACAGGTATATGAGAAAACTCCATTTAAGTCCCATGAATTGAAAAACACACTTAAAATGTCAAGTCACATAAAAAGTATCCCCAGTGCTGAGGATATTAGAAAGCCAAATAGAAAAGGGAAAACCAAAGGAAAATTCATGTAACAAATAGAGCAAAATACTTAGTAATTGGCCTTTAAGTAGTGTTTTGGAAAAGTATGACCTCAAAAAAATGCATTAAGGAAGAAAAGGAAGATGCCTCATGGAAGAGCACTGCTTTCAGGGGTTTGGTTTCTGTGGTTGGGTTTTTACCTGCAGAGGGGAGCGCACAGTGATGACCTTATTTCCCTCTGTAGCATCGATCTGCACCATGATGGAGTCCCAGTGATCAGCAGCGTCTCTGACGTTGTACAGGCGGCGACCTGGCTTGGCCACGGGAATGCTGAGCGCCTCTGTATATCCCTGAAGTTCTGATCCATAAAAACAGACAAAAGTCTTTACCAGCAACACAAATCCTATTACCATTTCCTGTTTGAGCAGTACTTAAGCTTCTCGAAACTCAGCAACAACCAGGACCAAAGTACCCTCTGGCAAAAGCACCTTAAACGGTACTTGAGTACCGCTGAAGGAAAGCTTTAGGGTCCAAATGCTCCTCAACTCCGTAACTTTAGATTATGATTTATAGACAGCATGGGAAATACCCCAAGTAGTTATCAAAGGTATTTGTTGGCTGAGTTAATGAACAGAGAACAAGTATCATGGCCAAGTACCTTCATATGGGATGTGATGGAAAGGGGAAAAACTCAGATGATTACATATCGGTAGCTATTGTAACCTGTTTTCTTAGGAGTATTAGCTGGCAAAGCTAAAAACACAGGAACATCATAACTGGTCTCAAGTAGCTGGGTAACTACCGAAAGCCAAATAAAAGTAGTGATAGGAGAAATGGAAATCCTGTTTAAGAGGAGCTGGAACACACAAGCCAATGTCACAGGAGCCTCTAAGATGGTCTATCAATGACTCCACTAGAATGTCTTCCAGTTCTCCCAAGGGGTAGAAAAAAATATTGGTCTTTTCACTTTTTGAAAAACTGGAGCAGAGGAATTTTCCATATTTTTAAGACACCCAGTACCTGTTTTGTAGTGTTTTTTTAATTGGCATCAATATTCAAAGGTAATTCCAACACAGCGTACTTGACCTGAATTTCTATCACATTGAATTTGACCCCATCTTCCCATGCACAGCCTGCCATAACAAACAGTGCTCCTTAGCAGAATACCTAAATTTAAAGAGAAGACAGAGCTTTCCTGTCGGTGCAATGCAGACAACCTTCCTCGCTGCGGTGCTTCAAAAACAGAGTACTCCAGTTCCATGCTCTGACCAGTTTCTATTTCGTTCATGTTTTCTTTTCCAACTGAACCCACTATCCAAAAATTGGAGCTAGGGAGCACTTTGAGAGAAACACCCAGGGCATTTTTCACTATAAAAGGTGCTGTCTCTTTAAAGGAATAGTCAAAGGTGGATGCAGTCGCTTCTGAAAACGCCTGTAAATAACAACAGATACAGTATGTCATATATAAACAGCCACAATAACAAACCTATAAAGGCTTTAAAAGACAGTTCCTAGCGACTACATTTTAAAGAGGGGGGAAAATTATACATAGCAAGATCTGTGCTTTGTACAGTAGTATTTCAGGCAGGTAAAGGTTACTTCCAGAGAATTTAATTTTATTCTGTGATTTGCAGCAAATGTTGATGCTACAATAAGCATTCATGCTCCTCACAGCGAATTTTTCCAAATCTTAGGTTGTAAGAGAAACATAAGATCTGGGACATAGAAGTCACAGGGACGTGGAACACGTGCAAGCTCCAAATTCAATCACGATTTGTGCTTTTAACCTTTGCTTGGTAAAACAGAAGCCATGGTAACTGACTGCCAATACAGACTTCCAGTGTAAGCAAGTACTTAGAGAATTGCTGTTCATTTAGAATTAAAAAAATTATTTGGCAAGTCATGTTCTATAAAAACAGCTTGATTTAGTGACCAAAATTTCTTCACCTCAGAAAAAAAATGAGGGAAAAGCAGCCTAGAACATTCATAAGCACACCTACTATCACAATAGAAATAGGGGGGAAAAAGTATTTTTAACACACGGGACATTCTATTCCTCCAATTTAAAGGCCAATCCTAAAATGCATACTTTTCTTAGTATTCAATTGAGCAGAAAATATGGAAAGGAAGTAAATTTCTGTTTTACTATTTCAGAAGAAGTATTGTAGGAAACAGTTGTGTTTATTAGAGCATTTCACGTTCATTTAACCTGCACATATGACACTTCCTTAAGTCCTGCATAGGCACATTTGTTGTTCTAACACAGACGTTGCTTCTTTCAAAAGATAACACCACCTTTTTGCTGAGCCTAAAGGAGTCATCTGAGTAAAACTCCTCAGCCTTTCCAGGTAACATTTGTCAGAGCTGTAGAACAGCTAATATAGTTCTTAAAACAAAGAAAATTCAGAATTTCCTATGTAAGCACATAATTGAGCACCTTCTGCCTGTTGGGGTTACCTTGGCTAGGTTACTGAAAACAGCAAGACAACATTTGGATATTGTTATATTCATTGTGTCCATTGAAGAGATGTTAATTGCTGTTTGTGGCTCAGGAATAACAATGAAATCATCCCCAGGCATCAGACTTTTCTCTTGGACAGGGTTAGTCTTCATCTAAAAGAAAAATTTCATTAGACAATTACAAACATATAGGTTACTTTCTTCTTGTTAAAACAGGAAAAAAACTTGACATACACTTGACGATTTCACCAAGCAAAGTAAAACCTACTTTACCTTGTAAATCTCTGATACCTTAAACAAACACAGAAATTTTATACCAACACAGAAGGCAAGTTAGCTTCTCTTCTCTGCATAGTTACATGCTCCATTTTGTCTATGCACTGACAACTCACATTATTCAGGAAAACCTTAAGATCTCTGAAGAATAATTTTTTTTCTCATGGGAAACTGCATAGCTCCTTCAAGCAATAGCATTCAAAAGGTCAATGTTCTGCCCCATAAAATTTTTAAGAAATTTAAAAGTAGCTCCCTATTAAAACCATTTAACATAGTGTCAAGTTCCTGTACATACCTCCAGCTTTAAATTCCATTGCTTCCTTCCTCCTTCGACTCGTTCAATAAGCGGCTCCCACACTGCATAGGTTTCATTGTAATAATGAACCTAAAGAAATAATCAAAATTAAATAAGGTGTCTAAATACAAAGCAATTATTATGAAAAACATTAATAAGAAAACAATAAATCATCATTTCATGTTTCGGAGGTCTAGCATTAACTTTTATTGGCTTTAAAAACTAATACACAGAAGAGTAATACATCATGAATTTTTTAAATTACACCATTTTTGAAGAGTTCATTTCCAGGCTTGCTTTGAGAGCAACCAAACATCCTGGTAACACTGTATCTTCTTAACACCTTCAATTAACATAATCAAGTCTCTTATCTTCTCCCACATGGTTTGAGAGAACGACTTTGAGAGAGACTTCAATGCCACAAGTACTTTATTGTACTATGAAATAATTAGTTTGAGCCAACTATAGTCTGAATCTGGTCCACTGGAATGATTCCTCTAACTCATAGCCAACACCAAGTTTTTAATTGCTTCCATCACTGCAAATCTGAATAGAAGCTGTGGACTCAACAGTTCTGGATGCTCCCTTCCAGCTATTTTGCTCATCCCTTGTGGAACCACAGTGACTTCTCCTAGAGGTACGTGATTAGGCATCCAAATTCCCCCATGGTATGCAAAGCTGGCAATGGAAAAAGGCTGCTTGCATATCCCAGAACAGAATGAAGTATGAGGTAATTTGATAAACTGACAAGGGGTAGTAAATGTATTACTGAGTAAATGAGCAGCTATACATCTGGTTGTATGGAATTTTAACGTGCTGCTTCCATAAGAGACTTGTACCATCTTAGAATGGTCTCCCATTTTGAGAGAAGAGTATAACTTCTATCTTACCAATAAACACAATGCTAGAGAAACAAACAAAGGGGGGCAATAAGAGTTAAATGTGAATATTCAGGTAAGCCAAGCTCATTGTTCACACAGCAAAACTTGAACATGCAAAAATAATACAGAAACAAAGGACTAGATTATTTCATATGGTGACTGCCATTAAAACCTATTGATTTCCAACTTTCTGTACAAAGCATGTTATGCTTACTTGCCTGACTAAAGAACTCCTGAGAGCATTACAATTCAAACCTATTAATAATTCAGCACATACAAAGTGTATTAAAAAGTTAGTTGAACTCAGGAAACTTGCAGAAGTGTTTTAAACTCCTAACGGTTTGACCCCACATACCTCCAGTGACGTATCAGCAGCGACCTCCATCAGCGAGGACCAGTTCTTAAGGACACCTGAAAATGTAGATTCCACTAACAACAAAGGGACAGTTCGATGTCCCAGACCACATTCCAAGGTCATCTGAACTGATTTCACTACAATGTCAAATTTCTCTTGCTTCTGAATTTGTTCATGGTCCTTAAAAGTTTCTGTTGCTTCTGTGGCTATGTCAACACCAAGAAACCAAGCATTGCACTCATCTATAGGTTTCACTTGCCACAAATTCTCAGAAACTTCAGTTGCTCCTCTAGAATCCTCCTCTGTTGTCTTGGGTTTTAGGGCAGCCATAATGGTCATGACGGTATTCAAAATTATTGGTGATATCTTGAACAAAGAAAAAAATCTTTTATTAAAATACAAAATCTATGAGAAATGGACATAGCAAACATGAAAAGTCTTTTAAGAGATGCAACTTAATTTCCAAGGAAGAGAATCCATTCATGGACCTCCTCTTGTTTTCCTTTCCTGCAAAATATCCTAAAAATAGTGATGGCAGCAGCAGGGAAGGGTTATGAAATCACTTTGGAAGGAAGTGGTAGGAGGAATCTTAGAATCTGAAGTATTTAAATTACTCCTTTTTGGTTAAGGGACTGTCAAAACAACGAACACACAGTGACTTTTTCCAACACAGAGCAGCTCTAAAAGTCCTTACTTCTGGAATTAAACTAATGGGGAAAATTAAAATTGTAAACAACAATATGCAAATTTCAAAGGCAAACAAACAAAAAAACACCAACAACAACCAAAAATCAAGATGTAGATCTTGAGAAACATAGCTGTTCTTCCAAAGACAGTTTTAATAATCTTACCTTAATCGTAAGTTCCTCTATTGTTACTGCCATAGTGTGTACCCCTGAAGTGTGCAGCATATTTTCCATGACCAAAGAACATGGCCGTAACACCTGAGTGAAAACCATAATTTGATTATTAAGGTGACTCCTTAAATCTAACCTTTTCAAAAGGTCTTACATTTTTTTCACCCTGTAGGCCAAAGGGGCCTATCCCATAAAGTAACATGTTTCAGAGTAAAAATGTTCTTTCATTATACTGCTACAATCCCGCATCCCGATTGGCACAAGAACCATTTTGTACTGGAAGGTTAAAAGTCAGAGAAATAAAAGCTTTTGACGTAATACTTAAAAACCAGACAAAACAAAAACCCAACACACGGACAAAGTGATAAGATAGTAAAAAAACCCCGAATCCTTAAAAAACCTAAATGTATAAGGGAAGATAACCACGTGTGAGATGCACACAGGCCACCTCTGTGGCTCAGTGCTCCCTTGGCAGGAATGTGCAGATGAAGTTCCAGACAAAAGGCTTCTCAGGACTCTACCGCAACAAGGAAACCAACAGGCAGTGAAAAACACTGCAAAAGGTCTTGGCCTTCAAAACCCCTCATAGAGTCTCTTCACTAAGAAACTTTTAATATAACTTACAAATGCACCACACAGGTTTTAGACAGAGCTCTAAGTGCTCAAGTCCTGCACCTACTGATAAAAGATTCACCTTCAAATGGCACAGGCCCTTCCTGTCTTCTGAATAATCAATGATATGAAAACAGTTTTGAGTGCTATGGATATGCCCGCTAAGGGATGTGCATGCCAACAGTTCTAGTTACTTTTTTCATTATGAAACGCTGATTTCCTTACCATAGTAACATTCTTGTCTTGTTTTTCTTTGAGAAAGGCACAGGCCAACACTTTGAAGGCCTTCACTTGAGCGGTCATCCTTTGTGCAAGCTCGTCTGAGGTCAGACAGAAGTCACATTGGAAGGAAACTTTTAAGGCAGGGGCATCAGCATTGGTCAAATTAGCAACAAATACAATTTCTGGATCCATAATCACAGCTTTTACTGTCATGTTTGGCCGTACAGATATTTCTGTGAAAGGAAGTAATAAAACCCACCTTGAATATAAAAACCAGAAAGAGGAAAGCTATCTACTATGTCAGTGGCCAATTTACACATTCTGAAGAATATCTTAAGTCTTGAAAACTTTTCGGTGAGTTATTTTCAGAATGAAATCTGCAAAGGAGGGGAATGGGGGTGGGTGGAAGTTGTTTTTACAGACCTGTTTCTGCCTTGGATTTCCCAGAAGCAACTTGCTTTAATTGGAACTGTGCAGATCCTTCAGCTGAGGATGCTGGCATTGACTTAATGAAAAAATGTGCTACTGTCAACAAAAACTCCATACTAGCACATATGTACAGCTTGTCGAGGACAGCAACAACTTCAGTTCCATTTTTATCCTGCTTGTATCTTATATCGATCATAGAACTGTCATTTATGTCATCTTTCTTGTCTATCATCCTGGAAAACAAGTTTAATAAGAAACATCTCAAACATCGTAACACACAGATCTAGGAAAACAAAGATGCCTAAGTACTGCCATTTTTTCTCCCCACGCCATTTATAAAGAACAATTACTGCACAAGCAATCAGTGTTTCTTCCAGAAATAAGAGGGTAGAGGCTTTTCTATCAGAAGAGTAATTTCAATTTAAAATTAGAGTGCTACACTCTTGAAAGTATGCAGGCAGCACATAACAAGCACACTGAAGTTTCAGTGCACACAAATCTGTAGCTGAGGCTGGGTGCTCTCTATTCAGCTCTTCTACAGTTCACCGTAATATGCACACCTCCAAGATTTCTTTTTGTTTTGGATAACCTGGGAAATTAACATATAAGAGTAGAAACTTGTTTAACAGAATTTAAATTACGTTGTTCATTGCTTAAACAGAGTATTACAGGCCACAGCTCACAGCACTACTGAGTTTTATCAATTCCAAGTGAAGCAAAGTATAAAAAAAGGAAAAAGGCTTCCTCATAAGCTGGAGGTTTTTAATTTCTGATGGATTCAAACCCACCTTGCAGTCACATTCTGAATTCCTTCTCTGAGGTCATCCAAGGTACATGCTTTGAGTTTAACACTGATATCCATGGAGCCATCTGAGAACATCTCCCCCGACGATGCCATGAGATGCAGCCGGAGCTCACCAAGGCGCAGTTTGTCACTGTGCACTGAAAGCACAGACTCCTACAGAAGGACAAAGAGCAGGGTTAGTTATCACACAACAAAGCAATGAGACATTGCCCTTGCTGCTTGCCATGTGCATTTTCTTCCATGAATTGAAAGATCTGATTAGCCTGTTGCCATCATCAGTCCTCCACTCATACAAATGAGTTCAAGAAACTCATTGGGAAAACAGAAAAAACCTGCTGGGCTGCAGTGAAGTTGTTTCTGCACCACACTGCCAGCAGTTGTTCAGAATTCATCCCTGAAGGATTATCTGTCTGAACTCTAGATCTCTTACCAGAGGATCCCTCCGCTCTCATCACACTAACTCATCTACAAGAGCACCTCGGCAATAAGAGGAAATTATATGACAGTGAAATTAAAATAAAATCTCATTACAGTGTCTTTCTTTCCTGTGATGTTCATTGCACAAGAACATCTTAACAATTTTACACAAATAACAGTCACTATATACAAAGATATATAAAGCAAACACCTTCACATCTACACAAAGCAGACTTTATTAAGTCATAAAAACAAGACATCATTTCACATCTTTCTCTTCTGTTTTCAGCACAGAGAGGATGCCCATGATTGCTCACACTCAGGGCTATGCAAGAGGAAATTATGGGCCATATACAACTTGGATCTGCTTACTAACTCTAGAGGCACCATACATAGAACTAGCACTATCTGAGCTAATAGTTCCTGCTTTTCAAGTACTCATTTTTACTTCAGGTAACTGGAATCCAAGCTAGAATGACCAAATCAAATGCTGAGTGGTTTTGGTTGGTTCAGTAATATTTTTAGTGTGACTTTCAGAAATGCACACACATTCTTCGACTTAAGGACACTGTCTGCCCAAGAAAGCTCAAAGCTCCATCAGGAAAGTATTACAAAGCCAACACAGATAATGTAACTTTATTTTCCTATCCATGTGAGAAGCCTTGGCTGCCCACCTCACCTGTGTGGTAAAAGTTTTGTAACAAACCTCAGTCATGTCACTGTTGTAGAGAGTTACAGAAAGGGACTCAAAATTGAAGTCAAATTGAAGCGCTGTATAACATTCCACAGAAGACTGAACTGCAGAAACACTTTTTTGTCCAGAATCAACAAGGGCACCTGTCAGTGAAAAGAAGATATTTTTACATTTCTTTTGAACACTGGCCTTGGTTTTGGGGTTTTTTGTTGTCGGTTGCTTTTTTTTTTTTGGTTGGTTGGTTGGTTGGGTTGGTGTTTGGGGTTTTTAAAATTAAGATCAGAAAATCACAAAAAGAGAGAAAGCTCTAAATCCAGAAGACTAACTCAAAATAATTCACATTTTCAATTTTGTTCTGTCCAATGCATACTAAAATTATCTAGTGCAGAATGGTTTAGAACCTTAAAAGCAGCTGCCATTAGTGTACTGCAGTTCTTTGTTCACTGCAATGAAGAACAACACAAAGTACTAAGTCTGCTCAAGGAGTCTGCACTACTCATATTTCCAGTTTCTATTCACAGCAGAGCAACTCAACCAGTGGTTAAACAGCAATTTTTTGACATTGAGAATGCTAAGTTGGGGGAAAAAATAGATTTTGGCAAAGTGTTAACAATATTTCATCCAGAGACATGCACTGTTTACATTGACACACTATTTGAATACTAGTATTATCCTCAATTGTTATAATTGTGCATTAATATCCTGGGGTAGATGATTTGGCTTTTTTCTTTTTTAACCACCTGCACTTAGAAGAGTGATTGATATAGAGTGAAGAATATCATCCTATAAGAAATGAATCACAAAAAACACACTACAAAAACTTCTGACCATCCACTCACACTCCAGGTAAGCGCATACATTCTTATTTATAACTTTTCATGTATACTATATATATGTAACAATTAAAAGAATTTATAGTGCTTCAGAAAAATATTCAAATATATTTGAATTTGTAAACAGCCCTCTGCCAACACATATTCAGCCTTTGAATTGAACATACCCTCAGAACTACCAGATTCCTGTGGAGCTTTCCCTTTTTTAGGTATCTGCGTATCCTCAATATTCTCTTGCACAGTATTTGGCTGGGAAGAAGAAGCCCCTCCAAGGTTTTCAAGTAAAATTTTCATTATAACAGTTAGATCATCTTGACTGAGTGCAATCTGTAAAGTGATAAAGCCACAAGTTCATTTCTGGTGACAGCACTTCTTCCAACACAGTTTGCAAATGTTGAGGAGAAACAAGGTGCTGCTTCCAGCAGAAACAAGCTGGATAGTCAAAATTATCCTGTCCAAAACAATCTAAATGATTTGCCCATTTTTCCTATAATATCGTTTGTTACTTGTTATGAACAGCAGTTACAACAAGAAATAACAGTCCACATCATAAACACTTTCTAGACTTGTAAAGGACCTTTGCCTTTTAAAAATATGAGTAATTGATAAACATAAGCACTTCTCAACAATTCAATAATCCAAAAACATGACCAGATCACATTAAGCCAAGATTTGCATTGTATACACTAAAATACTCAGTAGGCCTTCAAAGACTTAATGAATATGTATCCAATCATAGCATTACAGAGTCACAAAAAAAGCGAGCAGTACTAATGGAAAGATGCAGCCCCTTAGCCCACAGTACACATTGTAAAAAGATCTTTTCTACATTAGGTTAGTTTTGCTGGTACTCCTTTAAATCTCTTACTTCTCTGTGCTTCACCGGTGCGACATTTGGCCACAGCACAGATACAGGAATGAACAAGTAAAAGGGCTCAGGAACAAGGAAAAGGTGCCCCAGTTTGGTTTTACCCATTTAAATCCACATAGTTAATGCAGGAAAAGAAAAAATATAGCCCTCTCTCTGCAAAGGTAATTTTAAATTGTTCTATATTAGAGATAAACTTTTCATTTCTAATAAATCTACTAAACATTCAAATAACCTGAACATTGCAGATTAAACAACTGGAATTATTAAATATTGCTTTTAAATGGTAACTCAACAGATAACCTCAATGATTTTACTGACTGCTGAGCCAATGGATAGCTTCAACAGACCTCCAGAAAAAAACCCCCAGGTTTTATTCCATTTGCATGCAGCTACACGAAAACTATTCATTATACAATATCAAAATTCTAACAAATCTACAAACTGGACAATCAAGCTGGAAGTCTTTCAATATGCTGTAAAGGACACAAACTGAAATGTGTTTACAAGCTCCTCAATTAAGATAAGGACTATTCTGAGAATTTGTATGTCTTTTGATAAAGCTCTTATTAGTCATGAGATTACCTGCATTGGTTTTAGGTCTCCTTTGATGCCAATTGTTGGGCTTTTATGATACCATGCTGCTGCTAAATTTCTCTGGACCAGTAAAGTCAAACTCACAGGACACAGAATTTCAGAATCTGGTTGAGAATCTGTGGATATAATGCACCTAAAAAAAGACAGTGGAAGCAGCAGAGGAAAAATATTTACTATTGCAGAATCCCAAATAATATCATCATTATCTAGCAGAATTACAGGCATAATTAACTTAAGAACAAGCTCACATGCACTTACACGCAGGTATGCACTTTAGATGAACTCAGGTTACTGTGCTACCATTCCTTTTTTTCCAAGAAGCTTTAGAGATTGTAGACCTGTGTCTCTATCTAAAAGCACTCCTGAACTTCACTTGGGAAGGTTTCTTGCTTGGTTTTAGTATGCTCTTATTGCCTATCATGTTTAAATAAGAGAAAAATGCTGCATACAGAACGTGGACACACTGTTCTTCACAAAGACTTTTCCAACTCAGGAAAAACTCCATGTTTACCTTGATAATTTCAAGTGAGTCAGCTGCACATCCATGTTGTCAATGACTGGAGGAAGAGGTGATTCATCTGAAGACACCAGCTTGAATTCATTCTGAACTCTGATTAAGCCAAGATCGGCTACCAAAGCATTACATGAAGCTGAAGATTCAGGAACAACTATGACTGGAGCTTTCAAGTTGACATCCATTAGGAGGCGGAAGCTCTTTTTAGCAAAGTCCTTCATGCTGGAAGCAGCCATTTCTGCTGCCTGGACAGTGACTGCAGTCAGGGCTTCTTGTGCCGCTTGGAAATTGTTTAGGAAGTTCTATTCACAGGTAGTGAAAAAAAGTAAGAATTCCATGAAAACATGGAACTTTCAAAAAAAGGCAAGCCCCAGGAAAAAAGTTAATTTAAGAAAAACAGTACAGCTGTGGTATAAATATGAAACTCCTAATTCCACCACACTGGTTTCAAAAGAGAAAAAGGCTAAAATAATGAACAAGCTTACATGTTGCTTAACTGTTTAATTTTTAAGATATTATTAAAGCTAGCAGCTCCATTTATTACTTCTTTTGTCATCATTCTCCTAGGCAATCTTCTGTAAAGCAGTGCAACTTAAGTGATAACTCTTCAGCAAAATACCTCTATGTGCTTGCACATTAGTTCACCACCAGGTACAGGTCAGAAAGAGCTGACTGCATTTTTTCTCATTAAAAAAAAAACCTTTTAATGTCAAGAAAAGAACTTAAACTAATGTCTTACCAAGAGAGACATAAAGAACTTATGGAGGTAAATTATTTGGATGCAGCCCACTTTCAGAGACATTTTACCATCCACCCTTGACATATCAGCATAGGCTTCCCCTGCAGTGGCATCTGGATAAAGCGACATGTGAAATCTAAACACTTCATCTCCCATTATGGAGACAGCCTAGAAGATTAAGTCCACATAGTTAATACTCCCAGGTATTTCTGAAACAAGAAATAGTTCCCCAACAAGATCAACTGCAACTTATCAGCGGTACTTGGACATATGGTAGGCACAAAAGGAAACAGAATCACCTATTTTATAGCATATGCCTCTTCTCACTTGCTTATCTATAGCCCACTTTATATTTAACCCCTGCTGCTCAGAATTAAACATACCAGTGCAAGCAATTTAAAAGAACTAAACAGTAAGTGGAAGAATATTTTCCTTCTCTGAGGTAAAGGAAATTAACCAATAAATTTTGCTTTCTATTCCATCGTACTTTGCATTCTGTAACAACAAATAAAACTACAGTGCTGTCACTAAATCACTTAAAGAACTGGGTCTCTTCAGCTGTTTACAATCTGCATAACACATCACCTTTTTATGGATTGTTTTTGGATCAACATTTGTAATTACAATGTCCTCAAGTCTGGAGAACACTTTAATCTTTTTAGGCTTCTTAGCTACAGATGCATCCATTCCTGAACAAAACAAAAGAAAGAAGGCAATAAATGCACTTCAACAAATTTCTAAGTAAACACTTCTGCTAAAAAAACAAACAAACAAACCAACCCCCTGAATTAACTACTACTGAATATAAAGAATAATAACAGCTTAGAATCCAGCCTTCTGCTATGTAACAATGAATGCTAAGCCTGAGACAGAAGTCAGGACCTTACTATGTATGACAAATTTGCCAACATAAATTGATTCTAAGACTAGAGTAAAATTCCCCAACACTATCTAAGGTCTAGCTATTAAAAACTGGAAGTCTGTGTTATCTATAACAGTGCCTTCACTTCTTTTACTACACTTAGAAATCGTCTTCTTTTTCTGAGTCAAACATTTTTTCCTTGCAGATCATTTCATACAATCAAAATACATTTAAACACATGTTAGAGATCTGCAGTGCACACACTGGCCTGTTGGAAGTGAATGGAGTGAAACAGCCTATTTCTGGCTACAGCCAGTTTCTTCTAATATTTAAATAAAAAACACCTTACCTTGTATTCTAATGTCTGCAATTCTACAGGTCTGATCACACACTATAATACTGAATGCATTTAGCTTTGCAGTCAGTTTTAATTCACAGACATCATCATGGGCTGCATCACTAGACACTGGATGGGAAACACAAGAGACATACAAGGAGTTCAAGTATTACAAGCCCATTACTTAAAACAAATATTAATTAGTAGTTTTGTACATACATGAGCTATTCAAAAGCAACCTGCAGTCATTCCCTAAAAGATATAATAATGATTAGTCAAAATGTGAAGAAAGTAACTTATTAACACAGTTTCCTTCAGGCACACAAACTGTCACCAATCAACACAGGCCAAAAGCTATCAAGATTATGTATTCTCTCCTCATTAACACCTAATTTCTATGCAACAGTTGCGAATACAGCATACAGGACATTATTTGAAACACCGTCTCACACAGAAATGCTTCTCTGTATCAAGTAGCAAGGCCAATTTAGGCGTATTAGCTGCAGCAACACTGCAGAAACACAATATGTAACAGCCACTGGGCTCAATCACAACAGTTTTAGAATTAGAAAACCTTGAATTTCACAAACAACGCTACAAGTACAAAAATCAACAACACAGGACCCAACAAAACATTCAGGAGCTTCCATGCAAAATCTCTTACTATTTCAAGGTTACAAATACCCATAATTAAAATACACACACCACCATTCAGTTCAGAACCTCTCTTCGCCTCCCCAGAGGAGTATTTATTTTCAGCAGTGTAAGCACTCTTTAGAGCCTTCAGATTGGAAAGCCACATGGTTGTGACACTGAACCTTTGGGAAGGCTGCACACTGCAACATCATTTATTCAACTTTCATTATAAAAATCAGACCACCACCCAGAGAAAAGTTATATTGAGTAAGGAGAATTTGTAAAATTAAGCCACAGGAAAAATGTCTGGTGCTTTTTTTCAAGTAAGATTATTTTCTCCCCATTTACAGTTGTGCATGCTTTGTTTTCCATCAAATAGATTGCAATGCTGTCATCTGAAATAATATCCTTTGAAACCGAAAGTGAGATGCTGTTAAGCAACAAAAGTACAGCCTTTTTAATATGACATTACCTGGTCTAAGGGTACTTCCTTTTTCCTGTTCTTTTATTTGAGGCTTGTGGTCTGATGATTTATCAGTACTGGGAAGACCACCTGATGGAACACTGAAGGTGAGAAAACTCATGATGGAAAGCAAAGCCTCTGTGTGAAGTACTATATCCAAGCATGAAAAGATGACCTAAAAGGAGGGAAAGGAGACAAAGTAACATTGTTATTCAGTAGTAGTCGATTGCCAAACAACTCAGACTTGCTGTAATAGAATCAAAGGAAAAAAGTGTCTTGCTCAATTTCACAAGTATTTGACTCTTCCATCTCCATCCCCTTCAACTTCACACCACATGAGCTCCAGAACAGATGAGGGTACTACAGAAAGCTTAAGGGAAGCTTAAAAGAGCTACAGAGGAACTGTGCCAATCTAAAAATTGATGCCTCATGTGGTTATGCTCTTTCAGGACACTCTTTTTAGTTCTGCTGCCTTTCATTGTGGACTATGGAGCACTTTGGTTGACAGCTTCAGAACCTCATACGAAGCTATTTTAGTAGACACGGTACAACAACAAAAAACCAGAACACCAAGATTCAAAATTTGCAATCAGAACAGGGAGTATGCGAGCAGCAACTACTCTTGCCAGTATTACTTAGTGAAACTCAGCATCAGTCACTTATTCCACCTAAGGCCATCAAGAAGCAGCTTGACCCACCACCACTACTTTAAAGGAAACATTTTAAAAGCAGAATTACATGCTTATTTCAAAAGTCACTGAAGCCAAGGAAAATTACCCATGAATGCTTTCAGGAGAAGTAAGAGGACTAATTGCACTCAAGACCCTGAGAATGCTACTTGGACATTTCAGCTTACATCTCAATTTCACTGTTACTAACTGTTACAAGCTCTGGAACACAAGGCCTTGGTTTCGCTCTCTGCTAAGTGTATCACCCCAAAAACAAAGCACATGCTAAAGGCCTCAGTTAAAATTCATAAGGACATTTTTCTAACTAGCTAAAAATGTACAGTTTTTAGTTTAGAAAAATTAATACAATAAATACTTCTGTAAAAAAAAAAATCCTTTTTTTCTACCTGGATTTGTCTTTGAAGTACTTAAATACAAAGCAATAGGTTTTAATGATGAGAGTCAGGGTTTTGGGTTGGTTTTGATCCCTTTCTTCTCTTCAATGAGAAAAAAAAAAGGGAGCAACTAACACAGCTGCTACCATTTGAAAAACTTAATAAAAATTTAAATACATCCAGTACTTACATTGATTTTTTGCTTGGTGCTTTGGTAAGTAGTAGCAAAGTCTGGTCCATCCGGGTCAGCCTAAGGGAAAAAAAAAAAAAAAAAAAGAAAAAAGGGACAGTCAGTCTCTATTGAATTAGCCAATAATTAATAAATAATTATTAATAATTTTATTAACTGAATTATTTGAATTTGGCCCACACACAAGGACTATTCCAACTGCAAAAGGAAACAAGGGAGAGTGACGAAGCCTGAACAAACAAGTTCTCCAAATAAGGCACAATCAAGGCAGCCAGAATGGGGTACTCACAATGCTCTGCTCAGAGACATTTCATAGCACATATCTTGTGAAAATTCAACTGGCCAGTTACAAAACTTTCTCCCATCTAGAATCTATTTAAAGTGGGTCAATTTATGCTTTGTACTTTGCCAGCACAAATTAATTTATTTTTCACTGCATAAATGATGCCATTACAGATAAGAGTAATGAGGAGTCCCCTGGTTCTACAACCTATCAGATTCCCAAGTATTCATGCAATTTTTGAAGGCCTTTTTTTAGCTACCAACATATCACTCCTCAAATGTGAGTTTTATCACCTGTAGAGTCACTCTTCACTTCCACAGGCAAGGACCACCTCACCTGTTAAGTTTCACAAAGCTACTCATTTGTGCTGTACACACAGAACACAAATAAGTACTTGTCTTGCCAGTGATTTCAGTAATAGCATTGCCTTATGAAGCAAGCACTATATGGAAGCAGTGGAGGATTCAATTAAATGCTAAACTGAAAAACAGGTATTTGGGAGAAGGCCTGCGTTAGTTTTAGATACAATTCTACAGGCTAAGTAAGGAAGCCTTATTTTACTCTCCATGTAATCTTAGTGAAAATGTACTGAAACCTTAATATATTCCATTTTCAAAAGATGTTCATCTGTCTCGCTTGAGGAATTAAGAATGCAAAGAGGATCTCCTTTTGAGTCTGCAAACAAAGAAATAAAAATGTGAAGTGTTTCCACTCACAAGCTTTACTCCACCAACGTATCTATGCTAATTCTCTATTACATGCTAATTAGATACTATTCTTACTGAAAGAGTTAAACAGCTGTTTTCACTGAGAAGTTGCATATTAAGCATTATCTTGTGAAATGCTATATTCACTTTATTTTAAATTAAACTAGTAAAAATTAACTTATCTTGCTCCTGAAACAAGATTCAAAACTGAAAGTTCTTTGCATTCCTACTTTCAGGTTTTCACACTCAAAACCTTACTTTTCTACTTTGGATAAATGGCTATTTCAGTTATCACTTCACCATCAGTTTGAATTGTTACCTGACCAACTAAGGAAGCACTCCCATTTCCAGTGCTGCCAGAACTGGTCATAAAGCACAGAATCAGAAGCTCATCAAAACACACTGAACTGCTGGAATACTTCTCAGGAACACCCTTCCTGCTCAAAGTAGGCAACTCACTCAAATACATTAACTCTAACTCTAGCAATTGCAGTAAAACTTGGTATCAGGTAAAACAGATTAGTATCTAAATTACCCTTCCCCCTCCCATTATTGGTTTTTAGTATGTTATCCTCTGCCTGTAAATTCAATTGCACACATTCTACTGACTGTACCAGTTCTCTAGAAGACTTACCATTTATTTCAGTGCATCTCATTGTAATTTTTTTCAGATATGCTGCTGCAGCTAACTCATGATTTCTAATTTTGGTTTTGGTTCCAAGCTGTAGCACAGTTAGAATATGTAATGGATGTCTCTCCTTCTGAACCTGCTTCATCAAGGTTATTACAACCTTGAACAAGGAAAGGGAAATAAGTTCAATATTTCAGGGAAGCTGTTCAGACACAGCAGGCAGTTATAAGCAGGCTCAGCTAAATGTGACACATAATATTAATCTAGACATTTTGCATTTTTACAAAGAGCCTTTTACAAGACCAGTCTGCTAAAGATTTCCTCTGGCCCCTGCTCTGTTCCTCTTGCTTGTTTTCTTTTTGTTGCCAAATCAAACTGTTAAAATGGACTTTATAATCCCCTACTTCCAAGCAACGACTTGAGTACCGAGTTCAGATAGAATGAATTGTAGAGATGGATACATACCTCTTTGATTTCAAAATTAAGTAGCATATTGATTACATCTTCATTTAGTGTTATTTTTCTCTTTTCAGACAACATTCCTTCTGGAACACTCTGATCCTGTATCAAAACTGATCTCTCCAGTTCTTTGGTTTTACCTGAAACAGTCAATAAATTGCTTAACTTGTGAAACTGCCACCATTTGTTTAGCTCAAGAAACACATACAATTCTTTTATTCATTTAGATGGCTTACATTCACCTAAGATAAGATAGCAACATTTCCACAAGCAGAGCCTTTAACTTCAGAGCATGAAAAGGAAATAGAAACATGTTCTGGCAACAAGGTGACTGACATCTCAATACCTTGATAGTTCCTTGACAACTTAGCTAACACATTTACCAATTTTGCCTTGTAATGTTTCCAGTTTCTTGAAGTATCAAAGTATAGACATTGTCCTTGCAAAAGTAAGAAGAGGTTATCACTTAATGCTCAGTTTATCACCATACTCTGGGATCTAAACTTGCTTTCCAGATAATATGCTTTTCCTTACTCCTGAAAGTGAACATGCTTAGTATTCATGACAAATAAATTCCATCTCTGACCTTCCTTTTGCAGTACTGATTTTGCATCCATTTGATTTTCCTCTGCTTCACCCAGGTTTTCCGTCAACACTTTGAGAAAGACATTCAAATCCTCTTGACTTATCACAACCTAAGAAATGGCAGATCACAATTCTCAGGAAAAACACACTGTTCCTTGAACTTATCACCAGCTAACAAAGCAGAACAATGTTTCCTGGCATAAAGAGTGCTTATTTACAGGTATTTTGTCAGCAGAATCATCCCTTCAATAACAAAATTTAATTCTTTTGACCGCTTATTGTTAAAGTCTGAGGAGATGGAAGGTTTTGACCTCCCAAGCTGTATCAATATACACTGCAGCAATTTAACATACCTATGCCTTTAATACATTCCTGTCAATGACGTGCCCCTTCATGATATTTTATTCCAGTTTCACCCAAGATGTCCCTGGAACTTTCTTTCACAGTACATAAAATGCTACAAAAAACAAGTATCCCACTCAAGGGTGATGGAAGATAGGAAGCTGGAGTTACTAAAGCAAATATTTGCATTAATTTAAACTCCTCTCAAGAAGATTCCATTTTTAAAGAAAAAAAAGCAAAACACTTTAAAGAATTCTTGCTGAGAGAACTGGTCACAAAACCATTTATGCAATTCTTTTAAAACTCTACATTCATCTAGGTGGGGTTAAATCCTGTTACATTCCTGAAATCCACTTCACGCCTACTCAAAATTTGCAGCTTGTTGCCCCTTTGTGTCCAGAAATAACATTAAGGGTTGCTCTCACAATATGTATTATCACCACCTTCTCACAAGACTTACATTCATTGTATCCAGACACCCCGTGACCTCCAGCACTGGTAACTTGTGAAACCAAGTTGCAGAGAGATTTCGTTTCACAGACAGACTTAAATTAATAGGGTGAAGTATCTGAATATCTGGATGTGACAAATCTGTCTCCACAGTGGTCCTGGAAACACAGAGAGGAAAAGAAAGAAAACAGTTGGGAAGTTGAAAGTCACATGTTAGATTTTAAAAAATCTTAAATCTCAAATGTAACACCAAACACTTTCCTGAGCAGAACAGTTTCTGATTTTATTACTGATCTAATTGCTCTTTGGCTAGCATTTTAATACCACATATTTGACACTAGCACCAACCATGGTTTCTAGGCAAGAACATTAATGTTCTACAGAGTATTAATCACTGTACCTCGATAGTTTCAGCTTTGTCAGCTGCACATCCATTTTGTCAATGACTGGAGGGAGTGAACTGCCTTCTGGGGACACCAAGACAAACTGGTTCTGAACCTTAATCAAGCCAAGATCTATTACTATTGCATTGGGGGAAACAGAGGACTGGGGGATAAGTATAACTGGTGCTTTCAAGTGAATGTCCATTGCAAGCCGAAAACTCCTTTGGGCCAGGTCTTTCACACTGGTAGCAGCCTTTTCTGCAGCTTGGACTGTAGCAGCACTCAGTGCCTCCTTAGCTGCCTGGAAGTTGTTCAAGAAGGTCTAGAAAAGCAGTTGAAGAGAAAGGAGAAATGTCTGTAAACAGTTTTTAACCCAGATTACTTTCTCATTCTACATCATCATCCACCAATTATGCTGCCTACTGTGTTGAATTTTCCATGGGAAAAGACAACTGAATGCCTTCTGTCATGACCTTTGGGGGTCAAAGAAGTACTAATCAGTATAATCCACTTATTTTAAATCCATCTCCATTTTTTCTTCTTTCCTTAGCTACAAGACTACTTAGCTCATTAGAGCTTTTACGGACACAATTTTGAAAGTCCCTCTTGCCCTCAGTGAATATTACTGAATTCCTATTAAAGAACCTACTGAATGCGAGAGAGCCCACTGGTGCTTCATTGAAAAAGCCATCATTAGGGTACTTGAACACACTAATATTTACACTGGGTAATTTGCAGACATCATGACATCTAACCCTGCAGGAAGATTTGCCTCTAGTGTTAGCTCTGACATGTTTGCAATGAACTCAGAATTTTGCTAGGGTGGAAAGGGGAGCAAACAAAAAACCCCCAAACTACCTCAACAGCACCAAGTTTTTCTCTGTTTCCAAAAGTGAGGGTGGGAAGTGACCCACTTGAAATTTAAACCAGTTACTTACAAAAGTTTTTTAACAGTACACATGAAAAATTAAGCCCATCCCTTCTCTTTCAGAAACTGAAGCTACCACTTGTACTGAGGGCACAGCCTGGGAGACTGATCTGAGAATGCTGCAGAAACATACAAAGGGAATAAGACTTACCAGGAGAGACATGAGAAATTTGTGAAGATACACCAGTTGGATACAGCCCACTTTCAAACATACGGTACCATCCACTTTTGACATGTCAGTGTACGCTTCTCCCTCAGTAGCATGAGGATTTAATGTCAGATTGAAACTGAAAACTTCATCTCCCACTATAGACACAGCCTAGAAAGAGAGAAACAGCACCCACCAGCCATCAGCAGCTTCTACAAAGGTACTTAGCACAAAGAACTAAAGATACCATCAGCCTATCAGATTACAAGTTAGATTACTAGGTTTCTAATCTTTTAGGCATCCATTCTTGTAATATGAAAATTATTCTTTATGATGTATCTTACTTGAAAATACTTATTCATGAGAAATCAAAGACTTTTAGAGGAGTGGAATATGTATTACATTTCACTTTTATCCACATCAAACTAACCAAGAATCAAGTAAAAGTTAAAATCTTGTAGTTGAGTACTTTTTTATGAAGGGTCCTTGAATCAACATCTGTGACAACTATGTCTTTAAGTCGGGCGAAGAATACAGTGTGACTCGGCTGAAGGCAAAGAGATGAGTCAAGACCTGCAAAGTACAAAAATAGAAACAGAGTCTTGCATAGCAGAAGTAACATTTACTTTCAGGGTGGGGACACCAGCAGAGGAAGTGAGGAAAAGTTACTAAGCTTTAAGTACTACAGCTTCATCCAAAACAAAATAGAAATATTTCTAATACAGATACTGTCTCAATATCAATCATCTCTGGAAATAACTGAGCTACTATTCATAGAAAAATACCAACAATAATCCACTTCTTAATAAGCAAGCTATTGAGTGCATTGAGATTTTCTATCGGAAAAGATGTTACTATACTGAATTATTTGAATACAATACTTTTGCATACATAATCTTGTGTGAATACATTATATGATTTAAAGATGGGCACAAGCAAAAGACTTTATGAACTGCAGTACTAATCTTGGCCATGGAGGGACCCCAACAATCTTGCATATCACACATTCTTAAATATTCATTAGAGAGCGTTGGCAGCTAGGAGGACGGCAGTTATAATCAGTCAGAAGTGAAACTGCCCCAAAAAATTATCGATAGCCCTTCCGAGGGGTAAAACCAATCAAGAAAACAAAACCAAAACAAGGAACCCAAACAAACCCCTAGGGTTAAAAACTAAAGAAAACATTTTTAAGGGGTTTTTTATCATAATTAATTATTTATCCTAAATAATTTTATGGTATACCATAAAAATATCCAACACTTAGTACAACATGAAAAGCCACCCACAATCAAGCTCCTTCAAAGCACGAACCTAATCACGTGAGTAATAACACACCACATTTTTCTAGCTGGAGGCCAGAACATTATGACAGACTTGAAGGCTGACTTTGAAAACAAGGCTACAAGCCTTTTTTGCACAAACAATAAATAAACAAATAAATAAAAACAGATGCTGCACATTTACACCTTATTTTTTAGTCCAATTATTAGCCGTTGCTTTGACACTAAAGTACCAGAGCACTTACTACTAATAAAGAATTTAATACCTTGTATCTTGATCTCTGCAATGTTCTTTTTTTCATCACAAATATTTAAACAGAAGGCATCCAGCTTGGCAAAAAGCTTGAAGTCAAACACATCCTTATCCTTGGAAGGTCTAGACACTAGAAATAAGAGAAGGTGAGATTTTCAAGGTACCTACAAGTTGTATTTTCAGTTTCATCTTTATTTCTACAAAGCTAATCGTATTTCTCTGGATTTGCTTTGCCAGCATGCAACATATCCTTCTAGAACCACCATTTAGACAATCACAACTGTACCTTTCTTCAATCTAGAGTCATCTTCTGGCTTTTCTTCTTTGGATGGTGTCTCTCCACTTCTACCACTGCCTGATGGGCTAATAGTTGTTAGAAAACTGACAGCAGACATAAGGGCCTCTGTATGCAACAGGAGGTTCAATGATGAAAAAGTTACCTGTTGAAAACATGAGACGCCATAGGACCAAGCAATATCTTAAAAGTGTAAGAGTTGGACTGAGGTGCAAAAGCACCCAGTGCAACAGAAACATTCTTTACAAACAGAAAAGCTGCATGTGTGACCAGCAAGAGATCATAAAGGAAAAACTTCCTGTAAAGCAGAAAGGGGATAAGCTTACAAAGTAAGAAAACCTAGCAACAACCCAGCTGCTACAGCTGTAACTGCTAACCTATAACCTCCTCAGTACAAAAACAGTGATACAAAACTAATTTTGTCAAACACAGCCTTGGGCTTGAATGCTCCTGCAATAACAGTACTACCAGAATGGGTAAATGGCAGGTGGCTGACATGCAGATATTTAGAATATAGGTACTCCTCAGTAAATCCACTAAGGAGTCCAAAAGGTAAGTGCTGGCTGTGTAGTTTAATAAAAGTTGTCCACTTGAATGGCCTTGAAACTGGAAATAGAGCCCAAATGCAATTCTTCCAGGCACAGAAGTCCCATTGAAGAGCTGCAAGGCAACAGCAACTTCAGACGACGTACAGAAAATTGAGTTCTCTTAACATTAGCACTACCCCATAGTGTGAAGACAGTTAACTCAGCAGCACTGGAGTACTAGAACTGTCATCTCCTGCTTCAGCTTCAGGAACTTCTTTTTGGCAAAAAGATTTCAGTATTAACTAAAGTTCCCTGATGAAATCTATAGACACTCTAAAACTATTAAGTTACAAGTGAAATATTTCAGTCCTCACACTAAAATGTGGCAGGCAAAATGCCATAAAGGTATAAAGAGGAGAAAGTACCTATCACAGAAAACACCATCCTCTGTACTTTATTTCAAGAATGCCTCAAGTCACTATTTTTCCTTAGATTGAAATCTGACTCAAAAATACACCATTAGTAAAAAAAAACCCACACTCAGACATGGGTTTAGACTTCTCATGAAAGACAGCCAACAGAGTCCTGAATACATGGCACTCACAATACAGATTATTTGACATGAAAGACTCTGTGACTCCACTACAGTTTCCCATACTGGGCCACTGAATATCATGATCCCTGATGCATGAGAAGGTGCATTCTTACAGTAGTTTGAATTTCATCCACGTGAGCTAGACAGACTTTTTCAGCACAGTTCAACAGACAAACTTTCTGCTCTTAAGTGGGATAAAAATTTTCAAGGATGTTTTAACACCTGAAATCTCCTACTGGAAGGCTGGTGGGCAGGAAAACAGGAAAGCAAAACAACTCTTATTAATTCCTCTGTTCTGAGCAAGCAAACCAAAAGAAAATAAGCAGTAAAATCTGCAAACACTCACTTGAATCATCTGTTCAGTGTTGTCAAAAATTGTCTGAAACTGTGGCCCATTTCTGTCAGCCTGAAAATAATGATTTGCATGAAGGTTAATATTAATTCCAACCAGTCACTGTCCTCTTTAGAAGATATAAAACAATCCAGTTAGCTCTGAATAGTAGCTCTAGGACTATATATAGACTGTTTTAAGAACATGTAGAAATGCTTTAAAAATAATTTTTAAAAGCTTTGTGTATACCTTGACATATTCCACCTTCAGAAGGTCTAAGCCAGGCTTGTCTGAGGAACTAATTAGATGAATGGGTGCTTTTTTACCTGTAAAACACAAGAGATAAACAAGAATCAGGATCGTTTCTGTTCCTTCAGAGAACCAAATGACTGTGCCTTGAAGGTAGGGATTAACTTTCAGTACCATTTGCTAAAATACATTGCACCACCAAATATGAGTCACTGGTTTCTCTTATGCGAAGTCCAAAAAGGCAAAACCCTTCTCCATCCAAAGACTGAGCCCTAAGCCATTTATTTATCCCATAAGCATTATGGTGAGAGTCCAGAGCTTCTCAACTGTACCACAGGCACAAGCACTGCCAATGGACAGCTGCACATTACCTGGGAAACTGGGACAACACTTCCATTTCAGTGAGCACAAGGCATAGGGCAGTTCAGAGTACCTGCTACACACACACACACACACGTCTACTTCTCTGCCATTGCTTATTACCTCCAATTCCATAGTAATCCAAGCTTATTTTCTTCAAGTAAGATACAGCTGCTAAATTATAGGTTTTGACAGTAGCTTCTGTCCCAAGATGCATTACATCAAATACAAGTACTGTTTCCTCAATTTTCTTTTGCCTGGTGAGTTCTACTAAAACCTGGATGAGCAAGAAATATGGTTATACCATCTTTTCACATGTAGTAATCTCACCAAAAAAAGTGCAAAATTAATGCCCTCCCTACTTTGTTGGAAGCACTGTTTTTATTACAGACTAAAGAGTATAAAATAGAAAGAAAAAGTGATTGTTTGATGGTGAAAGATATAAACATAAAAAATATTTGGGGATTTTGTCTTTGCAAGAGACCTATCTGGGTACTGACTTCGTTCTTCCAGTGCAAACTTCCCACTCCCCACCCCCTAATTATGACCTGGTACTATTTTTTTTCTACTAAAAATACTCCAATAAGGGAAATTTTTTTTATACATACTTTATCTGTGCATATGTATTATGTTTTATTTATATGCATCATGTACAGATAAGAAATAACTCATATGCATAGAAATATGCACATGTATACACGTATTTTTTTTGTTTGGTGATTATGTTTTTGCATCCACTAATCTGAAGAACGCCAGTAAATGAATATTGGATTTTTTTTAAAAGTATTCTTTAGGTAGAGGAAAACAGAATTACAAACATACTTCTTTAATTTCAAACTTCAACTGAAGATCTATCAGTTCCTCCTGAGCAGGCTCCTCTTTTCTTATTTCTTCTCCTTTAATTACTGAACTGTCAGTTGGTTCAAAGCTTTCGTCAAAATCAAAATATTCTTCTTCAGAGTCTACAGAAGTGAAATTACTTCCTCAGTAAACTTTTTCCAGAAATGGGGGTAAATATTCCACCCTCTCTTTCCCGTTCTGGTTGCATTTTTTTTAACTGCCTGAGCAGTTTAAACCTAACCTGACAAAATACACTTTAGATCTATACTGCTCTCTTTCCCACTGGATGGGAACTGAACAAAATTAAAGCCCTATTAAGGACAGCACTAGAGTCTAGAGGCTTCATTAGACATTCAAGAACACATAAGCAAGTAATAATAAGGGAAGCTCCAGGAAACAAGTGTCTCAGTTCCACTATGGGAAGTTCATCTCTAGAACAGCCATGGAAATAAAAGCTCAAATCCACAGTGTCAATACAGTAATTTTTCAGTAATGTGTTATTCTAGTTCTGTCTTTTCAGAAAAAGGAGAGCTTTGCTAATGCAAAACAGTCAGAACAACCTGACACAGTCTGTATTCACAGTTCACTCATTTGAAGAGGTTGCTCATGCATAATATTAATTATCAAAACAAAGCAGGTTTGCTTTTTAGAAAAAGCAAGTTTATTATTCCGAGGTAACATCAGCATCAATCAAATCTCCTTATGCACTTGAGGGTAGACACAACCTATCATGCTGATCTCTGTTGTCCTTATATGTTTTAACATCAATAACAATAATATGGAAGTATTAGCTGTTCCTTAAGTTACAGCCTTCTACCTTTACAAAGACATCTGTACCTTCTTACCTGACACTATTTCTGCTAACAACTGAGGTGTATTAAGTAACCCTTTACCAACAACAGGAATTGTGGGAATAGCTGGTACCTGGAGGGAAGAAAAAGAGGAAAATAACCAATACAGTATTTTAAAGTTTATATAACTTGGTATGCTCATATTTTCTTCTGATGATGAATGTTCCACAATGCCTCCCCCACATTCTTTGGCAAGGTCTGCTCTGCCAATACTTACATTGAAAGCAGCAGGACAATGGCAAAGGCTCCACCAGCCTTGTTTGAGGCAGCCCAGAATGTTCTGATGGTAAGTCAATGAAGACCTTGCCTAGTGATGCCTTTTTTTTCCCCTCAGTTTTCTTAGTTGTCAGCTTACCTTTGTGCTTGGAATTGACATAGATGACTTCTGAGGCAGTGGAATGCTATCAATCAGATCAAAGATTGCCTTCATTTTCTGGTCAGAGAGTCTGACATGCACCAAAGGAAGTCCTCCTGACACTTTAAACCTTTTTAAAAAAAACCAACTGATTAAACTCCTAAACAAAAAGGTACCAATTCTTCATTTAATATGGATACTCCTATATAAAGATCACATATCAGTAAAGCCAGGGATTCTCCATCAAAACAGGGCTTGGACTTAAATTAAGCAGTAGTTAGTAACAAGCAAAGGGTCCAGGGAACTACTACCCAAAAAAGATTTTGCCAACAGTAGTAACCTATTTCTACTTCTTAGTTAATACCTTCAAATTATGAAGTGCAACTGAACCTTTAGGGAAAACACAGCTTTCTTTTCTCTAAGTACACAGTAATTATAAACGAGTCTTTTCAACATTAATATATTACTTTGCCATCCTGGAATCTCTTTCCACCATTGATTTTGCCAACTGTACGTGAATATCCATAGGCTGCAAAATGTGCAGAGTTGATGGATGTTGGAAACGAGCCTTCTTCCAGTCTTCACCTGAAAATGTCCAGTAAATTTAGATGAAAAAAATCATCACTCACTGATTGTTTTAATTAAGGCATCATTAAAGTAACTACTTGTGGTGTATCACTAGGAGGGTAAAAAAACCCACTCACCAACTAAAGAAACCTAAAACAACTTAGGTCAAGTATTTTAAGAGCATTTAATCCCATTTGTGAACATTTCTGCCTTAGCAAAATTAAACCAAATTCTACACTAAAAGATGTACCTACACTGACCCCTAGAAAAACAGATGGATAGACAGATACATAGACAGATAAAAGATAAAACAGCAACCTATCATTCTATTGATTACAGAAATTTAAGTACTAAGGCAAATTTTAGCTGTGCTTCTCCTGCATGTGATGGAAAACATAATAGTTCTATTCATTTACATTCATTGCTACCATCAAAGTGATGCACAAGTCCAAACAAAAAGTGAGCAGCTGTTTGAAGAGAAACTAACCAATTTTTTCAAAGTTTGGCACCAAACATGTATTATAACCTAACTTTCCATTAACTACTGATTTTAGTTTGTCTTTTTTTTTTTATTAAAAAAAATATTTGTTTATTACAGGTAGGTAGCCTTTGACAATCTTTTGCATAAACAGCAGCTATGTTGTTATGTTACCTGTTCTTCCAAAAAGAAGTTGCACATTTTTAATTTTCACATCAAATTTGTCATAAGCTTTGTCCATAATCTCCTCTAAAGATGAAAAGCTAGAAGCTTCGCTACTGCCTTGATTTATGCTGTTCAGCTAAACACATAACAAACAAAATAAAATTAAATCATTAAAACCAACATGTGCTATTCATTCTAGTGAAGATGAAAAGATGATTCATAGGAGTTAATAATTGGCATTTGGAGTCTTACAGAGAAAATAAGTAATTTCCCACTTCACTTATTCTTGATAAGTAGACTTTTTTGTTGTTATTTCCATAAATCCACTTAATTCAAGCTATGCAAAAAGAATTTTTTTCACTGGTCTATAATTCTACCTATGGAATACAACTAAAATAAATATTTAATCAGTCATGAAGTCAAGTTAAATGACTGCAATCTTTCCATTTTATAGAAACAAGGGAAATAATTTTCAAATTTCAAGAGAAATATTATATTCCCTTTTATTAATAAAAGGCTATCATTTCACAGAAAACAAAAGTTCATGTGTTCTGCTGAAGAAATGGAAGATACTAAAAGATATGGTATTACAGTCACACTTACAATATGAACAAGCTTCCTGAGGAGGATTAACTCGTACAAGTATGTCAAAGATAACCTAACAACTCTGATCAAACTGCTGACCCAAATCTATTTGGTAAGAAATATGGCAAGTTAAAAACACATGCATTAAAAACACAGATGATCACCCTGCCTTCTGAAAGCAAGATGGTTCCAGATGACAGCTATGTTAAAAGAGAATATTTGCTTCCCCTGAGCTCATAAGAGAGGTCATTTATATACCTGAATCATTTATATACCTGAAATGTACCAAAGTCCAAAATCAGCAAATCTGAATTTTCATGGTAGAAACCAGTCTGTGGAACCACAAGGTAGGAAGGTTTCAGATTAATCTTCAAGTCAAGGACTTTCCGCATTTCGATAATATGAACTAATCCTTAAACAAAAAGGAAAGGGCATTGAAATGTAAATACTATTCACAAGTGAAACAATTGTGCCAGTCAGCATCCAAAAAGATGTTATCTGAAAGATAAAGCCTCTTGTGTCAAGACTTGCTTTTGTGGCATTCTACTGATTTCTCAGTGAACTCAATGCTCCTTCCCACAAAACATCCATTAAACCTCCAAGTCACCAAGTGAGAAGAAATTAATACTATCCCAGCTGAAACGGCACCATCTCAAGGAAAAATCCCAATCCTGCTATTTGGCCATCAATCAAAACAAATCAAGTGTTTAGGCATTGAAACATATTGAAACATTATTATATTGAAACATTATAAGGGTTCACCTTCATTGAGATTTGTTACTGTCTTACCTGTAGCAGTTCTTTCCTTGATTTCTTCCAGTTTCATTAATGTGGCTGTTGTTAATCTTTCAAGATCCATTCCCTTACTTGTCTGAAAGAATTCTACCATTGCATTTATTGTTCTCTTAAAAAAAAAAAAAAAAAAAAAAGACAAGAATTAGCAATATACATAGAAGTCACACAATAAAAATTCAAAATCAGATCTCGATAGAGCAAGGAGAGTAACAGCAGAGAAAGAGGAGTCAGAAAGAGCTGAGAGTTTTGGTTACTACTCACTGCATCATATTTTATTTCCACAGGCTGTGATTCAATAGTAAGGCTCTGGTCAGCTGTACTGTCCTCTGGGTTAACATCAAACTCAATCTTAAGCAGAGAAGATTTGCTATCCCCTATGGAAGCCACGAGAGATGGTACAATGTTTTCTTGTCTCAGGCCTGTAACATACCAGTTTTCAAGCTTTGCTTCAACCCTAAAGAAGATGAATAGTTAAAAAAATGTAATTGGGCTAGAGTTAGAATCAGTGTCAAGAGAAAAGAAAAACAGAATATTTATGTTACATAAATTAAAAAAGTTCAGTAATGTTTACTGTTATGTATGGATTTAAAAAGCAGTTACAGACTTGTTTTGCTGCAAATGGGAATTCTGTACTGAGAACTGCCCTGACAGTAGTGTTAAGTGGAGTCAGTAGGAAAACACCTTTGAAGAAATCATTGAACACCACCAAACCACACCAACTTTATTCGTCCTTAGAAATATCTATTACATAAGAAACTGATTTTCAGGTCCTGTTCCTCCACCATTGAAATCTGTGACTTTGGGAGGCAACACATTTGGCCATGATCAGTGTCACATGCCTGGCTCTGTAGAGATAACTTAATTACATTTTTTTCAAGAACATAACACTAATAAGAGTATCTGTTCTACTGCTTCAGTCTTGCAAACTAAATTAAATGGCATGCATTTATAGAAAATAATGTCAAAGCTCTTTTTGTTTCTCTGCAGCATTCAAGCTGCACCTTGAAAATTCCCCAGAATGGTTTTTAGCAAAAATATTTCAAGAGTCAGTGGCTGAGCTGGTGTTCTTATGTATGAAGCCAGAACTGAAGGAACTGCAAATGAAAGCAAAAAGTGCACAAATTCATTTTCCAGACACTGGAAATCTTATTCATTGACCATATAATCCAATAATTTTTGTTCAGTATTTCCGGTGTGCCCTCTCTTAAAACACAGGAAGGTCTCAGTATCTTATGCTCTGGCTGATCTCCCACCCACAGCACACACACATAATTTTTCATTTCTGTAGGCAGTGAGTAACACATTCACTAGCTTGGCTGGAGTTCGGTGGCCACACTATTTCACACTGCTTAGCTATCACTTCCCAAGAGTCATATTCAGCACTTCAACACTTATATTCAAGAAAGAGCTTGCCATTGTTCATGAAAACCAGCAGACAGCATTCCCTTCTTCATTCCATTCTATGTTATTCACCAAATTATATTATTTACAACAGAGTACAATTACAGGGCACCCACAAATTTACAAGTCAATATACAACAAGCACTACCCAAGGAAAGTTAAGGAGCTGGGGAGTGGGGTGAGGAGGGGCAGAGATGTTTCTACAAAAAGAAAATACCAATCCAATTACTTAATGGCTTGTGCTCCTGGGCGCTGTGATATCTTAGTACTCAGATCAATTATCTGTACTTTAAGAGTTTCTGCCACATTCTTGTCTTCTTTAATTGTAAGAGAAGTGCTTAACAGCTTCAGTGTCACAACATGGGCAACATACTAGAGAGAAGATCAGAGGAAACTGAAATTAGTCATCTCAATACAAATAATTTTTCAGAACTCTTCATTTTAACAAACTGTGCCCAAGTTTTCCAGTCAACTAAGACTGGAAACACATCTCTATGCAGAAAGCAAAGTACAATCTTTGCTTTATCCAATGTTTACCAGTCATTTCTTTAACATAAAGTAGTGCAATACAACAAATGCAGAGCAAGTATAGTCTATCTCTTTTCAGCATTCAGGAATTTTTTTTTAAACCCTGAAGCAAGCATAGCTAAACTATATTTAGTAGACAACTCTCTAGATCAACCAAAATCATTATAATCCCATTAAATAACTACATTTTAGAAGACACGGCACATATGCCTTTGTTGTTCTTGCTGCTAAATGTCAAGTCTTGGCCTTGCCGAGAGGGTTCTGACTTCCCAACATATGCATCATTTTATGACTGCGTCAATCAGCAACTTCAGAAGAACCAAACAATCTTTCCTATCAGAATTTGAAGCCTTCACCTTTCTTCAAGGTAATGAGAGAGCTGAAGGCATCTTTATACTTAATTTGTTGTGTGGTTTGTTTTTTTAAACCATCCCATAGGTTGCTTACCTGCTTCGGTAATGAAAGGTGATAGGAGCTGTCACTGTATCCAATAGCAGTAAAAAGTTTAGCTTTCTCCTCTGGAGTCATTAGTTCATCAATAGCTAAAAACCAAAAACCCACACAATTTGCACCTTAATAAATAACAACTACCATTTTTCCTCACATTTGCCTTCTACTGCTTAAGTTGTGCTGATACATTCCATTGATTCGTCATAATGCACTAAATCCCAGATTGTAAAATAATTCACACAGGAGTCTTCATATATGGCGTTACATATGTAGCACATATATAATAATTTTTATTACAAGAGTATCCATAGCTCCCCATGTTGAAAATAGATTTCAGGAATTTTAATAGATCAAACCTCTGATCCAGACAGCAAATCACCAGGAACAGAGTGTTTCAATTGTTGCCAATTATCACTACAGATGTAAGTGCCACACTCTTCTCCTCACCAAGGTTCTGAAATGCTTATGGCCATTTTAAGAGAATGCCTTATTTACCAGCTCAGTATTCAGTAAGTAGTACTATAAAATGATCAATACTGCATTGCACTGCTTATGCCATACCCTCTCCTGCATAGTAGGAAGCAAAAAAACCATCACTTCTTTTCAATGTAGAAGACGACCGAATATCTCTCTAGACATTAGTGCATTACAATCTACACCTACTTTCAGGTACAGGTGATTCTTCATCTTCTTTTTTCCTAGATTCTCTTTTACCCCAGAAGCCACCAAACCATCCTCCACTTTTCTTTTCTGCTTCAGTGCTTTTTTTCTTCAGTAATTTTTGTCCTGATCTTATTGTCTACAAACCAGAAATTAAAACAAGTTGGACAAAATGCATAATTAATAGTATTACTATTTTTCTGTAAATATTCTATGTATGTATGCATGGGAAACATGCATTTAACTGAGGGACGGCAACACCACACCACAAGGAATTAAGAGCACTTTGACTCACTAGACAGAGACAAAAAGAGGATCAGGGTGAGGGACATGTCTCTGTGTGTCTGTGCATGCAGAGCCATAAGCACACCTTACTTTTACTTTGGACAGTTGTGGGTTTTTTTATACATTTCACCAGTATTTAGACTACGAAAAGGTAGGAATTATACAAAAAGACAGAGAGAGTACAAAAAGCAGTTATATTTCTTAAATCTAGTAGATTCCTTAACCTAGTAGTACCAAACCTGAGGACCGATCCTGTACCATTTAAAACTTTCGTACTTTTTTTGGAACTGGTTTCCAGTTTGGAAATCAATTTACTCTTGTCCTGTAAGGACAGAAAACTTGTCTTCCTGTCTACCTATCCTATCATACACATCAGCACAATTTTTTAAAAAATACTATCATGACAAAACCATCCTAATTGAAGTGCTACAATATTACTGAACAAAAATGACTCCTTACCTCAACTTGTGCTTGTTGTCTTGCTAAGATTATATTGAAGACGTCAAGTTTTCTTTCTAGGTCCTATAAAAATGTATGATCAAATTATTTGCCTCTAAAACACGTTTAGGAAAGGCTCTCCACTATAAATTTTCTACCAGCTCCTTCATATTTACACACCAATTGATTTCTAGCTCTGCTCACTTCTGTCACAGGTATATCCCACCCCCGGATGCAAAGCTCACTAGAAGATAAAATTCATGTTAGGCAGTCTAGGTTTTTTTTCTTAACTAGATTACTCTTGCACTTCATTAAATGCACCCATGCTCATTAATCCTCAACCACAGTATTTTGTTTTCCGCAACAGGTTACACAGAAGTTCAGATTAAAAAGGTATTTCCACAAACCTCTTGTGCTCTTGTAAAACCATCAAGCTGGATTACTCCCAAGTATATCTAAAGAATTATTTCATAGAGAACCCAAAATATAATTCCGCCAAAGAAAAAAGGCTCATACCTGAATTTGCCTCTGTGTTTCTTCTGACAGTTTACTCTGTGTTAGCTTGTTCTTGTACACATTTTTGTAACTCTTCAGAAGCTGCCTGTGCTGTTTTATGTTACTCCATGTCCACATTCGAGTATGTCTTCTGATGTGAACTTCAAGAACACTGTTACCTGCATATTTCCACCTACAAGAATTGCACACTTGTGAACTACTTCCCATTTCATTTGTGCATTACAACTTACAGGTTGCAGAGGTCATTTATTAGTATGCAAACACTTTGTTCACCACTTATGATTTGAATAACTTGGCTTATAAAAATTTTAATGATTTCAACATCACTTTTGAAAAATGAACAGAGGGCTTACATTTAATGCCTGAAGAACTACAAACCTTCATTATTGATCTCTGCATGTTTGCAAATTTGGGCTGTTACAGCATTAAGTTCACTTAAGCACTTTGATAATCAGTATCAGTTAGTACTTTGAAAAAAGCCAAGAAAACACGTATCAGTTCACACCTTTAAAAATTACAGTTGACATACATGGTTCCCCTGTATTACATTTGCTAAGCTTTTTCTTTAGCCTTTCTAAAATTACATTCTAACCTCTAGTGAGAGCACTGGCATTTTGTTCAAATTTTGGGGACTTCAGCTTAGCAAGTGACATTTATTCAGTTGGATCTTTCATCACTCGAATATATGGGCTAAGCAAACCTCTGTGAAAGTTATAAAATCAGCATGTGATCTAGTTTTAAAACTACTTTTAACCACGACGGAGAATGAAGAGACTGGAGAGGACTCCAGCATCTCCCAAAGAATGCATAAATGTACACAGCTTACCATTCCCTGGCATTTTTATGGAGAGATACATTTGGCCTAAATCTTCTGTACGGTGCATTGCGAACCATGTAATCTATGGACTCCAGCAGGTCTATCATGCTGAGGTACTAAACACAGGAAAACAAGTTTCTTAGCAGAGGTTCAGGTTTTGTTTGCAGGCAGTGCTCGAACTGCATGTACACAATAGCCTTCAGTATTCCTCAAACTACACAGAAATTTAAGTCCATGCATTTTCATTAGTACCTAAAAGTGGACCAACTACACCCATTGTTCTCAAAGGACACCACTACACGAACCCCTGCTCCCCTCGAAGAACAACAATTTGTAGTTTTATCAGTCCGCTCAGCACAAACTCTCAGGCTTTCTCAAACCAAGCATATTCATTTGTCAATGCACAGTTTCCCTCATTTTAGAGCTGCCTTTACATTAGTGAATCTTACTGGTACAGTTCTGAACTCAATCTACACTTAGATATCAATAAGAGCTAAAAAGCTCTTTAGCCAACTAACTGCAAGTTATCTCTGAATAAATGAGAACACTAACATTGCTGGGGAGCCACATAAATTAGCTGCTTGATACTTCGGCAGTTTTTGTTGCCAAAGCCAGCACACTCCATTAATTTCCATCCTTGCTTGTACTTAGGCAGCTCTGCACTTATAACACTGTTATAGTTTAGTAAGATAAGGGCTACTCATGATTCCATTCTCTATGTGAAAAGAATGCTACTGGAAGGGCTGAACACAGATCAGGTGGTCCCCAGAGGGTCCACAGATAAGAGTGTCAGAGTACAATGATTTAGCACCAGGAAGTGATTGTTATACAGAAGGAAAAAGATCCTACACTTTTCCCACAGGTACTGCTGAACAGTTTAGAAATTCTATGAGCATGTAAGTACAAGAATCCCTAAGAAGAATGTTTTCCAGTGAAAAAACACTATAGTTCATCACAAACTAAAACAGGTGATAAATACCAAACCAACTTACCTGTGGCTTAGTGAATTCAATGATAATTCTCTGTACTTCTACATTACAATCAATCTTAGGAGTTTTCAGTTCTACTTCTGCATATGGGTTGATATACAGTCTTGCAGAAGCTGACACTGGTCTGAAAACTTCAAGATAAAAAAAAAAAAAAGATGTTTTACGTATAATTAAAGCATAGCAAGTAATAGATCAACCACTTTGTACTGGTCACACACATGCTCAAGCCCCACAGAATCAGGATGCAATTCTTAACAACAACAATTAAGATAGCCCAGCAATAGTCAAGAAGTATACAAGCCCTAATACGTTCTACTACATTTAGGTTTTTGTAAAATGAAGATAGTATGGGCATGCCTGCAGGATCAGGATCAGGCTGTTTACACCAACATGCTCAGAACAGTTTAGATTCACTCATTTCTAGCTTACTTACTGTACTGATAGTCTTCGGGCTGGTTACCACTACAGGGAATTCCTCTTTTCAGCTGATCCTGCAAAGGGATACGATACTGTCTAGCAATTGCTGAAGAGCATTACTTGTTTAGAGTTCTCAAAGCTTTGAGTGGACCAACGTAATTTCATGTGTATTTTGCAGACTTTTGCAGCTGTCAATTCAAGCTGTTTATCAATTTGGGGTTTTACTTCAGACTGAGATTCAGAGAAAAAAGAGGAAAACATCCACAGACAGGCAATGCCTAAGTAACCTGGCTGGTCTTAAACAACTGGATGGTTTTAAGTACTTCACAGTTTTGAGTCAATATTCAGTGTTAGAACCAAGCTCACTGGGTTAAGTGCATATTTTGTTATGGGCAAAATAAAATAAAAATAAAGATATCTGTAAAAGATGAGCACAAAAGGAAAAGGTAAACAAGTAGTACTGTACAAGGACACACAGAACACCTTTATAAACATCATGGGTCAAAAATATATCATGTCCAAACCCTATAGGGGATGATAACAAATGAGGTTCACAAAGTATTATTAACAATAGTGCAATGGATTAACATATGACCCTGAATACAGGTGACCGTAAGTGTGAGGAGTGGGGCAGAAATCAGTGTGGTGTAGTTCTGAATACCACAAGAGCTAGAGAAAATAGTACTGTTTAATGCATTTTCTTCTACATTACCAGTATTTGTTCACGGGAGCCATGATAATACATTTTGCTGTGTATGTTCCAATAAGCACTGAGGCTGTCCAGGCACAAAAGCTGCACAGGAAAGAAAACATGCAACAAACTGCATACTCTGTATTCAACCCATTCTGTGAACTTAGCTTTCCATTTGTAAAACAGAAAACATAGGATAGCAAGCTAGACAGCAAATCCACCATTAGCATTGAGATGTATTTAATCTAACAATACTATTTTGAAATGATAATTGAATTGCAAGCTCTTAAAGCACAAGTTCATGCACATCTGTTAAACATGACCCTGGATTACAGGGGCAAGGGTGCACAAAACTAGTACACGGCCTAATAAAGAAGCCAGGACTATTAAACACTTCTTATATTGTTCCTGTAATTCCTTAGACCTCTGCGGACTCCTTTCTGCACAGGCTGGAGGGGTGGTTCAGGAGGTGGGCAGGGAGAACAGAGAGACCACTTAGCTCCCAGAATCCCAATTACATTAGGAATACAAATTAGATTAGGAAATGGCAATTTGACAACCTCTTTGAAACCACAGCTTCCATGCAGGCTTGCTGTATATTGAATGAGGGGATAAGCATTCTCATTTAAGAGAAATTATTAAACCATGGAGTTTATTTAAGTTTATGCCTTAAATAAAAACAGTTATTTGTGCTCTAGTTGTGTTTAAACATACATCAAAAATAAAGAAAAACAGGAGAATTCAGAAAGCAAACTATTTTTCCAACTTTAATATTTAGAGCCCCAGGTTACTGTTCTCCAAGATCAGTTCTTTCTTCACTTGTGTAGGAAAAAACCCAAAACACATTACCTTGTATATTATTTTTGCAGCTTCATTCAAAATGGAAGGTGTCCAGTTCTCGTTTGTTGTCTAAAAGTTCAAAGTGATAAAAGTAATTTTGTGCATCTTAGCTAACACATTTTTGGGTTTATCCTATGCTTCCAAGCAACAAATGCACCCAGTTTCTCTGCATACACGCACGTCAAGATAACATACAAAAATCAGTCAGTTTACTTTCATACTTTGATATTCAACTCCTCATCCTACCCATAAAGTGCTTAACAGCTAAGTCAAAGAGAAGTTAGCTGAAATTTTCTGTCCCCACTTCTCAAAAGGCCTGGCAAAATACCAAATTCTTTATTATCATGAAGCAATGTTTGCCCACATTTACTACACCTGGAAAAAACCTGCCCAGTTCTATAGGTCACTCAGATCACTAGTTCATTAGAGCAAATCAGTAAGTCTCAGAAAGTGTGATGGTCCTCAGTCCTCTTCCCTTCTGCTTGCTCAAACTGCCAGTACTATTTGCATGAATACAAGATTGTCTTCACTTCCAGCTCTATGCACACTGTCGCTGTATCATCTTAGTATGTTCCTTTTCCTTTCTGCTACTGCAAAGACGAGCAAGCTGAACACACAAGAACATGCATTCACACACACATTACCAGTAAACTAAGCTCGCCCAACGTCATTCCCAAGGAAATCGGACACTGTGGGTCTGTGATCTATAAAAATAGAAAAATAACAGGTACTTATGTCTCTTGCTGCAGACAGATGTATCATTTAAAGCTGACTGAAATCCTAACTGCTCTGAGCAACTTCCTTTGCTTAGTTGTTCTAACTGAAACATTACTGGAACCCACTAAGATAGGCCAAAACTAATACGGCTGTAGTGTAAAGACTTAGGACTTCAATTCAAACGGAAAATTTTCTTTTGGAGTCCATCATCGTCCTACAGGAAAAAAAAAAATTTAGAGCACCACATCTCAGTCAGCTATATTACTTTATCCCATGCAGTTCTCTGACCTCCTTAACTTTAGTGTCTCTGAAAAAAGTCCCAAAGTGCTTTTCTTTTAAATTCAATTATCTCATAACAAACTGCTTAATCATTTTCCTAAAGGAAGGTAAAACTAGAAATCCCAGTTTGGTTCATATAAACAAACAGTCTTGTTTATCAATTGAGTGTTTTCAACAATTTGCCTTCAGACCCATGCGTGAACCCACCAGCTTCTGCTATTCTGGGCTCTCCCCAGGACACTGAAGAACTCCCTGAAAAACATCCATTGCACCAATACGTGAGAACAGACACTGCCCACATTTAGTGAGCAAGGCAGCACTGGACATGGGGAAGAGAATATCTATTTCACATATCCATATTTCTGGCATTCAGTCATAGCTGGGACACCTTATTTGAAGAGATGCAGAATAAACCACAGCAACTTCTTCAAGGTGGCAAATACAGTTTCTGTATGGACTAGACAATCAGAACTGCACTGAAGAACAATTTTAAACGAAGACAATATGTTCCAGTTACTTACATCATCTTCATATTTAACATGAATGCCTGTGATTTTGACTTGCACATTTTTTATAACTTGAGTTGCAAGCTTTTCTAAGAAAGTATCCTTCTTCTCCTCCTTTGGTTTGTCTAGAACAAGAATTTTTAAAAAGTCAGTATTCAGTGTAATAATTGCATCTTGAATTTAATTACAACAACTACAGCAATGTAAATATAATATTTCCTCTAACATTTCAGTTGTCACTTACTTAGATTATGCATTTGCATTTTTTCCTTTTCTGCACACCCATGTTCTGAAGATGTGATATTAGCTGCCTGTGCACAACTTAACCACAAGAAAACAAATGTCTTAAGTTTCAGTCAAAACAGCTTCGCTCACAGCAAATTCTGGATTAACATACTCCTCCCTACTCCTCCCAAGGTAAAAGGTTCTCTCTTAAAAGTCCCTCAGTGAAGGGTTTCAAGAAGCAAATAAGTAAGATGGTATAATTGAGCACAAAATAGCCTTGAATAACACATGCCAAGGCAAGCAGTAATATTCACAGTCCCTCATTATTTCAGTATAGTGATGTGACTCTATCATCTCCAGCTGTGTTTCAGCATTTTACCCGAAGTATGGCTGGATGAGCCGCTTGTCCTCTAGCTGCCTTTACAGGCTACACTGTTGTGTTCGGTACCCTCCTTACAAAGTGGCTATTCCAGCAAATGCCATCAATCAGCCTACCAAGGTTTTGCTGGAAATGCTACAGATGGCTCAAGTTGAAGAAAATAGTCATGGCCATCCAAGCAGAGAAAAATAAGGACTACAGGGTTTGACCCAGCTTACTCTAACTAACTTTTTACATATGCAATGCACACTGAACACAGGTATCTAACTTCATACATCTTGCTAAAAGAATGAGAAATTTTTTTTAAAGCTTTGAGAGGTTCAGGAAATCTGCTTAAAAATGAAAAGACTTCACTATTGAACATGATATAACACAGTTTCAGTCAAGAGAGCTTTTGATTTCAATTGAAAAAAATTAGGAACGCAGAAGAAACAGAAACATTATATCACTTTTACATGCTACACATATTTCCTCCTACTAACTGATTAAAAAAAACAAACAACACAAAAAACCCCCCACAGAAGTCCTTAGCAAAGCTTCATGACCTTTAAGTGCAAGGAACCCATTAACATTTTTGCAGCCAGCTGCAGCTACCAGCAGCAACTTCAGTTTGATATCTTGCAAAGCTTATCTTGGGTCCCCACAAGGTTTTCCCTCCAACTGCAAGTCTGTGTACAGCTGGAGCTTCCTCCAAGACCAAATACATAACAATACAACCACACGGGAAATGGCAACCTATTCTTAGTCACATGCTAATGCTGAAAACCTGCATGGTTTGGTGTTTATAGACAATGATTATCCTCTTGGGGAACAACATCAATTTCATTCCTGTTTAAATATGTCATAGCACTATAGTAGCTATTTAGAACAGAGAGCTAAAAGGTGATAAAAGGACTGTTTACTGCTACAGCATCAGTATCAGGTTTTCTTTACCTGTTACTGGAATTTGACAAAAATCAGACAAACAGATGTAATTTGCACATGCAGTTTTTCCAAAAGTCACAGTGAAGTGCCACGAATCAGCCCACCAAATGTGTACAGTTCTACTGTAAATGCTACCGATAGCTCAACTTGGAGGAGCAGGCACAACTATCCTAGTAAAGAGAAACAAGGACTCTCTTCAGTCTCACTGGATGCAGAGAATAGATAAACAGCAAAAAGAGCTCTCTCCAATTTATATCCTCACTTTCAAACAGGAGGAAAAAAGTCTCACTGGATGGATGGCCAAACCACTGAAAAACTAACCCAAACAGAAAGCAAAAAGAAGTCTTAAAAGTTAAAAGCCATAACTGTTACCCACCTTTTGAGTGATCACGACCTCTAAAGGGTCTCTTAAAATGCTTTTTATACTTTTTACGCTTACGTCCTTTTGCAGTGCAAGCAATTTTTTGGAAAAAGGACAAAATTCAAGTTAGTAAAGCAGAAATGTAAGAAAGCATAAGAAAATATAGAAGAAGCTTTAGCTTGTCTTAAAGCATAATGGCTTATAAGGTCTCACTAAAAGCTTTTCAAGAATTTCACCTGTATTAAGGAAACAACCAGCTACTTCTCATAGCATAAGATATAAATCCAGAAGAGACTTCTACCATACAAGGACATAACTTCCAAGCTAAGATATAGATGTATGTGGAAACCCAAAGAACACTTTTCAATAGGATTCTCATGATAATCAACAGTATGGTATGAAAGCAATCTGAAAGAACAAATCCAGTAACCACAAAAAAGACATACAAAAATGATGATTCGAAAAGCTTTACATGAAATTAAATCCTATTATTTACACACACAATCACAACCATTTCATTAATTAAATGATGCTCATACTTTTCCACAATTCTGAAGAAAACCAGTTTGGTGAGTTGCACTGTTTCTTTCCCCTCTCTGGCCACCTAAGCAAAAATAACTCAGCAATAGTGCTGCCTGTGCTTATCTTTATAGGGTAACATGAGAAGGGTGTATCCCACTAAAGCAAGAAGGAAGCAAGTATAACAGTGTACCTAACCTAACTGGGGGGAACAACTTGATATCATTTGCAGGCCTGCTCAAACAAAGGAGGGAAATTGCATGCCAAGATTTCAACCTGTTTTGCAGGTAAGGTGATAGGCTGATCACTATATAAATAATAAAAAGGTAAAACTAGACAAACAGAAACATTTTATTTTGGGTAGTTCCTTTTAAAAGTACAAGTAATCCTTTATCAAGGTTACTTTAAAAGGAGAGCTTCCTTCACTTCCTATTGAATTTGTAGGTCTCAGGCTTTCACTCCCTTGTATGACGTAACTAAGGAAACAGGATACTCCTCTTCTTTACCCACACCCACTGCATGGAGAAACTAAACGTATGTTTTCAAGTTCACTTTAAACCTGTGCTCAAATAACAGCTCAAGCAAGAAACTTTGGCCAAGTGTAAATTTCTGAAAACCAGGTTTCAGAAGTTAAAAATAAAGCACATACACCATTACAATAGTTCCTCTGAATTTCAAGGGAAGCTGTTTCCTTGCCTAACCTGAGAGCAATGCAAATAAAGAGAAGCAGAGGGAAGCATGCCAATGCCTTCAGTCTGCTATAGTTCATTCTGTCTGTCCGTGGTTTCAAGACAGCCTGAACATCCATTATCTTAAGCCCAGACATGTTAAGTAAGGGTAATTACTCTCTACTCTCCAAACAACTAGAGATGGTGGTATAAAATTATAGTAGAATATTGTCAGCATTTTATAACATTCTTGAGCTCAACACAACTGACGGAAATATCTTAATTTTCTGAAATGGCCACTCAATTAAAAGAGGACTATGTCACTGCAAGATTCCACTTGAATCCACATTCATTAAAATCTCATTTCTAGAACCACCAATATGTGGATGTTTACCAAACAAGTATTGTTTTCTCACTTGTACATTTGGCTGCTTTGGATCGGGGGACTTTTAAAAATCTTAGCTGCCTGCTCAACATGCATGTGCAAAATGTAACTAACCATGCATACCCACCAGGCTTGGTGTCCTTGTAAACCAGACTTTCCAACCCATACAAGGAATCCTGTGAATGGGTGCCTTGGTCCACATGGCAGCAAATAACCAAAAAAATGCATTTGGTTTAAAAGAAGGAAATCAACTCCTGATTTAATATTAAGTTCACCAAATTTGTATGACACAGTAGTATTTCCATTACAGTATCTGACAGCCCAAGTGACCTCAGAATATCTAGTTTCAGTGATTACCTACATAGAAAAACCATGCAATTTTCATTTTTTCTTGTAACCAGCAAAAGACCTGCTGCCTCTGGTCTCCATACATGAGGTTTGATAGAGAAAGATTGTAACAGCTTAGAAAAAAAAAAAATAGCTTCATCAGCTTGCGTCAGCAGTTTCCACTTCCCCCTCACAGTACCTTACCACCACAGCGGCGTGACCATTTTGCTCAATATTTGAATAGCATGTCGAAAGAAAATATCTCCTACTTATACTCTTAAATCCAAGGACTGAATTGAGATTCTAAACATGTTAATATAAATCAAGTATTAATCAGAAAAGAAAATACAGCTCATGAACCCTGACAACTTTCTATTCAATATATTTCCTAGACTTTCAGCAGCTATCGTGTTCTCTTAAAAGCCTACAGAGAGAGCTGAATTTCTTAGAATTTTATAGCTCAGTAGGGCAACATGGGCTCCAAGATTTCTGTATCTAGCAAAAGCAAAGGATCTGCTCATGCAAGACTTACACAAGTCCTCTTGAATACAATATTCTAGTACAGCACCACAAACACAAATGGCTACCACTGAAAAATGATCATAGGATAACTGAACATCTCAAGTTAGAGTTGAAAATAATCCAATTTAAATGTTCCTCTGGCTTTTCCTTCTCAAGGCTTAAAGTTTAAAACTGCAAAACACGACTAAGTCTTGTTCTTTATATAATCAGTTGAGCCACTAAGGTATGCTTTTTCTACTATTTGTTTTCAAAAGTGTCAAAAGTGCTGGATGTAGTAAGTATTTTTTAAAAAAGAAAACTGTCACAAGTGAACAGACTCACTCTTAAATACATGAAGTTCCAGAATTGGAATTCCTCAAGCAGTACACATTAGGTTAAATTTATCGTATTACGCTATCCATTCATCCTATTGCTACTGGTGCAAAGAGCATTGGCTAAAACACTGCTGCTGTCCAGGATCCAAGTGCTGCATAACTGAGGTTAAACCTCGATCAAGATTCCTTCACCCCCGTATGAAGTAATGGCTGCAAAATTCATTCACTAAAATTGTCTTAGCCCTCATACATTTTCTGGCATGTTAAAGACAAGAAATAAAGCAAAGCTCCTTTCTTCATTGCAGCCAGATTGTCAGATTGCTGTTTGAAGGAAACTCCACGTATACCTTTCAAACTAGCAAAGCAAGAAAAAGGCATTAGACTTTCCTGTAACTGGAGAATTAAAGAAGCAGAGGGATTACAACCAAACTATCCTTTTTCCAAGTGTTGAAAGCATGATCTCTTTCTCAGAAATTTTTCCATGAGTTGCAGCATTACAAGTATCCTAGAAACGCATTTTAAGAACCATTACACAAGCCAACAAACAGGTCTCAATTCAGACAAAAACTTCAGTGATAACTTTTTCCTCCAACACATGTAGTTACCTGTCATTGGTTCTGAGCTTGGTTTCTGTCCAAACAAGCCTAACTGATACCATAATTTTATTAAAGGTATTGGTTACAACAGTACAAGCAAACAACAGCAAAAAGACCCACCACTACAAAACAAGTTAACTGGGCTTAAATGACCAATTTTAACCTATAGTTGAGAGCTTAATAGTTTTTATGAGCTAGAGCAAAAGTTTAAGTTTCCTATGTTCGTGCTCAATTGTTTTGTCGTGTTGTGAATTATTTCCTGCTCACAAGAGTCTCATTTCTCAAACCAGTCCAAACTCAGTACATCATAAAAGCACAGCAGAAACTGAAACAAAAGCATTATCATTTTAATAAAAGTTTACAAGCCTTACCGCTCCCCTTAAAGGTTCCTTTCAGCAAGGAAAGCCTACCACATGCACCTCTAAAACACACAGCTAAACATCTATTATCAAGGTGCTAAAGCAAGATAACATTACCCTCACGCAATGCACTTTCTGTTGTTCTAGATGGTCCTGTTCCTCTAGAGCACCAAGGAAAAAAAATAATTAAAAAGACATACCAGATGAATAAATTCCCATTTCCCATGGAAGCTGACTGGATAAATGAATGGTAAACAAACAAATAACATTTCTTTCAAGCTTTAGAGTAGAAAAGCTTTTCAAAGCACTGTAGTAAGATTAGCTGGACACTTGAAAAAACAAAATTTATTAAGTCAATTAGAAATCAAGACTTTTCTTTCATAGCACAGTCTAAGTCCTCAAATTCCAATGGAGATTTGCATTATTAACTCAGTACCTTTTTCTGCCGCTTTCTGCAAGGCTTCCTCAATTCTTGCCAGTTCCTTTTGTTTATTATCCTGCAAGTATTTTTCTTCCTTCTCTGCATCGTATTTAACACCTGCAAGCCAAGTTGGGACAGCCTTAATCCTAAATCTCAAGTTACATAAATGCATTATCAAGCAATGCACACCATATACAACATCATGTTGCAAAACACCTTGTTTGAGAGAAAGGCTATTCTTTTTTCATTGCTGAACACTGCAGCCAGCCTCCAAAACTCTTGTTTTTACACAATTATGCATTACTTCATAGGAGAATTTTTCCATGGATGTTCAGACCCCTAAGTGTGGTCTGCGCAATATAAAACAGGTTTTAAAGTTCTTAAAAACTCTAGGAACTTGCAAGTTCTCTCATCATACCAGAGGTTCTGATTTCAGAAAAAAACTAATAAAGTTCTTTGACCCTCTTCCCTCTCCCTACAAACAGTACTAAATGGCATTACTACCTTCAACTATTAGAAGCAGATAAACAGCTAAACCATGCCAGAAAACTGGATTCAGGACAAGCACGTTTTAGAGGAAACTTGGCTGTTGAATTGAACTTGGAATGGATACAACCAAGGACCTCTGTAAAAGCAACAGGTGCTGTTTTCTCCCACCCTTCTCCTACTAACTTGCCAGCATTTGTCTAGAAATTCCTCTGAGGGAGCAGAACGTAAAAATGGTGACTTACATGAACTACTCCTATTATAGGTTCATTTACATGGTACCCTTAGCCGAAAAGTTTACATACTTGCTCCAGGAACTATCAGAAGATACAAGCCTTCTAGAGTTGCAACAACTGCCTCCCCATAGAGATTCTTCCAAGGAATCTTCAGAGTAAGTTTATCTAAACAAAGCAGATAGAGTTACATCAAAACAAGAATCTCCACTGTGCTTAGTCCAAAGAACACCTCAGGCATTAAAGAGCACTAGCCCTATATCTTGATGTCCTAAACACCTTAGAAGGTTAGGAGAAGCCATATGGGCATGAACGTTTTATAAAGCCCTTGAAGTGATAAAAGACATGCAGAGGAAACAGAAGCCATAGTTTTAAGCAAAATGTCATAGTCTGAGTCAGAATACTTCAAATCAAAACCTGAGATCATGACTGAAGTTCAATTCACTGGGATGAATATGATTTTCCCAGGAAATAGAAGAAAAAATACAACACAAAAATATCTCCTACAAATGTTTCATGTGAAAAAGCAATGCTGACCACCTGAGAAAGGAATTTAAAAAAAACCCGAAAAACTAAGAGTTCCTAAACCTTCAGCATATTTGTCAGTTTCAGGAATTTAACTTAAATTCTTCATAGTCCTAATCAGTCCTTTAAAGAACAATACATACTCCGTCTACACTAAACAGCTCCCTTGATCATTCATGTCTCCGGGAAGAACCTCTCAGACATGTTTTTCATACCAACCTGTAAAGTTACACAAACAGGGTTTGCCAGATAACATCAACGGCAGCCACACTGAATTTCTATGCTGGTTCCAACAGTGAGTATAATTACAGTTAAGAAAGCTTGATAAAAGAAATTCAGGGGCACGATTGACCTTACAGCCTGCATTTAAATTTCCATTGCGATACTCGGATTGGAACTAAAACTTACCTATCTGACCAACTTTTATTCTAAAAGGTACATCCAGTTCACTCTGTAAATGACAAAAATAAAGTATTAAACAGAAGAAATAGTAGAAATCAAATAAATAAATCTAAATTACATTTGCAAAGTACTGGATTTACATACAGAAATTAAAAGCTACTTCTTTTCTACTAGAAAACCTTAGAAGGAAAACAAAAACAATCCAGACAGCAGCAGACAGGAAAACTACGGGAAAAAAGAGAAGAATTGGACCATATCATATTCTTTTGATCCCTTCTTTTTCAAGAAAGTGTGGGCTACTTCTCTAAAAGCAGTGTTCAGTACTGACCTTCCTTTAACTACTTTTGCATTGAAATCTAACACATTGCAATTGTAAGACTGTCAGAACCATCCCTTGTTTCAATGCTCTTGACTTGGTCTTGGCTCACTCTCAGCTCTGATCAGCCACATACACGACTTTGCATTTTTCTACATCAGAACTGCTGGAATCTTGAATCAATCCCCATAAGAAGGAAAGGCGTGTACAAAGTAACACTTCCTTCCTTTCTTATCTACCAGATACGAAGATATTTGTAGCAATAGATTTCAAGAACAACAAAGATACCAGGAATGGATGAAATGGGCAAGTAAAATATGAAACTTGAGAATAATGAACAGAAGCCAGTGATCAGGTCATACAAGGATCCAATGTGTTTTCAATGCACAGAAGAGTAACAGTTCTCTTTAGTGAAGTTTGAAACACACTGAGTATTGGAGCAAGATGTTCATTAGCTAAATTAAAGAACATGAAAATCAGCCAAGTCATTTGTTTTTCCAGACAAAGAGTATGGGAACTTAATGCAAGTTACTTCTTGCTTTTCAACCACAGCTTTTTTTCTTCCTCTGTCCCAGTAAAATAAGCAAAATTAGAAGGAGTTAACCAAAAACTTACTTCCAATAACCAGTAAAAAAACCCACAGTGTATCCTTTTGTGAGACTTCAGTGAGCAATATTTTATCCTCTCAGTCTTTAGACCCATAAAAACAATTTTGAAGTTATTTGGATACTTACTAATGCATTCTCCTTTATCTGTAAATTGTCAAGTGCCACATTACCTGTTTAGAAAAAAGACAGAAGTACAGAAAAAAATTACTTCAAGTATAACTTATGTTAGAAAAAGGAACACAACCACAACCCTCCTAAGTACTTATGACTAAAACCTGAAAACCTTATTCCAGTTACAGAATAGCACAAAAAATGTGTAATTTGTAAGAGCCACTAAACATGGGTTATAGACAAAATTTCAGTTGGAAGAGATGACAAAAACATCACCAACTTAGATGTCTACATGTTTCTACTCTATTAAACACACCTAATAATAGGAAGTCTTTCTTATTATTCACTTAGTTGTGAATGATGACTGCAGTTCTATCAACACAGGGCAGACTTGGAAAATGGTATCTTGTTCTTCATGATTTCACATAATATAAAAATCATGAATCAGAGCCACGAAAACGCATGCCTATTTTCACAAACACATTTACTTCTCCTGATGCAGACAACATAATAGGATTTCTAAATGAAACACTAGCACAGAATTATACCCATGGAAAGCCCATATAATATACCTCTTAGTACTTTAATGCCAGATCCCTCAGAGTTATATTCCATTTGAAGTATAGGTATTAATATTGCATAAATGTTAAAATATGTACAATCACGATGAGCAAAAATAAGGTGATGACCTACCTACGGAAGGCACCTAAACCAGCCAGCTTCCCTAAGCAGTACTTCAGCTGGTTTTTTGCATTACTACAAGGTAACGAAGGAAAATGTTTTGATACATTCACCGAGAACAGCTACTCCACGTTACTCGACTATCCCGGCTGTTTAACACACATTATTTACACTGATAACTGCAAGACACGGCTCGCCAAGCACCCCATCAGCTGCACCGGCACCCAGCGCTCCCGCCGCCCGGGGCACTGCGCCATGAGCCCGCCCACAGACCCAACAGTACCCTCGTACTTCCACCCAGGACCTGAGAGAACGAATAGGACAAAAAAACAGGGTTTATCAATGTCGGCAGTCTCCTCCCTAGCAGAGCTCCGAGGCCAGCGCCGTGCGCCCGTCCCCCCGCCCCACAGACCGACGTGAGGGAGGGGGTGCCAGAGACCACGGGCACACAACGACCGACGGTCCTCCGAGGGAACGGGGACGCCTGGCGGCCACACTGACCGACCGTCCATCACGGAGGGCCGCGGCCCCGGAACTCGCCCGCTGCTTACAGGGGGCCGCAAACCCACCGCCCGCCCCTCAGAGGGGTCGGCGGTCCCACGGCCCGCGAACCCCTCACAGGGAAACCACAGCCAGCGAGACCCGCTCCCTGTCCCCGGTGACTCCGGCGGCCCAGCGGATACTTGGCGGCAGAGGGAAGGGGCTCCTTACCCCCCCATATGCCCAGCTTGAGCTGAGACTTGTTCAGGTTCTCCACATAGTCGCCCAGAAAGCGGTTCAGCAGATCCGCCACCACTGATTCCAGCACCATGGCGTAGGCGGCCCCTCAGCCGCGGCCGCCGGCTGGGAAGGGAGCGGAACGCAGGGGAGGGGGCGGCGAGCGCGGCGTGACCCAGCGCGGGCGCGCCCCCGGCAGTCAGCTGACGGGGCGGAGCGCAGCCCAGCGCCTGCCGGCGTGCAGAGGCGGGGGGCGTGGGGAGGGCTCGGAGCGGCAGACGGGCGGCAGTACCGGGCACGGACAAACCCCGGGCCGAAGCGCAGGATCCCAAGCCGGCAGCCGGCGCTCAGAGCCGCGGAGCCGAACGAGCGCGCGGGGCAGGGCAGGGCGGGGCGGGGCGGGGTCGGCGCGGCGGTACATGGCGCCCCCGTGCGGCGCGGGACCGCAGCGCAGCCGCATCTGCCCCGGCGCTTCCCCGAGCGAAGAGACCGCGTGAGGGAGGAGCAGCCGCGGGCATCGTCCCGGCACCGGCACCGCGCCACGGCTCCTCACCCGCGGGCACCGCACCGGCGCCGGCACCGCGCCCCGGCTCCTCAGCAGCCCCGGAGAGCTGTGCGGGTTGGACTGGAAGCTGGCGGGGGTACGGGGAAGGCGCCCGTCCCGGCGGCCCTCAGTTCCTCCTCAGGCGGTTCCCGCCGAAAGCCGCTCGGGTACCGCCCGTTCCCCTGTGTGGGGCCGCCGGGCCGCATTTGGGGCCCTGCCCGGGCTGATGCCGTCCCAGGTCGAATCGTTCGCGTCAGTTCACTTGGGATTGAAGGAACCTGCTTAGAGTGCCTAAGAAAACTATTTATTATTTTAAAACTATTAGTTAAACGGTTTAAACTGTTAATCTAGCAGTTCAGGAAGCTCACAGAGGAAGTGAACACAAGTGAGAAAAAAGTCTCAAACCCCAGATTTTTTAGAGGTAGTAGTACTGCAGAGAAAGTAGGTAAGAACACGCTATTCCGTGTGGTGAACCTGCAGGTAGCAATGTCAACGCTGGGACAAATGTGTAAATCTCTGAGGTTTTTTAAATCTCTAATCTCAAACTGGTTCTGTAAAGTCATTCTGAACTCATAGGAGCTCAATTATTTATGGAAGCACAGCACTTGGTAGCTGGAAATGGCACATTCCGTCTAAAAATGTATTCCAGAGAGAAGAAATCAATATTAGCAATAGGATTCAACCTCAGAAGTATGTGAAAATACAGCAACACCACATATATATGATCAGCATGAGACAAATATTGCTTTAAACAGCATTCAAATATATTGTGGAGCTTAGTGCAAGAAGATTTTACAAAACCACAAAGTTGAAGGTAAAGGTTTAAGTTTGACAAAGGAAAGGTCCATCAGCAATTGTTACCACTCTGGTTCTGTTACAGCCTGCGTTTCAGGCTTGCAAGCTCCCTCTTGCTGCAGTTGAGGTAAATCCAGAGAGCTTTGCTAGGAACGCTTTTGACTTTATTTGAATTGTGGACACTCACCCTCATCCAAATGCGTGTGTCAAATGCATTTTCAGTTTATCAAACCATATGTGGTAAAACTACAGAGTGCAGTCCAGGGCATGCAAGCAGCAGAAAAGGTTTTATCACCTTTTCACACACTGTTGAGGCAAATGCCACACTTGTACCTCATTACTATATATATACACACATATATATACATATATATATGCCTACCTTTATGTTCAATTTATTTGTTTACTTCTTTTGTACAGTCTTAGCTATTCCCGTCATAGGGAAAAGACAATGGAAGAAAACATGTCAGGAAATTGTGAATAGACCTCCTGCTGCCATTCTGTTAGGTAATGATTTTTCATTTGTGTTTTTTTTAAATGAAGTTTTGAAAGATTTTAATTTCTGTATATACAAACCACAGCTGAATAACTAAAGCTTAAGCAAGAGTACTGACTAATCAGGGGCAGTTCATGCACTTAGTGTATGTCAGTTTAAGAACAACTGTGCAAATCAATGGTAGTAAATTTTCTCTGTAACAATTATACAATATAGTCAGGATGATACATCCATTTTCTACTTCATTTTTCATAGTAGTCATCATTTCTGCACAGAAGAAAAACCCCAAAGAAAAGTTAATCACAACTATAAAGGGTGTTGAAAACCACAGAAAAAAATAGGGTTTTTGTGGTTAAATAATATCCTGAATAACTAAAGTGTTGTTCTAAAGAACTTAAAGAAGTCTGTGAACTTATAAAATCATCTTGTTTGAGGAAATGGCCTCAAGTAGCCCCAGGAGAGGCTTAGGTTGGATATTTGAAAAAATTTCTTCACCCAAAGGTTATCAAGCATTGGAATAGAGTACTTAGGGAAGGGGTGGAGTATCCATCCCTGGGGATATTCAAAAGACCTGTGGATGTGGCTCTTAAGGACATGGTCTAGTGGTGGCCTGGGCAGTGCAAGGTGAAAGGTTTGGCTTGATCTTAAAGGTCCTTTCCAACATAAATGATTCTATGCTTTCCTAGCAAACATAAGACATAGTGGATCAAAAATTGCTCCTGAAGGAGTGTGATTTAACCTGGAAAAGATCATCAGCCAGTCACATTTGTGTCAGATATCCCATTTCAGTAAATCCTGCATAGATTTTTAAAAATAAAAGGAAAATTAAATGGAATTAAGAGTGGAAAACCTGTGAGCAGATTTAATAGATATTTTATCAACCATATGTGTGGTTTAAGTACTGCGATATTACTTGAAAATAAAGACATATTATTGCATCTTGATTACCAACAATCCTTTGTTAATCTGCCTGAGCCTCCCCTGCAGATAGGATACCACTCAAAAATGACATAAATGCTGCTCTGTCTGTTGGTAGGTCCCATTCCTTGTGTGTTCTCAATGAGAAAGGTAAACAGTCCAAAATAGGGTGCGGGGGAGAGAAACAACCCCAAAACCCCCTCATCCACAGTTAGGTGACGTATGAATTCTGTATCTAGGAGAACAGATCCAGGACAAACAGAAATACTGGTATTTGCTGACCATTCATTGAATACACAGATAATGTTCATTCACCCTGGGGAAAACCCCAGGCATTCTACTGCCTTTTCTTAATGACTGGTTTGATAAATATTAATTGAATAATTCGTTTTACTCAGTTGAAACTCATCAAAAATATGTTCTAGTTGGTGTATAAAGCCTTCTTTTGTATTATTGCAGCACTTAGTTAAATAAGAGGATCTGATGATTCCTCATCACTGCACTAATTTACTAAAAAGTAAATACAAATACAACATTGTGGCACTCAGCATTGTGGGTTTGCTATTTTATGTGGCAAGATTTGATCAAACTTCTTAGGGAAACCTTTACCAAAAATATGAAACCTAAAAAAAGACAAGAAATCTGTATTGAAAGTATTAGTTAAAGATTCAGTTTTATGAATAACTGCAACAACAAATATTTGTTTAGAGTTGCCTGTTACACAGTCTTGTATGCATAAATAAATAATAGTCACGGCAGTTCTAATGCTAATCCAAGGTGGGTACATGGGTTGATAGCTCAATAGCAAGTTTTCTTCTCCTATTTTACTGCATTAATATTATAAAATCTCAGCTCCTACCCTCTGACTGTTGGCAAGTGAACAGATGGCAAATTTTATCCACTGTACCTCACTGAACAGAATAGATGCCTATTAGCAGTTGGGAAATCAGGCAGGTAATGTTGCATCAACTCTCATCACAAAGTCTACAGAGATAAGAGGACTTTGTGGTGAGTTAGTTCAGGTTGCCAAAAGCCAAAAGTGTTTGGACAACTTTTGAAAATCTCCAAAAAGCAGTTATGCCACAGCCTCTCTGAGCAGCCAGTTCCTTGTCAACTTTCATTATGAGGGATGTTTTGTTCCTTCCAGCTACTGAGGATTTCCCTTGTCACAATTTTGGATTGTTACAGTCTCAGAAGTAACTATATATTTAAAGCACATATTTTTGGACCTAACAGATGGAAAAGATCAATATTCATGATCTTGCCATTTTGCCTTTCTAAAGAAAAGTTTAGTATGCCATAAAATAATAGTATTTGATACTGAGGTTAGTCTTATTTATCTTTTGATTTAAAATTTTCATGATAACTTCATTTTTCACTGTTTTTAATCTTGTTTCTAAGTAATACACAGGAGATTTCATTAGCACCAAATGCACTTGTAGACAATAAGTGAAAATAAAAGGTGCTTAAACAATTATGTCAAATACTAAAATAAACACCCAAATTACAAGATCTGGAGTAGCAAAATAGTCAAAACAACTGCTATTACTTAGAAAACTGCTAACAATTAAGATAATTCTTAGAAATTTTTGCAATACTTAATCTTATTAGCAGTAAATAAACCCAACAGATTAAGATACACTAAGATGTCTGATGCACTAAGAAGATGCCAACACATAGCAATCTGCTTTCCCTTTTCCCTTGTGACAGCTGGAGAGTCTCAGTTCTCAGTGGAGAAGAACTGACATCTGCAGAAAGCTGTGATACTATTTCACTGTGTGTCCTTTCTCTCTGTGATCAAACAATAAAGTATAAAAGACTTGCCATGCACAAATATGTAAGAACTAAATGATATGCAAATGGAAACCTCTCTTAGTCATAAAAATAACTTCAGTCATCTGCAGAAACCCCAGTTCTGTTTCTCAGAATAATTTTAAGCCAGACGTGTTGTCTAAATCCTAACACAATGATTATTTTTCCCCCTATAAAAATGCCACATTTGTTTCTAAATAACTAACTAAATGTGCACCCTTTCCCATTATGCTCCACGATGACCCTTGCATATAATTATCCTCACTGGCTTCTATAAACAAGTTTTCAGAGAAATCTAGATTTTAAGACGTGGAATTGCCACTGACCTTTTTTAAAAGCCTGGACCCAAAGATCTTTACAGCTTTCATGTGATTAAAAAAAAACAAGGACAGCAAAGTGTAAATACCACATGGTACAAAATAATGCTGTATCCACAGATGAGGACAGCTCCATGGCCAATTTGACTGTGACAGGTGGTTTTCAAGGGAGTTTGAAGAATCATTTCCTTTATCTACTGCACCTTATCTGCATCTAAGAGATTTATTATAGAACCTGCATTTCTGCATGAAATTTCTAAGGTGAGAGCTTAGTCTATCTTATCAGTATTGATCACATGCATGTCATACCAGCTGAGGTTTGGAATATAAATTACATTGCTGTATTTTATCCTGAGCCAGGAAATCTTCAAAAAACAGACAAGTTCTATCATAAGAAGAATCTAACTTAATTTTTCATGAGGGCTTTATTTAACAGAATTTTTGAGAGTCATAGCTTTTTGCTTCAGTGATGTGCTGTGAAGATGAAAATGCCACTAGTAATGTAGAAAATTGGTTGAAATAAAAATGTGCTTATTTTAATGAATATGCTGCCTTTAAGTGAGGAAGGAAGCAATAGTAGTCTAGTCTGGACCAAACATATTTGATTTTAAATTATAAGTGTAGTTTCATTCATGGATAAGGATTTGAATTTATTCATTGTAAAAGCACACATAAACATCTGTTAATCCAAAGCCAAGCCATCACCCTTTCTAAAAATTTCAGTTCTTTGCACATTCACTTGGACTTTGGAACAGTCCTCCAGAAAAACCCACTAAGTCATAAATGAGAGAATTATAGAATCTTCTGAGCAGCTTTTTAATACAAATATGTTATTTTTCTTCTGCATGCTCTTGTACACTGGCTGGGTGCTTCAAGGGATGCAAAATCTGCTATTCAAAGCTGAACTCGTGCAGGCTTTTCCCCAGTGGATCACACTCTCCAGACCCTGCAAGGCCACACTCAAGAGACGGTGAGTTGCTGGGTTTGGGGATACACCTTTCCACCCAGCTCAGCAAGACTGCAAGGACTGAGGGTTACTGTAATCTCTCATTGCAGAAGAACGTGGTCTTTATATTGCCACTTAATTGTTGAAATTAACTTTCATATGAGGAACTAACTTTTGAATGGTGTTTTTAAAGCTTACCTAAATTCAGAGTTTACTGTATTTCAATTGAAGATAAGTACACTTACCAGTCCAACTTTATTGTTTTATATGCGTAATTTGGGTATTTATTATACCAGGATTCTCACATAAGAAGTAGGTATGTAGCCAAATGTAAGTAGGTTATCACTTATTCCACAAGTGAGGCACTTGAAGTTCACAACATATAGCATATTTGAATACCGTACTTGCACTTGGACACAAAATATCTGCCCTTAAATTCTTTATTCTTTAGTTCTTCTCAACTGCTAAGAGATACTAAGCCTCAAGCCTGATTTTAAGAGCAAAAGTCTGCCTCAAATGTCACTTTTATATTTGGCCTTCCAATCTTCTCTGAAACTTTGCTATTATTTGGCTTTTTCTAACATTCAGACACTTAAAGCTGTAGCCAAGAGTTGCAACTTTTTTCCCCATAGGCAATGTGACAGTGCAACACTGCCACCACCCAAACAGGAGATTCATGTAAATATTGATACTGCTCTAGTGAAATCCCAACTTCACTTCTATTGGAAACTTTAATAGTGATAGTTCATAATACGGTTGTAGATGTCAAGTTTGACGCTCAGATTGTGCTAAACCCATGTATTTCAAGGCTTTAATACAACTGTCCCAAATCAGAAAGTGGCACTGGAGTGTCATGGTCAACTTCTCAGCAGAAAGGCTCCTTCTTTGGTAAAGCTCTCCTACAAGTAAGCGTCACTTCCTTTTCCTTGTCCTTCACTTGATATTTTATGAATAAAAAGCTTTCCATAAAAACAGAGCGAGACTTGCCAAACAATCAAATTGTTTGGCAACATCCTACTCAGGTTGATTTTTTGACAGTTCTAGCTGTATCCCAGTCTTTGTGACCTCTTAGGTACAAGTGGATTGTCCCCACAGCCTCTTGCATGCTGCTTAGGAAGCAATAAAAGCAACCTGGCCTAGACTATATGTTAACTATTTGTAGAAAACACTGGAAAACACAAACCCTTAATTTTCAGAATATTCCAAAGACTTAAATGCCAACATGCAATAATGAAGCTATTTATAGATTAGCCTGATTTCTGAAGCTTGCCTTTCTCATGAAACATTAACCCTCTGCACAGTCAACATACGTGACTTGGAAAGGCTGAAGCCTATGGATACGAATTGGATTTTAAGTTGCTGTACATATTGTGAGCTGTCCCTTATCAGGAGGAAGCTATTTAATAATACCTAATAAAATAACAACTTAACAACTACCTTCTACAGGTGATTGGGTTTTTTAGGTGAAAGGTTGTACTTGGCAGATGAGGAAGAAATTAGGAGCCTCTTCTTATCATGTTTCTACATCTTTATTTTTGACAGTAGTGGACCATATGTACTTTTTTTCTGGTGTTACTATAACAAAGAAGTACTCTGTTAAATAATAAACATGTGCCTGAATTAGGTACTCATGTGCTCTGCTGCAGGAGCCTCAAGAGATTATTGGAATGACAAATCTCTTGGTTTATGGATTAAAGAATGTGAAGTAGTAATTCTGAACAACAGACACACATAGAGTTGCCTGTTACCTTACACATTATACCAAATCCTAGTTCCATAAAAGGGTTAACTGCATAGACACTGGGATCCATCTGAATTCCAGTGCTAGATCAGAAACTGCTTATGTTCAAACCTTTTTTTAGTTTAATCTCAGTTTAAAAAGCCTTTAAAATACCAAGATAAATGTTTTTGATCCAGCTGAGACTTCTATATAGTAGTCTCCAGCACACCCAGCACAGGCCTGCCTATCCATTCTGCCCTTATTCAACTTACTCACCTTTATATAATACCAAATTCTGTCCTGGGTAGATACCCAGGTGTTTTGTCCCAACATGAAGCATTTCTCCTGCAGACAGTCTGTGTCATTTAAATTTTTACTTTCTCTCCTCTAAAATGCACAGGATAAGATCTGCGCAGAGTGAAAATTACTAAGAATAGAACAGTCAGTCCTCACTTTAAAAACCAATTACTGCCAAATATGGAAGATATCTTTTGATCCTCTGGAAGAAGCTGAAGTCATCGTTGAGATGCACAGCCTCCAAGCAAAATTCAGCTTGCAAGCTGGCAAACTGTCTGGTGAGACAGTGCTTTCCTATGAGGATCAATGAAGCTGAGCATGCCTAAGCATACAATTGCCCACAAAACACACAGTCCCATGTAGTTTGTCTCTGTTCACTTCATGGGAACAGGGAGCACAACAAACGCTTGCCATTACAGCAACTAGCAGACCAGATTCTGTATTCAGCATTTGAGTATAGCAGCACAAGAATAACATGGGAACTATGACTGTGTTGTTGAAATTGTCTGGTCTGCAGTGAGATTTCTCCCCTGTAGAGGCTCTGGGACCTGTGAAACTGATAGTTAGCTGCTCTTGGAAAATTCCATGGAATAAAACCAGGAGTGTGAGATTTTTGTGTACAAAGCATAGAGCTGGTCAGTATAAGTACCTTTGGTGAGCTGAATTTTGCTGGCATCCTACTTCTGAAACTTGTCACCAGCATGAAAGGAGCCCACCCCCAGTCTCCTTTAGAGTTTGAAACAATCCTTCCACTGTTCTAAACTCCATAGGAACACTTGTGTGCTTCTGCCATTAAAATGGTCAAAACTGAAGACGACACTACTTCTCTTGAGACCAAGAAAAATATTTGAAGTTAGTGGAATAATAATGATTTTCCTGACACAACAGTTTGGCCAATAATCACATTAAATTTTATTGACTTTGAGAATACACAATTTTGAGAAAAGCTACTTTAAATTATAACACTCTCCCAGGCAGAGATATCAAGAAGTAAATAAAAATGTTCTTTGACACATAAGCATTTAAAGTACAGTCACTGAAGTGTCCTGTCCCCCACGTCCTTGAACTCTAGCTGGCATTTGTCAACATAGGGATCATCTGAGAGAATCACCATCACCTGATTTCCCATTTCATTTTAACAAGGCGATCTGCAGGAACAGATGTATTTCTTGCCTAATGCCCTCAGTCAGCTGCTTTTACCACTGAGGTAAAAGTTATGCAGGAAGGAAAACACTGAACAGATGGGTGTGTTTACAAGGGAGTTAAACTGCGTGCAGAAGCACCACTATTTCTGGGAATCGGGGTAGTCAGGAAAGGATAAAAGCATATCATAATTAATAAAGGCACCAGTCAGTTCAATCATATAGGAGTTTTTTAGGCTGTGATTGGAAAAGGAGACTTTTTCCAATTTTTCTCTTCCATAGTTAATGCTAATAAGCTGTATAGAAATACATTTTTTCACTTACAAAATATTTTGTATAACACTAGTTTTTACTGAATATGTAAGAAGCACTAAGAATATGTAACCATCCAATGTTAGTCTGGGATTTGAATAGTTCAAACTCCAAAATACAACCCATTTGCATACTGTAAAGACAAGACATGGAAACTTAGGTACATTTACAGCAGTTTAGGTTTGTACTTTTTTTAATGAAAGAAAATGTGTTCAGATTACACAGAAACTCGAAAACTTCAGCGGACATAAGAATAATCTTGAAAAAAACACTTGGCACATAAATTATTACATGTTCTCAGATGAACTAAACATGAAAAAAGAAGAATCTTTCCACTTATCTAACCTAAAATAGATAGTTGGGTTCTTTCTGAGATTTTCCTTTGTAGAGGAATGAAGACCAGCTCTGAAGACGACATAAGTTTTAAGATTTTCCACTTGAAGAGGACTGTGTCCCACAGGACTGGGTCCAAAGTGCACAATTAACTTGACTGTCAGCCAGTGCAGAAGATCAGTCAGTACTGGTTTGTAGAGTCAGTCCATAATTAGCTGAAAAGCAAACCTCAGCTCATAATCCTGGTGTTTAAACTGAGATCAAAACAGAGTGATCTGAAAGTTGGCTGTATTGACCTATGGTTGTTAGTCCTGAGGCTGGTCCAGAGATGAACCTTTATGTAAAACCCTTGGCAAGCTTTGTGCTCATATAGGTAAAAGCAACAAATAATGAAGGAGGGTAAACAATAGCTCTGCAACTGCAATGAGACTTTCAGGAGAAAGTGCTGGAGCAGAAAATGGCAAAGGGCCTGCTTAGATGTCTGTAGTTCCTTAAGCCTGGCTAAAGAGGCTTTATCCTCTCTCTTTGTTCAGCAAACCCTGGCCCTGGCAATCCCAGGTTGCTGAAGTCCTCTGTTACAGACAGGCCTTTACCAAAGGGGAACAACTCCTGTTTCAAGCACCTGATGCAAATTAACAAATAGCAATTCTTCTCTTTGTTGGGCACACACTTTGATTACACACTGTACTAGCTTTATGACTTCATAAAGTAGTGAACACACGATCTAATCTGAACTGTCATTTTGGTTTGATTATAATATTGCTCATTTTAAGTTTATAGTAGTTGAGCTTATGTGATGTGCTTCTGTGATGCTAATATTTACCCTTATCATTTAAAATAATAAAATATGAAAGAGCACACAGAACTAGATTATGTCTTCATATTTAAGAACCCTTTGCAAGTTTCTCATGAAACACAAGTTAGGACTTCTAAAAACAAAGGCCTTCATTAGAGTAGGTCACCCCTTGTCAAGAAAGATTAATTCAAATGTATGCACTAGCATGATTGGAGGACAGGTAAACATATTTTACAGGAAAATAATAGAAGAGCTTGGCTAGCAAACTGAGGGATGATAGGAATACCACTTAGTTCTTAAGGCTTCCTTTTTTGGGGGAAGTTAATTCTAAAACCAGAGCTTAAGATCTTCTCAGTTTTTATGGTTTGGATCTGATTTTTTTTTTTTTTTTTTTTTTGGAGGATGTTTCTTTACTTTAACAAAGCTCCCATTCCTGTTTAGCCCACACCACTTTCTTTGCGATTTGGTCTTTTTGAAAACACATTAGACAGGGGTGCATACATCCAAGTCTTTGATAAGCATTCCTTAAATCTTCTCCATACAGCTTCAATTAAATTTCCTTTCAGAAGCCTCTTCATTTGTCTTCTTTTATGTATTACTGTAGTGAATCCTGTTTTTCCTCCTCCAAGGTTGGTATTTGAGCACGTGGTGGTCTCTACTGCAAATCACAACTATTCAATCACTGTTATGAATCTTGCATACTGGTTAGGACTATGTCAGGACTGATTTCTCATGCTGTGGGTCTCTGGCTACTTGATGAACCAAGCAATTACCCTGCCTTGTGTCCCGGCATGGCATTTACTCAATATGTCCAGGCAGCTTGAGTTTCTCAGTCTCACATCTGTTATAATTTCATGGTCACCATTTGGGTTTTATGACAGATGATTTTACTTCAACTGCCCTCACTTCAAGCACAGCATTTCATTTCATAGAATTTCAGTGCTGTCATATACTTAGCAATAAAAAAGAAATCAAAAATAAACTACACACAGAAAAAAAACAAAAACAAACCACAAGACTTACCAATTTTTATAACATAAGGCAGAGTTTGAAATATTTGGCACACACTTCTTTCATGCTCATCAATCCTTAACAGGCTTGTAACATCCTCTGGTTGCCTTTTCTTCACTGTGAGCTCAAATTTGTCCCTAAACTGCAGTGCTTAGCCATGAAAATTTTCTGTTCTGTCCTCTATCAGGAATGCTGAACAAGCACTTTCCCGGAAGATACTTATGAATAACTCTTTTCCTAATGCAAACAGAAACTGTCCAGTACCAGGGTGGTTCTTTTAGATCCTGATAAATAGGGCTGTCTCAATATTAGACAACTGAAAGAATTAATTCTTTTCTTCACTAAGGATGCTCCAAAATGGTTTCCATGCAGTTTTACCTAATCCAAGGTATGGGCTCTTAGCTCTGTGCCAGCCCAGTGGGAGGGTGTGCCAGATTTTCCAGACCAACCAACCTGCTCAGCACACAGCCACAGATAGTAGAGTTCATGGCAGCACCTCCTCTGTTACTCTCCTCCTTTTGTTTCAGCCATCTGTAACCTGAGGCTCTGTTTTGAGGCACAGCAGCATAATCCTCACTCAGACTTCCGAGAAAACCATCAAATTGTGAGCAAGAGCTGTGAGACCATATGTCAGCTGGGGCTGGACAAAATGAGAAAGATAACTTTACAGACAGAGGCAAGATTGTTGAGATGGAGAATGTCACTTCCTGGAAAGGCAAAAAGGCCTGAATCAAAAACAGGGGTTCAAGGGTGGCAACTCAGCAACTCTGGGGGTGAGCCTGTACCAGGGAACAAGGGAACATTGTTTTCCCCTGTCACTGTCAGGTCCCTGCCAGCTCTCCTTAGCCTGGGAACTTGTCACTCTCAACTATGTGCGTAAGGCAACAAATAATTGCTTTGTAGCTTAAAGGTATGTGTATCCTGCTTGCACCACCTCTTTCTACACACTCAGTTGCCAAAGCGAAATGACAGAGGAGAAAGAGGACACCTCCACTATACCACAGCTGCCAGCAAGACCAGGATGCCTCACAAGATGTCTTTCCCTGAATGATGCTTCATACTCTGCATACAAGCACAGAAAAAACCTGTTGGTGCTTTGTTACATGCAGACAAACTGCCACTAGATGGAAAAAGCAAAATCTGTTCACTTGTAGCAAATGCTGGGGGGAAGAACCAAACCACAAAACAAATACAAACCACAAAATAAACACCTGATCATCATTCACATCTACTTCTGTCTGATTATCAAGCTTGATGGCCTACCAGTTTATCAGGGCCACTGCCAAAAAGACCTCCCATTCCTCATAGTTGGCAGCACAGAACATGGAAGCACAGACCAGGAATCCTACTGATGCTCAGCAGACGCAAGGTTACAATGAGAGCTGCTGTTTTAAAGTATGATACAACTTTTCCAAGAGGAGTACTCTAACTGTCTTGCTTTATCCGTAAAGATCCTTATTTACCGGTGTGATTGTGGAAAGTTTGTTGCCTTTCTCCACAAGCCAAAGGGAAGAAGAGATTAGTCTTTAATGTCAGACACAATCTGAATGTCTGCCTAAACCAACACAAACTAAATACTCTATAATCTCTCAGTAAATTAGTTTTACCTTTTTGGGACTGGAGGAAATACCAGTAAGCTTAAAAACAGGAAGCTGAAAATAAGGCACCAGAAAAATTGTATCATTTGTTTAACACAGTAGGGAGGAAAATTCAAGAAATATGGTGGCCACAAGGTGATCATTTTTCCTTCACTTTGTTCCATAATTTGGATTTGAGAAATTCTTCAACGAACTCATGTAACCTGCAGGCATTCATTACTAACAAACAGAGTCCATCAGATTTCCTCTGACTCAAAGTGACTACCCAGGCTGCCTTCCCCCATCATCCCCTGCCCTTTGACCAACAATTTCCCATTGCCAATATCCTTCAGAAATAACCTGGGAAACTTCTGCTCCAGCAAAGATCTGGATGCTTCCTGTGATGGTAGCAATCATGTTAAGGTTGTCCTTTTGAAATAGGTTGTTTTAAAACTTAACTTTCAGAAAACACACATTAAAAAATTAAATTCTATTAACCTGGGATATTTTATTCTCAAACTCAGAAAACTGGTTCTGCTGCTTGAGAAATTGCTATTGTTGATTTTCTTACCTTGACCAGTGCAGCTACAGTCCCTCCCAAATCTCCATTGGTTTACCTCTTCTGCTAGTTTGACTCTCTTCCCTCTTGTGTCTTCTCAGAGCCCCAGTTCTTTGAGCTGTTTTCCTGCTGAGTCCTTGGCCAGCTGGGCTGGTCCCCCCCAGCCACCACTGCCTTCCCAGAGTCATTACCCACTCCTGCAGAGGACTGCCATGTCCTGCAAGCTCCCTGAGGTGACCCCTCCCTCCTCTTGGTCTTCACTCCTCCTTCTTACCATACATCCATTATGTTCCAGCACAGGATCAATGTAAGCACAAAAAAGACACACTCTGTGCTGGGCCCAGAGCAGCTTTGATGGGCAAAGTCTGACTCTGTTTGCATGCATGAGCTGAATCAGTCTTAATTCTCTTTAGAGTTCATGTACACACAGCTTGATCAGAAACAAGAAAAATTAAATCATTTTCTCACTAAAATGCAGTCTGAGGTTAACATCCAAGCTAGAAAACATGAGACCAAAAACTTGTGATTTGACAAAGTTACCAATGACCGAAATCCAGTTCCAATGACAAGAAATATCAAGCAACCTAAATAACCAGCTTTATGAGCTATAATTGTAATCAGCTTCCTAATGTTTCTGGTACCTGTTCATTACCTGTACTTCTCTCGAGCCATTTTTCAAGAAAAGTTATAAAAATAATCTGTTTTCATAGGTTATTTTTACACAGCTGTTTAGAGCATTATATGTTCACATGCTGAAAGGATGTTAAATCAGCTTCACAAATATTTAATCAAGCTACAGCACAACTTTGCTCCTCTCTTTCTATAAAGACAAATAGCTGTGCCTTGTGGTTGCTGTAGTTACATCTTACTGGAGAAACATCCAGGCTGTTCTCCCTTTGGGTTTGAGACTTCCTTCCTAGAGCTCTGGGTCAGCTAAAATGCTAACTATAGTTTTTTAGAGAGAAAATCTACTATTGCCAGGATATTTCACTGGCTTTGTGAAGGAGTGTATATGGGTTTTCGGGGGTTTAAGGTGAAGTGCTGTTTTGGTTAGATTTTTGGGGAGTGTGGGGGATTATGAAGTTGGGTTATTTGGCGGGGGGGAGGGATTGGTTGTGGTGTGGGTTTTTTGGGAGTTTTTTTGATTTTTACAGAATACAGAATATCCGAGAGTGCTGAAATAATAACTCTGTAAAGTTCATTTCTATTACAATATATTCACTGAAATGAAAGGTCAGAATTTATGTCCCTCCTCTTCATGTGGTGTAAATTTTGTTAAAGCTAATAAAAAAAATCAGAAGAGATTTAAGCACTGCATATTGTTCCTCAGAGAGCTTTCATAAGTCTTTCCTAGAAATATGGTGGGGTTTCTTAACCCCAGCAATGAATTCCACTCAAAGAGTGATAATTATTTGTGGTTTAGGTTGCATGTATCGATGTTCAGGCTCAATCAGAGTGTTGACTATGGCTGCCTGGGTATTTGCATGAGTGTGACAGAAAACAAGCTCTCTGCTCCAACAGATGGTGGAGTTCCAGCATGGAAGCAGTTTCACTGCTGGGCAATGCTGAACACATGCCAGACTTGAAAATAGAAGGGACCTTGTTCTGCTTCAAACTCAGCCTTGTCCAGCATCACGCAGTGACACTTGGAGGTCTTTCAAGAATGTGTGTCACAGGCCCTGCTAGAGCAGATATGAAAAACAGCATAACTACTGCACAGCTCTGTGCTGTATGAATGCTGCTCCCATGCATGTTTACAAAGTCGCTACTGAATAATGAAAGGACATTTGAAAACATCTCTTTCTAAAGACATATGTGAAATGTATGTTTTCCCACTACTAAACTAAAGTGAACAATACAATAGAAGAAGTAGTAAAGATGGAATTTAGGAGAGTACTAAAGAAGGAGGGAAAGGTAAGCAGTATCTAATAGACATGCTTGTTAAGCTGCTCCTGTTACTCTACTTCACTAAACCTAGCTACACCTGTTTTTCTATGTCACTTCAGAAGCCACAGTCAGTAACTCCTAAATGGATCACAAGGGTCTGGATACCCTTTTTGCTGAATTGCAGCCATACAAATCCAGCTTCAGGGCCAACACATTACCTGCTGCGGACAGGTGTCTGGAAATGACTGAGGTAGGTAAGTAAAATACTGATGAGTTAATACAGGAGAAAGTGATAAAAATTGCATTGAATCCCTCAGGCTACAAAACCCATCAGATGATAGAATAGACTTATGAAATCATTGATGACAAAAGACAGTGAGTAGGGAGCAATTGTTCAGTGTTTCTTCCAATGAAAGACCTGCAGATTATCAAATAAAGATAGTAGCTAGTTCAGAAGAAGGGGAGACACTATTTCATACAGCACACAGCTAAAGTATGAAGCACTTTGCTGCAGGAATCAATGTTTACATAAATTCCGAAGGCTGCAAAAAATTCTTAGAGGAGAAACCTGTCTGCCACTTTTAAATGCAGTGAAATGGGTTGCAGATCAGAAAGCCCTGAAGCAACCTCAGCTCTGTAGTCTGGGCTGTGTCCCCTGAGCTGCGTCCCCTGAGCTGCTCTCACACTCCTCTTCCAGTCACTATTGCAATATCCTGTCTCAACACAGCACTGCACTACAAGAGCTTTGGGTTTCACCAGGTATGTGGCCATTCCTATGTTCTGTCATTTGCCTGCAGGACCGTAAACCTGACAGCAGCATTTGTGGGCTGTATGGTGAGCAGAGCACAGCACCACCGTGCACTTGGGTTCCCTTTATGGCAAGTTCATTTGCCTGTGGTTTGAGCCCACCACATGTATAGAGACAGAGGGACAAGTTTCTTCCTACTGCTGTGTTTATTTATAGTAATTTGCTCAAACATGGACTTTCACCATTGAAACGTAACAGCATGAATATGCAAATAGTAAATCCCTGTCAAAAAGTAATTTAGCAAGATGCCAGGTACCTTATCTGTCCTTTTCAATTGCATCATGACTTATCACAGCTGACATTTCAGTTAGGCTGTAGTAGCAGATCCAAATTTGAACATTCATAGGGAGAAGATGCAATACAACAGCTTTGGTGTCAATAGAATGTCAGTCTCCATCGACTTCATTCAGACTGAACTTAATTGCAGGAACTGCATTAATAGTCAACATAAGCCATCTGTTTAAACATGTGTGTTTTGAAAAGAACTGCCATGTACAATAAACATGCTCAACTCTAATGACTCACATATCTGTTCATGTGAAATGAGGATTCGGCAATTTCCCTGACAAAAACATTCAATTACAGGTTAAAAGTATTTTTATATCAAGTTAATTTGTTTTCATGGCAGGTGCAGTTATCTGACTGTTTTGAGGCAGTCTGGGAAGTATGTTCACTGCAGAGCTGATGAACCACACTGTTTGGCCAACCTTGCCTCAAGAACCTGTTTGGTAAGTCAAAGCTGCACCAAGAAACATCCGCAGCTCATGGCATTAAGTGGTGGACAGGCACATAGTTACAGTTGCAAAGTGTTCTTCAAAACATTTGTCCAGGTGCACATGGAGGCTGGGTACTCTGTCCCAGGTGTGAAGCAATTGTTAATTCCAAAACAAACCAAGTAAGCCTGTGGTACTGGCAGCCTGGCTGAGTGCTGTCTGTACCCACCATGGGCTCATGAAAGGGATAAGCATTCGCCTGGATTATACATTATACTGAGCCCTGATCGTGTATGGGGGGAAACTGTTACCCTCTCCTTTGCAGGCCAAAGCTGCTTCAAGCAGCTGACACACACCTGAGCAATTATGTGGGAAAAGTCAGAAATATGCAACCTCCCATTTTATCTGTCAGACTAACTAGGAAAAACCGACTTTCAGTCCTTTGTTCTTAAAAGTAACAGCACTTACAAGAGTGAAACATCCTGCCATTAGCTATCACTTGTGGTGTCATTTCTAAGTAAACTTTGTTAAATTTATCATTGTGATGCACTGGTGCCTGGACTTATTCAGCAGCAGCATTAATTATGAATCTGCTTTCATACACACTGAGCAGGGACACAGAGTCTGGCTGTGTGCTTTCCTCTCACGTGTACAGAGTAGAACTCTGTTACATTATTGGCAACACTTATTGGTGCCTGTATAGAGAGACTCAAAAACTGGTGGGGGAAGAGGGAGGAAAAACCCCTTGTAGTCAAGGTACATCATGAATTAGCAAATCCAAAATCTTTCCTCACCCGGACAGTTAGCTTGACATCACTATGGCCTTGCTTTTTTTGTTTTGTTTTTACCCCCGGAACCATTTTAAACTCCTGGGAGATATAAATAAGTCTCTTATTTCAAGCTATTCTATTGCACAAACTGCTTGTTCCAATGAGGTGCAATGCTTCATTAAATTAGGAGGTCAATAATTGTGTTTTATGATGTGCTTTAATATCACCAGTTTCCTCATTAAATGTTTTCTGCTTCATATACCTGAGCAAGTCCTGCTCTGTCAGTGGATTCTGTTAATGTTTATATTTCAGTGACGTTGAAATGGATGTGGTATAGAAGAAACCTGTAGAACTAGAGTTCTGTGTGGTGTACTGGATTGCTCCTTTCCCCTTACATCCTATTATGTCTCCTTTTGTAGTTTCCAGAAAATCTGGTAGCACAGGCCTGTGTTAGTTTAACCACATGTATGGCTGACAAGTCTCCTGGCACCTACCACCACTCAATGTGTAAGAGCACCACTAACAAGCAAAGCTGCAGTGTGCTGCCAGCTCCTTCCAAATCAGAGAACTTTAACCCACATTTTCAAAACCAGTCACCAGGGCAGTGTGAGACACTTAGGTGAGCATTGTAAAAAAAATTTACTCTTCTGATGTATTCTGGGCGAAAACTTCTCTTCAGACATTGCTGTATCACATGTATGATAATACATGTTTATCTAGCAAATTGTTCTGCAATGAGAGTTCAGGGTCACTCTTCAAGAGAACATTTAACAACTCCTGTCTTCACTTTTAACTGCTGTCAGTCTGGGTGGTGCATTTGGAATTACATACTGCAAATCTTTTCATCCTTTGACTTGACATCCTTTAGTCCTGCAGCCTGTGCAGTCAAAAATCTTAATTTAGGTGTAATAAGCAGAGAAACAGATCATGACTGAATGCCATGTTGTGCACTGGTAATCTATCAAAGAAGCAAGACTTCAGCCTTGCCAAATTATTTTTGTCAATGTACTTTTCAGGTTTTAAGTCTTGCTTAGTTTTCTAACACTTGCATTTTATACTGAGGACAGTGCATCTCACATGGATATTAAAAGTTTTTAACTTGGCACTAATGACATTCTGAGATTCCCTTTGCATATAATGCAAGCAGGGTCAGACCACAGATATTTGTCTTTTTTTTTGGAAAAGCCAAGATGGGTGAGACATTTTACATTTCTGGTATTAGCAAAACATATAAGCAAAGCACAGGAAAGTAATCTCTTGTGTTTGGAAGGTGAAACTCAATAAAAGGAACAATGGTAGTGTGATATGAGGAAGCAAAGATGCAGCCAAATTCTCAGTGCAATCAGAATGAACGAAAGGAAATGGGCACAGACTGAAACATGGGAAATTCCATTTAAAGAAAAGATGACACAGGAGAAGGAAGAGGAGAAAAATGCGACTTTTTTACTTTGGGGGTGAGGAAGCACTAGGACAGGCTGCCCAGAGAGGCTGTAGTGTCCATCCTTTGAAGATACTCAAAATCCAACTGAACATGGTCCTGAGCAGGCTGCTGTAGCAAGGGGCTGGACTCGGGGATCTCTGGGTCCCTGCCAGCATTGACTGTGCCGAGATCCTGAAGTTGACAAAAAGTCATGGGCCAAAGCCATAACAAGGACTATTTTTCTTTAGGGAAAAAAAGTTCTTATCAAGCAAAAGTGAAATATGAGTGGTACTCAGTCTTCAAATAGTATTTCTTTACAACACAAACACTGAGTGGAAATATAAATAAGTGGAGCAGATTAGTACCATACTAGTAGTCCTAGCCTGCATTTTGGCTTTTTACTATATCAGTTTTTCTTCCAGTAACTTCCCTGAGATCATGCTGCATTTTGACCTTTTAAAAAGTCCCATGGATTAAATCTCCCTTTGGTTTTGTTCATATTCATGCAATTCTCAAGTGTTCTGCTCATCTCCTGTGCCCATGTACTAACTTCCAAGGGTGACAAATCATTCCTGTCAGCTGGACATGTCTGTTGTCCCATAACTTCCACCCAGTCCCCTTCCTGAAGCAACCTTAACTCATTCATTCGTAGCAAAGTATCTTCAAAACAGATGGCTAAAAAAGCCACATGCTTTTTAAGAACAATACAGAAATATTCCAGCTGGTTTCCATACTTCTTTGTCTACATTCACTAGATGTGTCTGTTCCTTTCCAATAGACCTATTTGGGACAAGTCTTAGGAAACACGCTATTGAATTAGATTTGTGCTTAGGAATTGTGCAGACTTGGAAAGTGTTCAGTGTTCCCAGTGGGTTAAGAATAGCTCTCAGTTTCACCGATGTTTTCATACTAATGGTTTTGTTTCAGATTCTTCTGGATTATACAGGAGCAAAGGATTAGCCCAGCAAAACATTCTGCTAAAGAGACAGTTCGGTTAATGAGCAACAAAGCTGTAGGATAGGTTTTGTAACTTTTCCAAACAGAAATCAGAAGTTTTATCTCAAAAATGCAAAATGATTTCTCCGAAGCACTGCATCCTCTGACAGGGCACAAGGTTAATCCCCCATCTGAGGAGAAGGGTGGATATTTTCCTTTACAGAATGCCACTTGACGATGCCCTCGCTCCCAGCCCAGCCATCCTCCATCACTGGTGGAGCACACATGGCAGACAAACAACACTTAAGGCTCTACACAACTTTTCTTATCCATTAGAAATCATCTGTGGAGGTTTGACTCTCCTTCTTCCCCCACAGACCAGCTGATCCAACACTTCACAGCTGAATTACTGTCTTGAATCAGCTTTGACAGCAGCTAATTAGGGGTGTGAAAGTCAGCATTTACCACCACAGTCAGTTTTTCACCGTTTATGACATTGTTTTTGCCAACACTCAGCATGAGCTATTTGCCTTTAACAAGCTTTACTGGGTGATCCCCCTTCTCCTCGACTTCAACTCCATCTTTACTGTCAGCTTCAGCACAGCAGTCCCTGCAAGCTGGGCAGCAGGTCGTGCTGAGCCCATCTAACACCAAAGCTGTGTCATGCTGTTCAAGTGCACGCAGGAGCAGTGCTGGGGCCTCCAGCACAGCTGAAGTTCTGGCATCCAGCACTGCAAAAGCCAGCTGTGGCCAGTGCCTAACTCCTTCTGCAAAATATAGGAGTTGGGATTTCAACAGAAAGTAATTCTGGTAGGTACAGCTCTGCTATGGGCACTGGGTTGCCAGAAAGGATCAAGCAACACACATTTACAACTAGGGTATCTTCTAGAATCGCAATTACATGAATAAAATAATCTGGTTGAATCACAGAAACCTCAGCGGCAAGCTGAAGTTGGCTCTGGGATTTCAAGACAACATCTGTTACTGCTATTATATTTACTGGTATGGTAAATTCAGGTTTATTGCTCACTGGAAACAGACAGTGGTTAGCACAGGAAGATTTGACTCAAAAAAAAAAACAAACAACCCAACAACAAAAAAAACCCACCCCACCAAAACCAGAACAAAGATTCACGTTAAAGAGTTTCACCTTCTGGAACGGTGCACTTTCATAAAGGGCTTATAGAAATGATCCTGAATATTCATACAATGCCATTCTAAGCTACTTCATCTCATCCTTCACCTCTGCGCATGAGCAAATGAGCACCTTTAGTATAAGCCTCTTACCTGATTGACATTTCTCAATGTCTTTCTCACCTCTTAAGACAGGGAAGAGCTCTTACAGGCAACTGAGGAACATGGTGAGACAGCCATATGAAATCCACAGCACACAGGGATGCAAGCATCAGGAAACTAAACTTGTGTGACCTCCTCTAATTCACAGCAACAGTTTAAACAGGCTGTGACTTGCTTCCCTGTAAGTGCTTCTTCATCATAGAAATGTAATGAAGACACAAAACTTTGTCTGGTCTTCCCACTAAAAAGAAGCCACTCTAAGGTTTTTCAGATGACCTTCTTTCACCTTGTGCTCCTTCAAATGTTTCCTGACTTTGCACTGAAGAGGCTTAGAAAGGTAAGTACAAAAATCATTTAGATTTAACAGAACAGAGGCAAAATGGAAAATCTTGTTCAGTTCTTTCCTGTCTAGAACATGCAATGCTTGACAAGGTCAGGTTCTCATTGTACCACTCAGGATAGCTAATTTGTCAGCATTAGAATGTTTATAGCCAGAAATAGAAAAGTAGCAGGAAAAGGAAAAACAAAATCAGAAGACAGAGCTGTCTGGTCACCTGTGGTGGTTATCTGAGCAAAAGGGGTGGTGAATTTTATTCACTGCTGTTTGTTGGACCCTTCCTCTCATTGACTGTGCTCAGTTCCCAGTACCTCGCCTCAATTGCGCCACATACTACCAGGAACCGGGGCTGTAGCTACTTCTGTTCCTGACAGGAACAAAGAACTACTAGAAGCTCTTTTCCTCTCATAAGGATACCTTAAATGCAAAGATGCAGCAGCACAAAACATGACTTGCTTATCAAATGTAATGGAGGCACAAAATACTCAAAGAATGTAGCCCCTTTCCCCACTCTGCAGGCAGCATAACACTGTGCACAGCCCAGGCTGAAATGTGTTTTGGGACATCACTCCTGTGTTTTACATCAATTACCTCAATGCAAAGTAGGTTAGTTCACAGGCACGCTACAACATTAAAATTTCATTTTACCTCTGCTACAAGGACAGATTGTTCAGCATCAGCCTTTGCTTCTAAGACACTATTAAAAATAATATTAGAGTACATTTCAGTGCCAATCACCAGCATTAAGTCTGTACTGAAATGCCATTCATTTAAATATGCAGATTAATCTTACACACATTTTTTTTTCAGAGCACACAGTACTTGAAAACAAATAGCATCTGATTATGCTATTCCTTTTGTGAGCGTCAGGATACTGTTTGTTTTAATCAAACATCCTGCTGCAAAAAGCTATCAATAGATGTGACTCATTACCTTTCCTGCCCTGGCCAAATATGGCCCACAATTCAGGCACCTATGCAAGCTGGCGCTCCAGCCTTGACACAGGACAACTGCCCAGCAGCCAATGGTTGGGAAAGGCCAGGCGAGCATGGGGTGGCCCGGCGAGCATGGGGTGGCCTGGTGGGCACAGCTTGTGGCATGGCGTCCCTAGCGGTCCTGCAAGAGAAGTCCGGAGCAATCCCATTGACACGGATTTCTCCAGGACAACTTCCCCAGCTTGGAAACCCACAGACAGGCTTTTCACAGATTCATACATTCACCTAATTGTTCTTTCCTCAGTTCTCTGAGGAAAGTAGGAGTTACCCACAGCAAGAGTTACTACCTAGACTAAAAAAATAGAAGAATTTTTGCCCATTAGGCCCCATCATATGTTCAGTCTTTCACCACAGTCACTATGGCTGGCTGAAAAGTCAAGCCCCAGGAGCAGAAGTACCACCCTCCCCAAAAAGCCCTCTCAGATGAAGCACTTAGAAGCAGCATAGGTGCTGTGCTCAGCAGTGCCTCTCCAAAGCCAGTCTGAGAAATGGGAGCAGCTTAGAAGTGATGCAATAAATAGAATTTGATACTGCAGACACTATGCTGCCTAATCCCCAGTCTACAGGTCTGTCCTGTTAGGCTTTTTAGGTCACATGTATTTGCTTCCCTTGGTATTATTTCTGAACTTTACCTGAAAAGGAGCTCAGTTACAGGAATTGCATTTTACCCCACCATACCTCAGTATATTGCAACTCAAATTGTATTTGAGATAACCTGACTGGATTTCTGGAAAGAAAAACACAAGCCTTGCTTTGCAGTAACATTTCTCCAGAACTGAACAGGTGAGCTTGACATAACTGCGTTTGAAAAGGCCAGCACAAGTATTACTTCCAGTGCACCTAAAACAAATAGTATTTGCTCAGCAGAACTTGAGTCCAGGATCTTGGCACAAAGACCTTCTTTTCCTCAAACAATTGTCTGAGGTGTTTTTTTAAATTTAAATTAAGATGTGATCTTCCAACCAGTGAGCACCACTGAACACAGCTGATCAGACTACCCCAAAACAGGAGTTTTGCTTGAAAAGAGTCATTTATGCTCCCATATTTTCATGATATCTTAGAAGTTCCAAAAACTTATGAAGATAATATTTCTTAACTCTGAGTAGGTGTTTGCTAATGCCAGGAGATTGATTTTCTTCTTGCTGCTGACTCTAATATAAGCATTGAGGCATCATGAGTTTTTCCAGGCTGAAGTATCCAGTTGCCTTTTTGTTTGCTTATGCAGGTGTTTTACGTAATTGCCCCAATAAGGCTGACGCTTACGGAAAGCAGCTGCAGCATAGGCAGTGTTGTAGGTGTTCACCACTTACAGCTTAGCTGACCTCTAAGAGCACAGGAAAACAAGTCCTATGCCCTCTGAGTGTTGAGCAAATTGAAGTGTTCAAATTGTATTATGGCTTTGTATTGTTAATAACACCTGATAAGCAACAACCCCAAAGCTCAAACGGGATCAAATACCCCAAAATGTAAAAAGACACACTAAAATAGGGGGGGACCTCACCAAAGCTGTTCTCCATCTAGTGCTGCAGTCATGTCTAGTCTTGTCTAATGTACCTGAATAGGTACTTAATTCAAAGTTCTTATATTAAAGAACATAATTATTAAGAAAAATGTGAAGCTAAATTATTTACCAGAGAAACATAGACAAAGTCCATCTATCCTTCCCAGGCTTAAACTCTGCCTTTGAATTGGGTCTGCAAGTCTTCTACTAATTTGCTTTGTCCCCCTCTAACTTGAAGGCCGATCATCAAACTTCTGTGAGGAAGCTTTCTCAGAAATAGATCATTTTTTGAAGAGCCTTAAAACCAGCTCAGTTTCCTTTCAACCAATCAAAGATGCAGCCTTCACCTGTTTAAATACTTGACTGGATGAGCCCAGCTGCAAACCTATCTTCCTATGACAGGAAGGGAGAACTTTCTTTAAGGACTTAACTCCTTCCCTGCCTGATAAGGGATGAGACTTCAGAAGCACATTTCTTTTATGGCAATAATTGCAGTATGCCCAGTGGGCTGCAGAAGAGAAGGCTCAGGGAAGATCTCATTGATATGTACGAATATCTGCTGGGAGGGAGTGGAGAGGATGGAGCCAGGCTCTACTCAGCAGTATCCAGTGACACGGTAAGAGGCCACGAGAACAGATTGAAATACCAGAAATTTCACTTACACAGGAGAAAAAAAAAACTCTTCTAGCGGTAGGGTGGTAAAACACTGGGCTGTGTTTCCCAAGCACATTGTGGAGTCTCTGTCCTCGGAGACACTCTAAACCCAATGCAACATGGTCCTGGGCAACCTGCTGAAGCTGACTGTGCTTCTAGCAGGAGTCAGGTGATACAATCCCCAAAGGCCCCTTCCCCCCTGAACCACCCCAGTATTCTATGTCCCTGCAGGAGAGCACTGGCATGGCACAGGGCAGATAGATACCCACTACAGTGTGACTGTATGGGATCCTCTGAGGCCTGTAACTGTTCTCTGTTATCTCAGCCAGTCTCTCCATGTGAGTATACCTGTGAAGAGACCCTAAACCCCAAGAAGTAAAACTGTGATGGTGGATAAGTGAGAAGCCTGAAGGTGGAGCCTCTGCCTTCCTTTGGGAGATCCCACGCAATAACTCATTAAATTGGCTTAATTTTTTGCAACATTATTGATTCTTCCTCGAAGTCACATTTTTTAATTTCACTTCTCCCCACTTCCTTTAGGTTTTCCCTTATGGTGAATTTGCCCAGATTCAAGGATAAAATTGACAGTGTGTCACCTCCATCTGAGCAGTATGTCGGTACATTTAATTCTTTCCCTTAGCACAAAGGGATTATTATTCCATTTTATTTCAGTTGGCTTCTGGGAATACACCCAGCCATTTGCCTGAGTTGTCCTTTGTACAAGGATTCTGTTTTTAGAAGTATCTCGCATGAGTTGGACCAAGGATTAGCAGTAGGCATTTCTGAGCACCTGTGGTCACAGTCAACATGCTTTGGGCTTTTTCTCCTATTAGAAGGAATTTTCTATCAGCACATTTTCTGCTATCCTTCCTGGAGTACTTCAGTCTGAAACAGAATCAAATTATTCATTGGCCAAGGAATACCACAACCTCCCTGTGAGCAGTCCTATGATTTGCAGACAACCAGACTCTTGCCAGATTAGGCCAGGGGAGATTCTGCTAAAATCTTTGTGAAATAGCTTTTAAGATGTGTCTTTGGGCACAAGCAAGGCCCTATTTCTACAGCCTCAAAGGGAACACAAAAGTAAACCTTTGTTTTCTCTGCTCCATGCCTTTGTGGATTGCTCCTCCATTAAGGTTTATCAACCTTCACATAATGAAGCCTGCAACTTAAGCAAGGGAGGCAGCAACAAGCCTGGACTTTCAAGTCCATTTTGCCTCCTCCCAGTAATTTATCCATTTTACCCAGCCCCAAGTCCAACTCAGCAAGGAAAGAAAAAAAAAAAGAGGAAGATGGTCTCAAGCGTGCAGGAGTTCTGCACCTTTGTGTTTCCCCTGGTGCTGAAGCAAGTGCTGCAGTCACTCACTGCTTGGTGACAGGAAAGATTGATCACACTAACTGTATGACAATGACTTGAGCAAGGTAGGCATCAAGTCATTAGCTGAAGCAGGAATTCAGTGCATGATCCCAAACTGTCCTTTGCCCTTGCTGCACTGATACCTTACCTGCTTCAGCTTCAGCAAGGATTCAATAGCTGAATTGCTGAGGGCTGTAGCTCTCAGGTACATTCCTGACCAAAACACAGTTACCTGGCAACTTCATTCTAAGAGCTGTGAAACCGACCATGGAAAGGGAAGGTAAATGAAGATGCTGACTGTGCTGCAGCTGTCACCCAGGCAGGCAGGAACCTCTTCAGTGTTCATACTGTAGGTCAGTGTAAAGAGAGCCCTGCCTCCAGTGGCTTTTAGCTGCTGCTCAGAAGCTGATCTTGTTATCCTCAACACAAACTTACACTGGCTTTGGGAATCCAAATCCACCCGTTGTACAAGACCTTATTCTCCCTCCAAATACAGGGCTCATTTAAACATTAGTTTGTGTAAATATGAGTGCTGTCAAAATGGTCCATTGAACCGATGTTGTACCAAGGAGCTGCAGTAGAGTTCAGGGTGTACTGTGTGCACAGGCTGTTACCCACTCAGGGACCAGGAAGGAAAAACACTTCCACCTGAAGTTTATGGCCTGAAAGCTATAAACAAGAACAGCCTTGACTTGGTAACAGCCTAATCCTTTATCCTAAAGGCAAACTAGCCCTTCTCCCCTCTCCTGTCCTACTCTACAGGCAGGTCTTCTCCACAGCCTCCATTTAACACCAAATACCTCACTGAAGTGTTAAACAGCAAAACAAGGCACAAGAGCATGACAGTAACACCAAGCAAGGCAGTGCTTTTAAGTATTCTTAAAAAAAAAAAAAAACCACATAAAAGTCAACCCAAAACTTTATTTAGTAGAAAACTTTCAGAAGACAATTTGTTTGAATATTTGAAACATTACACTGACAACATACTCGTTAAAGACAATTCCCGTTCTCCTAAGGTATAATCCCGTTTCATACTGCACCCTTTGTTTGTTGCTTTCATCCTGACAGAGAGGCTGTACAGCTCTTCTGCTGCAACGCCATCAAAAAAGAAGTCCTCATTGAAGATGGGATTCCTGCTTCTCTTTATAACTGTGCTTCTCTGCTTCTGTGTTTTTCCTGGCACCAGGGAGAAGGAGATACAGCAGTTTATGTTTTTAGGCTCCACAGAATCATCATATAAACCTTCTGCACTGATCAGGCGGATCCGCAGCCTTTCGTTCTCTGAGCAGTATTCAGCCAACAGCCTCAACACACCTCCCTTGTCCATCACCACGGTGCTCTCTCCCACCAGTCTCTCCCGACTGTGGGTCAGGTCCAGAGGGAAGATGGGAGAACAGGAGGTGCTAAAGCTCCGCATGCCAAGCAGCCCCTCTGAAGCCCTCCTCATGGCACTGGGGCTGTTATCAGTGGAGCTGCTCTCCTCTGTAGAGAGAGAATTGTTCCTGGCCATACTAGATTTGCTCTTGGCTTTTAGTGCTCTGCAGAGCAATCCCTCCTGACTTTGTGCTTTGGTCAGGGAGTAGGGTCTGGGAGGTGACCTGCTCAGAAGTGGAGAACTGAAAGGAGAGGAATCACTGGAGGAGGCAGTGTCACTGTCACAGGCACCCTGCCTTCGCAGAGAGAGGTGCTTGGGAGGCAGTCTCACAGAAGCAAAGCTGATAGCAATGGGATTAGACATACTCCCTTTGCCACTGAAGGTGTTAGCTCTGGATCGAGACAGCTTCAGGCTGGGCAGAGCACCACGTGGATCACCATGGAAGATAGACTCCTTTCTCCGGGTGTGGGGACTCTCCAGCAAAGTGCAGAAGCCATAGGAAGTGGGGGCTCTGGCAAAGTGGGGCAGCGAGAGTGCTGCTTGGGACTGTGGGTCCGCATTGGTGCTTTCTTCCTCCAGGGCTGTGATCTCCTCCTCAACACTTTCCACCTGAATAAGATGTGGGAAAGACCTGGGGCTATAATCAGAAGTAAGAGCTGCATTCACTGAACTGCGATCCTGGTGAAAGCCACTGCCCTTGATGGAGCCAGAGCTGGTCAGCCTAGGGGGAATGCAGAATTCAGGGATTCTGTCAGGAGTGAGCACATTTGGAAAAGCAGAAGCTCCCAGACGGGCTTTTTCTGGCAGATTTTGGCCGTGTGGCAGTCCCAGGAAGGAAGAGGTGGGGAGATTTCCATTTTCATGTGAGGCTCTTATCTTTTCCAAGAACCACATCACTGTAGCTGGGCAGGAGATCCTCAAAGGGGAAAAGCTTGAAGGACAAATCCACCTGCAGACGCACAGAAAGGAAAAGGTTCACTAACATCCTTCTTGGACACATTACAGCCAAGCAAGGCACGGAGGGTGCCATTCAAGGCAGGACTAGCACAGGCTCATTCAATGCCCATGTTCAAAACAGCCCCTGCCCAGCACACTACGGTTAGCGAAGTCAAATGGCAAAGAAACGGAACTAAACCACTAAAGAGAGAACAGAGCATCGAGTTACTAGCAGAGGAAAACGTCCCTCTCGCATAATCCCTACCGTGCTTCTCCCTTAGTAGAGGACGTACCTTGACAAGCGCAAGCCTTGCTCTTTCCAGCAGCCCCGGCTCGGTCTCAGCAGCTCTAACCAGGACCGAGCAGCCCGCTCCGAGCCTGCTCTTTTGTAGCCGCGCCGCCGGCCGAGGGAGCGAAAGGGCTGCCGGAGGGAGGGAGGGAGGGAAGAAAGGGGCGGGGGCTGCCGCCCGCACCTCCTACTCTCCCGCGGAGAGAAGGGAGAGCAGCGCCGCAGCTGGCCTGCAAGAGGACGCTGCTGGGCACCGGGGCCATGCCCGGAGCAACGGGGAGGGACTTGCGAAAGGGGCCTCTCACGGGAAAGAGCTTTTGGACGGTCTCCCTTCGCCCCCGCCGAGCAGCAGCTGCGCCCGGCGCTTGGCACTCGCCTGCGAGCGCGGGGGGACGGGGCTGCCCGCGCCCGGCCCCCAGCCCCTTGTCCTTCCCCTGCGCCCAGTTTCTTTTCGATTAATATCTGCTTACAGAGGCGTCCCGAGGTGTTTCGAGATAACTAACACACCCAAGACGAAAGCAACATTGTCTTGGGGATTCTTTTCTTCTGGAGAGCCCAGGAGCTTTCCAGCGTCAGAAGTGGGGGTTGCGGTTTTCAAGCTCATTTGTAAAGAACTTTGGTGCCCTTTTACATCTGAATGTGTGTCCACCCCCTCGTTGCAAAGAACACGAAACGACGGAGCCCTGACACAGTGTTCTTACCGCTGATACTGAGCAACAACAGAAACGGGAATGCAGATGCAGCGAGGAAAAAGACAAGGCACAAAATGCTTTGGCAAGGCACCTTGAAACGCAGCGTCTCAAAAACACAGGCACGCGTGACGCTTAACAGACCCTGCACAGAGCCAGGTGGGATCGATGAACTTCCTCACCACTGCAGCAGAGCTTAAACGGACCTCTGCAAACTCTATAATTATTCTGCTAGCTGCAGATAGGAATCTTTATTGCAAAGCCAGGAAGGCCTGCCAGACTGGTTAGCTAAAGATTCGTTTGAAGCCTATAACACAGGGAAAGCAGACAAATAATATTCTTCTTCCCTTTTCTACTGAAGAGCTAAAGTGCGTGTTTACTGAGTGCTTGAAATAGACGAGATGTGCTCAGAGAAAACAAATCCTGTGGGCAACAGGGACAGGGAACATTTTGAACCTGCTGAAAGATTAAGTTGGGTAACACATGTTCTGGGTGAAAGCCCTGCTTCTCTCCTGCTTGTTTTATACCAGTTAAGATTCATTTGCATAACAATCCGCTAGACATAAAAATTGGAGAAAATTCTTTCTGCCGTGCTTTGTAAAAAGGTTCAGGACACCCCAAACATCCCAGCGACATTCCAGTTGTAGGAGCTCTTGTAGTTTACTTAAATGAACTTACTGATGTGGGTGTGCTCCAAATCATCTCCAACCTAGTTTAGAGGCTTCTGGAGAGGGTTTGCACTTTCTCCAGCCGATAAGACTTTTCAGCAGCACAGTAAGAGGAGTTACTGGAGACACTGGGATGCTCTCCTTTGGGAAGCAGTATGTGCATCATCATCTAGCTGTTATCCATTCTGACCAGGTAATACCATACTATATATTCTGTGTTACATACCACATAGTTTCCAAAGAGTAAGTGAGCTTTTTCCAATATATACACCTCTGCCTTTAATACCAAAGAAAAATTTTACTCTAAACATGGAGAAAAATTAAGGAAATGTAGCTTTTTAGTGGAAACCTTAGTGCCTCCAGTAACAAATCACAGAACTAGTTCATACACAGCAATCATGGCAACCAGCTTCAGGTGCTAAGTTCACAGCTAGCATCAGGCAGTGATGAAATAAAATAGCTACCCTGTTACCAGTACACGATTTCTCTTCAGTCTCTTTACTCTTCTTCTATCGTCAGGGAAAAGAGTTAGGGGCTTTTCCAGAGGTGATCAGAGTCTCCTGATCACAGTTGCCTGTCTCCCTCCGGTGACTGTAAAGAGTAAGCAGGTGCCTTACACTGGGTGGTGTATCCTCCCCTTCCTATGAAAGCCTGCACTTTATAGCCATTTAACAGATTGCTCCTGTGCTGGGAGTTCAGCAACACTTAAGCACTTGTACCTCCCCCGTGGAAATAGGCACTCAGATGTGTATATGTAGCTTCCTGTATTCAGAACAATTTCTTTTTCCTTGATTAGCTTCAGAGCATTATTAAAATATGCTGCCAACAAGGCTTCCTGTTGCTATAAAAAAAAAGCGTGTCTGCAGTAATCCACTTTTAAACCGGATATAATTCGTGGCAAGAGGCTTTATTACAACCCCTGTACCAACAATAGGTGAAACCCTGGGGTCTGGCCAGGGGCTGGAAAAGCTGTAACAAAATGGAATCTCCTACCAACACAGGAGGAAGTCGGGAGTCTTCCTTCATGTGTACTGATATTACTTACCTCCTGCCGTTCGGACTTCACTGGGCACAGTGGCCCGGCTCAGGAAAGTCCTGGCCACGAGTCCCGGGCAGTCCCTGCCGGCCCCGCCTCTGCGGGAGGCCGGGGGTGTCCGGGGTAAATACATCGGTATCCAAAACATGGTTGAAGCTGACTGGTTCAAGGGCCTGGAACTGCAAGGAGAACCCTTTCAGTGGTTTATAGGGGGTAGAGAGGCAGGAGAGCTGCAGGAGCTGACAGCCTTTAGAGAATAGGCACCAGGGGAGGAGGAACACTCCCTGCCCAGTCAAAATGACTGGAAAGATAAGAAACAAAAAACTCATGGCTTTGCTGTGAAAGGGGGAGAGGTGAATGCCAGCCATGGATGAGACAGCACATAATAGTTTGCTATTCTTAAAGCAACAGCAACGGCTGTGCACTATATTACTTAAATATCCAAAATTCCCTCAAGCTTTTGTGAGAATAGAGAACCCAGTTCAGCTTTATTTTCCTAAAGAATGCAGCAGTAATTCAGCTGTAGCTTCTTGAAAGAAGACTTCAGTCAACTGAGAGGTACTTAGATACATTTTTTTTGTTAGAGATTCATGATTTGATATCATGAGCAAATACAGCACAGTGACTGCATATAGCACAGTGATTCTTTCCTGTCACTTTGACAAATGTCAGAGATATCTGTCAGCAGACTGCTCACCACTTCTTGCCTAAATCAATGGCCAAATCATTCTGCATTACTTGTATAGTAATACAAAGTAGTAACAGAGGTTCAGCAAAACTAATCTAACAACTTGGGCTTTCTTTTTTTGTATCATAGAGTAGTTTATATTTTATCTCAGCAGCAAAGACAAGTTTCTGCATAGCTTTACAAGAAATGTCCATGCTCCTTTAAATGAACAAACGAATGAACAGATGCCCAAATGCTGCTTGGCAGCAAGAGCTCAGGAGCTGCAGGGTCCTTGAGGCACCTGGGGACTTCATGCCAAGGATCTCAAGTACCTTGTGTCACAGCAGCGTGAACTGTAAAATTCTAAAGGTATGAACTGAAGAATTCATTCTTGATGGCATATTACATGGTCCTGTGAAGAGAAGCTGAGAATTGCCATGCAAAAATCCAAGAAAGGTATGCTGTTCCTAATTCCACTCAGTTCCCCAAAAAAGCAAGTTTCTACCCATAGATAACTAGGATAAAAATTCAACAGCAAAGTGGAGCAGACTTCCTAGCACCACAGGGTTTACTAGACAGCCTGGGCAGTTTAGGTATGCTGATGAAAGGATCCTAAAGAAGATTGGAACTAGCTTGAGAAAGGAAGACAAAAAAAAGTGAGATTACCTAACCAAAAAAAAACCCCAAACAACAATAGGAAGACTGCTTGCTTCTGGAAAAAAATCAGGGATTTTTGAGCTGTGTTGCACAGCTCCAACTTTGAAGGCACATGTGACTCTCAGTCAAGGCTTGGCAAACTGCTGCCTTTCAGAAGAGTATTTTCTGCAGTTTGGTCCCATGCCTAATGTAGTTTAATTTGATGGTAATTCTCATGTAACCTAAATGAATTCATTCCATATAAAGTTACATTGACATCTGCAAGGTGAATCACACATACTGAGAGAAAAGATATTCTCTCCATCTTCTTTGTGCTCAAAGTAAATTTAAATATGAAAGATAAAAGCTAAAATAGTTTTTGTTTTCAAATAAAAATGAGGCTTTGTAAAAAGAAACAAAACAAAAAAGTCTCCACAAACCCTAAAATCAGTAAGGATCACTTCTATCAAGGTTAAAGAGAAAAAGAAGAAAACGGATTTCATTTCCTAGTACACAGTCCTGGCACTATGTTCGTCCATACAAAGAATGTATTTTTTGTACCCATTTCAAAATGTCAAATTTGAGAAAAGCTATGGATCTATGTGCTGATTTTTTTTATCATTTTAGACATCATTTTATGCCTCAAAGGAAGACTATATGAGTCAGCAAATGGATAATTATCTACTACTAGCACCTTAACCAGGCATTACAATGTCAATAGTTACTCTTCTGAGGAATAACTCCTAGGATTTCCCTGCTTGCCATCTTCCTTCAAGACACAAGGCTAAAACTGTCAAGTTAGACACCACATGCTGTGCCCCACGATTTGCACAAATAACAATATCAAGAGCTTCCTCCACAGCTGTGCCATATTATACTCCTGCAGTCATGCAGAAACTTGTAAAAGGTGATTTTGATTTCCAAAAGTACAGCAGGGTTGATCTGTGCACTGCAAAACACTTTCTGGCAGGTTTTATTAAACAAGCACTTCTTAATAACCTTCTTCCCTGCCCAGTCACACCCACAGAAGTCCTTCCCAAAAGAGCACACATCCAAAGCAACCTTAAACTGAAAAGGAGAGGAAAGATCTCTCTGTAATGCTCCTGAAATTCATGTTTTCAGGACTTCCTGGCTGGCTGCAGTGTGTCCTGCAAGTACAGTATGTATGAAGCTTAAAGGCACCAGATGACATGTCTGTGTTGAAGCAGCAACCTGCTGGTAACAAATAAGGCTCATGAGAAGGAACAAGGCAGCAAGCCAAGGACATTTCAAAAAGGACAATTCACCTTGTCAAAACATGCTGGATCTTGATTGGGAGTGTTTAACACTTCAAAAACAGGTGTGTTGGCAGACATCACTTCCCTGTATTTTCCATGCCATGAGCTACAAAGACTGAGGTGTCACTGCAAGAGGAGAGTTGCTAAGTTCAGCCCTAACAACAAGTGCAGTTGCCTGCAGGCCATGCAGTCATACTGTGATGGGTTGTGAGAGCCCACAAGCAGAGCCCAGCTCCAAGGAGCTGTGTGTGGAAACTGTTGTTCCTCCCTTGGGCCCAGCCCCACGCCCCAGTGGGAGATAGATTGAGAACTAGGTAGGGAATTCTGCTGCCGGAGCTGCCTCATAGAGGGATCCTAATGCTGCTCATGGAAGGGTGTGTAAAGTACATAAACAGCAAGCCAGATGACTTCCTCCTCTCCAGATCATAGACAGTGAATCTGTAGTTGTTTATTTCAGATTTCATCTAGACTTTGACTTCAGATTTGACTGGGAAACATTCCTGCTTACCAGCAAGTGAAAGCCACAAGCCACTCCAGGCAGCCTCACCTAGTCATTGCAAATTAAACATTAAAAAAAGCCCCTCACAAATAACTGAAGGGTATCCTCTGAAGAGTAACATTTAGTTGAACATTTCTTCTACCTGAAGGTGGCACAGCACACTGGTGGAATTGGCCCCAATATCGTGATGGGTAGGACATGTAGTCATGAGAGTTACACCTTTAAGTGGAATACATTTCAGAGTAGTTTCACTATCCAGCAGCATCTCGTTAAGACACAGACATTGCTTTTGGTACACAGAAGTTCAACCTTCAAAGCAAAGCTCAAAGCTAGACTCTTCACCCTTAGACTGTCCTCAGCATTTCTGTGTACAGAAGGATAGTTTTTTTCTAAAAGTCCCACATTTCTAGATTGTGGCTGTCTCCTAAGTTGTGTTTCTGCAGGAGTATTTTCAGAAATGAGATAATGTGCCATTTTTATTTTCCATTTAAAAAAACAGGGCCTGCTATGGCACTGACCCTGCAAAGCTTCATACAGATGATTTATGATTCCCTCCCTTATCTCAGAGCTCCTAATGCCCAAATAATATCTGGACAACAACAGTCCCTTGGACTATCAGTGGTGGGGAGAAAAAAAAAACATTAATCCATTACTGGTAGGAAGAATCTGATTCCAGGAATCAATGTAAAGAGCCCTGTAGACCTAAGGCAGCTTTGGAAAAAGGCTCAGGATTTTGTGGAGGTGCTGGCTTTGGTCTTTGGGAGCAGTAAGGGTGAAAACAGACAGGAAGAGGGTTTTGTTACCCTTTGTTTCTTTGTTACCAAGAGGAAATTGAATGCCTTAAATTTCATTTAAAGGAAAATTAGAAGAAAAGTCACAGGATACTGTAATTATATCCTGGGATAAAGCAGCAGCTCTGGGGCATGTTGTGGGGATCACACCCCAGCACTCCCACATTAAATATCTGCTACTAATGGTTTACAACCAGAGATGTGTAGCAAATTAGGTTAAAAGTGCCTGAAGAACACTGGCTCACAGCAGCAAGCAAGAAGAGTGGCAGAAATGCAAGGATTTTCCTTGACAAAATTCCTTCTAAGTCAGGAATCCATAGGCATGAGAAAACAAACTGTTTAACTACTGCTACCAAACACAGAGTTTAAACATATGGCCAGATATTACTGTATAAAGGAAAATAATTCACAGTTATTGCTGTCACATGCATATTCCCATCGGAAAAGTAGACATAGGATCATGTGGCTATAACATTCTCTGGAACTTGGTAAAAATTGTTTCACGGTGAGAAGCTTTGCTTACGTGGGAAGGACAATATTAAACCCTTTATTGTTTAGCTGCCTCACCCTTTCATTCCCCTGAGGCAAGCCTGAAGTTTGAATCCTGCCTCAGCCTCCCTCCCTCATGCCCCAGGGCCAGCAGGCTCCTGCTGGAGCAGGCAATGTGGAACACATGGCACTTGTGTTCTGGGAACCTCCTCCACCCCAAGTGCTTAAGAGAAAACAGGCTGCAGTTTACTTGTAGTGCATGTTTCACTTGAAGCTTCACACACCCAAAAGGAGAACCCAATACTTCAGCTGTTAAGACACTTGCGGGGTTTTTTGCTACCCAAGTATGTAAAGTAAAAGATGCTTTCCTCTGTTTCCTGGCACTTACAAGTCTCTTTCACCATTAATTTGTCTCAATTAAAATAACAAATACAATGAAAGCTCTGGAAAATGCTTCTTCTAGCACCAGTCTTACAAGGAGCTCCTTGAGGAGAAAGGGGAGACATGAAGGGATACCTTTTCCAGGCCATACTTGTAGGAAGGACAGCTCTTCCTTCATGATGGGCAGCACCATCCTCAGAGCTGAGTCTGAAACCAGTCAGGTGATCCAGCAGGTTCTATATTTTCCTCACACATTAATAAATTATAAGCTTCCTGCACAGCAGTCTTTTTCTATCCCTGACATTAATTTATTATGCAGATGATCAGCTGAGGGCAGGGACCAGCCCCTCTCATGTGTCTCTGGGGCAAAACACACCTGAAAGCTGCTGTTTCACAGAGAAAATCCCATCTCTGGCCTCCAGACAGATTGCTCTTCTATTCTGTGCCAGAGCAGTGTCTGCCTCATCAGCCCTCTCAGACAGTAGGGCCAGGATCAGAAAGCCATCAACTTGTCCCTTCTGCTTTTAATTAAGCAGAACTCATCAGCAAACTGCAGGCCAGCAAATGGCCCAGGCACTAATAAGCCTGATACCCTTGCATTGATTATTCCTAATACTGAGCTCCATGGTAGCAGCACTCTCACTCTGTGCTGTTTGCTCTTAATTGCTGCTTACTGCAGAAATCGGGAAGAACAACTGATCAAAATGTTATACTTCACAATTTACTGCTCAGCAACTTTCCTACAGCAACAAAGACTGATTCATTAAATTACAAATGATTTCGATTGGAAGAGACCTTTAAGATTATTAAGTTCAAAAGCAGCTAAAGTGGCAATAAGGCCAGAGGAGCTTCAGCCCCCAAATATTTAGCCCACATTGTCCATTCAAAGATCAGCTCTTTCAGGCAGACTTAAAGTCATCAACAACAGCCCAGCTTCACCTTTCAACAGTTTGCTCTCCTCTAAGAATATAATTCAGATCTCTTCTGCTTGTGATTAGATCTAAGACAAAGCCCCTTGGAAGCTGTGAGGAACCTTAGTGACCCTGGGCTTAATTAAGTTTTCTAAAGGAAACATGCAAAGTAAGTTACAGGTTTGTGGATTTTTCTTCTCATTTTTGAAGTACTGCCCTGGCAACAGGGAGCTGTTATGACACTTACATTGATAGAAGGCCTTCAAGGATGGTTTCAGAGGTACATGATCTTATTGGGACTATGCAGGATTACATTTCACCCATTGAAAGGAGTGCCAGACAAGGGAAAAAAGTACTCTTAGGCTTGTGCTATTATACTGAATGCTTTAATTTTATATCTTTTTCAAACTGCCTTCAGTGTGCTGCCCAGTCAAATTCTGGAAAGGCATTTCCAAAAATCAATTTAAGTTAGTAGCACATGTCCTCCAGTCAAAGAAATCCCTTATGGTTAATCTGTACAGTTAGCTATCATTAAAAGAAAGAACTGAGGATTACTATCAGAGAATAGCTGACAATAAGACAGAAGATTGATCTGATCACATAAAACGCAAACAAATTATACCTTGTGGGGGGTGTCAGTGAAAAACAGCATTAAAATAAATCATCATCAGACCTCTGGAGAGAAAGCAGCTGGGAACAGGCTAGTACTCCCTCCCCTCAGTCATGATGGCTTCACCTTCTCCATCCAGCTTCAGATTTGCACTGCACAACTGAGAAGAGAATCACATGACAGATCTATGCCATACTCCTTTTGACCCAGCTTAGCAAGCGTGACTCCAGAGTTACCCACATTAGTCTTTCTATCCATCCTGAACATCATTTTCACTGGAGCACTTGAGATCCACACCATAGAAATACAATGCTTTAAGAAAGCTCCTTACTGAGGAAATGAAAAGGGCTGTTCATATATCTGATCCTCCAAAGTAGGTGTGAGCAGACAGATACACAAAGAATGTAAAAGGAGCCCCAGAAGCAGACATGCAACTGCTCCATGTGAGCCTCTGAACCATGAGCTGCATCTCACCTGACAAAGCCCATCAGCTTTACTTATACTGAGCCATGCACCAGACATGCCATCATTTCCCCACTATTTCTGGCACCTATAGCCAGTTTTCTAGACAGGGATGAATCAAGAGGACATTTCAAAACAAAAGTATATCCTAACTCACTGCTCTTAGTTACACTCATTTCTCTCCTCTATAAAGATACTAATTTCCTGGGCCAAAACTATTTCTCTCACTTTCCCATTGTCTTGACTCCTCTTCTCTGCCCACATTATGATCTCACTTCTCACTATTTGGTAGCTAGCTTGCAGACTGTTAGATTGCAATTAGACATACATGCATGGTACCACCTGCTGCATGCTTTTTAGTTTTTGGCTCTGAAACAGCTGTTGGTTCCCATTTTTGCAAATTCAGTGTAAAGAAGAGGGATTTTTTGCTTTCCCAGATGCTTTAATTTTCTGCAGGGTATCAGGGCATGTAACAAACTCAGAAGAAAATTTAAGATCATGGGCAATCAATGTTTTACATAAGTTTTTTCAGTGAAACTGTAGACATGTAATTAGAGTCCCCAAAATGATTCAGGCCCATGACCACATCTGTTCATCCCTAGCAGTTTTTTTGAACCTTCTTCTGATTTTAACAATATCCACAAAGCAAGCCAAGGAACTGGAAATTTTATAAACCAATAAATAGAATAAGAAATTATAAAGCAATCAATGCATCAAAAATCTGCCAAAAGGCAAGATGGTAAGAGCTCACTGCTCTGTCTTGAATATCTCATTTAAAAGTGAGGGAGATAAAGATATACACTGCATCATCTACATGATTTTTCAACTCACTACATCAGTCCTTGACTTTACCAATAATGGAGCATAACTTTCTCAAAAGCATTGATGTGTGTCAGCTTAATTTTAACATCTTTTGACAAGTCAGCTGTAGAAATGCAGATAACAATCACAGCTTTCTACTGCTTGATGATGTGACAAACCCAGTCCTAAGTTGTCATAGAGGAAATGAACCTGCTATTGCAAAAACACAGAGGTGGCCATGCTCCCTGAAGTAATGCTCTTTCCTGGGAAAGATACTCCCCCGTACACAGGCTTGCTTGAGGTGTTGAACAGGGCTCTGGTAGCACAATATACTTTGCATCCCAGTATTAAAGTCCCCACAAAAACTTGAGAGCTGTTCACTGTTGACATGATTCCAACTAGCAAGTATAAACAAAATGCATCTTACCTCATGGGTTTTATTTGGGATTGCTTTCTCTCAAACATTCTACATGAAAAACCTCAGAACTGGTGATAAGCATAGCTCCCCCCATTGGAAGGGCTGTATGTCAGTATTGGGCAGGAGGATACTATTCCCTCACTGAATTGCTTAGCAGAAGCAGTGTCTAAGCACACAAGAACCATCTGCAAAACCTGTCCAAGAGCCAAAAAGGGATTTTGAGTTGTGAGATTGGTTGACCCTGTTGCCCTGTGGCCAAGTTTTCTGAAGCAGCAGAAATTTCCTTGCAAAACCACAAAGTTGTAACTGACATCCTACACAGTCAAAAATGCATAGAGAATCTAATGTTATACTCTCCCTTTTCTTCCCCCACTCCTTGTCTAATATATTTGCTATTTCCAACTATAACCAGTTTACAGCTGTTTTCCCAGCACTCACTGCTGTTGCACATCTCCAGTCTCATGCAACTGGGAAGCACCTTGTGATGGGCTGGACTGTACCTGTACTACAATGCTGGAGAGCTCTTCCCTGCAGTGGGACAGCCTGGCTGGCACAGGGGGGAAGTTTGGACACCTGGGTGGACTCTAAGCTGATTGGGATTTCTGCTGTCCTTCAATAAGACCTAAGCAAAGCAGCTCAGTGGAAAGTGCTTACAGTTGCTCTCAGAAAGGCAAAGCACAAAGGGATCTAAGTGTGCAGTGAGAGCTGAAAACATACACACTCAGTGATGGGAATCAACAATCAGTAGGGTCTCCTGAAATGAGATTTTAAATGACATTGGAATTATGTGACTTGCACTTACAGCTCAGGTGCTTTTACAGTCTGAACCACTTAAGTCTATCTACACAGGCAGTTCCATGCCTTCCTGAATTCAGCCCCTCAGCTGTTCAGCTCTCACTAAAATCTGCAGCAAAACATGTACTGACTTCAGCCACACACCATTTCCCCAGATACATCTGGTCAAACAGCCAGCTCTCTCCAATCCCTTCCCTGACTTTTAGTCAGGACACACCTCACCCAACAGCCTCCATCTGAGTACTGCAATGTGAACATCTGTACTTCCTGAAAAGACACCAAAACATCCCTCACAAGCTACTGGCAATTCTAACCACTGATCAGGATGTGCAGAAAGCCACCAAATCTTCAGCCCTTGGGCCTTGCCCTCCTTGCTATCTGAGCAGCATAGCCTTTGAGACTTAAGGAGACAGCTGTATGTCTGCATGGATGGGTTCTGGTAACTGGAGATTCAAAGGGACCAGCCCTGTCAAAGCCTTTACCCCTAAAATAGTAAGTGTTACAGGGTTAGCCTTTTCCTTAAATTCCAGTAAGAAAGCCAGTTACTAACACGGAACCTCATGGAGCTGAGCTGAAATTAAACTTCAGGGTGAAATTACAGATTTTATTGATCAAGACTAAACAATTTGTGTTCATCACTTCAGTTTCCATTAATTCTGGTACAATACAACCAAATGGTAGCTTGAAATTCAATTTCCCCACTAACATTAGTCCTTCATGTACTCAGAAGTACCTTCATCTTGTTCAAGCATTTAGTCACTACAGCATTTTCATTTGGCCCTCATTTCCCCTTTTTCACTGCAAGAAGCATTCATTCCCATCTGAGTTTAGCTTGAAATCTGACTTATGGCTTTCTCAGGTAAGTGAGAAGTGAGTCCCAGTGGAAGCCTGATATATCCCAGGTCTATAGGATGAGGATTGAAGCAATAACATTGAAGATGGCTGCATTGAGGACACACAACCTATCTTAGAAACAGGGAAGCAATAGTGACCCCAGCCACCAGCAGGCTGCATCCTGGATTGACCCCTTGTTACATGTCATTCTTAACTTTCTGACACTCATTGAAACACTCATTTAAGATCTGTGCATATGCCCCCCTGTCTGAGGGTGGCATTATCTCAGTACCTGGTAATCATTTTCTCTGTACCCTGCAGTGCCTCAACACAAAGGCCCTATGGTAATGCAAAACCCTGGTTGTTGTTCTTAGCTCACAACAGACTGCAGGCCCAGCTTTGGAGAGCTTTCAGCTGAGCAAATGGAAACCTGCCTTACCAGAGTGCAAAGCACAGAAAGAGGAAAACAAGGGTGAATATCAAGTGTAAGATGATTTTATGTTGTAAATCTTAACACAAAAAGGCTGCTCCTACTTACAGTGAACATGCTCAATTACTTGAAGAGGTTGAGTTCTAAAAGAAAGCTGTATCAGCTTACTTCTGTAGTTACTCACAAACTAGTAAAGCAAGTACCAACCTCTATTTTCTGGGGGGTTTTCTTGGCCAATCCTATATAAGGCCAATATCTGTCTCACAGAAAGGAGATATAACCACTGCAAGCATATTCAAGAGATGCTGCCCTACCATGTCCCATTCCCATGGTGTGACATTCCTTTTACTCTCTCCTAGGCAAAGAGGCAGCTGTCCTTTCTGCTGTGTGTTTGGGGCACACACATCTGTGGTAATCACTGTGGCACAGATGACTTCATATTGTAGCTGCAGCACTGCACAGCCTTCCCCTCCTCCTCCCTGTTCAACTCCCTGTGTTTGAGTAACAGAAGCACACAAGACTGCATTAATTTAGCAAGAGTGTGGAAGATGACTAGAGCATCATAACATTTACAAAATGGATTCCAGATTTCTAAACCTGTACATAAAGTGCAGTTACAAATCCTTTTCTCATCTGTTACTCCTGGGCTGCAGTCAACAATGATGAAAAAGTTCTGTTCAGGCAGGTAAGAAGCAGAAAAATCTCTCACGTTTTTCCTAAATAATTACTTAAGTCTATTGTCAAACAAGAGACTTAAGAAAAAAAGGTTTTTTTTCCCCTTTATACTTCCTCCCTACCCCCTAACATGCACAATACACAAGAAGCTGCAGTCCTGTTTGCTATGGAAAGCTTGAGCTATCTGCAAAGCTTGCATGCCAGCTTCTGAGGGCAAAGGCTGGCATTGACAGAGGAAAGCACAGCTACAGAGCCTGTTCTGTCGCTGCAGGAGGGATCCTTCTTCCTCCCTAGGTGGTTAAGAAATATTTAAACCATTCCAATTCTGTAAGCATAAAGTAATACTAAGTAAAATTCAACTAGAACTGGTAGAGTAAATTCATATTAGGATACAATTGAATTAAACATTTAAGGGATACAAAACATTTCTGTGCAGGCTGTGTTTCTAATTTGTGTGGTATCTCTAGTTTGGTACTGTTACATATTATTGAAGGAATGCCAAAACCATTCCTAAGGCAGGTGCTTAGACTTAGAAGTAGGTTTTAGTACTGCTTGCTGCAATACTGCAACTACCTCACTATAAGGTTATCCTGGCAACCTCAGGAGCAGTGGAAGGAAAAAGCCCAGCTCATTGTGTCACAAGGATTGCAGCTCCCAGCTCTCTAAAAAACAGCTAATAGGACAATTAATCCTCTGATGTAGCTATTGCTTCAGCACCATGCCAGCCATTTTTAAGATTCCCTAAATGCTTGCACAGAGAGAGAGCAGGCCAGGGTTCAGATACCACCACATCTTATGGCCTTAGTTCAGCAACACCTTAAGTGCCTCTTAGCCAAAAAACAGGGCTCTGCCTCTCCACTTCATTGTGTACTTTCTCCTTGTCAGTACAGCAGTGGTGCCAGTGCTCACCAGCAAGCTGTAGGAATGCCCCACAGATTCCAGCAGGATTTGTGCCATCAGCTTCAAGAGGTGCAGGATCAATCAGTAAAAGATAGCTTTTTCACAGACAGGACACAGACTAGCAGTGATGCCATAAAGACTTGAGCCATTTCAAAACCACAGCAAAGTTCTACTGGCCTTTTTAGGTGATGGGCTCCTTTAGAAAACTAATCCTTGCCCATTGGATTGTTTTTCCTCCAAGAAAAAAGATGCCACTATAAACATAACCAGATTTTCCTTTTCACTTTTGCCACAGTAAAACTCTGACTATGCTGCTATTGCTGAGACATTCAATCCTGATGCTGGCTGCTGAATCAGGGCCTAGATAAACAATTTGACACACAGAGCTTTGTCAGAGTGGTAGAAAGAGGCAATGCAAAGAAATCCTGACAAATAGGAAAGGGATCTAAAGGTGCCAATAGTTACTGAAGCTCTGCAAGAAATACATTTAACAAAGTAGGGGGTTTTTCAGTATTGTAACATGCAGATCAATTGACATCTAATTGCATGGATGAGTTATCCCCAGATACTGAGTGCTGTACATTGTGACACTTCACTGTCATTCCTCAAGGTGCAATAGTGAGGGGAAATTAATTTTTACCCCTGGTGTAGCAGCATTCCTGCTAAATCCATCAGTATTCGTCTCACAGAGGTGGCTGCACCTAACACAGTTTAAGTAAGCCTCTATTATATTTAGTTATTTGGGAGAATCTGCAGTACAGACTCCTACATGGAAATCCAGTTCAGTGGCCACAAAAGAAATGACCCTTCTGGGCAGGGGAAAAGTATTCCATCTCAGAAAACAAAAACAGTTGGAAGTGTGCCACTGGAGAAAGTTACTCATTGGACTCAGCAACAATTGGAGACATTATTACAATTTCCTCTGGATAGAATTGCAAAAAAAAGTAAAAGCAACACTTGCTAATGACTGATTATTCATAGACATTCTTTGTCCCATAGACTTATTCTCTATCCCTCACTTCCTCCACCAATGTAGAACAGGCTACTTCTAGGTCCCTTTACAAAGGCTCACAAAAGCACAAGAGCATTCTCCACAACTCTGACATCTGGAGCAATTTCTCCATCTTGCCTCTGCTGTCTGCACACCACATAAGAGCCCACAACTTGCTGCTCTGCTGGAACAGAAGAATTTCTCCTCAGTTGTTCTGCTAATCTTTCATAGTTCATTTCATGTGGGTCTAAGTTTTTTTTGTCTGTCTGTAAATATCCATGGGTGTCTGCCACTATTCATCAATAGTTTTACCTGACAGTTGTTTTTTAAAGCAGTATCTATTTGATTTGTGAAGTGACTAATGAGTAATTGAACACATTCTGTTCATAAGACACAGTGAATGCAAGCCAACCACCAGAGCTGGCTTAAGGCTTCTTATCAGAATAAGCAAACTAAGTTGTGCTGCCCTGAGGACGAAGCGCATATATTACACCCAGAGCTGGCATTTTCTGCCACAGAAGAGTGAGCAGGATCCAGCAAAGGCCCACATGACCCATTTTTCCTGAAGTAGCTGTTGTTTCATACAGTCTCATCCCCTTTCCTGGCAGCAGCAGCTGCCAGGCTGGTTTTCAGAGCTCTGCCAGGGCCCATTCTGCCATCCCTATTGCTGCCTCCTTTGCCTGTGCCTAGATCTGGCCCTGCCAAGCACCAAGAGATTAGTCTCATTCAAAAGTAACAAAAAAATCCCCAGACCAACTCTGTCTATGCTTTCTACCTATGCATATACTCTCACCTCACTAGAAATCATTTATCTAGCAATAATCTTGTCTGAAAAGTTGAAACAAAATTATGTGTAGTACATGCCATTTACCCCTTGAGTTTAACTCTTACTGCAATCTGCTGCATTACATTAAAAAAAACCAAACACCTCTGCCCAAATTACCAAGGTCACTACTAATTGCTTCTCTTTGGTAAATGAAGTAGACACATACATGCACACACATGTTCACAGACACCTATACTGCATTCAAAAGGCAAAGAACTGGTTTTGTGCTTTATTTGAATGATCAAATTTTCGAAAGAGTACTTTAAAAAATACCAACTCTAAAGCCAGCTATGCACAATGCAGGGTGTAGAACAGCATGTAAAGCCTAAGTATGGACCAAGTTCCCATTAGGATATATGCCCCAGTGAAGTCTTAGCTCACGCTCCATAATTAAAAAAGATTTACTACTCTTAAGAAATCCCTCAATACACTTCATGAGCACAAGGCTAGAGTGATATAAGAGAACTTGTACTGCTCCCTTGCTTTGGGATACCTTTTTTCTTAGCAATTGACCGCAAAATGCGTAATTGTGCATGTTCATATGCAATACATTCCAGCAAGTAAAGCATCAGGGATTTATCCACACAAGTTGCAGATCTCTCGGTCCCCCTTCCTGCAAGATGAGGAGGAGGAGCATAACACAATGAAGACTAACCCATTCTGAAGGAATGCAAGTCTGCACTGAAACACTAAATTTTGCTCTTGATGTGATAAATACAATCCAAGAAGACCAAATAATTTTGCAGAACTCATTACATCTGAGGGAAGAAAGCCATGGGTCCATTTTCCAGAGCTGGGACAAGCTGTCTCAGGTCCAGCCTTGCAAAGCGTTCAGCTGTGGGAAGGAAGGGGTGGTTTGGCAGAAACAGTAAAGCTGGTTAGGGAGTAAGGGAAAACTGCCAAATACACAAGTCCTGATTACAATTAGTAGATTTGAAGACTTCTGTTATGAGATCTCTAAAATGGAAAAGATTGGGGAATATTTAGCCCTGTTCTAGTGGTATAGCTGGGTACATTAGCCGCCCCAGGGCATCCCACTTCATTTGCATTACACAGCAGCAGAAAAGCGATGGAAATGGCTCCTTTCAGGGAATAATGTCCCGAGAAGGGGGTTGATGGCAACACAGGGCCCTGGCAGTGTGGCTTCCTAGAGAAATACAAGGGACCTGTGCTCAAAGCACAGTGTGGGACAAGGAGCAGTGCCAGCCATCCTTGATTTCCCACCACTCAGCAGGAGATATGGCAACTGAACCTAAATAAGGCAACCCCTCAAAGCTAAAACATCCCCCAAAACCAGAAAGCACAAAGCTGTCACACAGCTGAGCATAAAACCAAGAGTCATGGCTGTTGCATTCATGTTCCCCCCAGACCTCAGGCATGCCAGAAGTAGTATAGTTCTCATTAGTAACTGCATTATAATTTTAAAAAGGCAGTTCAATCATTGACTTAATACATCAACAAGAGACCATAATCAAAAGGTTTATCAATGAAGTCGCAGAAAAGGCAGCTTACTTTTGAAACAGTCTAAGATAAGGATTCATAGGACACAAAAAGGATGCACTAATCTATTTTTATAAAAAATAAATTACATGGAATATTGTATTAATTTTGTGCTGTCCATGATTTCATATGAAAAGTATGAATTTTTCATTTTACTAAGGAAGAATCTAATTTGCTAATCCCATGGCTAAAAAGCTGATTATATATAAATTTGACAATCATAATCAGAAATGATTAATTACATGGTTGAGACTGTTATTCCTATAAACCTGGTTTTGTATGCATGAACAAAATGCCGTGCTCTGATTAGAGCAGGAAGCAGAAATAACAGCACTAGCACAAATGCCTATAAAATGCCTCTGCAAACAAGAATGCCACAAGATCTAGACATCACTTCAGTTAAATACAGGCCATCCTGATGTGCACAAAGAGCATGCACACAGGTAGAGGTTGCTTGCTCAGCACTGCCAACAAGGACTCCACTTGCACATTTACCCTAAAGACATATTATGCAGAAGTTATGAATTATGTATAATTATAGTCTCCCACTTAATGGCAGAAGTGGCTCTTTTCTTCCTACACAAACCTTATTAAAGCTGATCTACTTCAGCATTATAAAAACCTGATACATTCTTCGGCCATTTGAATAGCACTGGATAAACTGACCTAAGACTTTATTGTAGAAGACAGATTCTAAAGAACCTACCACCCTCTTTACAGTAACTCATTTTTATCCTCTAAGTTACTGATTGTATAGTTCTATGCAACCACTTTGTTTATGGAGCAAAATTCCACCCACACACTGCAATCCCCTTCAGAGCTTGAGACTATTCAAAGCATTGCCACCAGCTGTGAGGAAGAAGTTCCCTTATGTTTTCCCCCCTTCAGATTTTAGGTATTTGTTAGCAATACAGTAAAACACCATTGAGCAAAAGCACTGGTATATTTCCAACACATAAAACCTATGCTTTTGTGTTCATATACTGCTTAACAAAAACAAAAAAAGATTTCTCCTGCTACTCCTGTTTGAGCAAGTTTCAGGATTTGGTTCACATTAAAAAAAAACCAAAAAACCCCAACAAGACACCCAGCAGGAATACAAGTATCTAGAAAGACACCCAACCAGATTCTCAGGTATGTGAAAAGTTAGTTTAAACCAAGGCCAGTAAGTACTATAGCAGAAGCACTTGGCAGGTCTTCCCTCTTGCTGTGGAAAAGGCCAGAATCACAAGTGCAGTACATATGACCCCATTCCACACCCACCTGCTCCTGCTCACAGCTCAATGTTCACCTTACACCTGATTGCAGCACCCACCCCAGTTCTTAAGCATCAAGGTAACAAGGAAAGCACCAGAAACATCAGTCAGGAACAAACAGACTAAGGAATCCACATAAGCAGCTTCCTGCCAGTACAGAGGACAAATGTCTTCCTGTACTTTGGCCTACCACATGCCTTACCTTAGAAATAACCACCCCAAAACACAGCTCCATTTTCCTATGATTTCATTCCTTGGCTCTCCAGTGGAGATCAATAATCACAGCAGTGCTGGCTGCCTGCAGAAGCCTGGGGCCATGCCATGGAAATCCCCATGCGGCCATAAAGAGAGCACAGCAATTGAACAGGAAGCAGAGGAAGGAACAAAGCTTATCTAATACTTCAGCTCCACAAACCCCAAGTAGTGCTAAAGTAGCACTAAAGTAGCACATGGCCCCCAAAGAGGATACTCCAGGATGGTTTTGCTTGAGTGAAAAGTTTGCAAACAAAAATTGATTTGGAAGAGTTACACTGCTTGGACACATGGAGTTTACCCTGTGGGCCCAGATGTTCACATTTTATTAAACACACATTAGAGGAGATTTGCAATAAAGAATAGTGCAAACAATGCCAATTTTTCTTTGGCAAAACTCCAGCAGGAAATAATCCTGTGTCAACTATAGCTCTGTCCTCTGGTACCAGAAAGACTCAGACAATGCATCTGTTAGATTCATTTAAATATATCCAAGTCTGCATTTCATTGCTTTTAAAGACTTTTTCTGTTATAAAGCATAAATAATCAATAATTCTGAACAATAGAACAACATGATAAAAACGAGGCACAGCCCTTACCAGTCATTGAAAGAGATTATAGGAAGAAAAGGAAACAGTTTCATGTCTTCAAACAAATAATTTAGATAACATGCAGTATAAGGTAAGGTGCTAACAACGTGTCTCATTTCAGAGGTAAAGATTTTTGTCTAACACCGAATTACCCTAGTTAAGGAAGTACAATAAAAATTACTCTTTATTCCAGAAACAGTTAATATATTGTAACATCTGGTGATCCAGGGAAAGAGCAATGCATTTCCTAAAATACCTGGCATTGTTCCAGTGCTTTATCAGCATCCTGAAAATACAGACAATTGAAAAAACACCCATTATTGCTGCATGATATGCATTTCAGACAAAGCAAAAAGTTCACCATAATTCCATACAAGTCACATCCAATTTGGATCACACCATGTAATAGCCAAGTAGTTTAGAAGGCTGAATTCAGTTTTCAAAACAGTAATAAAATGTGTAATTTTCATGTATAATTTGTACAGCAAACTTTATGTTCTGGATATGGACAAGAAAACAATAGAGGGTCAAATTTCTAAAAATAAACACTAAGTTAGTAGGCGTTTTTAAAAACAAATGTGGAAAAGCACGTATATTGCTACTCAGGAATACCTGGAACCCAAAGACTGCTACTTTCTGTTCATATTGAAAATTATCACATGGATGTGGGTTTGTGGACAACAGGCCTCATGTTCATTTTCTGATCCTTCCTGCAGCACTCTTGAAAACCTGGAAATGTTCATCAGACCAGAATGCAGTTCAGCTGTAATCAGAAGTGTTAATATGTTTATCAGAAGCCACAGAGACTTATAACCAAAAGACAACTTGTCCCTTCTGAGGGACAGCATTACAGAAAACACTGCTGTTCAGGAGTCAGAATTTCTCTGATGATACAAATCATCAGAAAATCATGCTGCCCAAGGGCAGCCAGACTCATTGACTCTGGGATCAATTTATGACCCTGCCACTGCATGTGCAGTGTCAGACACAACTGTGAGGGATGCTACTCTGGTTCTTAGTCTCCTGACCTCCCACACTGCCAAATCTGTGTCCCATTAACTTTGCTGGGAGTGACATTTTCTGTGGTAACCAGATTTGAATTAAAATCCTATCCTTCATTCTCTTCTAGCTGTTTCCTTGAAGCTTAGGTATCAAAATATCCTCTTTGTTTTCTGCCATCTTGGTCTCAAGAGCTCCTTACCAATGATGCTAACCCCACAAATTTATTTTCTCATTTAGAAATAGCAGATTAGTTTGGGGTTTTTTTTTGCAGACATGACTTCCATAAAAGAGAAATACAATTTCTTTTCCATATTGTATTTTGTAACCACAGAGCTAAAAAATTAAATAAGATCAGCTGATGCTACTTTGACAGACAGTGCATTGTCCTTTTATCACAACTAGAATTAGTAGAGCTAAGAAAAATTGTTAGATCATGACAAGTTTGCTACAATGCTGTGCATTTCCTAGAATACAGTAAGCCTTTAGCATAAGATGAGACAGACATGACCCCTTCAGTTTTTAGCATCTTTTTTAAGGACAGACATCCAAAGAGAAGCTTTTCTAATAAAATAATTTCTGAAAGTTCCTGTGAAAATCTAAAGAGTAAGATTCAGCAATACTGTAATGCCTCTTAGTAATAACCTACTTCCTTACAGAGCTGGATCTTTAGCAGGACCATGAAAAGTTTACAGAAAGGTCCAATTATTACAAGAATAAAGAAGACCATGTAAATTAAGAACATGGTTGTTGCAGCATAGTAGTACTGTGGGTTTGGTATAGTGCAATGGTATGGAATGGATAAAGTGGATGTTACCAAAAAGGCAAACAGTATTCACACCAGGCAAGCAGCAAAATTGCCATCCCCAATTTCACTTCCCTCTCACACATGCAAGACCTTCAGTGAAGGTGTTGGACACGAGATCTGGCACATGCTATTTTACACCCACTGGTGGACACGTGGCAGCTACCAGTGGAGGTGAGTAATTGGGAAGAAAATCAGAGCCATCCTCCTTCCCCTATACCCTTGTCCACCTGTAGCACAGGGGGCTTTTACTGCCACAGTCCCTCAGCTCAGGGAGGTCTTGGGATGTTGCCCAAGGGGGGTAGGGAGGAGATAGTTGTGGCTCTGATGAAGTCAGATGACAGCAATAAGACTCAAGGTAGCAGAAATAATTTAGTTTTCATAAAGCCCATTAACTGCTCGCAATTGCAAGAACCATGGTATCAAGAAGACACTAAATCAGCAGAAGTAAGCAGTACAGTTTAAAATACCTACGAATACTGAAGAAAACTCTAAAGAATCCAGAATTATGTGAATAAATGGAACATATGCTCCCTTGTCAATAAACTCAGATAGTAAAGAGGGGCTTAAAGAGAAAAAAAAAGTCTAGGTACAAATACTAATTAGAAATTAATCAGCTCAGTTTCAAAATAGCAGAAATCAGCTAGAGTTCATTGGATTCACAAATTAAAGCTAAAAAGACACTGGAGAGGGCTGCACAGATTTTGAAAAGCATGGAATTCTAATGATCCAGAGGAGACCACAAAAACCCTAAAGAAATTAGTAATCTTCTTACAAACACTTAAATAGGCATTAGCCAAGCAGAGCAAAGAAAAAATTTCAGTCTGTGAAGTTACAACTTCAATAAATATAAAGTCTAGATTACAACCCACTTGTTTATTGTGACCCAAGAGAGTGGAACAAAAAGAACCCATCTAAATTAGCACCACAAACCTGGACTAGGTTCTTATAGAAACTTCCTAGTAAGCCTAGTAGAATACCAGAACAAGCTACACCAAGACACTACAATATTCCCTAGGACAAGAGCTTTAACAAAGGAAAAAAACTGCAAACCCTCCCCCCCAACAAAACAAAAAACCCAGAAGCCACCACACAGCACCCAAACAAAAGCAACAAGACAAGTATTAGGATAGCAGACGAGCCCAACAAAAAACCCAAACCTTTAGAGACTACACCAGTAAAGCACAACCGAGAAAGCTCAAGTGCAGGGCTGAGCTTATATGGAGCTCCTGGGCCACGTGGGCAGAGGGGGTGGGTGGAGGCCCCAGGTGAGGTTGGTCAGGGCCATTAAGGCTATGAGAGCACTCAGAAGCATTCCCACCTGCTAATGCTGAAGTAATACTAGCAGTGCTGAGATTTGCTTAGTATTACTGACCAAGGATAAGTCTGACTCATTATAAAAGTCACTTTTATAAATATGTCTTCAATATGGCTTGCAAAGCTATCCCATGTATTTATTAAAATAGTCTTATCACACACACAGAATCTAGTTTACAGACTTGGGTATGATTTAGGCTGCATTTTAATTGACTTGTTCTGAGATAGTGATTTAAAATGTACTTGAAATGACAGATGAGAAAATTGTTTATAATGTACTTCATTGAAGGTCCCTGCGCACAGACTGGTTCACCCAAAACATCAGTAAATATGCCAGTGCTGCTCTCATCCACAGGATATTTTGAGGACCAGAATGCCAAAGTAATTGCAAAACAAGGATTAACAGAGGGCTGTGAACAAGTATGACAAGTATGACAGCATTTAGGGATAGTTTGTGTGGGTGCTTCATGAGTGTTTTGGGAGATCATTTAACGTCTGTCTCCTGACCCGTGGGAAAGGCAAACCACTGGAGAACATCCCTGATGTTCACACACCAGACCCATTTCACTTTGAAGAAGGACATCAGATTGTTGTGATTCTTTCTCTGATAAAACACACTTACCCTTAAAGTTCTGGGGTTTAGTAATCAGATGATGAAAGATAAGGTGTTAGAATAGCTGGGATGGCAGGAAAACATAACCTTAGAAGTGAAGTCAGGTGTCCAATAGAATATCTTAATTTCAAAATGTTCTCTGAATACAAATAAAGCCTAGAATTATTTTTTATGTTATTTTTCCACTCAGCCACAACGAATCATAACCATTACTGTCACAGATGGTAATTGCAACTGGAGTCAGATTTACTCTCAGGAGATTATTATGCCATGCAGATACTAATATCTCAAACTCCAAAGCTACGACTGGTAAAATCAGTTCAACAATACTCCAGGAAACCACTGAAAGGCTGAATAGGACAGACAGACCAAAACTTCTGTAGAAATGCTAAAGAAGTTTTGGGTTTTGTGAATACTTTGGTGTAAGTGCTTTCAGATCCATCTATAATGTTACTATTATTTTTTTTTCAAGGGAAATGCACCTATCTGAAATTTTTATAAGCTGAAATACTGTAAAGAAACCAGGAAGCTATAGTTCTGTTCTCTATATCCACTGTACTGAAGAAAATAAAAGTATATTTCTCATTAATGAAACAACAAAACTGAATCTCCACAGGACAGATTGACAGAATACCTCATTTATTATTGCATTAGTTTTATCAAGGAGTCTTACTGTAGAATGCAGGTATGTGCTCAGAACACCTCATATTTGATATGATGCAAACATAAGGGAAAAAAAAAAAAAGCTGGTTTTCCCCAAAGCAAGTCACTAGCTGGGTACAAAGGGAGATAGTAAACGTGTCCAGGGAGATAGTAAATGTGTCCAGACACACAGATGTATTGGGAGGAGCAAGACACAGAAATTATACAGGGGAGCCTAGTCTTGACATTGCACTCCATATTGTAGTGAAATTTTGTTCTTTGGGATTGGGGGGGTACTTTTAGTGACATTTTGATGAAATCTCTTTGCAGAGATTTCAAAGTAGCTATTTGGAGGTCAACGCAGCACAGAGATTTAATCAGCCTTCCTGTGAGCTGAGAGGAAACAGAAGAACACAGAAATGACAAAGGCAATAGAGACTGGAATTGTGGCTTTGCATGTTACTATGTGAGAGAACACATAGGTTAGGAAAAGGTTTAAAAATTAAGGCAGAAAAAGATAATGCAATCAAGTATAGTCATGGAGTACAAGAAGTTTCTCTTGAAGCAGTATTGCAGCCAGGAAATAGGATAATACTGCATGAAGAGAAGAATGAAATGTATCATCATGTATTTTTTAAGAGGGACGTTTAAGGGAAAACCACATTGTTGGAAGCTTATCATCATGGTAGTAAAAGGCCAGGGAAAAACCCAAACCAACAGCCAACAAACCAAAACACCCCAAACTGCTCTTTATGCAAATGTTATGGCTGTTCACTGGTAACTTACATGTGCAAAAGTACCTCTAAACCACAAGAAATACTTTAGTTATCACTTCTTTTAATAACAGATTGGATAGTATCTCTTTAGTAACAGATGATAACAATAACTCATTTGTAAAACTCGTATATTGTCAAGTATTGGCAAGTTATAAGGCAAATCCTGTGTAGCCTCTATTTTAGTTAAGAGGGCAGACACTTCTTGTTTGTTTGATAAAGCTGGCACAGCTCAGGGTAACTACTAGGGATGTTAAAATTGTGATGCTTTTAATTCTGCAGGGTGGGTGTATAAGATAATCTGGTTGGGTTTTGTATCTAAAGACTGCGTTAAACACGCCCACCAAGTGTGTTGATACAAGCTGTGTAACTGTGTTGGACTGTGTCACCAGGCATTGTGCGTTCAGCGTCTTAAGGTTGATTTGTTGGAGCAAGATTACTCTGGAAGGCAAAACAAGCTGTATACTGATGCAGCTCTTTTAAGCTGGTTACAAGTAAAAATATTTACTAATGCCTGTGCATCAGCTAAATCAGGTGAAATTATTTTAATTGCATGATTTTCAACTGTTGTAGTTTTACAGACAGAGGCCTCAGTATATATGGCATTAATTAATGTAATGGACCTAAGTTGGAGTAGGTATTTATTTTTTCATATTTGTATCAATATATTGGTGAGGAAACCATTTACACAACTCTAACAGTGTTAGAACTGTTCAAATAATACCAGCTGTGTAAGGGAAACCCTGAGTCTCCTTTACTGCTACAGCAGTTCAGTTGTTGCTGGTGTTGGATCCTGGCCTGTGTCAGGAACAATGTGGCCAGCAGGACAAGGGGTGTGATTCTTCCCCTGTGCTGGGCACTGGTGAGGCCACACCTCGAGATGTGTCCAGTTCTGGGCCCCTCAATTCAGAGAGAACATTGAAGTGCTGTAATGGGTCCAGAGAAGGGCAAAAGTGCTGGGGAAAGGTCTGGAGCACAGGTCCTGGGAGGAACAGCTGAGGGTGTTTAGCCTGGAGGAGGCTCAGGTGTGACCTTATCACTCTTTACAACTCCCTGAAAGGAGGGTGTAGCCAGGTGGGGGTCGGGTTCTTTTTCCAGGCAATCAGTAATAGGACAAGAGGATATAGTCTTAAGCTACGCCAGGGGAGCTTTTGGTTGGACATAATGAGAAATTTCTTTGCAGACAGACTGATTAAACATAGGAATAGGCTGCTCAGGGAGGTGGTGGAATCACCGTCCCTGGAGATATTCAACAAACAACTGGACATGGCCCTCAGTGCCATGGTCTGGTTGACGAGGTGGTGTTCGGTCGTAAACTGGGACTCGATTACCTCAGAGGTCTTTTCCAACCGAGTGCATTCCGTGACCTTGTAAGCACAGCACAACACACTCCGCGGGCGGTCCGGGCTGCTCTCCACACCTGGGGACCGGTACCCGCGCGTTTCTGTGGCCCTGGCCCCGTCCCCACCGCAGCTCCGCGGGGCCAGGGCGCGGCTCTGGGGGGGCCTGGCTGGGCGGGGGGCGCGCGGGCCCGCGCGCGCTGCCTGAGGGGCCGGCCGGGCGCCTCGCGCCCCCACAGCGGCCCCCGCTGGTGGCGGTGCCTTGTGGGGTCGTTCTCCTCCCCGTGGGGCTGCTCCGGCCTTCCTCCTCCTTCTCCTTCTTCTCCTCCTTCTTCCCCTAAGGAGCTGCTGTGCCCTGGCTGCCGTGGTGCCGGTTGGGCAGAGCGGGAACGACGCTATCTCACCGCCTGAGTGAGGGCTGCGGCCGGCGGAGGTGCCTCTCCCTCAGGCCCAGGCAAGAGGGAGCTCCGAGCCCTTGGCTGAGGCGGGCTCTGCTCCCGCCGGTGTCCGGGCGCGGGGTGGGAGCCGCGGGTCCCTCAGAGCGGGCCGGGCGGAGGGCGGTGGAGCGGCCCGGAGTGATGACGCGCTTCCTGCCCTCCCCGGCGGGGGTCTGCGCCTGGAGTCCGCAGCCGCGGCAGCTGCGGGCGGCGGCGGCCGAGCTGGCGGGAGCGGGCAACAGGCGAGCGGGGGAAAGGAAGGAAGGGAGAGAGCGGCGGGGCTTAGACGCTCCGCAATGCTACAGTAACAGCGTTCCCGGTAGGAGCCTGCGAGGACCCTTGTCCTGCCCCGCCGTTGCACGTTGCATAGAGCGTGTGGTCTGTGCGGAGCCGCCGAGAGGGGGAAGACTCGGCGCGGGGCTGAGCGGCGGGAGCGCGGAGCCGCTTGGCTGCCGCGGGGCTCTGGATGCGGGCAGCGCGCTGCCCCCGAGCAGCGGCAGCCGCCGGTCGCCAGTGCCCATCTCCCCCGCACAGGCTCGCCCGCGGGTAGCGCTGCCCGCCCAACAAGTTGCCGGTTCCAGGGAGGGCAGCAGCAGCCCGGGCCAGTGCTGTGCGGGCTGAACCCCGGGAAGAGGAGAGCGGCCTCGGCTCACCGATCCTTCGTCAGGAGCCGGGCCGGGAGGAAAACAGCGATCTTTCGGTATTTCCCTGTGCCATATAGGGCAGGAATAGGAGAAAGGTGCTGGGGCGGCCGGTCCCTCGCATCATGCCTGGGGGAGCGTGGCGTGGCCGGGGGTGGGTTTGCCCGGGGAACGGAGCTGTTCGTTGTTGGGCGCTATTGGCAACCGCGATGGAGAAAAAACCTTTTCGCAATACGTGGTGAAGTGACGACCTCCCAAGGACGATCCTGCCGCGTCTGCATACGCGTGGATCTATATCCATCTATCTGTGTCTCTGTCCGCATCTTCCCACGAGAGCGGTGGGACGGCTCGGCTTGGAAGCGGGTCGCAGGGCGGTCCTGTAGGGCCACCCCGGAGGGGAGGGAAGGACGCGGCCGCCCCTGCGCAGCGTAGACGAGGATGGGTGGGTGGCTGAGCCGCGCTGCTTCGCAGCCTCGCCGTTCCCCGGGCCGGCCTGGGCCGTGCAAGGGTCCAGCGGCTCCGGGCTACCTGCCCCGGTGAGGCTTCGTGTCCAGGGCTGAGCAAAGCGCAAAATCTCTCTTGGTGCGGGGCGGCACTGTGTGCTTGCAGCGGGGCTGTCCGTGCCCCGGACTGGGGTCCGCCTGTGTGTCCTGACACCTCTGTTTTCCCATGCCCTCCTATCAGATATCTGTGGGTGCAGTCTTGCCTTCGGGTGTCTGGAGATCCCCAGCGCAGTGTCACTGCGTGGGAACACCTGACTGAGAGCAGGAGCCTCTGCTGGCTTTGTGCTCACCTTCTATAGCGCTTTTGTTCTGCTGACCAGCCATTTCAGTTTTTTTAGGCTTTACTATGTATGTGTTAAGGTGCTGCTATGATGTCTAGTTAGAAAGATTGTGGGAATGTTCATCGATTGAAAAAATCTCTTGTAAGATTAAACAATTGTCCACTTCCCTCCAAATATTTTTAAAGTTTATTTTGTAGACCTGTATTTTGGAGCCAAATTTGAGCCATATTAAATTTCAAGGCAGTTCTGTGTTTGGAAGTATGTTACTTAGAGGCATTGGGGAGTTCTGCATTCTCAGGAAAGCCCAAAGGCTATGGAACAATGTCCCTAGGATTTAAAAACAAAGAAGCAACACATTTCTGAGATTGCTCTTATGTAAAACATGACTCATTTGTATGTAGATGGCAGTGCGTTTTAAGTAGGAATGCAAGCTGCCAGTGTTAATTAAAATACCTTACAAATTGTAGTATATGAAAAGCTTTCATATCTGTACGGTGTAATGGTCAGCCATACTTCCAACAGAACAGCTGTTAGACAAGTTAACTGTGAGTTAAGTTGGCTGAACTACCTTTCCTGCTTTAATTTTCATAATTTGACATTTTCAAGGGAGATTCAAGGTTACCACACAGCTGAGGAGGGAGGGGGCGTGTCTCTTGCCTCTTGGAAGTGCATTTCATTTGAGTTTCATAATGCCTCATTTAACTCACTGGTCACTGCAGAAGTAAAGGGTTTAGTGGAATTCTGGCTTATCTGTTGGTGACAAAATTATTGAGCTTATGTAAGATAAGAATACTTCTTGTTTCTGGTTGCCAATCTAAGTGGGTTAACTATGGCAAACTTGGATAATATTCAAGTTCTGAATTTCAGTGTAAAGTTAGGTAAAGTCTACGGCCATTTCATATAGGATACCCATTCATTTTACTATTCAGATTACAGCAGTTTATCCTGAATAATTGTCCTGTGTGTTCTTAGAGTAACATCTGTTGCATGATATCATGTAATGGAATGTAGTACAGCCTAATTTAAGTTGATTTGAAACATTGCCATTGCACTGTAGTAGTGCCTGAGAAGGCGAGAGGTTTTGTGGTGTGTGTGATGGATAGATTGGTTACGAGTAGACAGTATTGAGAAAGATGAACTTGCATTTGAACTGCATAGGATTAAGTAATTTTACTCTGAGCTTGGTTTGTTTTACAGTTTTACTTAGACTTCTTTCATCATTTGCCAGCTAATGTAATGACTGAATTCTGCTTATATTAGGAAATCCATCTACAGTTATAAATATAACTATCAGTACAAAACACCACTACAGTAGAGTCAAGTCTTATTTTGGAGTGGGAGGAGTGGGCTTGAAAGAACTGTCTAGCTGTGGCATAGCTTGAACTGCATGATGACTTAAAACTTTTGCTGTGAAAACTTTCTTTTATTTGGTATTGTTTCTTCAAAGATTTGACTCCACATAGCAAGGATGTTCTGAGGCATCAATATTTGGATTGTTACTTTATATGCTTACCTATATAAGATGTATCTATTAAACCTGTGCAAATGTAATCTAGATGGCTTGCAAAAATGGCAGTACTTAATTAGTCACCACATCTAGACAGTAGTTCAAACATCTCACCTCCATTCCTTTTTGTGGCATTGTAGTGTAAGATAACTGTTGGGATATTAGTGTTGTATGTTCATGAAATACGAGCAATACTGTTCGTTGAAGTATCCCTCCAATCCATAATTTTAGCATTATAGTACTGAAAGCACCATTTGAGTTGATTCTCAGCTGCCAGTCCTATCTAACCCTTGGAGATTTTGGTAAACTGCCAAATGTGTAGACATCTTGATATTATTTATTTTTTTCTTAATATGCAGAGTCTCTTGCTAAGCAGTGCTTTCTAGATGCTGCCTTTGCACCGGGTCCTAATTAGGAAAGAAGTGTGAATGTCTTTACCACTGTACCAGCTTTCAGAAATTCTTTTCTTTTCCCTGCTTTTGAATCTTTAAAAGTTTTGGCAAGTCTGCTTATGCATGTTTCTACAGACAATAGAATGCTGATGCAAATTGAGAACAGCAAGCAAAATAGTTGGGTGTTGTTGCAAATGGGGGGAGGCTGTCTTAATAAGGCTTACTCTTCATTTGTTTACTTTTGGATTTTAGTGTTTCAGTTGGGACAAATAGAGCTGGAAATTGCAGTTTGGTAGTCCTGAAGGAGAATGCAGGTTTTTGCTTCCAGGGTTCTGCTTCTCACCACATATGTTTATAAAAATACACATTGAATTGAACTGCACAATTTTTGGGGAGAGGGAGGATACAAACTGTAAAGCAGAGGGCTTTTTCAGAGTAGTTTAGCTTACGACTTCCAGAGGCTGTGTTAAGGAGAATAATCTAGGGTTTTGCAACTCTGTGAATGAGATTATGATTATGGACATCATGCTGTGTCTTAAGATCTCTTATGCTTTATTTTTGTTGTTGTGAATAAACAATCTATTCCTTTTACACAATTAATGGCTTGAAGGTAGTCTGAGCTCCTTAGATGTGTAAGTGCTCATCCACAGCATGCGGTGCAATCCGGGTCTGATCAGTGTTGAGAGAATTGTGCCTTTTGTCTCTGGGTGCAAGGAGGTTACACCTTTGGAGTGAGGCTGGTGTGCTTGAGGATGAGAAGGTGGTGGGGAGCCTGTGCTTAGTTTTGACACCAGACTTGTAACTGTGTACAATGAATTTTGTAGGTTTCTGTCCCTGCTAGTGCTGCTGAAAACCGATTTCACAGTAGAGAACCATTTCCCTGGGTGTGCTATGTGCATACATGCTTATCTTGGAATTGAGTTTGAATTAGCCTGCATACTTGAGGCAATTGTGATAACATTTTGATATTTTCCACTTCCAGTTGCAAGCTGGGATTTCATCCCCAGAGATACACCCCCTCGATTCTCAAAGCTCCTGTGCCTTTTTACTCAAGCATCTTCATAAAGCTAGAAAATGCACTGACTGACTTCACAAGGTGAGGGTGACTATACAACAGTAAGTCTTGTCTTAAAATACCTTTACAGTATTACAGTACTGACTTACTTGTAGTCCCTTTACTTGGCAGCTAATGGTTGAGTCCCTGCCAAGATGGGCCAGGCTGGCACTTCAAACTGCCTTCCTTTCATTCTCAGTAGGTAGCTCATCTTTCTGTGTTTGGGCAGCAGGAAGAAAGTATGGGGTGAAGTGAACGGTAAATGAACCTTGTGTCTTTCTCTATGGTAACTTTTGTAAGGTTGTGATTTCTTATTTCTTTATGAAAAAGTGACATATAACCCAGGAACAAGCAGGAGGCTCTCAGTCTTCTAAATCACAACAAATAACAATTGAGGTGATAAAGAATCAATGGTACTACATGGGCTGATTACTTTTTTGAGTTGAAAAACAATTTACATTTGTCAGCCATGGCAGATTTGTTGCTCTAATATATTGAAGTGTTTATTGTTTTGCTGAAGTATTTGGTGTAGTGGTGTGAAAACCTCTTAAACAATGATGTTGCCTTCAGCTTAAAAAGGTCTTCAGTTGTGTAATGCTTTTCTTATTACATATTCTTGTTTATTTTCATATACTGATCTCTCTTTACCTTTCTTGATAGTTGGTATCTGTAACTTGGTTAATTAACCCTTTGTCTCAGCAACCTCAAGTCCAGCCTATCCTGTGGTTTGGTTTCAGTTGTGTTCTGTACTAGCAGGATAGTTCTGATTTTTCTGGAATGCGAGATTTAAAGTTTGTGTACACATGACATAAATATAAGCATAAAACAGTTCCAAAAATTGCTGGCTTGAATTTGTACAGCTGGAAACATTAATTAGGCTTAAAGTAATTTATGGCGACTACAATTTACCTTTGCTCAGTTTACATGTGCCAAGTTGTTGCATTCCACTGTGGGGAACTGCGAGGAGTTCTTTTAAAAATGGATGCTCAGGAACGAAATTAAGCCAAACGAGGCAGGCGTTGTTATCTGAGAACCGTTTATTGGTAACGAAAAACAAAATAAAAAGGAGTTACCCTACTAATGAGGGCTAGGAAAGACACAGCAAGACTAAGGAAAATGGGAAAGGAATGGGGGGAGAGAGAGAGGGGACAGGGAGAAAAAGAGGGCGTTACCACCAGCGAGCCAGGGCAGTGCTGTCGGCGTCCAGGAGGCGGGGGTGCGCACGCTGCCTGCCTGCGGACGGGCTGGGTCTGACCGAGCCTGCGCGGCTCTCGGAGAGGCGTGGCTTCACTGGCGTGGCTCCCGCGGCGACGGCGCCGGCCACGCGGTGAGTGGGTTCTCGGACGGGCGGACCAGGACCCTGGACAGGGTCACGGCGACCGGCTGGATCGGGGCGGCAGGGTTGGATGCAGGCAGCCCAGGCAAAGACGCGGGGCGAAGCGGCAAGGCAGCGGTCAGAGAGGCAGGACAGGTGCGAGGGCAGGAGAGCCAGAAGGCAGGCTGGGGCCAGGGCAAAGGAGGGAGCGAGCGAACCGCCGAATGAACACCAGCGAGACCCCCGTGAGCAACACCGCAGTTAGTTTTTATACGCCCCGGCCCCTCCCAAAGTCCGCCCGCTCACAGGGCACCATTGGTCCAGTCCAACCTTTCTTTGCTGTCCGTTGGTGGAGACCTTTTCGCGACCTGATTGGAGAAGCCCCTCCACAGTGTTTCCTATTCACTGCCTCATGGGAGGTGTTGCCAGGCGAAGTCCTCCCAGAGACAAGGCTTGTAGTTGCCTCCTGCGCTTGGCACATGTGCACCCCTCCTTCACATACCTGTGACAACCATTGTTGAAGCATAACAAAACTGAATTGGCTCCTCACACAAGTGCTGTGTAGCAGGAAATGGCAAAGTGGCACTTGGCAGGCAGAACAGAAGCAGGAAAGACATTATTGATGTCTGACAGAAGTGATGGTGCCTTTTTAAGAAAAGACCTAGGGTAGTAGGAGGGATGGTGTCAGGAATGTGATGGTGGTGTAGCACTGAGGGGCATAATCCTTAGACACAATAAATATGTTTAGATACCATGACAGAATCAAAATTTAGCAATGGACCTATAAATGAATATATGAATAAATGAAATCAGGAAGCCCAACTTGAATATTTCAGTTTACTATAGCTTGCAATTTTTGTAATTCTTCATAATTTTTGACTGAAAGATTTTCTTAGATGATTTTTTTGTTGTGGAACACATCTGTTGACAGGGGCATATCTGAACTCCTGGGGAAAGGATCAAGTGGGAGTCACTGCTGCACAGCCAGCGCATGGGGTCAAGCAAAAGGAACCAGTGGCGTCTCCTGGGTCAGGGTGTCACTAAAGGCCCTGGTACAGGGAGGAAGAGATAAATGTCCAGCTTCAGTTGAAAAAAGCAAAGGCTGTGGGAAATGAGATCACTCTGTTGTGATGTTTAAAGTACTCTTTGGAATATTATGTGCAACAGCTGAGGATCTACAGACCCCAGGCAAGAACCCAAGATGTTGTAGTATGTACCAACCTTGAAAAAGATTTGGTGTTTTTTAATTAAAAAAAAAAATCAGTGCTGTGTTTGCAGTTGTGAGTAAGGTCGAGATAAGCCTGGTTGTTGCTGGGTTGTCTCTTCAGCTGCAGTGTCATGCTAACCAGACTTAGAAACAGCTGAGGAGTGTAGGTGTAGGTACAGAAGACTAAAACCTGTGAAGAAGGGGTAGTTAAGTTTGCCTCGTGACCTTGGGCAGATCAGACTATGGATTAAGTACAGAACAAATCCAGACATGAAGAGGGGTTGCAGGGGGTCTCATGAGTTTTGTGTGAGGCCTGTGTATGTAGTGGACCTGGATAAGTAAGGGGTCTATTGAAATGGTTCACAGGTGCTGTATGAATGAGTGAAAATCTGTTCTCTCTCTGTCATGGGCAGAGAATGTTTTTTCAGAGTTTTCATGTCAGAGCTTTAGCTGACTGTGTAATACCACTCCCAAGGGAATGGCAGGGCTTTAGTGATGAAGAGATGAGGCAGAAAAACACCTTGATTGTGGTACAAGTGTGTGGTTAAGGTGAGCTACTTACACAGCAGTAGTTGGAGGTTATTTAACACAGATAAGGGAAGCCTGCAAGTGGGAAGAAGGGTATATGTGGCCTGAGGAACCAAGCAGACCAGTACTGGAGCAACTGTAGGGCCGGGCTATGAAAGTGGCTCAGTAATGAGTGTGAATATCTGTGTGGGAACAATGTGTTCCTGCCTTAATGCTATTATCATTCCTCTTCAGAGATAAATTACAGTTTGAAGTGTTAAAAATGCCATCTACGTGTGAGGGCAAAAAACCTCAAGTACTTTCTGTTGAAAACTAAAAGCACTGTTTTCCATGTGGATCTTAGTATAATCAGCCATTGCCTTAACTTCTCTGGAATAATATTGCCAGCCTACCAGGTCTTTTAAGGCAGTGGTTTCCAAAGATTTTTTTGATCTCATGCCCTTATCAGTAAAAGATTTGTGAGCACACCCCAAAAATGTGTATTATTTATAAATTTACACACATACTATTCTACTATTATTATACACATTAGAGAACATACACAAAAAATAGAAATTAATAGAGGACAAGACAAATGGTTAGAAAATATGTTTTATTTTTTACCAAAACCGTTTTTTACTTTCATTAAGGAATAATTTAGTGAGAGCTATGTGATTGAATGTGCCTCTCTAAATTTTTTTAAAATGTTGGTTCATCACTTGTGTACAGCCATTTTAAGGGCTGCTTCTAGGTTCAGCTTATTTCAATACTTGGTTTTAATGGCTGTCCTATCCAAATGAGATGCCTCACAAAGACAGATCCAAGTGGAAGAAGTGCATTGTTGGTTTTGCTTACTAAATCATGATACTAATTCTCTGCTTCCATACACTAACTATGCAGAGGTTCTTCTTGGAATTAATCTATTAAATTTCCATCTTCCCTGATGTCAATCAGTTGCTCTTGCAGGCTAATGGCAAAATGTTGCATTCTTCTCTTTTCCTGAAGCACTTCTTTTGGAAGGTTTTTAAACAGGGTTTTGGGGGTTTTTTAAAGATTTTTAAAGTTTAGGAAATTATGTATAGCTTTCAGAGGTTTTTATAGGAGGTTTTTTTTCAGTGGAAACATTTCCAAACATCTGTTTTCAAAACAGTCTCTGTAGAGTGAGTTTCTTATTGAAGGCAATTACTCTCTCGCTCCCTGTTAAAATGTCAGCTTCACCTTTAAGGGACACCTTAGGTGTGTCTTTATTTGAAAATGTCTGGTAGGTAGCACAGTACTGACAGCCCCATGTCATCACAGAAAAGATCAGCCAGTTTTGAACAGTTGTCTTTGTAGGAAAAAACCGCATAACGTGTCGTTACTTTTGACAACTCTTTTAAGCCCTTTGTCACAAGATAAGTAGCAAAACTTACTGTGGGAATATGAATATCATGGTTGCTCTCCATCTTCTTACAAGGTATTCTACTGCTTGAAGATCTTATTTTTACAAAATTACATAATCAATGACATCCTGTAGCACTTGGTGCACTTCTGCCTGCAGCATTGCTACTTTAGTTTATCTATGAATGATGCGGTGAAAGAATTTCACATGTGGTTGTGGAGCGACTGCTTTAACTGGAATAAAAAATAGAAGGATTCCAGTGTAAAGGTTACAGATAAAACCCCATAAGTGTACACTTGCACAGTTTTCTCATAAAACGTTGTTTCTATTAAAGAAATAATTTACTGTTGAGTCTACTCTGATACATCGTTCCTGGAGTGACTCACAAAAGAGAAGTTCCCAATGTGTTTCACTGTTGAAACAATCCAGCATATACCCTAGGATGAGACCTGTAGGAAACATCTCTAAGGTCAGCCAACAGTGTAGCACACCTCCCACACTGCCTAATTTGTTCTGATACTTGTTTCTTCAAATCTTCAGCTCTTTTCTGTGAGTCTTCCAGCAGTATTTGCTGACAAAGTGCCATATTGTCTTCCATGTATTATTTCAGCCATTTTTTACTGCAGTAGGATGACTAAATGTTTCCCCAATGATATATGCCTTTGTCTCTTTTGCTGTAAAGTAAGAAGCCTTAAAAAAGGCTCCTGAAGATTTGCCATTAAGTTCAGGGATTTTTTTAAGGGAAATACTATATTAAGTATCACATGACTTGAAGAAATGGTAAAGGTTTGTCCTCACCTCACTGGGTACTTAATTTTTAAATGTCTTGCTAATCATGACGGCTTCATGTATCACTATCTAGTATCTCAAGGCAAAATGTGTATTTAGGGTGGGGTTTATCATTAAGGATAATAGACATAACCATATTTCAAATAGTTATCATCATAATTTCAACTTTTTTTTGCCAACTTTTTGTCAGATCTGATTAGATTGTTGATTTTACCTCGATGTGTGTGACAAGGAGTTTGTACTGGGAATAGGAAGTCAGTTGTTGCATATGGATTTTGAAGCAAAAGGAAGATCTGTCTTGGCATCTGTGTATCTGACATGATAACACTTCAGAGTCTTCAGGATCAGAGGTGATTTCAGCAAGATTTGCAGCAGTAGAGGGCCCTAAAGGCCCTAAACTATTTGTGTATTTTCCTGGTTAGAGTTCCTTGCCTTCATTTGTCTCATGTTACCATACTTGAAAATAGGGTATTTAGTTACGTGGTCCACATGTGTTGTGACAGCATGCAAATTTCTATAAGCATGCCTTTGTGAATTGTGGCCTTTGGCTGTGCCAGTTAAACTTTTAGAAATAAGCATTCCTAAATAATGGAAGTTTTGTTTTGGTGAGTTTTGTTGGGTTTGGGTTTTTTGCATCTGGGACTTGGAAGAAGGGACAGCAATTCTTCTAGTTTGCTTATAGCAGCCAACATAGTGTAGTTCCCATCCTGCCTGAGGCTACAGCAGATAAATTCCAAGTACCTGCAAAACATCTGCTATCAAGCACCAGTACTGTCTTGGTACCCACCCAATAAGTATATCTTTTTATGTACAGCTCATCTTTCTGCAGCTGCCAAGGAGTGAAGTACAATTTTAGCCCCTGAAGAAGATGCAAAAGCAAGGTGGGATTGCAGATAATTGTATTTTGGGTGAAAAGAGAAGATAAAACAGGGAGTTGCTTTTTAAAAGTTGTTTATAAGACACTTAAAACCAAAGGAAGAAATGTAGAATGAAGGCAGAAAATTACAGAATAGAAAGAAAAATGAGAAAGCTTTAAAAAAACCTGCCAGCTACAGTTACAGCTTTGTAAAGACTGAAGACTTCTAGTAGTGTTTATTGACTAATTGTTTTTTTTTTTTTTCTGGGCTATATACTCATGTCAGATTTCTTGCTTCATGTTTACCTTTCATTATTTTAACCAGAACTATATTACTGCTTGTGAAATACTCTGTTATGATGACCAGATACAGAAAGCAGCCGTGTCATCACAGAAACAGACCTTATAGAACAGTTGTGTTTTATATCTGCACTTGTTCTGATGTCTTCAATAGTTTTGCTGTTTCCTTCTGAATTTGAGTTGATCTGTAAGAACTCTCTAATTCAGCTGTCTTTTATTTGGGACATTTTTCTTTACATGTATTCTATGGGATCTAACTCTCCCATGACATGTGATGAGTGAATTAGGATGCTGGGGACTTGTGCAAGTGAAATTTGTCTTCCTTCTGGGCCTCTAGTAGAAGTTTTATTTCTTCCTGGTCAGTCTACAGATGCTTGAAACACTTGTACTTGTTAGGAGTTGCCATTTGAAATCTAAGCAATTCATACTTAAGATATCTCCAAGTAGCTTAGAATTAGAAAAGATTTCTTGCAACGTTCATGGGATATTCAACTAAACAATAGGAAGATGCTTCTTTATAAGTAATAAGCTAATGAAAGCCTAGTATTTGTATAATCAGGCTTACCTGAGGAGTATGACTGTCTTGGCAGTAGTTACTGGAATGCAGCCTTTTGACAGCACTGGAGACAGTCTTACGTTTTGGTTGGTGTGAGTGGATCAGTGACTGTTGGGTAGTGAAACAACTGCACGTGGGGTAGAGGAGCTGGGGCAAGTAGGACAGGCCCGTCTAGGCTTCTCTCTTAGAGTTCTTGTTGTTACGGAATGCTGGCATGAAACCAGGTCCTTCTCCACGATGCATCTGATGCAAAATGGGGTTAAACTGAGCTATTTGCATGAAAAAGTGAACGATATAAGGCTTGGTGAAGAATGTAAACAGGTGGATCTGGGTCATTGTTAGGCATACTCTGGTTCCATAGTGGATGTCTTGGGAACAATGAAATGAAACTCAAGTGGGATGCAGATCTTGGTGCAAGTCCCATAGCCTAGAAGTGCAAGTGATTGATAACAAGGAAGCTGTGTTCAGCAAAAAAGCTCTAGTGATATGTGGAAGACAGAAATCCTGACTAACAGTAACTAAAGAGGGGATTTAGAGAAGACCTTGTGCAGTTTCAGCATCTGTTTGCTATGTGCTTTGTCAAACAATATTTCTCTATCATGCAAAGCTTTAAATAACCTGTTCCACACGCAGTGGCCAGTGGCTGGTATCTCACTGAAAGGTAATAAGGACCAAGTGTGCTTAAGGTTCTTTAACCATAGGTGTTATACTGCAAATGAATAATAGAGTGCTGTATCTTCCTAGTGGAATGAATAAGGAGCTAAAGCCCTTGAAGCAAGTATTTATTTTAGAAGAGTTTGATTCTTTGAGCTGGAGGAAATAACTTGGTATGTTTAACTGTTCTGAGATTCTATGGCATTAAGTCTGCAGGGTGCTGCAACTTAATTTCGGTTTGTTTATACTGGTGGTTTCTAAATGTCTGTTCTTGGCTTATTTGGTGGCAAGTCTTACAATAGGTGTTTCCTGCAACTGAACAAAGGAGCAGTGTTGAGTGTTTGAGAGAAAATAATGTAGGCAAAAGACAGTGCTTATCAGGTAGCTGAGAAAAGGTACTTCCCAATAACTCAGCTTTGAAATCCTTGAACTGGAAAAAAAAAGCTTATTTTCTCACATGTGCTCTCCTTTTCCCATGCACACTCTGTCCTGCTTTAGTGTCTGCTGTTCAATCATTCCAAATACATAGGGAGCATAGATTTAGTCCTACATAAAGCAGTCTGTAGGCAGGAAGAGGTTTACCCACTTCTACATCTCTTTGAGGTGTATGTTAATGTTGAATAACTTCTCATATTGAACCAGGTGATTTCATTTTCTGAGCTGTTGTTCCTGATTCTTGTCCTGCTGAGATACCTATGTGACTTTGTTTTCTAAGGTGCTGTTAACAGACATCCAAGCTGGAAATGCAAAATTGAGCTAGTAATAGTTTAGGTCTCCATGGTGACCATGGGATCCTGGAAACTAAGGACTAGGTTACTCCTAGGCCCTGTGAGTTTAGGCTTAAAATGGCAAAAAGTGTTTCTTCAGGCAGTATAGAAAACTATATACAATATAGAACATAAACCCCAGGTTTGGGATTGCAAGAGAATGACGCTGTGGTAGTATTAAAATAAAAAAACAATAGGAAACCTTTGAGGAGGTTTACAGAGATGAATTACACTTTACAAATTACTTCAAAAGAATCTTATAAATAGTACTCTGGGTTGCCTTCATAAAGTGTCAAAAGAATAACCTTGCTGTATGACAGTTACTCTACACTTGAAGACAGTGTAAGTTATTAATGAGATGGTGAAATTGTGCTTTCTGTTGCATATACTTGATATCTTCTAATCTATTGAACACAAATTTCCAGTTAGTTATACACAGGCATGAGTCAAAGTCATTAAAGCACTAATGAAATCTGAGGATGAGAAGGAACAGCTCTGAGGGAATGTGTCAGTAAAAGGAGCACATATATGATGTGTCACATCTGTCTAAATGAGTACCAATACAGCCTGTGGCTTTGGCAGCTGATTACTTATTATAATTCAACTGTCACATCAAAATAAATTCACTTATCTAGTGCTGATGGTCAGAAAGAATAAATATACATTTATTTTGAAGAGTGGAAATAATAAAACTTCAAGATGGTTTGTTTGACTTTGCAAGGATAAATAAAGAGACCCAGGAGTACATGGTGTTGATTTTGAGTGCTTTAGCATAGTTAGTGTGAGTTGGAGACAAGGACCAGTCTTTGTGCTTCAGCTGACAAAGTGTCTAGACATTGAACTATTTTTGTAGCATTCTCTTACACAGAATGATGGTGTTACATACCCAGTATCAATAAATTACTGGCATCTATTTTTTGCTTCTGCATTTTCTTTTGGAGAAAAATGGTTTTGATAGTTGAAGGCAAAGTTTTCCTGTCATCTGATACTTTCCCACGGCATGGAGCCCCTCTGTGGCTTTTGGCTGTCGGAGCTGGGTAGCCATATGGGCTGTGGGTATGCGTGTTACAGCAGTAGGCCTCCACTTCAGCCACAAACAGTGCAATTTACAGAGAGAGCCTGAGGGAACAGTTTTTTCCTTGCATTGCATATGCAGGCTTGGCTGAACTATTGGGATTTTACCCTTCTCAGAAGCATTACAGGCATGTAATTATTCTGTCAAAGGTAAAGGCAGAAACCTCGATGGGCAAGGGCAAAGTAACTTCGTGTGTCACAGCAAACTGAGTTCCTGAAATGTCAGGTTTGGATTTGAAAATCTAATTTGAAATACTGACTTTGAAGGCATATTCTGACCTACAGCTTGAGTTCAAAGCTTTATTAAATTTGCAGCCCTCTACCCTTTCTTTCTCATGCCATTCTCCAGTAATGTTTCATATACTCCCTGAGCATGATGGAAATAACAAATCTGAATTGCTGTGTTCTGATACTTGAGAAACTCAGGGATTGGATTGTGCACACCAGTATTAATATTGTGAAAAGTCTTAATTTGCAAAAGTATGTATTTTTTCAGGGAAGAAAGCCTAATCTATTCAAATTGTTGCATTATTAAAAATAAAAGCCAAAGACTGGCAGCAATTCAAGAAAAGTTAAAAATGTTCCAGTTCCCCAGGGATATATTTCTCTTTTTGTATTCAGTGTTGTAACTGACCCCATCCTGCAGTGACATGTAACTTAAGTTTATTCCAGCTTCCTAAGTATTGACAGCACTTCGGCTTGAAGAACTTGTGACTAAGTTTCTAGATTGTGGCTTGCTCTCTACTTATACCTTGTTTAGGATTTTATAAGTTGTAAATTTGGTTAAAATTAAAACTAAGATGAACTGTTAAGTGTATGATTTTAAGTTATTTGTTTGTTTGTAATGGCCAGATAGAGAAAGTGGAAAGATCTTGCTCAGCCACTTGCACCTGGAATGTGGGCTGCCTGTTTTGATGTGCTGTAAGTATTATGTATTCTTAAAGTAAAAATGGATCCATTCTCAGTTACATTCTGTTACTCTTTATCCTAAAACTAAAAACTAAGCTTCTTCAACTTGGTTATTGGATTTGGTTCTTAAATTTGTGCTGCCTCACACCTCCCCTCCCCCCGACCCTCCCCAGCCCCACAGCTTTTTGGGTGTTTTTTCCCCAAACTGCTGCTGTGGTAAGCATTACTGAAATACTTGCCAGCTGCATATTGGTGTACAGCCCGTGACAATATAGGGGTCATTCATTGGAAGGTGAGTACCTGCCTGCATAGCAAACCCTCATTGTTCTACACATTGCTAGAATTAGTATCCCATCTTTCTATTTTGTAAAGAGATAATCCTATTTTATTAAAATTAAGACGTTGGAAAAAATGTGTCTCTCTAGCAAGGTTTGTGTTTCAACACTTGGGATGAATACCATAAAAATAATTTCCTGTGTCGAGCTACCACTTGTCCTCTGTAAGAAGCAGTTCTTTGTTTGAAGGTTGTCAGATTACAGGACAGACGCTTGCTTTCCTTTGGTTCCTCCTCAGCTGCTCTTAATAGGGAACATCTTTTGCAGTCGCCTGCTAACACTAAAGAGAGCCCTTGTTTTTAAGTGTGGGATGTGTTCAACAACAAATATCTGAGTCCAAATCTTGCGAGGAATGCTCATTACCAAGTTATTCCATCATCACAAAGCACATCATCCATATTGACCAATTGTCATTAATACTGTTTTCCTCTCAGATTGTCTGTTGTGTGGGAGAATAGGGATCTTATTCATGGATTGGTATTTATTGAATCTTGCGTAAATACTGCTGTCACAGCGCATTAAGGGGTGGGATTCAGACATGCAGCAGTTGTTCGAAAACAGTGAGGAATCTGCGCTTGCTCTGGGTGTGACATGTGATGTGTGGTCGTGCACATGGGAAATACTGGCAAGCTGGAGGTGCTGATGTTGGGGGACTTGTCTTCTTTTTCTCAAATACAGTTTTTGAAAGACTTGGGGGCATGTTAACTCCACAAAGAGGATGTTAATTCAACTAATGTCACACTTCCTGGTCCCATAATGTGGGTTCTACTTTTGAGCTATGTTTTAAAGAGAATCTCATCACCAGTTAATATAATTTAATGTGTATTTTGCTATGGAAACCCTTTTGTTTCATTTCAAGGGAAGTTATATTGATTTGCTGTTAGTAACAGTTTGACAGCTTCTCATCAGGAGTGAAACTTTTGGTACCAAATTTCAAGAACAGAATTCTCATCAGTTTTCTGTATTAAGCACTCTGGCAAAGATGGTTCCAAAGACTGTTCCCTGCTTCAGGTGATCAAAGAGAATGTAGAGCTCTTCACTGATTGTTGTGGTTGTGATGAATTTGTGACCCATCCAACAGTGCAAAAAACCTGTTTTACAGTCTCTTGTGTGCAGAAACATCTACAAGTGAGCTTCCTGATGGGATTAACTACACCGCTGACCATGCTTCAGTTTTTCCTGAAATTAGTAGCCTAAGTGGACTGTAGTACGATGGAGTTGGGGCAGACTGTAGTTTGATGGAGATGGGGCAGAAAAATATTTGGGCAGTGTATTAACAGAAGACTTAGTTGACTTCCAGTGTTCTTCTCCTCAACCTTCAAAATTGAAAGCATTCTTATGTTCATTATTTTAAATTTAAACGAATTAGAGAGTGTCAGGAGAGATTCTGCCTAACAGTGGGACAGAAGTTTTAATCAACTGTGGCTTTGATACTTTTGTTGTGTGAAAGCAAGTAATGATGTATATCAATCTGCGCGCTTCTTTTGGGTTGAGCTAGAAGGCAGAAATTCCTTTTGACAGAAGTTGTTTCTGAGGAGTGAGGTCTGCTTGATGGAGCAGACTTGCAGCCAAACCAAATTGTCAAAGGAGCTCAACCAATACAAAATCTATTCTTTCTTTCAGCTGAAAAGCTGTGGAAAAGCTAGTGTTAGTTTTCCTTGTTTATTCCTTATTTCAGTGCCAGGTACTTCCAAGTTCACTGCATGTGGCATTAAAATAGAAGTTATACACAGAACACCAATGTTGACTTTTATTAATTTGTGTTGTAGAAATGGTCAGTGTGTCTTCCTGGCAGATGAAGCCTAAGAATATTGTGTTTGGAATACTTGTACCTTTCATTTTTTTCCCTTCCCTGCAGAAAAAGTTGCTGTAAGAACTGGCTGTTAAATTGGAAATGACCTTACTTGCCTTCAGTTATAAATAGCAGTAAAAAGGAAGGGGATTCCCCTGCTGCCAAGCCCCATTCATGGCTTTCTATTTTGGTTAAAGCCATGTCTTACAATGAGTGCACTGTGACTTCCAGCCCTCAGCATGCTGCAACAAATGTACTTGCAATCCAAAAACTATATACTTAAGGTCATGAGCAGGTAAAGTTGCTATGGTACAAGTCCTTTTTTTTTTTTTTTTAGTTAGTGGAGTTAGAGGTGCCACAACGTATTGAAACACTGCCCATGTGCTGTTTTTTGTGCCTTATGCATTCCTTTGGGCTCTGTTGAATCATGAGAAGCTGTTAATGGTGAAGCACTACTGTGCCTGAAATTTGAAGAAAAGAAATCTTGTGTATATGACAGCTTGAAAGGGCAACTCTTTTTCCTTGTTCATATGGCTTTCTCTTAGAGGGCTGTGGTTCTTGTACTGTTAGGGAAGTGAAGCACTTGAAATAAATGGCAAAACAACTTAGTCATGTTTTGATGTGTGTTCTTTCTTTAAGACCACATTTAAACATATTTTTAAAAATCTGTTATATAAGGCATTAATAAAAATACACCCTAATTTAATATTAGAAGTGCTAACTGTTCTCAACCATTTAATTACATATATTGTGTGTCTCACTAGCTGATCAGTTATCTTATTAAAATACATCTTTGGCCAAATGTATGTTGGTACTGGTGTCCAGTTTACACCTCACCTTCAAGCCATACTGTTTATATCTTCAACTTTGCAATTCAGTAAGTGTGAATGTGTTGGGAGGAAGCTTTTGATCATTTAAAATGTGATCATATGATTGGTACTTGATCTTGCAAATAGTGCCACTGGACAGTAGGATTCCTAATTCAAAGGTTTCTGGTGGATTGTATGAAAAAGCAACTCCTGTAATGCAGAGTAAAAAGCTCTGTATCTGTTAGGTGGATGGCAGGGCAGAATTAGTGATATACCATTATTTTGTACATCCCTATAACCTAGTTTTGAAGGGAGAATCAAGGCAGGCTTGGCCTTTGACTTCAAGTGCTAGTGAAACTGATTTGACATAAGTAGTAGTTTTATGTCATTTCCCAAAACAAGACAACAAAACTGTGGGAGAAGGTAGAATTACCTTGTGAAACATCATCTGTCATAGGCTCCTGTCAATCCTTTTCCATCCTTTTGCTTATGTCAGACAAACTAAAACCAGATTTGTCTGGTTCAGTTTCCCTGGGATTGACACAAGTAGGTTACTAGTGGTGATTGTACTTTTCATTTGTTGAGATTAAGAAACAGCTACAATTGTGGGTTTTTTTGGTGCTCAGCAGTGGTCTTCAGTACTTGAAGGAAGCTGCTCAACTTCCTCTGCTTCCCTTTGCAGAGCTATTCCGTTGCAGCCAAGGCCATCGTTTACATGGACCATACATAAATTGTATATTTCATCCTGTATGAAACTAAAGATGTTTGTGGAATGTGTGCCCATTAGTAAAGTATCATTCTCTTGACAGAACATTAACTATCTCTTGAGAGAAGAATAATTTTGGGGTAATTTAGAGCATCCAATTTAGAAGTAACCACTATCAGCTATTTCTTATATTTTTGTTTTTGAAGCAAGCAGCAAAAGACCAGAATATCTGTATAAATATCAGTCTGGGAAGATGTATGAAATGTGATTAACTAGCTGAACTACATGGAAATGAAATCAGTTTTGTGTTCTCCATCTGAGATGGCTCTAATGATTTTTGAGTGACCAGCTTATTGATATTCAGTACCTTGGCAATGTATTCTTGCTCTGACTACATAACCGTTTGAAAGCGGGGTCTGAGCAGTCGTTTTTACTCAACACTGCAAGGACTTCGACATGCACAAACTAAAGCATCTTTTAATTCAACCCAGATGTCATAGAAAAGAATCGTAATTCTGCACTGTTTATACAGCCTGCTGCTGATATTGGACTGAAGATTGACTACAAGTCCTTACTGTTCCCTGGTCTGCAATGGGCACTGCATACACAGGAGAAGGCATCTCTGAGTATTCTTTGTGGAATTTTGTAGCATAATACTGCATTCTGTATCTTAACAATACAGAGATCGTAGTTTCCCATTTTGGGAACAGCTAATCTTGTGAAAATTCCTCGAGAGTGCAATGAATTCACCCAATGCTACAGCAGTGCTGGCCGTGTTGTGTTCTCCAAAGCTCCCATCCAGTGGATTGCTGAAGTCTTACTGTTGCAGTGCTGAGACCTCAGAATGCAACCTGGCATTTGATGTTTGAGGTACTATTTCACGAATATCTCTGACAGCAGTACTTAAATGAAGTGAGGTTGCTGGTGACAGCAGGCACAGGAGCATTCCAGTAAGGACTTTAGGTAAGACAGTTACCTAAGAATAGGTTACAGTGTAGGTGTGTTTTGAATCCCCAATTATTTCTGGCATGGTTCAGTTCAGTTTTCTTAAATAAAATTAGCATTGCCCATATCTGTAAACTCTTGAGATTAAATGTCTTAAAGTAACTTGTATGTGTTTATTAAATACTTCTTTCTACTGAGCCTTAAAACTGAAGGAAAGCTATTGATACACTTAATTTTCTTCAAATCAAAGGGAAAAAAGCTAATATTTTACATTACTTTAAGTTTTGTGCGTTACCCTCAGTAGGTGTAGAACTGTGAATTTTTATTCCCCTCTGCATTTGGAAGGCAGGAGGGCAGGTGCTCATGCAGGGAATATCTGATGTCTTTTGAAACATGCAGCTGTACTGCCTAGAAGAGCAACAGTGCTAAAGTGAATGGCAGTGACGGCTGCTGTAGTTTCAAGACCAACAAATGACTTCATTTCCTAGATAATTATTTTTTGTGAAAAGTTAAGCACTTGTAAATTAATGCTTGGAACCTCTAACAACATACTGTAGTGGCATGTTCATTACTGAGGTTGGGAGTAATGAAACCAGTCAGGAGTAGAGGCTATTCTGTGTATTTTCTGTATCTGCATGCATATGTAGGGTTGCTTTTGTGTTTGCGTCACTGGATAACACCATCAGCAGCTGCTAAGTTCTGTTTAAACGTTGTAATTCTTTTAACTTTGTGAGCATGTTGAAAGTTTCAAGGGCTAGTATTAAATAAGAAAGATTTGTTATACTTTCGTAATGTCAATTTTAGTGATTTGAAAGGGAGATGAAGTCCATGAAGAAGCACTGTAGCTGTAGCAGGTGCATTTCTTCTCAAATTAACATTTTAGCACCAATGTTCTAACACTCATGTAGACCAAAAATCTTTTTTTTTTTTTTGATTGCAATGTTTACTCCTTTACTGGCTCTAGTGTAATTTCTTTGCTTAGTTTGCTGTGTGAAGTTTAGCCCAAATATGTCAATGCTGAATTGATGAGTTGCATGAGAATAAAATATGGGATTTTTAGACATACGTAAAACTTGGCTATGATTTGGCAAAACTACTGTAGTTTTTGACAGCATGAGACTGTGGCCTTCAGGTTCATAATGTCAGTGAGGATGAATGACTTTGGCGTTTAAAGAGAAAGTGGATTCACAAACAATTAGAAGAGTCACTGCTTGAAGTGACACTAATTGGCTGTAGTGTTTTATCACAGATATCTTGAAAATTGAGATACCTTGTCTACAAACAAGTGTTGGGTGTTAGAAACAGTGACACTGCAAATCTTAAAATTATCTATCAAGTGTTATGTTCTTCTCCACACATCTCTAATACGAGCTTTCTTGGAAGCATTGATCAAATGCTGCAGGTTTGCCATAGCTCATGTCTGTTTGGACAGCAGTTGCTGCTGTCAGGTCGTTCCAGCTTAGTTCTGCAATTTGAGCTGCCCTGGTTTGTTATTAACTTTGCTCTGAGGGACTGAAATGTGGTTGCTTTGCTGCCACAAGTCAAGTTGTTTGGGTTTTTCTGTTACTGAGCTTGGTGTGTCTGTTATTTTGAAAAGCAGTGTCATAACATGCTGTTTCTTTCATGAACCTCCTAGCTTAGGTAAAGTATTCAAAGTGTTTTTCTCGTTACATGTTTCCCCACAACAGTACTCTGAAGCGAGTTAACATTGAAGTCTTGCTTGCTGCTAGACTGTCCTGTAGACCTGTTCCTTATTCAGCGTTCCCAGATTGGCAGGAAGGAACCAGTAAGTACAAGGGTATGGGGGAATATTTTACTGGCATTTCATGCTTTACATACCTCAAAGCCAGGTAACACCAGTCAGAGTAATATTGTGTGTGCTTTAAGAAACCTGGCAAAACAAGTGGCCAGTGCCAGCATTTATTTTATATTTAGCCTTTAGTGGTTAGTATATGCAGCTGATCAGTAATCAGAGTTTAGGCACTGCTGTCTTAGAACTGTATTTTACGTCTGCATCCCTTAAAATATTAAATGTAAAAAAGAGCAGAAAATTCTCTTAATGTATCTATCTTCTTTAGAGTCTTAACATCTTAGGGAAAATATGTGACTGCATAACCTACAAAATTGTATCAGCAGGAGGAGGAGCACTACTAAATATGATCAGATTTAATTTGACAGTCTGCAGTTTGCTACGAGGAGCCTTTGTCTTTGACAGGACAGCATGTGTATGTGTTGTTTCACCTCATCTCAGTGTTCTTGGCATGTGAATTATTCACATGATATTTGTATACTGGTACATGGTAAATACATAGAAAGATTTATGTTGTAGTATATTTTTTTGCAGTTGCTTAGTTTGGAAACAAGTCTTGTCATCTGAGCAGCATTCCTTCTAAATGCACAGGGAGTGTCTTGTTAGGTGGCATTTCTGTTGAGAGACTCTTATTTCTGCCCAGATGTCTGAGCTGGCTTCAGGAACTGAAGCACAGTAGCTGTAGCAGCTGACTTGATTTCCTCGCTGATCTCATGCTTAGTGAGTTCTGTTGCCTTTTTCTTTTCTGGTTCTCCTCTTGGACACCTCTATAGCTGGAGCTTTAGCAGGTGTGCTAAAAGGCCTTTCTGGTTTAGGCACATGCAAGCTTGTAATCACCAATGTGTGTTTTCTATGAGGAACAGCTGAATGTATCACTCCACCTCTTATTTCAGACCACTGAGACTGGATCCCTAATCAGCAGCCTTTGGGTGCCTTTGCTGCTTTGTGCTTTGTTTTGCTGTTGCAAAGTTGTGGATAAGACTAGGAATATCATACTTGAACAACTACTCTGGAGGAAATGGTATAATCTGCAGAGGAATGGAAAATGAAGAGAATGGTTGCTGAAATAAGTGTTACAGCAAAAACAATGAAAAAGAAAAAAGTTTGGGGTTTTTTTGGAGCAATTCATTAGGTTCTCCTTACTGAGAGTGCCGTAATATACACTGCATAGTATTCCAAACATCTGTCATGCTGCAATAACTGGGTTCTAGAGAAACACCTGAAATAAAACTGGTTTTGTTGCCAGCATTTCATACTGTCATAGTTCAGAAATGGGAAATACTAGATTATTTTATCATTGCCTCAATTTACTATGAGAGGAGGCAGAAACATGAAAACACTTCAGTCAAAATGTGATTCAAATGTGATGGGAAACTGCACATCTCCCTTTGAGGGAATCTATTGATGTCTTCATCAGTTATCTTGCTCTGAAAATGAAGGTTTCTTCATCATGTGACAAGCATTTTGACTTTTTAATTTGTTTTGGGGTTTTTTTCTTTTTTAATGAAGAGTGGCATGGTAACTTAGCTTCCCCAGTGTTCTGTTTGAGGCCATTTTTGAGCGCAAGAACATTCGAGTGTAAATAAAATTCATTTTCTTCTCCCACTGCCATTCCTGTCTTCACTTGCATGACTTTCTTCTGTCAATACAGTTGATTCTCAGTATCAGTTGTATTTAATTGTCTGAATACTAACTTGAGTTTGATACTGGCTTGATTTTGAAGTGCAAACACTCAGACTTATCTGGAATTTCCACTCCTGAAGATTGCATCAGCTGCTTACTGCCCTGCTGATACTTATCTCATATTTGGGCTGCTTGTACGTATATACATCAATGCTCACACAGCTATTGCAAAGAAGGTTTGCCTCTTCCATTCCAGATTTGAAAACACTGAAGAAAAAAAACTTGTACTTGCTTTGTTTGTTTTCTTTCCTTATCTCACTGTGTATATATGTAGAGTAACTCTTAAAAGCTCCTAGGTTAATTTATTTAAATAGGCTTAATTATATGCTAGCTTTTAAGGAGGATGAAAGAGTAATAAAATGGCCTCTCCTACAGAGGGGGAAATGTTCAGCCTGACATACGCAAAAGTAGCCAATCTCCAGTACACTGTTAGTCCAACAATAAAGTTACTGTTCAGGCAGAGCTTCCCAACTTACTTGGCTTTTTGGCTTGCCAGGGCTGATCTTAGGCAACACTGAAGTTGCAACTAAAACATTCTTTGTTATAGGTAGGGCTGGTGCTGTGTCACCAACCCCGCAGTGTTGCCCAAGTGTCCTTGACTTCTGTTCAGATTGAGTTCCAGGAAGTTTGCCAGTATGTTGTTGTTAGCTTCTTCAAAAACCTACTACAGCCTGAGGTTATGTATTTGTGTCCTGCTGCCAAGCACAGTTTGTTGCAAATAGGGTTGGTGACTGGATGGTATGACTGCAAAATGTGCAACTTTTGGTTTAATATTTTTGTGCTGATGGGGCTCATAGTTCAAAGATGATTCTAAAGGTTCTTTTTGTAAGAAAGAACTGCTCACAAAATAACGTAGTCTAAGATGCAGAGCCACTTTAAACAGCATAATAAAGAAGACTTCAATACTATGAGTTTTACAAAGTTGTGTCAATTCATATTTGAGGAAATGTAAAGCTTGTAAGAAGTTGGTACTGACTGTAAAGCTAAAGGGGTGTTCCTTTGCCTTTTCTGGCAGAAGGGAAAGACCCCTTGGAATAGGCCTTGAAATATTTGTCCTGAAGTTAAAGCTAAGGCATTATTCTTGTTTTAGTTTTAAAAAAGTTACAGTTACATCATGTATAAAGTGGTGTGCATTTTAACTAAACTCTGTGCACACTGGTTCACATTCTCTGAACCTTCTAGAAAGTAGGAGGGCCTTTTGTACCTGTCCACATTTTAGCAGAATTCTTATTCCTATTCCTATTACTCTGTTACTTCAGAGTTGTCTATCTCTCTGCTTTTTCTCCCTTAGATTTTTTGTGCATTGTTCTTAAAGGAAAACAGTCCAGTTTATATGACTTTGAAAATTATGTTGAACTTAAGTGATACTTGGTAATCCGGGCATATCTTATCAGTCAACTCTGTTATATCTGAAGAATTTTCTGATGTTTTCTGAGATCTGGCTTATAGAGAAACACTCTTTCCTACCTTTCAGGAAACAGACTAAGAGAATTGCAGTTTAAATATTCCATTCTACCAAATATTTTTTCCTTGTATGTGCTTTCCATACTTCAAATAAATAGATAAGCAGTTCTGGCCAGTTAATTTCAGGATGTGTCAGAAGCTGCTATCTTCATATATCAATGTATGAGAAGTTAGTTATCTTTTGAAAATGTATAAAGAAATATTGAGCTTAAAAATATCTGCTTTGACCAAGTTAAATAAATGGACAAGGGGCATTTAACAACTAAGGGGAGACAGAAGGAAAGCTCAAACATTTTAGGGGCAATAAAATAATAGAATCCAAAAGTCTGAGGAGCCAGCAAGTATGCTGGGACTATAGTACCAAATCATGATATATAGTATAGAGTGAAAAATCCGGTTTTATATTGTTAGTGCTTATACTATCATTACAATATAGTTCTTTTCCTGGAATTTGAGGGGTATAGGAATTAGAAATGCAGCTAATAGAAGGAAACTTTGAACAGCTTGCAGTATTCAGGTGGACATTGACTGATATTTGAAATAGTTGAAAGGAATTACACACATTTATGATTTGCAGAGTCCTTTTCATCAAGGATCCTTTAAAGAAAGATCTTATTTAGATAAGAGATAGGAATAGCATTAAAGTTGTTCTTTCTTGAGTTTAAGTGCTCAACATAGAAAAAAAGCTTCTACCTGAAATAATGTAAGATAAAGAACATAGTAGTGGAGTTTTAGTACTCAGGACTTCAAAAATTTTTCAAGAAATGGGAGTGCCTTATGCATATTCCCTTTTAGCTTACAGAACAAACTTTGCCATGTGTAAAAGAGCTCTGGAGCAGGAGCTGTTTTGCCGCCTTTATCACCTGCAGCTTTGATTGCTGTCCCAGAACTGGGTTCTCAGCCTTCTGCAAGGTCAGTGATGTGTTGCTTTGTGTGTGAGGCAGCAGCTCAAGAGGGCAAAAGCTGTGGAAACTTGCTCTGTAGCTTAGGATTTTTTCCATATTTCTGCAACTGTTCTTTGATGGATGGGACCTTTATAAACAGCTGCTGTGATCAGATCCTTAAAAGGTTTTGGGAAACTTTTAGAAAACGCTAAACCTAGAACAGACTCTGCATTGTAGCCATGGATGTTGTTGGTGATCAAAAAATGCTTTCCCTGTCTGGGTAAACAAGCTAGTATATACTTTTACAAGGTTCTTGCAGGAAAGCTCAGTGTAAATTGAGCAATAGGTTGGTTTTGTTTATTTGGAATCTTAATTTGATTTTGCAGTTGGGATTTAAAAATGCTACCACCTCAAAAATCCAGTATGCAGTTTAATAAGGAATTATGCAAAACAAAGAAAGTCTCCTGTTAAGCAATTGTGTGCAGGTGTTCTGTGATGAGTTTAGTTGAATTATTTCACTTTCACTAAGTGATCAGATATCTCTCATTTTGAGGCGGGTTATAAAATACCAGACTGAATTTTAATTGCGTATCTGGACCCAAGAGGGGCCAGTTACAGAAGGTGCATTCATCCCTGGGATGTACACTGGCATCCTGTTTGTCTTTCTTCTGTGATACTCTTGCCAGAATATCTGAAGCAAAGTTCCTTTTGTCCTACTTCTGCTTGGGAACTGAGGAGATCTCTTCTAGGTGACAACACTAAAAGAAGTGTTGGTTTACTAGGGAAAGGTGAATGGGTGATACAGTGATGATGTTATGACTCACTTGGAGTGTGGGACCAAAAAATCTGTGGAGCAATAGGCCCCAAAGCCTGTTGAATTACAGGTTGAAGAGAAGCAAATGGTCACTACTCTAAACTGAATTTCTCTGGGAAATATCCTTCAATACAGAACACAGTGAAGAGCTTGCTATAACTTCCTCATGGCCACACATTTCCTTGTTCTGTGTGCCATATGCCCTGTCTTCAGGGTTTCTATTGCGTGGCTGTTAGCACACGTCTCCATCCATGGGATAGGATAAAGGCATCTTAGAACTTCAGCAGGAGATCAGAGCGAGTTAACTCAAATTATATATGGATTCCATGGGAAATGGCAATACAGGCTACGGTACTCTCTTAGGCATTTAAGTGTTTTTTCTGTGAAGTAAAGTGCTTCAAATTATGCTGCTGTTGTCTTCAACTGGGTCAAATGATTTGAAGTTCATGTGAGTGGTGTCAGCAGGGTAACACATGCTCATTTAGAAGTTGGTCAGGAAAGTAAATAAAAAAAAATCAAAGATGTATTAGTGCCATGGAAACCCAATATATATGATTTCTGACAAGTGAATTTTACATTGATTGTGTAAAAATTCTGTAATCAAATTTCACTGACTGTAGCACTTCTCCCAGTGTTTCTATGACTTGAGCTTTGATGTTACACTTGGACTACTTTCAGGATAACTAATGTTATAATGTTAGTGGTGATGTACCGTGTGTGAAATTGAAACTGTAAAAATCTGTTGGACTGAAGGTGCAGCACTGGTGCTTGACTGTCAGTGGTTGAGCTGAATGAGGAAAAGTAGGAAGAAATAAGTATCTGCAGCTTTTCTTCCGTTTTAGAAGCACTGAGGGATCTAATTCAGTCTTCACCAGATAGAAAACTCAGTAGGATTTACATTCACTCTGTTTACATTTGATGAGAGGCGGCCCCTTGGTTTTTAACTGTTCCCTTTGACTCTTTCAAACCATCTGGGGATTTTACTCAGACTCTCTCTTCCTCCAGGGAATGTGGTTAAAAGAAAGGTGTCTGCAAACTTGTCAGTACAGATTTGTCACTGTCAAGTTATATCTGAATCTTGATCTCATTATTGTCAGCTTCTGTTTAGTTTAACAGGAGTTCAGCCATCTTTCCACTTATGCAGAGGAAAAAAACCAAAACAAACCCTGCATCTTCATTGCAGTTGTTGCTCTGCTGTAAAATTCTTTAACTGCTGAAGTCCATACTTGGATCATCTTTGAACAAGAATTTTGAGATAAACTTGAGTTAACTGGAAGGAGAGTTGCTGGGGTGTCCCAAGTCTTCATTTGATACTTTAATTCTTTTAATGTTGCAGCTGCCTCTGCAACCTCTTTTTCTACAAACCACTGCAACTGATGTGGTCCTGGCTGTTGCCTTCAGTGTCCACTTTTGCATCCGTGTTTAGTACACTTAATTTGTTCATCACCTGCATGCTGTCAGCTTTCTCTTTTCTGCAGCCTGAATTTCCTGACTTGGTTTTTTGCCTGCTTGCTGCAGAAGTCTCCTAAGGGAACAACGTCAGAAAGGTCAAGCTTCCTTAATATGACAACTGTCATTTTTTGTTACTTGAAGTAATTTTTTTCTCTTTTCCATTTTCAAATATTGTAAATTATTTCCTATATCCAGTGTAATTTTTTCAATTGTTACTTAGAGTTGGTAGTAATTAAAGGTGTCATGCATGTGATTGAGGTCAGTTTTTCGGTTAGGAGTTAAACACATGATCTGCTTAATATTGCTAACATTCATTTAGGTACAAGTGAGGGGCTGTATTTCTTCCCATTGCATCCAAGTGAAGCTGCAGTTTTTAAATGAAAATCTGAGCTCTGTGCATGGGTCAGCAAATGGGTGACTTTAATACTAAAGAACTGGACAGGGGCTCTGGTGATAAGGCAGCAAAAGCTGTAGTTCTGCAGTGGATTGACTTGCATAAGGCAATTGTTTTGGAGAGCCACAAATGGTGGTTTCCCAGGTGTTCAGCTTCCTGCGGCTATGCGTCTCAAGCTTCTTATCAAATGTGAATGCCACAGACTGTTTTTTCATAAGCACTATATGGAAGGAGGAATTGCTGCCAAACCCTTCTCTTTATCTTCCCCTTCAGCCTGCTGTTTTCTACCCTCTGGTCTTCAGGTTGTGCGGTCATTACTGGTCCTTTTAAAGGCTGTATATTTGCTTTGGAAAGGGCACTGTTATTCCTCTCCATATCCAGAGAACAGAGGCAGCTGAAGCAATCTCAAGCTATTGAGCACTTGTGAAAGGCTGTGAAGGATGTCATATCTTGGCTATACAAATGAAATACTCAGTTCTGGTCCTCTTCCTTTTGTGGTTTGTGTGGTTGGTTGCCCTTTCAAGGGTAAAGGGCTTGGAAACCACAGGGCTTAGCTGTGATCTGGGCCTTATTGAGAGTGTGGTGGCCCTATTTACGTCTCAATCTGATGGGGAAAGGGTCTTCTCCACTAATAGGGAGAGCAAATAATCTCTTCCCATCTTCAACTGAGGAATAAGTACAGGCACCTTTGAAGGCTAAAAAGTGTGACAAACAAGATGTCTAAATTCTCCCTTGTAATGCCTGATTCTTTATCTCTATAAGGCTTAACCTAGTCCACAGGAACTTTCCATTGGGACTTTCATGTTTACTCTTAACGGTTCTCTTGAACACATGCATTGCCTTTTAGACTTAAATAGTGTAATTTGAGATGACAGCAGTATATCAGCAGCTAAATATATCCTTAGAGCAGAGCCCAGGAGTCCAGCATTCAGAATCCAGTTTTTGAAAATAAGGAGGGCTTTGATATTTTTTAATTGCCATGCCATGTAAACAGTTATTTTTCGTGTGGTAGTGTAATTTAATTTGAATTTATTTGTACATTTTTCTGAGGTACTGTTAGGGGTATAAGAGCTGGTATGATGAAGTTAATGTGAAGGAAATCAATTTAGGCTAAATGGTAATGTTTAGTTTGTGGGGACTATGGATTTGCTTAAGTAACAAAGTGTCACAGTGTAAGTTGTAGGCTGTCATAATTGTCATGTAATGCCATTAGACACACAAGATGAAAAAACAATCTATTCCATTTGATGGCAGAAATGGTTGAAATTATACTGAAGCATCCATAGTGGAATGTGTTAATAGACGGTTAATGGAAAAATGCATGGTTGGTGAAGATTTCTGTATAATTATTGCATGAAATTTTACATGCTATTGAAGCAGTTAAATTTTGTCTTGTCATAAGAAATGTGGCATAGAGTAGGAATAATGACATAAGAAGCCTGAGTGGTTGCAATTGAATTTCATGCATTTTATAGTACATAAATGCTGAAATGAAAGACACTGGTGTTCGGCCTCTGTTCTTTGTTGAAGTTTTAGCTATTAACTTTCTGCAGTTGAACTGGTGTTGCCTTCCAGAGATAAGAAAATTACCTAACATAGCTGAATTTTGCTCAGTTTTTAAACCATAGCAGTTTTCATGTAGGATTCTCCTGACTGAGCACATTACAGGTAGTGAGGAGAGACACAGCCAGAAAGAGGCTGCTTTGCAAACTGTGTTTTACAGATGAAGCCTGTGGGAGCACATCGGGAGCATAAATGACCTTCAGTGGTGGGACAGCAAGCTCTGCACTTGATTGGATTTTTCTGCATTGCAGATGCTCTCAGATACGTTGGTTGCAAACTAATGTTCCAAAAATGGACTTGGCTGTCAGGCCTCTTTCTAGATAGTTCTAGTCAAGTTACAGATGTCTATAAGAAATTGTGGGCAGACATGAGAAATGATGTCAACTCTGTGAGGCAGCAAATAGGAAGGGAATAGGATGCCAGCTTCCTCTTATGACACGTGTAAGTTGGTTTTGATCTTCCACTCAATAAGTAAATAATTTTGAATAAAGCTATTTGTAGTCAAGGTTGTTTACCAGGTAGGCTAGAAATGATGAAGATAAACAGTTAAAATATTGCTAAGAACATTTTAAAAATTAGATTTCACTGACTGAGGACAACTGCAAGTAGTAAACAGGTGTCAGATTTGGAAACCTCTCCATACGGAGAGCCTGATGTAAATCAGTTGCTTCTTTTGCTTACTGGTTGTTCATATTGTTTGAAAGTACTGTGTTTTCTCTTTGAGAATGCTAGGAAAGAATCAGTGAGCTTTGCTTCATTGACTGTAAGCTCCTCCACTTTGCAGGAGCTTTTGCCTTTCCAGAAACTCTGTGCATATTTAATTTGGAGGAGGGACATTTGAAAATTTAGATTTCATAGTTCATAATCACAGAAACATGGATTTTTTTTCCTCTGGGCTAAATTCAAGTATTGTGTTAGCTCATATCACCCCACTGCAGTGTATTGGAAAAAGGTCACAGCTGGAATTTGACCATGTGGCTGAAACGTGCTTTGCTTGTTGACAATGTCTTCTCATTCTCAAGCTCATATTGCTGTGTACAATGCCTTCTGTGAAATAAAGCCCTGGAATTACAGTGGAAGTTTGTTCTGGACAAGTGGATTAAAGCAGGGCTTTTGCAGCCACAGAGGAAGACATGGAGGTACAATGTAACTTCCTACGTTTTTACTGGTGTCACTTCTAGCATTCAGCTGTATTGTGCAGTAGGGAGAATTGCTTGGTTGCACATATGGTGTCTTCAAAGGGTAGTTTAGGGCCTTGGCATCTCTGCTGTAATTGTCACTTTTAAAGGCTGACAGCTTACTCCAGTCCTCAGAGGGGTGAATGCACTCATGAAAATAGTGAAAATGGACCACGTGACAGAAACAACTGCTTGTTTTTTGGACCAGCGGGAAAGCTGGGAGTGCCTGTAAATCCCTGTGGAGAATGAGAGATGCCTTGGAAAATGTCCTGAAACTTGGTTGTTTCAAAGGAGTGCCTGGTAGGGGGAATTGGAAAGCTATTGTGGAGCAATTGCTGCTGGAAATGAAAGTTAAAGGGAAAAAACCTCCTTTGCAACTTGAAGATGAAAACCTCAGAGAAACTTGGCTTCAAGTAGAGGGCACAGAACTCTCTGGGAGAATTACAAACCACTCCATGACCTTGAAGAAAGCTACTGTGTTTTTGTGAGGGTGCATTTGGCTCCATTGTGGTGACAACCCCCCAAATTGCCAAGGTCCTGGTTGTTTTTACACTGGCCCTCTTTGCAGCTACTTCCATCTCTGAAATTCTTAAGAATATCTTTTATTGTCTCAGAATTGTAACCATTGGGCAGGTGAGCATGGCTAGGTGTCCCTTTCTTCCCCAAAGCCTGATTTCTCTGAAGGTTTTGTGCAGCAATTACCTGTCAGTTCAACTGAACCACAGATTTCAAGGCAGAAGGTTCTTCAGATGTTTCCCTGCAGATACAGCTATTAGTTTATGCTTTTTATGTTGCCTTGATTTTGTTGTAAATTTTGATTTTGTTGTTTTAAAAGTCTACTCTGTGGTAGTTGTACAGCAGCCTTATACACACTTCCTTTGTACAGAGGCATTTCCTCTCAACTCTTGTTTCATGTGTCAGTATTACCAGATAACTTTTTTTTGTCTTACCATTTGTTGAATGTTCTCTCTGCTGCCTGTGCTACAAATAGGTTAGGATTGTTAACATTATACATATCTATATGTCTAGGGAAAATCATTGAAGAAAGAAAGAAAAAAACGTTCACTTCTGTTTTTTCCCCATCTCTTTTTCCCTGCTTTCCCTGTGACTAGAATTTCAGTATCATTATTTTAATTGAAATAATTCAGTCACTTCAAGCATGTGTGTCCTTTGGGCAGAAGGCATAAAAGCTCAGAGACATAAACTGTCCATCATAAAGTTTTTTTACTTCCCCAACCATCTGGTTGTGGAAAAATCTTTTCTGTCACCTGAATTTTTTTAAGTCTTCGTTTCTGGGTCCATGCCCTTATGGACTTACACAATCAGAGGCTAATACTCTCCACCTTCACAGATGTCTGTGCAAAGATACAAGGAGGTAGAAACAGTGCCAGAATAGATGAGCCTTTCTCAAATGCACTGGCTGAGTTCTAGGCAATTGTGGAGATTTCTTCAGATTTAAGATACTGTATCCTTGGTCTTTTCCCTGAGAGGGAACCTCCCCTCTTCCAGCAATTTAGAAGTATTTCAGAAGAATTTAATACTGTGGAACTGAGTATTTTACATTGCTAAAACTTTGTTCCTGTGCCTGTTGTGTGTGTTTCTTGAAGCTACACTAATGTCATGTTGCATTTAGTCTTCTGTTTGATCCTAGAGTGGTACTTCTAAATACAAGACTTGATTTGTCATCTTCCATGCCTTCAGACTGATGTGTCCCTTGTCACTTTCTCACCAAGAAAAAGGTTTCCTCTGTAAATATTTGCCAGTTGCAAGTTCAGGGCAACATGCCAAGTGACAAATATGTCAACCAGAAGTGTGGTTCTTCCCACATGCTGCTCCCCATGCCAGTCCAAAAAGAGCGTTTTTCTCGGACATTCTTGGCAGAATTGCTTCCAAAAGCTTGTTGTCCATCTGCTCATACAGCTAAGTGCTGTCCAAGGAGCCAGTAACACACAGTTATAGGAGACTTGAGTGTTAATCATTCATGAGAGCAGCTGGAGTGAAAGTCAATCCAGAAAACAGCTCTGAGTTGGGCTGCTCTGAATTTTCAGACAAGTCAGAAGCTTTGCTTCCAGAGTGCACTATGACAGAAGTGGAATGTATCAAAGCATGAAGAGGATTACTTAAAAGTTGTTATGATAAAACCCATTTAATATCTAAACCGCAGGTTTAGAAACAGGGCAATAAAGATGCAAGTTGAATTCAGATATTGTCACTTGGCCTGTTGACCTGTTAAATGCTACCTACCAAAGGACAGTTGCATTATTTTACCCGTTTTAATGGACTTGCTCACTTGCTCTGTTCATCCAAAGTGGCTTATGTATAACGTCGTGCTAATCATTTACTTAATGTTGGTTCATACACTCCTGTGATCTGTGACCAAAATGAGTGTTACTGAGCAGGTATTTTATTTGTTGCATTTAACAATCACTTGTAGACTCTTGTATTTTGATTTTAAGATCCGTGCCTTCTCACAGCAAAAGCTCTCTGGGCAGAAGTTTCTGACTTTTTTGCATCTCTGACTAGTGCCTGTTCTCTGATTGCTGCGTTCAAGCTATGCCTGTGCTGTTCCATTACTGGACCTCCAGATCTGAATGTTACACATCAGCTTCACTTATCATTAACTGCAGTGGACCTGTGTTGGCTGTTGCTCTTCTCATGTGACATAATTCGTGTGTCTGCGACACTGAGGTCAGTTGTCACCTATGTGCTAACTTGATCCAATAAAGCTGTTAAATGCAGAATTGGACACAGGTCATGATTATCAAATTTTGCTTTTAGTGCAATTTCTGAATGTAGTGGTTTGGATTTTTGGTAGAGAATGGGAAGAAGGTCAGGGAGTGTTGTATGCAGTAACTCAAGGTCCCAAAACGTTGCTACCTATTTCAAGTAGCCTGCACTGTAAGTTTTGGGTTGCCTTCATCTTCCTTGTTAAATGTATTTTTCTGCCTAAAAGTTGAATATGGGCTTTGTATGCTTGGAATATTAATACACAGGAAATTAATACAAGTCTTTTCTGAAGTGAGACTTTGGGATGAAAACCAGAGAGATTTTAGCAGAGCTGTTAAGACAGCTCAGCTGAGTTATAACAGTAATTCCTCCTTTCAAAATCTGGAAGCAATAAACACTTCAGATGTGCTTTTTGAATGCAGGGGAATCAGTCCCTTGGGCAGAGATTGTACAAAAAACTTTTGGGATTAACTTTGGATATCAACTGTATGTTACTGTGAAAATACTGAGATGCAATATGCAAACTGGAGCTAAGAATGCGATGTTTTACCTCTTCCTTTCTAAAGCCTTAATTCTGTACAGACTGATGTTACAGTGTTTCAAAAAGACCAGATAGGAAAATTACTTGATTTACTTGGGTTTCTTGGCTTCAACTCCAGGACAATGAATGGAAAATCAGTGAAAATATGTTTCTGGGATCTCTATTATTCAAAGTGTTAAAAGTCAGTTCATTCTTCCATACAAGCAGTTTGATGTGTTGCTGACATGCTGACAATGTGGAGTAGTTGTGTTTTGGTTTCTTTTGCATTTGGTTGGGGCATTTTTTGGTTTTGGGGGGGAGGGGGGTGGTTTGGGGTTTTTTTAAACCATGAAATCCTGCAGCTGTATAGGGCAACCATTGTAACTGCACTTCTCAGTGGTAGGTAAAGGGCATTGTCTCCATCTGCAGCCGCAGTGTTGCAGGTCTACAATCACCTTAAACAACAGAAACCAGCTATGAGTGACTGAGATCATTGAGTATTTGAAGTTTTTTGCAGTTTTTAAGTAGCTTAGTTAACATTGAAAGCAAACAATGCTTTCTCTTTAGCAAATTGCCTCAGGGTCGCCTAATTTAAGTTTCTTCACAGAATTTCTTCACAGAAAGATTATGGGAGTCTGGGCTGGTGTGTGGAGGAAGCTTACAGGAGGTAACTTCAAGGTGAACCATAGTGAGGCAGGAGATTTGAACTGGAAGCAGCTCCGGCATGGGGGTAATTGGAAAGGACATTACTTGGGATTTGACAGTGTTTCTACACAATTGTCTGACTTGGTTCAAGACCATATCAGTGCACAAGTGTGGTGGAGATTTGCTCGCTCCTTAACCTATTGAATAAGTATAAAATATTTATATAAATATTTATAAGTATTTATACCCCCTTGACCTAAGATGTCCACATATCTAGAAGTAGGGGAATCATCCTAAAAAGCATTATTTCGTGTTCTCCAACAAAACTCAGGCACTGTCTCATTCCAGAAACATGTGCTTGGAAAGCTCAGTCTGTCAAGAGAAGGCATCTCTCCTTCATTTACTGGGAGGGGGGGAGTGAGAAGGAGGTTGAGCTTCTCATATTTTTGATTTCAATTAAGAGTATTAACAGCATATATTTCTTAAGTATGTGTTTTCCAGCATTGCCTCTCCTTCTTCCCCCACTTAAATAGCCCTTCCAGACAGTGTTCTCCCCTAGGAAACAGTAAGTGCTGTTCATCCTCTCTGTGAACACTGTAAAGCATCATTTTTGTTCTTTAGGGGACTTGAAGGGAAGTAATTAAAATGACAGGAAGTGCTTGGGACTGAAAGATTTATGTCTGTGGGAAGATCTTATGAAATTCAAAGCATATTTTAATCAGAAAGAATTGATTTGGCAGCTGCATAGTTAAAGAAGTGCTGTGTCTTTCTGAAATGTTAACTTAGTGTCCTCCAAGGCAAATCAGGCAGAAAGGGAACTGCTTTATGCATTTCTGGTAGAGTGAACAGCAGGAATGTGTATGGTCTGTAAACATACTAAATTCTCAATCACTGAGGAACACTAATAAGTAATAATGATTAAAGCTGCCTTTTAAATTCCCCCTCCCACAGTCACATCAAAAGACACGTACCTCCTTCAAGAAGTAAACGCAGGAGGTAGACACTCAGCTTCTTCATCCGTTTGATGTGTCTTCACTCGCATAAATGGCTGTTATTTGGAGAGGGAAGTGTATTGAAAGTAGTTTAGAAATCATGGTGTCTCGGTTTTGAAAGACAGGTGTCTGCTAAGGAAGGCAGAGGCCCCCCTTGAAGTGGCAGATATAACCCCTTTTCCCTCCAAGTTATTATATTTTGAAATCAAGGGCCTTTAGGCAATGATGTGGGAAATAGGAATAACAGTTCTTTACTCTCTCTCTATATATATGTATATAACCAGTCAAACAAAACAACAACAACTATGGCAGTAACAGCAATCACAAACCCAGTCCCAGCCTTCTCGGCTGTCGGGCCCTTTCCCCTCGGGTGCAGTTCCGCTCGCAGCCGGCAGGGGCGCTGGCGGCTCCCGGTGAGCAGGGCAGGTGCGATGGTTCCCCCGCGGCTGCAGGGGGCGCTCCGGAGCGAGCTCGGGAAACACGCGGCACTGGGGGCCTGGGATCCCGGGAAGGGATGGGACAAAGGAGCTTCACAAACCCCTGGGCAGCCGATCCCAGACTCTCGGGAACAGCAGGCTGGAACGGCAGGCTAGAATGGCAGGCTGGAGCGGCAGGGACGAACGCAAATCCCGGGTGGCAGGCGAGATGTATCCAGATGGGAGAACCCCACGGAGGCCCAGGCAGGCAGGGCGAGCAGGGCTACAGCGTAGCGAAAAGCTCGAAGCAGCAGCGGGGCAGGGCAGCCACAGCCCGGTCTCCAGCAGGGCAGGGAAAGCGGCTTTTGGGGTCCCGGCGTTGTTTCCAGCAGGAAGAAAGAACGGCCAAAAAGAAAGAAGCAGCAGCTCCTTTCTCTGCAGCTTCTCTCTCCGGACGCTCAGAGCGAACTGCCCCCACACCCAGGTGTAGACAAAGGAGTAGCCAGGCCCGCCCCACTCCCCTTTTTGTCTTTCTTAAGTACAGCTATTTGTCCCCTAGCAACATGCATATGGGAGAAAATTCCTTTAACAGGAAAAAACTAAGACTAAACTAAAACCCCAACACATGGTTAATGTTGGAATCCTATATAGGAGGCTTGATACCAAGTCATGGTACTGGGAACATGAGCTTCAAGAATACAAGAAAATCAGCAAGTAGTGCCTTGGCCTTTACTTCCCCCAGAAATGGTTTATTGGATGTTCTCCGCATTTTCTAGTGTTCTGAAGTTGTGTCTTTTCCCAAATGCTGATGGGGTTTTCAATTCGGGGTGTACCTTGGGGTGTATCTATGTAATAGACTTCCTCCTGTTGGAAACTTCTCTCCTTGACTGTGTTGAAAATGCGGAGTGTGCTGATATGATGGAATGTGGAGAACACCTAGCTAAGGTTGTGATGAGCTCTGCAAGAAGGCTGTGTGTGCTTGCACGTCTAAGTAACAACATGTATGCACATGTGTGTGTGTATATAGAGTTGGCCCAGAATCACTTCTCCTCACATCTCAGTGTAGTTGCATTTTGTTTGGTTACCAGGTTTGATTCTCAGGAGGTCTAGGACTGGTAGTGTTTGTTTGTTTTTAGATTCTCTGTAATGGAGACTGGCCTGGTCCATCAAAGGTTTGTTGGTGTGCTAACAGAAAAGAATTTAAATTTGTTTTGTATCATTCTGGTTTGAGTTCAAAATATTTTCTTACTCCATACATCATAAATTTATGTGCTGACATGAACTTTGGATATTTAGTGTATTTGTGATTCAGTGTGTTTCCTTGCCGGGATAGTTAACTAAATTAAGTGTATGACAGCTTGGTGTGAAGATAAGGAATTTTTACAAACCGCTGCTCTTTAAAAAGAATCTCTTCAGTCTACTGAAGTAACGAGGATAATATAAAAGTGGAAACCCCAAGTTTTATGTCTGTTGAAACTGAGTTTCCAACACTTTGTGTCTGGACTCTCTGAAGCATTACTATACTCACCCTTTGGATGCAAACAGAGCAGCCCAGCTTTCGAGGAGTGTGTTTGGAAAGTTGGCAAACTTCCTGTAAGTCATGCCAAAGAAGTAAATTGTATGTTTTGTCTGCTACAGTGTAAGTGGGCCATAGTTCTGTTGTGAACAGATTTAGCTGGCAAACTTTGTTAACTGCAGACAGCTTGAGCATTACACCATTGGAATGGCAGGTGCCCTGTCTTGGTAACACACACTGAAGAAATTGTACCAACAGCAAAACCCTGGTGCTGTTTTGTTGTGGGGTTGGTTTTTTTTCCTTCTCTCTCTCTCTTTTACCTGCCCACTGAAAGATTACTTTTATTATTTTATTGCCTCATTAGCTCATGCACCTACCCTGGATGTGAAATCTCAACTCCTAACAGCCATATCACCAATGACTTTATTTGCAGGCATTTAGGCAGAAGTGGATGATGAATTGCATGTCATCATTCAAGGTGGAAGTGTTCACATTACAGACAGTCTCATTGGGGATTGGGAACACAGACTGTTATATCCAGGATTGATATGCCTTTTGGGATAAGTAGTTTGAAGTGAAATGTGAATCTACTGTAGAGTATTGAGGAGAAATGTTTGAGGCCTAAGTGATTCGTGGCTGAAAAACAAAGAAAAAGTGCAAGTTCCCGTACTGTTTTTACAGTAATTGCTTATGAGAGCTGAATTCACACTTTTTCATAAAGATCATGCAAAATACACCATTTTTTATTTATAGTGCTGTAGGAGGGCAGAAACTCAACAAGTGTCACTGAACCAGTGCATCCTTGCATTAGATTGCTGAATAACTGATTCTGTAATGTATGGCACCATAAATGGATGAGAAATCTGATTAATTTTGATCTGAGTGCAAGTAGACGTTTGGATATTCAGAGTGTACAGCACCACAGCATGGGAAGAAAACAGGCCCTGTGCTGAGGAATTTCTGATATGTGGGGTTGTGTTCACTGCTGCTCAGGTGTTGGTATTCAGCAGAGCACTGCAACTATTCTAAGGCAAGCTGCACTTGCTGTTCTTATGGAAGTTAGGCTTAGCATCTTGTTTACATTTGTTAAACTGCTTGTAGACTGTCTGTTTGGAAATAAAGGATAACAGTAACATAGATTCCAAACTGTAAAAAGTTAGAAACTACAGTTAGGGTGAATGGTACCTTGGTGAGGAAAGTGCCATGTACTCATTTTTGAGGACCTGTTGTTTCACATCTTTACCTGAATTTTAAATTACTATACATTGTATTATACAGTTGTAAATTATGTATTTAACTCTGCTTTTAAAAGACTAAATTCTAAGCTCAACTCTATAGCCAGAGATTTTAGAATAAATGAAGAACCCTTGATGGTGGCTGTCGTTAACTCCTCACAGATACTGCAAGTCTGGCATATGTAGTAGTGGCTGGTACATGTCATTGTGTGGTCACCTCTTGTAGTGGTGTTGGGAGGGTGGGGATCACTCATGTCATGACAGGAGAATAGGTGGGTTTGACACATGGCACCTTCCAGTACATGAGTTCTTAGGAGGGCCAGAAGGCCTGGCTGCCTTGTGCTTCACATCATTCCTGTGCAGTCAAGTCAAACTTACTGCCTTTCATCAGAGGAGAGGCTTTTCCATTTGATGCCAACAAGACATGCTGGTCTGGGCAAACACGTTTGAAAGAACTTATTAAGGGTGACTGAAAGTGAATATTTGCTGTAGCTTTTTCTGTAGTAGTAGCCGTAATAAAAATTGCACTCACAAAAAGATTGAAAACTACCATTTAACTTTAACTGTAATAGGAGTACAACTCACTTTAGACAAGATTTTTGTCTTTCTCCTAGGCAACAAAATTGGAACGTTTGTCTTTTTAAACTTACTTAGAGGGGAAGCTGGAGTTTAGAATAAAGTTTGAATAATAACTGCTCCTTTATAAAAAACTATTGACTGCTCTTGAAGAGCCCTGAACAGCAGACAAGTAATATTTGCTTGACAAAAAGTTCATATTCGTGAAAACAGATGAACATTAATCACAGAAAGTTGGATCAGCAGCATAATGTAAGAGACGAAATTTACATAATTTTGAAAATTAATCTGAGTATGGTTGAGTTTAAATGATCACAACAGATACTTTTTTCCTGCTGTATATAAAAAAGAAGTCTTGAGAAGAAATTAATGTCATACTTTGCTCTTGTGTTGCAGAATTTGCTTGTTTTACCTTGTCAGACTTCCTCAAAACTATTATTCCAGATGTGCAGGTTGTTGTAAAGATTGGTAAACAGAAGCTGAAAAACAGTAGTTAAGCTCTGATAAGAGTGAAGCAATGATAGGTCCTGGGGGACTGAAAGCTGAGTTTTGGCAGACCAGTGCAGGGATGAGCTACCACCATCTGTGAGGTTCCCAGAAAGTCTGGCTTGAACCACCACTTTAAAAAACCTTACGATTTTTAAGGAATAACATTTTGTTCCAAGTAGGGAAGAATTGTATTTGAGAGTATAGTTTCATACGGGGGGTAGTCAAACTTGCCTAAATGCTGAAAACCTTGTACTAGGTGAATTGTGATCATTTATGAAGTAGTCTTGAAGCAAGTAACAGAGACAGGTAAGGAGGATCTGGGATTTGAAGAAGTTACACACTACAGAACATCTAAATTAGTACCAGCCTGAAACAGCCATTTAATACCCTTATTGTGTGCAAGGAACGTAGTTTGGAACTTGATCACAGAACTAAGCTTCCCAGTGTTCCGGATGTCCTAAACTAAACTTCCCAATGTCCCAAAGTAACTATTCTCCTGTCTGTAGTTTTAAAATATTAAGCTATTAGCAGATTAATTTAGCAGAGGTGATGCAGTAAAGGCGTGGTGAATGCCAACAGGATTATGACATATCCAGTGTAATGGACCATAGATTTGGATTTGGTTATGGTTAAAAAACCCCCAAACCCACACAATCAAAGAAGCACAAACAAACAAAAAGAACACCCCACAAAACACAGCATAGGAAAAACACACATCATAAACCCAAAGGAAATACATGGGCAGGAATATGTTCCACATTCAGAAAATGTAGTATGAGTTGATGCCAGAATTTATCTGTTTAATCCCAGTGAGCCTGTAATCCATATGCTACTGAATTAAATTGTTATCACCAAGAATTTAGAGAATGCAGAATACCTAGGAAATATCTATAAAGGCAAAACTGTAATTTGCTTCTAGTTCATAGTGTAGGAATCTGCAATAGAATTGAAAACGTACATTCTACTTCAGTGCTTTTCTTTATTCAGTTTTCTTGTTCTATAAATAACATCACTAGCATTTGAACTAAAAGTATTTCATAGAAATCTAGCTGCAGCTAAGGGAAAAAAAGAAGGAGAGGGGGGAGCAGGGGGCTACTGCTAAGAAATACTCCAGATATTCAGAATGTCCTGTGTAAACTTCTGGAATTAGGTGGTTTATGCACTCCTTTGCTCCCACCCTCCAATAGATTGTAAACAAATCCTGGGTTCAGGGCAGCTGCTTTGCTGACTGGGCTTTTGTGCAGTCTAGTTCCATCTCTGACTACATTCCAGGAAGTGAGGACAATAGAATAAACAAACAGTGATTAAGAGTTTTTTTAGGGTCTCTTTAGCTCCCTGTTGATAAGTAAAAAAATATATGGCTGCTTCAGCAGTAATTAACCCACTTGAAAAACAAATGTTGTTTCCACAGTCACATTTGTTCCAGCTAGTCTTAGGATATATCACAGTACAAGCAACTTTTGTTTTCCTCAGACTCCACAAGATACATTCATATTTCTACTCTTAAGTATTTTGATGACTTAAAATCTACTATTTAAAATTAATTTGTCATTTTGAAACATGGTATTCTCTTTATTGAGTTACTCTGATAGTATGTGCAAATGAACTTTGTTTCTTCCCTTGATGTAAAATGTTAAGACAGCAGTTGCTTTACCTCTTTCCTTCCCAGTCTCATTAACACTTAAGTAGATAGCCCCTCCTGATAAACTACAGAAAAATAAATTTCTCTTCCCCACATTTGGTATACAGCTTGAAAAAAACAAACTATTGGGATGGTTTCTTTTGTGTGTGTGATCTTTTTTTTCTTATTTTTTTTTTTAAGCAATGGTTCTGTTTTAGAACCGTATTTGAAAAGAACAAATTTTGAAGCAGTTTCACAACTGTTTAAATCACCATGATGGTAACAACATGTATTGAATTGGAAAATTTATCTGGGGGCCTTTGTGCAGTGCAACTAGAAAGGAGCAATATTGGGATGGTCTCTTCATTCTCTGCTACTTCTGGTTTTATTCTTTTCTAGATGTGGTATGTTCCAGAGGCATTCAGTTTTTGATACAAGTCCAGAAAGTGTCAGCCTTCATTGATGATAGTTCTGAGTAGAGGTGAAGATGCCTCCAGCTGGTGCTCTGTGCTTACAGAACATGGGGACTTGAAAAGGCTTCTGGTGTCTTTGTTAACAAAGGGCTGAAAACAAAGACAGGTAGCAGTTGCAAGTGACTGAACTACTTCACAACTGCACTTGAAATATATTTTAGAACTTTAAAATATATGCAAGTATGGAGGAGGACATAGTGATGTCCGGGAAGTAGGGTGGCTGGTTAGTTTATGGGCTGTACTGAACAGGATTTTGGCCTGTTACTGTAATACAGATACTTGTCTTGCAGATCAATCCCTTGTGCATTGATACAGCCACCTAAGGGATGGATCAGATACGCAGATGTTCTGTGTGATGAACTTGCTTTTATCCTGACCTTAATTTCTATCAGGAAACTCATGAGGTGCAGGCTGCTGGCATACCTTTAATTAGATGTAATGGTACATTATTTGTGCATTACTGGAGACTTGGCAGGCATTGAAAAGTTGGATGAGTGTGATCAGGGATCTAAATTTCAAAGTAGCGAACCACTGTATTGCCAGTTTTAGTGCAGGTGATCCATTGGGTGCTGTAATAATTGTCTCAACTATACTGCATTTACTCGATTTGCATTGAATCTGTTAACCTGCAGTCAACAGTTGTGTAGGCATAGAGCTGATGTTGCTTAAAAGTCCACTGAAAGGAAAAAATCACTCTTTTAACCAACCAAGACAAGAAAAACATTCAGTGATTAATTTGTTCTATCAGAAATGTTTTTGCCAGCTCTGGTCAGTTAAAATTTGCCAGAATGGTTTTGTTGCTGTGGGACTTTCTCAGCTAAAAGATGTTCCCTGCTATGTAGCTGTATGCACATATAGCTTTATTCTTTAACGTCCTGATCTTTCTAAATTGATGCATAAACTGGTTTCAAATTTGGATAGCTGCTGTGGAAGTTTTTGGTTGTCCAGGAGATCTAAAAGTGGGATGAGAGCCTTCCATAATTGCACACATGGAACACAAGTCTTTGCTAGCAGCAAGACCTGGGCCTGGATAATACTGTGCCTGGAGGTGTTTGGAGATACTTGGAGAGAAGCTGGTGTTTATTTCAGAGCACTGTGGGGGTCCAGGATTGCTAAATGGCAAAACTGATTTGCCCATCCTCATGATTATTAAACCACTATGATATATTCGCTTTTGTTTAGAGTAAAAACTGACAAATGATACTAAGAAACCTAGGGGGAAAAAAAGAAAACAAAGTCTAATAAACAAAGCCTGAAAATATCCAAACAAGAAAATCCACCTCATCAAAACAGCCAAAGCCTTGAAACAGAGTTTGTCATCTTTTAGAAACAGAACTCTATTTTTACCTTTTTTTGCAGCCATACTTTCAGAACGGAGATTGCCCAGAGACACCCGAGCTGTAGTGCTTTAGACTGTTATTCCACACAGGGACAGTAAACTATGGAAAAGCACAGTTAATGCAAAACAAATGGCTTTGAGAGGTTGGTGTGATTGTTTAATTTATGTTAGCATCCAGACTTGTGCTACAACTGTTTTCATAATTGACTAGGCAGTTTCAAAGTGTTTACCTGTAAAGACTCAAGAATTCATTTATTTATTATGAGCTTGTATGTGTGAGTAATTTAAAAGCCTGGACTGAATTTTATTTTCTTGAACACAAAGACATTTTGGCAATGCAAACTCTGACTCCTAAAGGGAAAAGGAAACTTACGACTTCCGGAGTTGTTTTCTTTCCAGTGTGTTGGCAGAGAAGGTACGTGAAAAACAGAAATTAATGGACTGGGGATAAGAAAGTAACTTGTTTGTATCTTGTTACTGGAAGCCTTCCATGTGATCAAACACTACTTTCAGACAAACTTGTTTTCTATTAAATGAAGTTTAATTTTGAAGTAAGGTCCTGTTTAGTTGTCTTTGTTATGCATATAATGACATAAAACCTACAGTAATTTAAAAGCTTGTATATATTAGTACAAAATTTTCTTTAGAGAGTATGTGAAATACATACTTCTGTGGCTGTGTTTATGAAGAGGGAAATTAAGCTGAAAAATAAATGTGATGTATGAATATTGAAGTGCCAAGTAAATATTGTCATTAACAGCCTGGAGATTAACCTGATCGTGACAGACATTGACTGTTTTGAAACAGTTGCCAGGGAGAGTGGAGAATATGATCATGTAATAAGTGATTTCTCTAAGCCTTAGGAAAAAGGGCCATGCCTTTCATTGGTATGAAACAAATAGCTGAGAAGATGACTTAATTCTTTCATCTGAATACATGTAAGAGGTGACAAAAAGAACAAGGAAAAATCATTACTAGAATAACTTCACAGATAAATAACCATTTCTGTGCTGTAATGCTCTGAGGAGAGAATGTCACAAAATGGTAAAATTGGCTTTGGGCAAAATGTCGATAAATCTCACGCCATGTTCTTAATCTGTTGGAGTTACTTTGACCTTGTCCACATCACTGTTCTAAATGTGTCTCTGGCTTTGACTACTCATCTGGAAATGGTGCTTGAAATACTGAAAGGTCACTAATGGAATTTTGTCCTGCAATTCTCCATGTTTGAAAAATGTCTTTAGTGAACTTTCAAAGCGACCTATAATTAAAGCAGCATGTCAGTTTATATCAGATACGTCGAAAGACAAGGTTAAATGAAGGTGTTTTAGGTACATCTTGAAATAGGCTTTGAACAATAACAAAATATCTGAATTTAGCTTCAACCATTTGAAGTCTGCCAAGCTGACTTCAAGCTTATTGGTAAGATGTGCTCTTTCTGAGCACATTTGGTGTAGGAGGAGGTTTGACTTTAGATTAGCACACAGTTGGCAGTGTACTAGGCTAAGTATAATCTAATTGACATGTGATGTTTGCACACACTGTTACACCCTGATAGAAGTTCAGCTGTGTTTCATGATTTCTTTGTTTCTGTCTCTGTTGTAGAAGTAGTGGATGTTTTGGGGTTTGATCCTGTTCCTTTCAAAAATGTAAGTTTTTCTTGAACTTAACCCTGTTCATAAATTTTTGAAAGGATGACACTTCTGATTTCTGTCCTTCCTTATCCGGTAGGTATGAGCTTTTCCCTTGGGAGGGTAGGTGGTACTCTTAAAGCTGGAGCTCAGTCTCCGTGTTGTCCTCTTTTGTGGCTGTGACAGAGATGTTGATTTGATGGGTGCAAGCACACTGTTCTTGCGCAGCTTTTCTGTTTTCTTTAGTGTTGCTGATTCTGGTAGTAACTGAGCCTTCTGCAGTCTATTGCTATAGGTCTTTTTCCTTTCCTCGGCTGCTCTTTTTTTTTTTTCCTCTTTACCCCTCTGTAAGCTGTACTCAAAGTTCTTTCGACTAGCCATTCCCTGTTTGTTTCTTCTGTTGGAAGAAGTGTTCTTATTTAATAAAAAATAACGTAGTAATCAAAAAGCAAAGTCTGACATCTCTGCCAGAACCTGAGGTTCAGAAATGTTTACAGCTGGCCTTTCAGATGGCATGAAATGGTTAAGTTTTGGGACACCTTGTTGTTCCTTCCCTTCCCTCTCTATTCAGGTGTTGGCATCAAGAAATGAAGAGATCATGCACTAAGCTCATTCAACCTTGCTTCAGTAGCATCAGCCAAAGCATTGGTATTCTAAATATTGAAAACTATGGTTGGTAACTGTGTGTGGTAAATCTCAAGTAAGTAATGGAGGTTGGAAGAGCAAGAAAAGCTTTTTTTAGTAGCTATTGAAACCCAGTGGGAGGAGATTGCATGATCTGCTGTTTTTCTGTTTGGCATATTTTATGAATACACACAGTCTACAACTCAGATGGTGCAAACTGTTGTCTGTGGTTCTCCAGGATCATAATGACAGTTCCATGTGACCCCCTTTCTAATGAGGGATGTATGTTGGATTAGGATTGCTGTCTTCACTGGCATGCAGATTTTTAAATTTTTGCTATTTTTCTGTAAACCCTTTTATCTCCATGATGTGAAAATTGATAAAGAATGATGAGTTATTAAAAAGTTGTGTTAATCTCATGTTGATGCCAAATTGAGATTGCTTGTGAGAAAAAATTGTCTGGATGATACTACAGTAGATGGGATAGAGACCCAAGTGTTTAAGGGGTAGAAGCATAACTGGATTAATTATAATTTAGATTTAAGTAGTGCTTGGCTTTGTTTTGAGTTCTCCACTAGGTATTATTAGGCCAAAAGTGTGCTAAACTAGTGAACTTACCTGGTGCTAATGGGAAAAAACCCTAACCTGTTGAGCTGAGTTGTTCTTCTTACTTGTTTTGTGTGCTTAGGTTTTCTAAAACTTGTTTAGTCTGCTTGCTGTAGGAGAATAAGAGAGTAATAGTTCAAGTTTCAAAAAACACTTCACATTCACAGGTATTCTTACTGATCTTAAGCAGTGTCCAGTGTCTTGGCTTCTAACACGCTGCATTTCGTTCCAAGAATCCAGCTCAGCTGCCTGTGGAGTAGTTCCAGTGCATATAACCATGTAAAGCAAGGGTTGAAGAAATGCCATGAAGTGAATTGTTCTGGTGGACTTGATTCACCATCTGATCCTGGACAATCTGCCTCTTTATGGAACTTCCAACAGCAGTATTGAAAGATTCAGAGAGGAATTGCATATAATAGTTAGCATGGTTCACTTGATGGCTTTTCAGGATTGTTATTGCAAGTGTCTCTTTGGCCTGTCATTTCCAGTGAGTTGTCATGTACCTTTTTTGCTAAAAACTCCATGCTGTGATTCCTGAGGCCTCTTCAATAACATTTTGTGCCGAAAAAAAGTTGGGTTGGGTTGAATCAGTAGGATCACAGTTCTTGTCCAATTGTTTTTGCAAGGAAAAGTTTATGTTCGTTTTCAACACTGGTAACACTCTGCATAAGTGACACCAAAAATGCATCTTCAAGTCTGAAAAATATCTGTGGGAAGCACGCAGAGATTTTTTTCATTTTTACTCCAGGCCCATAACCTTATGATCGGTGGTTCATATTAGGATTCCAGCAGAGAATTGTTTTGCTTGCAACAAATTCTGTTAAAAGTACTGCTGCCAGCTTGATTGTTAGGTTGATGTTGACTCCTCCAGTATTAACCTCTGGGGTTTTTTTGTTTTAGCCTAGTTTGGACTCAGTGTTAGCTGGGTTATTTTACTCATGTTTCATTTGTTCTGTGCTTAATTCTGTTTCAAAGAGAATGTCCATGATGGCAGCAGAGTTCTGTTTACACAAGTTTAGACGACGCTGGAAATGACTGGCCAAAATGTCTGTTAGTTGTTGAAAAAACTACAGTAACACTTGATGTTTGTCACAGTAAGAGGTGCCTAAGCAAAGAAATTACTCTATAAAATATTACCTGTACAGATCAGAGAATCAAATACCTAAAGTATTAGAAACATTAGTAATCCTTTTAGAGTTGGTTGTACCATAAGGCTTCTTTATATGTGTTCTGATAGTCTGATTCTTAATTATGATTTTCTTTAATCCCGTATTAGCGTGTAGTAGCTTCTTAAATGATCATATTTTTACCTCAGAGTAAACCCTAAGATTTTTTCTTTACTGCACATACTTACTTATTCTTTAGTTTTTACTGACTTTTCACAGTGGCCTATCAGCAGAATGTTTTTCTTTACTTTTTGACCAGTATTTTATTACTGTAACCGTGATATGTATCTGACCTACATAAATAGCACGTAGTGGTGGCGTTTAATGAGAAGACCAGAATCATCAGTATCTAATGCCGTTTTATATTTATACGTAGTGTATTATGGAAGTCAGCTTTAGGCTGCATGCTGAGCATTTGGGGGGGTGGGGGTTTGTACCACTATGAGAAGTTCTGGATTTATATTCTGGTGGTTAAGCCAGATAGTATTCACTATTCCCTTAGTTGCCTTTTTATTTTTGTTTGTTTGTTTCTTTGTTTAAATCACTGTCTTGGAACAAAAAACACTATGGAAATGAGTATTTTCTGTGACAGTGGTTTTGCTAGAATTTGTATTCCTGACAAACTCAGATCCTGAAGATTTAAACAAAAACAGTAGCTCAAGCTACCATTTGGATTTGTTTTGAGCTATGTGATTTTAAAGTGCACTACATTTTTCTGTATATGGCTGTTTTAACGTGGAAAGGATTTTAGTGCATTCTGTATACTTGAACAGAGAAAAATTGGGTTAGCTTGCCTAAAGAGTACCTGTAACTTTGTCTGGGACTCACTTTGCCATGCTTTCCGTGATATAAATGACAGTCAGTCTCTAAACTGTCAACCTGAATTTTCACTAAATGACTGGGCTCTTTACGAAGCCTCCTGCTTTTCAAATGGGCCTGCAAGAAATCCCTTTGCCTTCACCCTCAATTCGTGAAGATTCTAGATGAGCAGATGAGGCTTATTGTGGAGATTATGTTTGGCTACCAGCATGACTACCAGTTCTGTGAACTCTTCCACGTTCTTCTAGGCTTTCTTAGAAGTGGAATGCTGACTTGCTAAACTACAGTTGCATTCATTCAAATAACATTTCATAAATGTTCCTTTTTTTCTGCCTTACTTCCTTTTTAAGTTATCTGCTTTAAGTAATTGTATTAATTGATTTTTAGGACAAATGGATCAAAACCTACCAAGAGCAATTTCAGTGCCTGTTAAGTCCACCATTTCATGGAATCAATGAGAGCAGAGAACCATTCCATATAAACCCCATCACAGGACTGGCAAAAAAATTACTGTATTTGAGCTTCACTAATTTTCTTCTGTGTAGCAAAGCTGTTTCTGAAGACTCAGCAACCCCATCTAATTCTGGATGGCGATGCTGATCAAAATGATCAATGTGGACTTACTGCAGTGATCTCAGTAGCTAAGTGGATTTTATGTTATGAAATAGTTCAGCTTCTGTAACAAATAAAGAAGGTTGGTTATAAAACCTGTAAGAAACTCGAGCAGCCTGTTAGTTGCCTTTATGTTCCCTAAGGGAGATAATCAAGTAGAAGTGTATGAGGTAACTGTTGACTGCTGTTCTTCATAAAAACAACGATCAAGAAGTTCCTGGACACCATCAGATGATGTTCAGGCAAGTGGAAGGAAAGCAAAAGAAGAATCCATATATGGTTTACCATGACGGTTTATCTGGAACTTTGCAATACTGTTTCTCTGCCAAAACATGTCACTTAAAAGGAGTAGTAAAATAGAAAATGCAGAGTAATAGTTAGACCACGGTATGATATGACCAAGACCAAGAGGTCATATCCTAGCTGTGCCATTAAATGACTCAAATAAGAACTCTCAGTCATTTATTACATCCAATTTTGTGGTGCCTCCCAAGAATGGCAGGTGGAGCTCAAAAGTTTGAGTGGTGGCTTCAGTTAATTCAATGGGGAAAAAAAAGCATTGACGTGATTGTAAACTTCAACATAAAAGCTTTAAAATTGTCCTTCAAAACCTTACAGTATTTAAGCAGTTGAAAATAGTGTGAATATACAGAGCTGTGTTAACAGCCCACTTCGTAGTTCAAACTATTACTAAGTGTGATTTAGAATCTGGGTGAAATGTTTCAAATAGTCACATCTGCTGCTTTGGAGAATCAGTTTTCTGTTAGCAGAACTTTTCCACAGAATAGGAAGTATTTTTAATCTTTGTTTATTTTTCTTATCCTATAATTTACCTAGGTACTAGAGATCAGAAAATATACTTGAAGCTGTATAAGCATATAAGAATATATCCCACTGTAAGCAAGTTGCAGTGCTTGAGATGGACCTAGACTAACCTTACAGGAGTTGGGCTTAAAAAAATAAAGCACCCCTCCAAAACCCAACAGCCAACCCTTTAAAAAGAGGAAAAAAAGCTCTCAACCAGACCCACACCAAATAAAAATGTCTTCTATACATCAGATACTATTTTAGTAATAGTCTGTGCTTATATTTACTACTGTCCTACCAAAGACTCTGGGACAGGAACCTAGCTAAAGGATGTGATTCACTTCTGATTTCTACAGAAACTCGTGTTTCTGGTTTTGGTTTTCTCTTGCAGTGTTCTTACAAAATAGGAACAAAAGCCTGGAAGGCCTTTTCAAAGACATGTCATTGACTGCCGTAGTGGAGACTCTTGTTCCTGAGGCTTGTGATTTCTCTGTTACAACTAGCTCCGGTCTAGCTTTTTGCTTATCTTATCTAAAAGCTGTTTCAGCTCTGTCTGGGACAGTGGCATTCCTCCTGTAGTTTCTTAAAATTCCTACTTCCTTTTGAGGATACATACAAGCAAGTTAGTTTGCAAATATGCCTTTTGACTTAAAAAGCAAACCGAAGCTGAATTACTAATAAGCTGACTGTCCTGTAAACAACTCCTAATTATGCTCAAATATTTTGGTCTCTTGCATAATTCTGCTTGAGGGAACTTCCTTGCTGGGTTCTTAGGAAAATAGATGCTGTTGCTGTATGACTATAAAGCGTGAACTGAGAATGGTATCTGTTAATGCTTACTAAATAATTACAGCCTGCTTTCATAGTAGTCTTTCAAAACTTGCCCTGGTTCATCTTTGTTTTGCTGTGGGGTTTTTTTATCCAAGTAGTTTGTTTGTAAAATTTAGTACTGCATGCTGCAGATAAATGCAGTGAATTCTCCCTGAGATTCTTGTAGGTTTTTAAGGTAAACTTGCTTATCAGTGTGTGTGGTGTGTGTATACAACCACAGTAGTTGAGCAGGGATTTTCTTTGGGCAGGGGCTCATGTGAGAGTTCTTGCATTTTAATTGTCTGTGCACACTTGCAAACAGAATAAACGATGTTTAGTGCTGTACAGTGTTAAGTTCCTTGTATTCTAACTGATGAAAGGAAGAGTTATGCTTTTTTGCTTGCTTGTTCAAGCTTCAAGAGCTCTGATTAGCCATCCCAGACAGTGTATGGTGTCTGAGGTTGCACGCTACTTCTGGACCCTCCAAGTTCATATCTTTGTACTTTACTGCCCATTTAGAACATCAACTTTTATTCTATTGGTTTACTGCACTTGCCTTCATCTTTGAGCTAATTAGAGGGAAAATGAGATATTGTTTTGTTTCCTTCTGATCACAAGAAGAGATTCTAACTTACTGACAAGACACAATTTCCAGTCCGGTGTTTACAAGTGTGATATCTGTGCGTAAGTGATAGTTATCCCTGAAAGCACCTCAACACCGTTCCCAGTGGAGTGGCAATGACCGATGATGACGTCTTCACAGTGTCTTGTCCAGCAAAGTGTTGATGATGGCTTTGCTGTGACGTGTGGGCGTGCATTTAAGGCATACAACCCACAGATGATAGTTTGGCTCCCATGCCGTGCTCTGGTGGAGAATCAGCTTAGTCTTCTAAAAAAGCCTATTAATGGCAGCCCTTAAGCGCTGTTAAGAGCATTGTGGGATAAATGAGTTACAAACTGACAGTGATGGAGCACTAAAGAGAGGGCTTCTTGAAAGGTGTAGTGTCACCTCTTGTATGATAAGATGCTAACACAGGTGCTGTTGTGAGTTAATAGTAAAATGGGTGTTGTTACTCTCTGTGCCTCTGCAGTCAGCTGCCTGTTTGCCTTCTTTGTGGCTCCATTATCCTTGATTTTTGAAGGATGACACTTTCATTTACGTTCATAATTTTGGAAGTATAGAAAGCTATCAGTTCAACTTGGTTTGTGCTTCTGAGTGCATTTTGGTCAAGGAGGTCTTAACAGGCATCAATCCACTAAACAAGTATTTCATGTGTACAATAGAATTAGATGTTCAGCCTCTGTGAGCAACAGAAAATGTCATGTGTCCTGTATTGCTGGTGCCCAGTGCCAGCAGGTAGTTGGTGGGAATACTGAAAAGGATAGAGGACTTCTGTTCCACTGGATTTTGTTACAAAGTTAGTCTAGTATAAAAATACATAGCTTTGCCTCTATTAGCTTGTACACATACAGGCTTTTAGGCTGTGACAGTCTCATGACCTAGATTTGTGTTTGCTCAAGCTTGAATGAACCAGTTAAGAAATATCTCCAGGGAGACAGACTTTTACTAAATCATGGCACAGCTTTGCTTTTAGCCATAGCACTGGCGGTGACAACTTTCCTTTAACTGGGTGGTGTGGTGCATGTTTGGCAATGTCAGCGATGGCTGTTGCACATTTACCTGGTTTTCACATGCAGGTGGTTTTGGGCTATGTGTTACCTCAACACTCTATTGGCAAGGATGTGAAATGAAAGGCAAAGAAATGCTCATACCCTCATAGCATTGAGCTGACATTTTGCATTCTCTGTTTGCTTAGCACTGCAGTTGGAAATACACAGATAAAGTCATGGCTTCATCAGCTCAGACACCACAGATATGAGGGTAGGAATTAAGCCAGATGAGTAGGTGAGTGATCAGGGAGGTCAGTGTGCACTAACTGGATTCCCCTCTAAATCCCCTTTCTCCCATGCATCTTTATTCTGCTGTTTTATTTTATGCTTTTGGCTTGATGATAGTTTCCTGTTGAAATTGTGTGATGCAAGCTTCTGTCCTTGTCAGTATTTGGAGAAACAGCCATTTACCTTGTGTTACATGTCTCTTGAGAGGCCTTGTAAAATGCTTCTTGAGATAACTCTGCTGCCCCTTGCCTTGGTCTGTCTCTATGTACAGCAGCTGATGAGGATTTAATTGTAGTGTCAGTGCCACCTTCCCAGTCTAGCAGAGCTGGGCTCTCAGGTACAATTTAGTTTATTGGGGTATCTTTTCTGGAATTCCTGTAATTGTGGTTTTATTATGTTATGAATCTCAGCAAGATATTGTGGAATGGAGACCAGTTTTTTACATTACCTGAGGCTCACATTCAGAGTATTGATTTGACTTGTGAAGTTTTCAGTAGTGTAGAGTTGGATCCTACACTGATTTAGTACTAGCTTAATGAGACTGACAAAAAATCATGGAAGCTTTCTAACTAGGGCAAGTCTGAACTTGATCATAAGTGTGTCATCTATCTCAGTGCTTTTAACATTTTAAGATAGACACATTCACAAAGAGCAGACAACTCATTTTTGCATACTGCTACAGAAGGCTTTTTAGGGAGCTGGTTGGGAAAGCTGTTTGTTGGTGAAGCAGAAGTGGAACAAGGAATTTTGAGAGTAAATCCATGCAAAAACTGTTCATTTACTATGGTAGCACAGCCAGTGTGTAGAAATTACTGCTTAGTTAGAAAAAAACTTTTCTAGAAATTACTTTTGGGACTGATAGAGGAAGAAGTGCAGTAGGATATGAACAAATTAGTTTGTTACTCAGCTTTGGCAGTCCTGGTTAGTTCTGTTTTGCTCCTCTTGAATGACACCAGGAGGAAAAGCAATTTTAAATTAATTTTCAGCGGAAATTAAGGGTGGGCGTGTTTTGGTGTCAACTTTCTTCCTGTTAATTTAGGGACATTTCTCAAACAAATATATTGGGGGTTTTGTTTGAATTATTAGGTTTTTATTTGCAATAGGCAATTTACAGATTTATTTCAGGGAAAATAGACCTAAGATCTTTTAATATGTGTGTTTCATCAGAGAACCTTTTTTTTGTATTAAATGTTCAAATTGTTTCACTGAAAATACCTACTTTACAAGATATGAAGAGATGTTTCATTTTGTAAATATTGGTCCTTAGAATTTCAGAAAGCTTTTTTAATGAAGAGAAATTATGAAAGAAAAATATTTTAACAGTTCGTGGAATATGTATCTGCTTCTAAGTCCACACCTTTTGTAATTTAATAGTAACAGCATCCTAGCTCTAGTGAGAATGTGTCCAGGCAGGGAGCTTTGGGGAAGGATACAGTAACTCAGCTGAGGCTTGCAGAAAGGCTGTGCAAATGGAGTGGAGGTGTCTGCTCAAGCTTTGTCCTGCTGAGGTACAGGGACCAGAGCCCATGGTGACCCAGCTGGGACAGTGTTTCCTTCCTGCTCCTGTGCTGGAGTGTGCTCCTGCCATAGATGTTCTGGCTAATCATGTATAATCACTCCTTAACCCAGAGGCACATATTCCTCCAGCTTGAAGTTACTTATTGCTTGTTCTACTTTTCAGTCCTTTATAACCTCTTCGGATAATATCTTACTATCTTACCTTATATCTTATTACCTTGGATAATATGTGCTTGAAGTATTTGTGCTTGTTTGCTTTGCTGGCAAGGTATCTCTGTGAGCACACCCAGGCCTGCTCATTTTAATTCAAGCACTGGTTAGACTTCTGTTTTGTTCAGATTTTCCAGAACATGAGCACTGTGATGGTTCAGCTCAAGGCCTTGACATGCACACTGTGATATGTATCTGCAGGCACTGGGTTCTCTGAGTTATCATCTATGGTTTTTTTAAGAGCTTGAAGCTGCTGCTGTCTCTCCAAAAGCTGTCAGATCCATAATTTATTATTCCAGTCTTTCACCTTACAAGAACAGATCAGTCACAGTCTGATTTAGAAATTTCCTACCTCATTACCTGCAGAGAATTAGACAGTACCAGGCAAACCATTTAATGTAAAATTCTCTTAATTTCCAGCATCCTTTTAACTTTTGGTCAGCCATTCCATGGACTGAGTGGTTTTGGGTGAAGCACAGAGTCTGTTACTTGCACAGAGAAATATTTAAATGTGGTGTGAATCAATGTATAGAAGGTAAAGGGAGCCTGGAAGATATTTTCCCTTTGTTTTTCTCTGTGATCTCAGCCCTTTTTCTTGACCAAGTTCTTAGTTCTTTTGAGAAAAAACAGCTGTCCTGTTCTGGATGTTACCCAGGAGATGGAAACTGCCTGTACCGTTTATTACTGAAAGCCAAGTAGGGAGATTTAGAGCCTGAGGATAATCTGGAAGAGGCAAATGAAAACCTTTCTCTTGAGTTTGAGAACACAGTGTTGGAGGAAACTGATAAGTCATGAACTCTTTTCATAAGCTCTTTTTCAGATGAAGCATTCTTTGGTGCCTCTGAAACCAAGAGCACTGAACTGGAGGAAACCAGACCGTTTAAGTCCTTCTGTCTTTGAGATGAATTTGACCCTGAAAAGAAAGGAGTGTCAGTGCGAGGACACAGTAACAGGTTCCCAACTTGTTAAAGTGCATTAAAGATGTCAGGGATAAATTTGCATGTCTGTTTATGTAGGGAAGGGGAAAAATATTCTTTTGCGGAGTGGAGAACTTAAGTTGAAAACTAGTGAAAGGGAGAACCATCCCTATAAGTAGTAAAAAGAAAAATAAAAATGGAGCAGTTTACCTACGGATGCTGTGGATTCCATTTCAATGGAGTTTTGTCAGAATGGATTAAATGAGCATCTGGCAGGGACAGCATAGGGATGCATCATTTTGCAATGCAAGGCACTATGCTAGGCTGACGTTTGAGGTGCCTTCTGACACACGTGTTTATGGTTTATGTGGTGCACAATCACAAAGTGAAAATATTAACAAGCTGAGAACCTAAACAATGTACTTCTAAAAGAACGTTCTCTAAGAAACAGGACCTCTGCTTGTTTTTAAGTTAGCCGGTGCAGCATTGGGTCACACAAACAGGAGTACACCTTGCTGCTAGAAAGCTATGGCCCGGTTGCCTTTACTGAAACCTGGTGAGATGAATCCCATGGCTGGGGTGTGGCTCTCGATGGCTACCTGCAGTTCAGAAGGGAGAGGAGGAGGGTGCCAAGAGCTGTCTCTGAAGAACAGCCATGAGCAGGTTGAAAGCCTGCAGAGTCTCAGGCAACAAAGAGAACCTCGTGGCTGGTGTCTGCTGCAGGCTGCCCGATCCAGGGGAGCCTGTTTACAAAGTGCTGGCTCCAGCAACAGGTGGCATTACGGGCCCTCGTCCTGCTGAGGGACTTCATCCACTCCTGCAGCTGCTGGAAAAGTAGCACCGTGAGCTGTAGGCAATCCAGGAGACTCAGGGAATGCATGCAGGGTAACCTCTTACAGCATTATTACAGGTAATAGACAGCCCTTCCAGAGTGAGTGCAGTACTGGACCTGGTGGTGACCAATGGGAGCTAACTGGGAATGCCAAGGTTGGGGGTAGTCTGGCCTGCAGTCACCAGGCACTGGTGGGGTTGGCAGTTGCGAGGGATATGGGTCATATGTAGGGTAAAGTCAGGCCCCTGAACTTGAGGAAAACAAACTTCCAGCTCTTCAAGTTAGTCAGTAGGATCCCCTGGGAAATTCCTATTTAAAAACACACGCATAAATTTATGCAGAAATTATTTGGGGATTCTAGTGCATTCTGTATTTATGGAGAAAGGATTTAAGTTCTGAAGAGTTCTTGGAGATCATTGTGGAAAGTCTAGTGATGGAAGAGAGGTTTGAACTGTTAAAACAGCAAGGGAAGACATTGAAGACAAAACCCAGACTATCTACAAAATCAAACAATACAAAAAGCATCTGTAGCTTCCTGTTTCTCTAAAAAAATGCCGTCAAATTTAGTGTAGTTTCTGAAATAGAACTGAAATGAAAAATAACTCATTCTTGAAGCTCTTGTAGCTGTGCAACAGGCTAAAAACATCTAGCAGATCTAATGGAGACTTGAGAAAAACCATAACACTGTATTGCACACGTCAGAATCTTCAGGGAAGAGTAGTTATGTGCTAAGAAAATCCTACTTTTGATGAAGCAGTTATCTTAAGCTGTTGGTTACCAGCAAGTCTAAATGGTCTAATAAAAATGTGTGATGAGAGAAAAATAATTTTATGTCAGCAGTAGATATGTTGGCAGTATACCCAATAACTGTATTGTTTTTCTATGCACCATTTCAACCTACCTCAAAAAAAAGTATGAACATTTAGTATGTGTACACAAGTTTTCAAAAAGGGATTTCCATTACACCAAGAAAAATACATGTTTTGGATAGTTTCTAGCTTGTTGATACTAATGAGACTTCATATAGAAGTTCATTTGAATAAATCTAATTCTACTGAACTAGTTTCATTTGTTTAATGAAAAGCTGAATCTATTAAATTATTAAATTGAAAACTGTAAGCAACAATGCCATTACTGTTTTTTCAGGTACTTTAGTAGGCACTTGCAAGTGACTTGGCACCATGGTAGCCCTTTCCTTGAAGATCTGTGTCCGTCAGTGCAATGTAGTGAAGACGATGCAGTTTGAACCATCCACTGCCGTGTACGATGCCTGCAGAGTTATTCGTGAGCGAGTGCCAGAGGCTCAAACAGGGCAAGGTGGGTTCCTGAATTTGTCCAAAGTCTGTTCATTGCCTGAACTGAAAATAGATATAAACCCATGGGGGCTCTTTACTTTGTCCTGTTCCTGTTTTGTTTTGTTGTTGGTTTTTTTTTTTTTTAATTTAAATTGTAAGGCTCTGAAGTGAAAGGAAACAAGTGCAAACAGATTTTTAAGTGACAGAAAGTAGCTGAGTTGTCTTTCTTCCTTTTCTCCTGACAAAGGTTTTCCCACAATGGATGTTTTTTGTGAAATTTTGACTTCTTAAATAAATATCTTGTTTGCCTAAAAGATGAGAAGTTGCTCTGCTGCTTGGAGAGCAATTTTTTTGGTATTACCTACTTAAAGCACTGTTTCTGGCAATGTTTTCTAAGAAAATCTGGGCAGACTTATTTTGTGCCTCATCAAAGAAGAGAACACAAATTACAAAAGAATGGCTGGATACCTGCAAAATGTGCAAAGAGAAATGTTTGGAACTGGTTAATAACTAAAATTATCACCATGCTGTGCATACCACAGTTACCATGGTGCTACATGTTAATCAAATGTAACTGTCTCTGTACCTATTGAGCAAATTAGGTGAATGCAGACTGGGAAATACCATGGGCAAAAGGTCTGGTTTTAATGTAGTCAAAGTTGTCAAAAAATTCAGGTACTTCAAAGCCCTTTGGTGCTGTGTTGCATATAATGCTACTGGAATGTAATTCTTAAAGCAGGTTGTTTATTGAGGTTTAAGCTCTCCACCTTTACAACCGTTTCAAAAATCTTGTCTGAATTGTTAGAAAAACTTGCTAGTAATGGACTTCATTACTATTACTCAGAATTCCTTCTGCTTTGCAGGAGTCCTTTGGAAGTCTAGTTACAGAGCTTCAGTTTTCAGATAAAAGCTGTACATTCTTGCCATGCTGGTCTCTCAAGGCAGAGCTTGTAGACAGCTGTTGAATTCAGACGTTGAGTGATAAATATCCCTGAACATCATGAACCTCAAAGAAAAGCCAAGGAGTTCTCAGATTTTATAGTAGGGCTTTTCCTTTATTTATTATTGCAGTGCAATTACAAACTTCAAAAAGCCTTATGAAGTTGAGTGATGAACAGGAATGTTTCCAAGATATCCTTTCCCTTTCTTGGTGGCTCAGAAGACTCACCGTAGTGCAGGATAGTTGATAGACTTGTTCTGCACAACAGCAAATGCTCTTGTGGCTATCAGCTGTGCACATTTCACTCCTGCCAGAAGCCTGGTCCCAGCACGAAGGTGGCCATGATTTTCATGTGCAAGTTGCACAGCTCCTGCGATTTCATTACCGGGTGCATGCCCCACAAATGAGTATCAGAGCAGTCTGTGCTTCCTTGGTACTTCTGTGCTCTGTGCAAGGCACTTTGTTTCTAAAGGTCACAACCTATTTATAGGCACAAATTCTAAAATCTTAGCGATGTGATTCTGTATTGCATCTGTATCATAAACATTGCTGTATGTACAGATGACTTGACCTTTCAGGGGAGTTTTTAATTAAGATCCCCAGGGAAAGTTTTTCATCTTATTCAGTTGTTTTTGGAAGGACTCTTCCTTTAAAATTGTGTATTTGTAAGTCAGTCACACTTTTATTAATTAAGTGTAAGGTCTTTTATATAATTGCATAAGTAGTTGTGTGTTTAAAGTAAATGCTACTAAATGTAAATTATTGCTATGCGTGGCATTTAAGGATGAAATATTATCCAAAAATTGTAGGTATTTTTACCTGTTTAAAGGGTCCTGACACAACAGCTGAAAGTAAACAAGGTAGGGCCCAGAGCTGCTCTAGCAGACTGTGCACTGCTGGCCATGAGAAGGGGCATTAGCTTAACCTGCAGAACTCCAAACAGAGCAGGCTCAGCTGCTGAAAGGTTGTTTGTTGTTTGTGAAGTACAGTCTGTATTGACTCTTCATGCATATGGATAAGCCTTAAATTAAGTCGTGATACTTCATTTTGTGTATCTGGAGTTTAGTCTTTGAAACCTAAGCCTGGGTTTGTTTTGGTTTTGTGTGGCAATGAAAACTTTATCATTTACTTCTGAAAGAATCAATTGACATTGTTTAGCCTTCAAAAGATGCAAGTTTTTCCTGTGTTTGTTGTGGATATAATTCTAGAAGCCTTGTATATTTTTAAATACCTAAGCCTGAATCATCTACCAGATAGATTCCCAAGTTTATAATAAACTCATTCTGCCGAGGGTTGAAAGCAAACTGTGTTTTGAAAATAGAACTGCTGCTTGAAATAGTACACTATGGTTAAGGCCAAACTTGCTTGTATTTTTGGTTAGTCAATTCCAGAGCAGGACCTGTGAGCATTTAAAAAACGTTGTCTCAAAGAAAAGTAGTTACAAATATAATGCACAGTAGATGTGTGACATGTGAAGAGGTGACAGTGAAGCTTTTGTTCAAGTCTTCTATAAAGCCTGATGTACCCTCCTATCTGCTGCTAAACTAAATATTTCATGAAGCACAGAAAAAAAATTCTACCCGAGTTTATTAAGAATGGAAGCTAAGTGTAATGTAGGCTTAACCCTGAAGCTGAATAGCCCTGAATAAAACCACGTTGGCTTTACTAGGTTTGATATTTTTCAATGTGTCTCTGTCTGTTCTGTTCTGCAGCTTCTGACTACGGATTGTTCCTGTCAGATGATGATCCTCGCAAGGGTATATGGCTGGAGGCTGGAAGAACACTGGATTATTACATGCTGAGAAATGGGGTATGGTGCAAGTCTGTTTCTTCCTTTACCACCATGTTCTTAAAAATTTGTTTACTTAATAGCAAGAAGAATGTTTAGCATTTGGAGGGGTAGGAGGCTCTTGAGCCTGTTCCTGAACTTGACCTAGTCCTTTTCCTTGCTGTGCCTCAGATGTCAGTTTTTTCCTGCATCAGGTTGTGACTGAGAGCTACTGTGGTCAGTAGTGTCTTCATAGAATGATTAACAGAAAGTTGAAAACTAACTTCTGTTATATGCTTTATATTTGAGGTGACCTTGTGTTAGAGTTGGTTTCTTGTATAGTTGTGGTGGTGAGGTCATACTGGCTCACATTCTGGCCAGCTTGCTACAGCCACAGGGCGTTGCAGTCCTTTTGAAATGCTGGACTTGGTTTTGCAGAAAAAGGCACTTTGGTCTATCTTGCCCTGACAAGGTCTTACCACTTAGGACAATTCTTGAAAAATTACATTGGCAGATCTAAAAGTAGACACTTCTCAAGTTTGTTAAATGAGTAAGTTGCCTGTTCTGTAACAGAAGAAAAATCCAGCTTGGAGAGTGGGAAGGGAATCCTGTTTTAGGCATCTAAGGTAGTGCATTGGCTTGTGGTGGCTTCCAAAAGCATTTTGAAACAGTTGTGTTTATTTCCTAGGATATATTGGAGTACAAAAAGAAACAGAGACCTCAGAAAATACGTATGTTGGATGGTTCAGTGAAAACAGTCATGGTGGATGATTCTAAAACAGTCGGAGAATTGCTGGTTACCATTTGCAGCAGGATAGGTAAGATTCTGGGACCCACATGCTTAAGAACTTTTTTTTCTGCCATATTTAAATTTTGATTGTTAGGACGTTATGTGTCTAGAAATTGGCACATGTGAAAAATTTAAACTTGTTTCAAGTTACTGTTTACTAAACACTTTCTTGAAACGCATTGTCCAGGTTTTATCAAGGTCTGTAGAGAGTCACCTGTATCCTTAAACTTCAGGATTTAGCAGTTGAAGGCACAAAGTTATCCAACAGTACAGGTACCAATTTTTTATTGTACGTTACATTTACGTACTCTTTCCTGCAATGGGGTAGAGATTTAGAACTGAATTTATACTCAGTTTTAGCTGGATAAAAGAGGAACACTGCTGACCTTGAAATGTACCCAAACTTAGGACTTTGCGTTGTTATGATTAGAGTTGATCACAAAATTGTATCATTTGTAAAGCAACATATAGAAGCCATCCAGAGCAGCTGGTCAAAAATGTGTCATATTTCTTATAGTCTGTCTCAGTATTTAGCTAAATAGACATTTTTGAAAACAAATCCGTATTTAATGCATGCACTGTAAGCATGTGTCCAACATGGCTTAATTTAAGTCGTAAACCTGTGCTTAAATCTCATTTAGAATTCAAGCGGCCTAATTTGATTTATGTTACTTTACTTGGAAAGTGAATCATCTGTTTCAATTTTGAGTTTTTCTATGTTGGATTCTAATCTGCTGTAACTAATTTACCTCAAAAATGAGTTTGATTTATTTTCATGAATGTCGTCATATAGGTGAGCATTTAATTCGCTGTCTGGTATAACATAACCATGCTTTTCCAAACAGTACAAAAACCACGCAGAACAAAGAAATGAGAACAACCTAGCACATCTGCTAAATATTGTGAACTGATTTTTGATTCAGTTTCATGTAAAATTCACAGGAAGAGTTGAGTCTTAACACTTCAAAAAATTAAAAAATCATAAATTTCACATGGTTTCTGTTCATCAGTTGGCTCTGCCACATTTCTTTTACATCATGGACAAGCTGAAATTACTCAGTCCTCAGAAAACAATTGTAGGCATCCCTGAATGGAAATTTACTATAGCCAGTCTCCATTTTGGAATTTACTGCTATTTTAAATTCCATCATGTTTTTAAACTGGCAGCTTCTCTTGATAGGCAACAGAAAAAAAATACCTTATGCTTAATACCTTTCTGAAAGTGGCAAATGCAGCATATGACAAAGAAATGATGTATTGGAAAGACAAGGTCAGATATTGGCAAGATGTCTTAAATGCAAAAGTTGCAGAGTATTCTTCTTGTTCCCCATACACAGTTTTAGCATTTCATCTGGCATATACTTATTGTGTTTGGAATAAGCCATTGGTATTTTAATATGTGGAAAAGAATATTTCATCCGTCCTAAAATGTATTAAATTTTTATTGTTACAAGCACTGGATTTATTTATAATTCCAGGAATAACAAATTATGAGGAATATTCCTTAATCCAGGAGAGCATCGAAGAGAAGAAAGAGGAGAGTACAGGAACACTTAAGAAAGATAGGACACTGTTACGTGATGAAAGAAAAATGGAAAAACTGAAGGCAAAGCTTCATACAGATGATGACTGTGAGTAATGTATTCCAGGGTAATTCTTTGATTAGTATCTTTCCACAGTATAATGCAAGGAAGCCATGCAGGAATGCATTTTTCGACTATTCAGTGTGTCTCAGTTGGTTCCTGGCTGTATTTTGCATCCCTTTGTTTGTAGTGCTGTCCGCGACTGAGTATTTTTAAAATGAAGTGAATGGGCAAGTTAATGCCTCTGAGAGTCAGCAGGTGTTTTGAAGTGCTTTTTGTTACGTTTGGTAGGAGTATTCCAACCTAAAGTGTGAAGGGTCGTTTTTGTCCCTTGATTAAAGTTGCTTATTTAATAGCTGATGACTACTGAAAGCCATCAAAAGGTAGTTTTGTGTTTGAAGGCATACATTTTAACTGTCAGTGAAGTTTGCCAAAGAACTAAGGCAGTATTTGGTTTGTTTTGTGTGTTAAGTCATGAGAACTGTTTTTTCTGTTTTGCTGTAAAACACTAAGGTTAATTGTAAGTAGCAGGAAGATGTTCTAAAATTGTGTTTAGGAATAAGAAAGGTAAACAGAATCATTTGTTTTAGAGGTAAAATGTGGTATACTTAATTTGTAGTGAAGATTTGAAGATCTAATTTTAGTGGTAAAACATTACTATAGTTGTTTCGTCAACAATATTAACGGTGTTTATGCGGTAGTATATCCTTGTTGATCAGCAGTGCTGTTTTTCAGTTCTCATTTGTAGCAAACCTTCAGCACTGATGACTAGAAACAGAAATGAAAGCAACATCTCTTGTGGAGTTTCCCCCCACAGTGGATATGCCAATTATCCCATGAGTTTCACAACAGCCTTGAACACTGGCAACAGTGTGGATTTAACAATGTGCATGTCTGTGGCTCTGTTGCAGTAAATTGGCTGGATCACAGCCGGACCTTCAGAGAGCAAGGAGTGGATGAAAATGAAACGCTACTCTTGAGACGGAAGTTCTTTTATTCAGACCAGAATGTAGATTCAAGAGATCCTGTTCAGCTTAACTTGCTTTATGTTCAGGTACAGTAGCTTCTACCTTGCTGAGGAAACCTATTAGGTTAGTTAGAAAACTTCTGCTGTTTAAATACTCTGTCTTCTAGAATTCCAGCTCTGGATGTGCTTTAGTTTTACTCTTTTGTCTATCTCTCCAAAACCACATGATAATACAGAGGCTTTGCTGATTTTTTAAAATCAAATACTTTGAACCCAGTAATGGACACTGAGGCAAAAATCCACTGGCTTTCATGTCCTGCTTCCTTAAAATTTGTAAGCGTCTTTAGTCCCAGTTTGCTCTTTTTAGTCCTTCTCTGTCTTCTCTGGATGGTGCTCTCTGTGTAATGTGGAGTTTCAGGTCAGTCTTGTGAACAGCTTTATGTTTCTCCTGTCTTTTTCTCTTCTGCCTGATCAGTGAGAGAGCTTCTTCTGCACTCCTTTCCAGTCTTCCACTCAGACAGCACACAAGGCAGGCAGGTTTCCTGTCAAAAGGGTCCATGTCATGGAACACAGTAGGAGTCCATCTAAACATGTTCCCAAAACTGTTAGAGGGACTGTACATACCTTAGCAAAGCCAGGAGCTTTATGCAGAAGATACTATTTAACTGAAGGTGCCATCACAATTGCCTGCAATTTAGTCTGAAAAAAGTAGGCTTTTAAACTCTTTGTTAAATGTAGGGGGGTTTTTTAAGTAAAAAAACAAAAATGAAGGTTTGATGAAATGAGCTGTTGTTACACTTGATATTGCTCTAAATTACATTTTAAAAATCTGAGGCAAAAGATAAGGCTGTTCTATTGCTTATATCAATACATTTTCGAAGTTTTTTTAGAAGTCTACCGTACTGAGCTGTTCTTCTGCCACTAAAATATTTCATTCAGGCTGGTATGACAGTATGTGTTGATAATGCTTTGTCATTGCTTTGTCTATGGATAGGTGAGCCTTCTATTGCCAGAGCTATAAAAATCTGTCATCTTCAATGACTGCCAAATTTATACAGAAGGAAAAAAAAATGCTGTGTGCCTTCTACTGTTGCCATATCTCTAATAGTAATTTAGTTTTTACATACTAGTTATGGAGGTCCTTTTCCCTCCTATATGAGGCAGTAGGATGAAAGCTTTTCGATGTGTGTGTATATGCACAGGCACGTATCTGTATATATGTGTGTACACACAGAGAAGTGTATGTGCATGTTGTATTTTATTTACATGCATCAGGAAATGGCTGTCAAGTTCTCTTTTTGATCATAGCTTCAGTAAGTCTCCATAGATACTCACAAAGAAATAATCTAGCCCTTTGTTTTATTAGTCACATACACATCCAGGATGGAATAATAAGGACATTCAGAAGGAGAAGTGTGTGTTGCTGGCTATATTCAAGCTTTCAAGGAATTTGAGCTGGAATAGTTGTTTTGGGTGTCCCTGACATATCTTTGTTTATCTTCTCTAGGCTCGTGATGACATTCTGAATGGTTCCCATCCCGTCTCCTTTGAGAAGGCCTGTGAATTTGGAGGCTTTCAAGCACAGATCCAGTTTGGACCTCATGTAGAACACAAACACAAACCTGGATTTTTAGAGTAAACACTTCTAACTTCTAAATTTGGGTGACCTCGAGTGTAACTAATGTTGAGTTGTCACAGATTAAACACATTTTATTACTCCAAGCAGAGGTAATCAGATAAAGTGTGTTTTCTATAGCAAATCTCCCAGTGAAAGGAGCCTTATTGCACGAATCAGCAGCCTCAGCTGATGAGGGGACCTTTGGCAGTAGCTTATTAGACAGCACAGGGCACTGGCTCCTCCCAGAGTGCCAGTTAAGTACACACTTAGTACTAGGAAAGTACAAGACTAGAAAGAAGATTTGTCATTTAAATAAAATGAATACTGCTGTGTTTAGAGGTTAAATTTGCAAACTTTTTAGTGGTATTAATCACATGGTCAGATTCACCCTCTCATGGTGTTGTATGAATTGAATTCTAGGACTGTGTTCTTTGTTTCAGGCATGGCCAGAAGTTCTGCTTACAAGTGGCTCATCGTTAGTTTTTATTGTGATACTTAATTTACTGCTATCAGCAGGGCAAGTTAAGTTTGACTGAAGTCTAGATGTCCCACTTTTCTACTGATTTTGATTTTCTGATTGGTTTACCTGCAGTAGAATTAACCAAGGGCTGAAGTCTGAGGAAGGCAGTGTAGGAAGGTAAAAGAGAGCTATTTACTGCACAGTCCATAGAGCCTTGCCTACATACGAGGCTCATAAATACCTTAATTGGAGGCACAAAACAATGGCTGCATATTTGGTTTCTGTCCTGTTCCACTGGCAGAGTGCTCAGTGCTGCCTTAGGCTTCCTTTGTGAGCCCCTCTGGGGTTTACAGTATCGCAGGGAATCGCTGTGAAGTTGTGTCTTGCTGTGGAACATGCATTGCTGCAGCATTGGGTGTTTGAAGCACTTCACTTCTGAAAGATATTCCTGAAGCAGCAGTTCAGTTATGCAAATAAACATCTTTCAGTTCAATTAATAATCAGCTTTTCTTTTTACTATCTGTCTGCTCCTGATTGGCCCATGAACCTTTCCTGTTAGAACTACTCATGTCTAGGAATTACAGGGGCCCAGTGTAACAGCTTCAGTGTACTCCTGGTTTTTATTTCCTAGAACTGTGACCAGTTAACACAACAATCTTTTTCTGGGATTTGTCCGTTGTCTGCTTATTCTTCCTTTCTCCCTCCACTCACTGAAGAGTAGTCCTGCAGCAAACCATTGGGGTATTATCTCATGATAAGCTAATCTTGTGTCATGGTAATGATTTCAAGAGTTAGGTGTTCCCCGTAGTTGCTTTTAATTTTTAGAGCGGTGATTTCCCACGAGCTTAACCAGCAGCTTTTGCAAACTGCTGTACAGTGTTCCATTGCTTAAATTTTTCTAGGATTTTCTAATGTACTACTTGGTTTTTTCAAACTCCCTATAGTAAGTGTGTTTTATGGCAGACTGAAGCTGCTAGCTGGATGATGCTTCTACTTTGTACGCAGCGCTGGATAGTTTGGAGTCCATCACGAAATAGCCATCACTCATACAATGTGCATTATCTTTTTTTAATTCTAATAGAGATGAAACATATTTATAACTGAACCATATATTAGAAAAAGAATGTTACTCCAGTGGAAATTATTTTGAACCAAAATTCCAAAATTTAGAACCTTATGTTTTGCATGGCATTTTCTCTACTGTTGTTTTATTTTCATTTAGGGCTTTGATTGTATTAGAACCAAACTTGGCAGGTAACCAAGTGTAATTGCTCTCTGTCCTGGTGTTTAATCAGTTTCATAAAATTAAGTATTTCTGATTTAGAGGTAATTCAGTTTTTGTCCTCTGTAGATGAAGCTGCTTCAGAACTGTAAGACCCTGGTCATTGTCTCCTAATTTGAAGTGTACATGTTTATGATTTAGTGTCGATGCATTTGGTTTTACATAGCCTTCATGACAGCCTTTTTGTGAAACCTCATGCTTTTGTTTTGTGAGTCTAAATGAGCCAAGTGATCCTGGCTCACTATGAACCGTATATAGAAACAGTGTTGTTAAATGCTCAATTTTTTTTTCTGAAGACGCATCTCTCGTCCTTTCAGAAAAAAAAACTTCTTAGTTTGTTTTGGTTTTTTTATCCCCTTGAAAAAGAGCGAGCATTTTTTAAAGTTTCATCCAACTGTCTTCTACTGTTTGGTGCATAAACACTGGTTCTTTTCAAGTAAGAAAGTAGTTTTATTTTATATAAACGGTATGCTGTAGCTCAGTGTGTGAAATACATTTGAGAGGTATCCAGTCACTTGCTACTGAAACCTCAAGTTGCTATAGGTTCCCTTAAGGGGAATCTGTCAGCTCGTACAGAAAACAGCATAGAACAGAATAACACTAGTATTTCATGAAATTGTTTGGAAATAGCTTAGTTTAGTTTGCCATGTCTACAATATGTTTGTGTAGAGAGACCTTTTGTATCCTTTTCGGTCGTTGCTAAAGTATTCTTGGCACAGATAAAGATTATTGCCTGCATCTTGCTAAGACGTTGGCATTGGTTGTTGGAATTCCCTTGAAGCTCATGCCAAAGTAAATTGTGAAAGCATTAAACTATCAAATTACAAGTAGTCCTTCTTTGTGCCCGTCATGGTACAGATGCAGTTTTGCATGGCACCTATGGAGGTACCCTGGGGCTGAATTTGCTGAGAGAATATCTAATAAAGAGCTCGCACTGTTTGTCTGCAGATAGGAAAGGAACACCTCCAACTGCACACTTCCACTTCTTCGCAAGCACACTGGCAAACAGAAAAGCTGCAAATGATAATTGAGCTTGATGTTGAGCCCAATTCTTGAATCTAAGCTGGTTTGCTGAATTAAGCTGTATTTTTCACAAACACCTTTATGCTAATGAAAAACAATCTAAATGTTGGCACTCGTGCATAATTTTTTAAGGAACTAGAAGATGAAACTCAGTGTAAATCAAGTTAAATCAACACTGCTTGCTATTAGCTGTTTTTAACTGAGTTCAATGTCCTTCTAATATGTGTAATTTAAGGGATTAGGGAAGTCTAAATTATAAGGTATTTCCATTCATTTTGCTAGCTCCAAAATAGCTGCAAAATAAAGTGAAACTGTGTTTGTAAAGAAAATATCTGGATTATAAGTAGAATTAAAATAATTTCAGTCTGTTCATGACTGGCATTTCACCCTTTCAGCTGAGGTGTGATAACTTGTCTCTTGATTTAAAAATAATGGAAGGTGATAGGAGGAAAAAGCTTCCAATCCAACTGCCACTCTCATGTGCAGGGGCATTACAATTGCTGTTTAGTGGACAGAGCCCAAATTATTTTCTTAACTCTTGCTTCTTATGAAGCTCCAAGTAATGTTTGCTTAGCAGTGTTATCTAAAGTGTTACATTAGTTGAAACGTAAGTAGACAGGCTTAAAAATGTAATGGTTTTGAGAGTTTATCAGAACATATACATATGGATAGCTGAGAAAATTAACTCTAGAATTTAAACTGCATTGATAACTATAATTTGTTTATGTAAATCCATTTCCAGAATTAAACTGTTTAATTCAGGTTTGGGTTTGTTGTTTTTTTAATTTGCCTTGGGATTGAATTTAACTAAACTGGTTTGAACCTGTGAAATTCTGTATAAAAGCACCAGTTGTTTCATACTAGAGACACCAGCATTTAAGACAATAAGCTGTATTCAGTCCTTACCTACAGTTTTAATTTGGCTCTTCAGCCTTCCCTACCCCATGATGTCTTTGTAAGTAAGTCCCCAAGAAAAGCTTTCATTATCATGTTTTAGTGAGATGTAGCTACTACAAAATCAGAAGAAAGATTAGCAAGAACAGTTGTTCTTACTTCGTTTTATAATGCTAAAACTTCATGGAAAGGACAAAATATGTGATCTCAGTACTGGGTAGTATTTTTGAAGCATGAAATCCTAATTTAGTCCTTCAAGCTATTTTGTCGATTGTCTGCAATGGCAGGCTTTTGTGTTTAAAACACACACACACAAAAAAAGCACAGTAACATAAACAAAAAACTCAACACAAATACCCATCCCCTCAAGATAATAAAACCAAAGCAACTCCCTAGGAACAGCTGAGCAGGTTTTTTGCCAATCTTATTTAAAACAATCCATGCTTCTCAAAACTTCTAACTTTGTATCTTAATAGGTAGTTCTAGCCTTCAGTGTTAAGTGTTGTTTGTTTACAGAATACATCAAAATAAGGAGGACATTCTCCAGTCATACTATTTCTGTGATTCTTAATAGTCTAAAGTAGGGGGAATCCTTAGAGACTAGTTATTTTAACAGTGCAAGTTTCTTCAGGTGGAAAATGACCTGCTGGGGGAACCTAGTGCCAGTAAAGATGTATGGAAAGCATCCTTCCTCAAGAAGGAACCATTAACTTTGGAATATCTTCTTTTTTTTCCCCCTAGCCTGAAAGAATTCCTGCCTAAAGAATATACCAAACAAAGAGGGGCTGAAAAGAGAATATTTCAGGTAATTGTGAGGCTGATAAAACTACTATAGTTTCACTACCTTTATAAGAAAAATCTGATATTTCCCAGGTGTATACTTTGTGTATATTTGAACTGTATAGCTATCAGAAAATGAAATATGAAGTATTTGACAGCTTTCATTTTATTTCTTCAGCAGATTTATTGTCCTGATCCTTTTTTCTTCACTGGTGAAGAAATGTGCTTTGTTAAAGGGGAGATAGTGAAAGTTCAGTATTTTTAAGATCTTTTTGTCAGTTGCATTGAAATATAAAGATGCATATTTGTACTAAAATAGACAACGTTTAGGAAAGCCAGTTTTGATTTCAAAAATGAGCCTCAATTCTGCTTGTTAATGCTTGAATTCAGTGGTCTGTGTGGGAATCATCCCATTGTGAAAGACTGGAGCAGTTGAGTATAAAATGGTAAAATATACTGATACTGTTAGAAGTGATCTCAGAGTCTGAGTACTGTAGATGCACCAGATATCTCTGCCCACTGAAATACAAGTTCGGCAATACAGTGGAAGTTGGAAAATTCTGAGGTCAACAGGTGAGAAAAAGTCATCTGGCTTCTGGAAGGACACACCAGAGATCTGTGATCTCAACCTGGGAGACAGGAGCAGGAACAGATCACATCCTTTCATTTGTCTGCTACACTGCCAGCTGAAGAATTCTGTAACTTTGTAGGTCTGTTCTGCCTGGATCTTTCAGTACTCCTTGTAGATCAGTATGTCTAACACTTTTGTGTGCACCTTTAGGTGGTGCAGTGACATTGCAATTCAAGCAAAAACCAAATTTATTCACCTCTGAGTATTGTAGCCATGCTGTTCATAGCATGGAATTTTTGCCTGTGTCAGATTAGACCTATGAGTAGTATCTGTCATTGCATGCTTTAGTGCATGGCCCAGAAGCTTATCAGTGAGGGCACTGATCTGGGCAGAGATGTAACAGCAAGGTGGAGTATGTGAGTTGTCTTTTTGAAAAAAACCCCAGCTGTTTACCAAGTCATAAAATTCTGGAGCTTGGCAGGTGTTTTTCACCAAATATTCCATCTGCAGTGACTCCATTTGTGCTCCTTGCTCTTTCGGGATTCTGGGTGTGTTCTCTGTGCTGAAGTTGACAGGTAGGAGCAGACTGTGTTCTTGGGATGCAAGAGGTTTTTGGAGTTGCGGTTGCTTCTCCCAGGCCTCCCCCTTGGAAGCTCCCACACTGTCGAGGTGGGAGCAAGTGGAGTGGGAAGGCGTTTCCCATGTTCCTGGTGCTCCCCCTGCTGCCATCAGTCAGCATGAAAGAGGTGGCACCCAGCAGTTCAGAAGCACGTGAGGGGAAGATAGGGTGGGATAGGGAATCCCACAAACAGGATTTAAGTAGCCAGGCGTTTGGATACGATTTTCAGCACAGTGGTCTGGGATAGGAGAGCAGATGCTGGGAGAAGTTTGAATACATAAGATGGGTACGTGTCATTACTTATAGGTAATAATCAATCTACTAATGAGCAAGTTTTTTAAATAATAAATAGAGACTGAGTTACAAGGCACACTTAGATGAGTATTTCAGGATGAACTATTTAGAAAAATCATTGTTCCTCAGCTGTAGAATTATTTTTGTGTGATGGAAAAAAATGCTGGATAGTGTTGCAACTGGCAAAAAAAGGCCTATTTGGAAGTACCTGAAAGACATGAGAAATGGTGAAATACAAAATGTGAGGCTGTCATGGATCAGAAGTTCTGGGCACAAAGCAGGAATAAATAATCTGTTTCTGGGGGGGAAAAAAAGGCTGCTGGTACATGTAAGTGATTTTTTTAAAGCTGAGTGAAGAGACATTAATTGTATGAAACCTAATGGTGTCAAATAGCAGGAATACCTAGAATTTTAAACTGTGTCAGAAATGGTTCAAATGTGCATTGTCTGAGACACAGATTGAATGGTTGATGGTCAAAGACAAGTGTTCTATTTGCCCAGGTTGTTTATTTTCTCTGATGTGAGGGATTATATGATAGTTTTGCTAACATTTCTACCTGGTATTTTTTCAAATATTCTAATTGTAATGAGTATTAACTAAGCATCCTGAAACAGATAAAAGCTGTACCCTTTTTTTGTTTCCAGAAAGTGCAGGTTCTGCCTAATTGGTACTGAACTTTCTTACAGGAGCACAAAAACTGTGGTGAGATGACTGAAATAGAAGCCAAAGTGAAGTATGTGAAGCTGGCGCGTTCCCTGCGCACCTACGGGGTGTCATTTTTTCTTGTTAAGGTAATGCAGCTCTTGCTGTGACCATCCTGTATCCTTGGTTGTGGATTACCTCAGATCCCTCACTAAGCAAAGGTTTGATACCTCAACCACTAAAATATTTCAGTTTCCTGGAGGACTGAGAAGAGGGATTGTCTTTTGAACTGAGTGGTAAAGATGCACTAAAGACCAGAGCTTCTTAATGCATTGCTTGAAAATCATTGCCTGTAAACAGACAAACTAAGCCTGGAGTTTTAAATTGTCACTGTCTGCATGCCAGTTTCTTCCCTGTGTCAGTATATTCTATCTTGCGCTTCCTTTCTCCTGTGGCAAGCCACGTTTGTGTGGAAAACAATCTTCCACACCTTTTTATAGGAAAAAATGAAAGGCAAAAACAAGCTGGTTCCTCGTTTGCTGGGGGTCACCAAGGACTCAGTGATGCGTGTGGATGAGAAGACCAAGGAAGTGTTGCAGGAATGGCCACTGACAACTGTGAAACGCTGGGCTGCCTCACCTAAAAGCTTCACTCTGGTAATCTTTATATATTCAGAGGACAAGATCTGTGTGGCAAGGAGATTTAGAACAGTTTCTGTACTGTAACTTGTTCTATCTTTAATTTTCTAGCATTATGTAGAGTCACTGAGTCCTCATGTAATAAATTGGCCCATATTGGAGTCCAGGTTCAATCTGTAGTTTGGTGCTTCTAGACAGGCCAGTTCCTCAGAAGTACTGTTTGAATCTTCTAATAAACCACTGTTTAAATCTGGTTTGTGCCTAAGTACTAAACAGTTAAAGCATTATTATTCACACTTGTGTAAATAGTTATGGTCCTTCTCATTCATAATGTGCTTTGTGACTTGCAAAATAGGAACATGAACAAAGTCAGATGGCTGATTCATGCATCTGATAATTACAAATTTAGAGAAACTTCATGAATGTGATACTTTGTTAATTGGTCTATAGGAGGCCACTGCAACATTCATTTTGGATATTAAAGGTTGTTTAAAGTGATGGAACAAGAGGCAGAGGCTAGAAAGTTGCATTCACTTGATTCATGTGCATCTAATTTCCAATTGCCTGGATGATTATGCTCTAGGATTAAATTCTAAAAAAACTTTTCTCCATCCTCGAGTGAAGGAATCTGATAAAGTTAGATGAAGTCTCTTGGGCGTTTCAGTTTGTGGAACGTGTGTGACTAAGCCGAAATAAAAAGCATTCTTCTCTCCTCCCTTAGTCCCCCATATAGACTGGTTTAGAATCTTGGAGCAGTTTATCTTACTGTTGCATATAATAAAATGTCTATGCAATTTTAAAATTTGAATTTTCTCACTTGTATTTGGTACTGTTTCTTCATTTACTTACTTTGCATTTTCAAATAGGTTTTGGGTTTTCTCCCCTTTTTCTTCAGGATTTTGGTGAATATCAGGAAAGCTATTACTCAGTACAGACCACTGAAGGAGAACAGATCTCTCAATTAATTGCAGGTTACATTGATATCATCCTAAAGAAGGTACAGTATTAACGTCTTGGCATGTAGCAAAAAAGCCAATGCACAACCTCAAATATGTGCAAACTGCAGTTTTTCTCTCATTAAGTCAATGTTGTGTTTTGATGTTCTATATTTTTACCTGCAAGTAAGGCACTGCTTCTGGAAAAATCAAGGCTATTTATTACACCTCTAGCAAGGGTCAGACTCAGTACAGCACTTCTGAAAAAAAAAAAAAAAAGCTTTGCTTTTCTGTCTGGAAGGTGACCTTGTGACTGTGAATATATATCCAGGGAAGAGTCCAAAGCTTCAGTTATGGATTTTTAAGCTACGGTCCAAAGTGATGAATCAGGTGGAAAGAAATTATCCTAGAAACAGTATTTAAAACTACAGCAAGGACTACACAATAGTTGTCCGGGTGCTGCTGTATATAATGTACCAAAACTGAGAAAGTTTTTTGGCCAGAAAAACAAACCAAAAAGCCCCAACAGTACATCGCTTTAAAAACACCGTGATTAGTAAAGCAAAGAATTAGACCTCAGTTGTGCAGGGAGGGATAAAATCAGTGTTTGTGAAGAGGTCAGACTGCCTTGAAACTTGTTTTTATGGAATGTACCTGGCAGGAGAGAGGAAGGCCTGATACGCATCTCCACTATTCAAAATATTCCCAAGCGAGCAAGTGCAACAGCAAAAAATGGCAATTTTGCCAACAAATGTGGAGCTGAATGGTCCCATTCTAAGCATGCTGTATAGAAAAGCAAGGTGTTCCAAACAGCACTGATTGCTTCTTGTCAAATTTTTACTTTCTTGACAATCCAAACTACATCTTTATTTACTGTAATGGATTTTAGTAGTAAGAAATCACAAAGTTAAGTAGCCCAGAAGAATTTATTGCCTTTGTTCATGTGAGCAGTGTAATATGTAACATCAAGTGTTACGTAATAAGAGGTTGAGGAGGATTGCCAGAATTCATCACATGCCTTTTTCTCTGAGGCTGTCAGGCTCAGGTTTAATAAACATCAAATAAATTGCAGGTTTCTGTAGATGGTTTAAAACTTGATTCAAAAGTAGCTTTGCTCTCTAGTGCCAAATGAAAGCAGCCTTCTGTCTTGATAGAATACAAATGTGCAAATTTCCACTCCCAGTCCTTTGATTTTTTTTTTCCCTCTACCATCTGCTGACACAGCCAGTTTAAAATGAATGAATTAGAAACAGGTTAAAGCATAAACACCCATGATTCATATGAGAAGCTGCAGTTCACAGTTGTCGAGCCCACGTTATTTCTGTGATGGATGCCTCAAAGTGGGGTTTATTGCTCTCAGTTGCATGTTGTTAATTCTTGGTGTGTTTTGGACTGGTCCACCTCATTTTCTTTGGTGTGCATTGATAGATATGTTTTTTTTCTGCTCAAGTGTTATTAATACAGTGTTCCCCCACCCAACCCCTCATGTCCTGCAGTTTTAGTGATAGGTCATTAATCAGGTGACAGGGAACCCTGAACTTGAGTAGCTTATACCAAAATTAAGAACAGTAGATTTTTTTTACTTCACATTATTATGGAAGTAAGGCACAATCTTGATTAGAAATAAGGAGTTTCAGTTCATGCATAAAATCAAACTCTGATAGTAAGAACTTCTTTCTCCAAAGCCGTGTGTTCATATAGATGTGCATGAGAAGTTTCTCTTAAATGTATCCAAGGTCATAGTGGATACTTCTCTATTTATGTTCATCTATATGGACTCAAGCTACGAATCATGTAGCAAGGTGGAAAGCAGACAGTTTCTCTGCACTAGGCCACAAGTAAAAATAGTCTCTTTTTATAAGGCGCTATTTCTATCATTTGTAGTTCCCTGTTGTTTCTCATGGTTTGCACTTAATGCCCTTATGTATATTTACAAATCTCTCTTAGCGCTAAGAAACCCCTCCCTCATGAAGTCAGACTGTCCTGAACTTTAAAACACCTATGATAAAATAACTTGGAGACAGTATTCAATTTGTTGTCTTTACTTACAGATATGTGTTTCCTACTGGTAGGTAGCACCATACAGTAACATTTCAGCACTTTCCTTATACCTTTGTTCAGAAAGGCACCAGCAGGCTTTTTCCTTTGTCCTTCATCTGCCAGGGTTAAGAACCTGGGCTGTTAAAGGCTGAAGAGCACCTCTTCTCCAGTGGAGGTTGTATTGTCAGTCACTGCCCAACAGCATGGTGTTCAGCACCAGACAAGGCTCTACAGGTGTCGTGGTTTAGCTACCATGACAACAGGTCATTTGATTAGGTTTGTGGTAAATGGCAAGGAAATGGTGGAGAGAAAGTAAAAAACAACACACATTGTTTAACTTATCTTTTTTCCCCCTCCTCCAGAAACAAAGTAAAGATAGATTCGGGCTTGAAGGTGATGAGGAATCAACCATGTTGGAAGAATCTGTTTCACCTAAGAAGTGAGTGCATGCCACAGGAGGAAATGGTCTGTCTTTAAGAGCGTCACATTTAGCTGCGGTAGCTTTTTCAAATTAAGTAGTACAGTTATTACTGCTAAAGAATGGTTTCCTACAGAGTATTTCAATAGAAGGAGGGCTATCCCCAGGCAATTCAGCAGGCTCCTAGCTTCATTCAAGGATTGAAGACAAAATTGTTGGTTGGCGCAACCAGCAGTGGCACCAGGTTGTGCTAATTTGACCCTTGAACAAAGGCACTCAGGCTGTAATTCAGTAAAATGCAGGGGCAGAGAGTGGGATAATGAAGCAGAGCTGAAAAGCTGTAGTATTTTTTTCATCTTCGTGTATGATTTACAAGGTTTTAGTTGCTTGTGTGTGCTAGTTCCATGGTTTCCAGTAGATTTGACTCCTGTCAGTTTAGTTGTACTCAGTGTTATGAGCAGAACTGACTCATTTCACCAGCCAAACCCATCAGATGTGTGGTGGCCATAGAGGAAAGGGTTTGGTACAAGTAGGGCAGGTTATGGTCTTGATGGGAAAGTAACTGAATATAGCAAAACACAGAACTGTAGAGCTGGCCATTCTCTTGAAAAGGAATGTCAAATCTTTCTGTGCAGTGAGACAATAGAAACAGATTTGTGACATTTTAAGCTGTAATGAGCCATTCAAGTCTTTTCTTGGAACTCTTGAGGGTGGCAGTGTCAGCAGTGTGTATGTGAAAAGTCCATTTGATTTATTGTTAAGCATACAGTTTATATGAGATAGATTTGTTAGCTATTTCATGTGGCCTTATGGGAAATTTTGTCTTTTGATGGATCACACATGTTCAGATGTGCTTTATTTTGATATGGCCCTTTCCAAATCACTTCCAGAATATACTGTTAGCTAAGTGCTGTGCAGAGAAGCCCAAAACTTGTAGTGGATAAATACAAGATTTTTTCACAGTTGAAATCACTCTTCTTTTTCCTCAGCAGAGTGTTGTTGTTAAAGCCTGAATTTCTGTCAACGCTTCTAGCTATTAAAGCTTAAACCATGTTTAAATATGAGCAGTGTATCTGGCAAAGCAGTTCGTGACCGTGGATGGCAGTAACTTTATTTATTGTTCTCCAGCCCATTATCTGATGGACTGCCAGATTATTTGCAAGTGCTGTGTGCCTTTGTTTGTATAAAGGTGGAAGAAAGAAAGTTTTTATCCCTGTTCTAGGGAGTACTTGAAAAAATCTCTGTAAGGTTCGTGCTTCTATTTTCTATTTATCAGCCTGTGATACAGCTGAAACAAAGCAGTTGTTATGCCATAAACCTTGCTCTAGTTCTGTCTGCCATGCATCTAAAAGGGGTAAAGCTATTGTATCATCTATAACAAAACTGCCCAGTGCCATGTTTCCTTGGTGCCTGCTCATTAGTGCTGTTAATAACTGATCTGCCAGAAACCCCAGATTATCTTTTTTTCTAATATGTTAGAAAATAGTTAGAAAGAAAAACCATAAAGTTTTCCAGATTCTCCAGATGTTGTGAAATGTAATTTAAATCCTAGAGGAAGAGCAGCTGGCAGAACTCAATTTGCAGGAGCTCACTAATTCTGTGTTGGATGTTTTTTCCCAGATCCACTATTCTGCAGCAGCAGTTCAACCGAACCGGGAAGGTGGAGCACGGCTCCGTGGCACTGCCGGCTGTGATGCGCTCTGGCTCCAGCGGCCCTGAGACTTTCAACATTGGCATCATGCCTTCTCCCCAGCAGCAAGTCACAACCGGCCAGATGCACAGGGGACATATGCCCCCACTTGTGAGAAACCTCCTTGTTTTGTGTGTGAAACCTGCCTGTGCAGCAAGTAGTCAGAAACAGCATATTATACATATTTGTAAGAGCAGGAGCCCTGGCTGTAACTTCCTGACTGTTCTACCAAACATAAGTTTTGAGTATCCCTTAAATATTTAGAGTGTCACATTTTGACTTATTTCCTCATTTTCTTTGAAGCAGGCTTTTCCAGCCTTTTCTTTACTTCCAAGCAGTTAAAACTAGTATTGAAAGGACAAAAAAAAAAGGTTTAAAGACTGGCAAAAGTAAGCAATTTTAAGGATAAGGCTTACTTCTAGCTTATCACTAGCCCACCAACTTAGAAATTTTTTAGCAGGCGTAAAGCTGATAGTGCTTTTTTTCATTTAAATTGAAAGACTTTCACAAGCCCTAAACAGCATTTAGAGAATATAATCAATGCTTAAGATCATGACATACTGCTAGAAGAGTAGTCTGTGTAGTGGATTGACCTTGGCTGTTTGCCAGATGCCTGCCCAGCTGCTTTTTCACCCCTACTCCTCAAGCAAAGAAGTCTGTATGAAAGATATACAAGATTAAAAAAAGCTTTATATCAGTATAGGTCAAGATAAAGACAGGGAAATCATCAATTACTTTCATGGCAGAACAGAATCAGCTTGGAGGTAATGAATTTAATTTATTGTCAATTAAAATACAGTTGGATGGTGAGAAACAGATGAAAACTAGAAACACTTCTCACTCACTCCCTTTTTTCACACAGACGCAACTTCACTCCTTCATTTTTAACTATTCTGCTCCTTGCTCACAAGTGGTAAATTTGTAACAGCCCATCTCTGCTTCTTCCTCCTCACACTTTTCCCCAGCTCCAGTGTTTCCTTCTTGTGGGCTGCAGGCATTCAGGATAAACTGGCTCAAGTGAGGGTCCCCTATGAGCTGCAGTTCCCTTCAGGAGCGCCTGCTCCAGCACTGGGCTCCTTCCTGGCAAGGCCCTGCTCCAGCACAGGCTCTCCACAGGCTGTAACTCCTTTCAGGGAAATACCCACCTGCTGCAGTGTGGGGTGTTCTGTGGTCTGCAGGGCAGATATGGGGGTACCCACTCCAACACAGCCCTCTCCACAGACTGCAGGGAAATACCTGCTGCACTTTGCTCTCTCCCACAGGCTAAGGAGACTCAGCTCTGCTGTCTTGAGCATCCCCTCCACATCCCTCTCAGTCACTGGTATTTGCAAGGTTGTTTCTTGAACTCCTTTTTCCCTGCACTGCCCTTTCTCACCAGTTTATCCCAGAGGTGCCACCGGTGTGGCTGCTGACCTCAGCTGTGTCCTGTGCTGTGTCTGTTGGAGCTGTTTAGAACCGGCTGTGCTTAGCATGGGGCAGCCCCTGGCTAATTCTCCCAGAGGCCACGCCTGCAGCCAAAACCTTGCCACAGACACTCAATCCACACAGCATCCTGCTCTGCCTAAACCCCTTCTGTTTTCTCTTAGTTTATGCATCTTGATGACAATTTAGTTTTAGAATCATCCTTGATTGCATTGGGAGGCTGTCCCAGAAAATCAATAATGATCTCCTAGAAGCAAGTTGAGTTTTCATGTTGCTCGAATGCAGGTTGCTAAGACAGCTCAGTGGGTTTGTGTATGTCTGATGGCCATTGTTTGAGCTGAGACAGTTGAGCACTTTATATGTGTGTGAAAGTACCGAGGAGAGTAAAATGGCATAAGCAGAATCAAGACTGTGAGAAGAGTTTGCGAGCTTTGCTTTCTCCACTGCGCCTGGGGAATGGCAGCTCTCTGAAATTGGCCTGGGGTGGTTGCTGAACTGTTGTCACTCAGGGTCTCTTCATGCTCATGTGATGTGCTTGAAATGCTCTCTGGAACACAGCACAACCATTGCCTTGCTCTGCCTTGCAGACCTCAGCTCAGCAGGCCCTGATGGGGACCATCAACACCAGCATGCACGCAGTTCAGCAGGCACAGGCCGACCTCAGTGAAGTGGATAACCTGCCACCTCTGGGGCAGGACATGGTGAGTTCTTCTAATCCACACAGAAATGAGCCTTAGTGCTTTGGGGTGTTTACAGACCAGTTTAGTCATGGTCCCCAGATCTAAAGTGATATTGCTAAAGCTTTTAAAATGAGGTAAAAATGTTGTGCTCCCTTTGAGGAATTCATGCACAGTGTTCCACCTCACTCTAATCAGTCTCCTGAGATCGGATGTAGCAGACTTCCTTGCATAAATCTGCCTGGAATGCTATTGTTTTGTGGGCATATGTACAGTTAAACACAAACTACGGGTAATATTAATGGTGGGACTGACTGCCTCCCAGAGACATGAAAAATAAGAACAAAATATGATTCTGTTGTTCTTGATCCAGGCTAGGGCAGGAGGACAGAGCCAGAGGGTTATTGCTTACAGGGGACTGTCATTCAGGAGTGTTTAGCCTTGCTTATGGCATTTACCATAAAAGGGCAACTGTTGAAATGTGAGAGCAAATCTGTAGTGAATTAATCAGCAGAAGAAAATGCTTGCTTTCATATTTCACTTTAAGGGCCTGCTGGTTGTCCTCTGTTTCGCTTTTAGAAGTTCATGCAGGAATGGGAGATGCACATAGTATCTTGTCTTACGGAACCTCGCTGAAGTCCTTAATTCTTCTTTTTGTTATTGCTCTTCAGGCATCAAGAGTATGGGTTCAGAACAAGGTTGATGAATCAAAACATGAAATACACTCTCAGGTTGATGCAATCACTGCAGGAACTGCATCTGTTGTTAACCTTACAGCAGGTAAATTTCACTGGGAAGGATTTCCTTGCAGTCTCCTAACTATTTGTCAATCTCTAAATCAAGTCACATATGAACTGAGTATGGGGCAGCTGCAGAAAATTTTCTTTAAAACACGCCAATAGCTAAGTGCATTGATGTGTGGAAACAGCTTGGTGTCCCTCCCAACGCAGATTTTTGTATTTGCAGTTTCTGTAAAGGTGTAACAGTCACAGAAGACAAAATGGAGCTTGCTTATCCAACAGTAGAAAGTGCTGGCCAGGTTACTACAAGAAAGCACCATTGATCTGGCTGTTGTTAAGGAGAGATTGTTTTTATTGACAGTGGTTTTTTCTTCAGCAAATTACAAGTTGAGGTAGCTACGTGTGGCTTAAAGGGGACAAAGCTGTATTACCTTAGGTTCTTTCAGTATTTAAAGAGGCTGAAACTGTGGCCTTCTCAGCAAATTGCATTGAATGAAGACAGATTCTCTTAGAGGATAGATTATTGCACAAATGTAGAAATCAGAAAATTTATAGCAGTCTAATTTTTTTTAAGTGATGAATTACTTAGTAGGCATTGCTTGGCTGTCTTGAAATGTCTCTTTTCTCTCAGCAGAGTGTAGCTTGTTGTAGCTGCCCCCATTTCCCTTGCAGCCACTGAACCATTCTGATCATTGAAAACCATTTGCTCTGCAGGGGACCCAGTTGACACTGATTACACTGCTGTGGGATGTGCAATTACAACCATTCCTCCAACCTCACTGAGATGTCCAAAGGTGTGAAACTGCTTGCTGCTCTCATGGATGATGAAGTTGGAAGTGGAGAAGACCTCCTGAAAGCTGCTCGAACCTTGGCCAGTGCTGTCTCAGACTTGCTGAAGGCTGTGCAACCTACTTCAGGAGAGGTGAGTATAGAAAAACTTCTCAGGTTTAATGCAGAAGTTCCTTGAGGAAATCTAAAATTCAAGTAAAGCTCATTTTCTTTGAATTAATGCATTTCACTGTTACGTCTTCCCAGCCTCGCCAGACGGTTTTGACTGCAGCTGGAAGCATTGGACAAGCAAGCGGGGAGCTACTGAGACAAATTGGAGAGAATGAAACAGATGAAAGGTTCCAGGTAATGAGGGGGTTGCTTGTCAACTGTCAGAACTGTGCAGTTTTATAATGAGGAGGTCCCTGCATAAAACCAGGCTTCCCAAAGTGTGGTTAGAAAATGCTGGAGTTTCTCTGTACTGATTGAGGTGAATCCATTTTGAAGTTGTTTTTAATTACACAGTCACAGAGTGCTGATTTCATAGGAACCCCTACTTCATTCTGTGCATCATACAGATGCTCTCATGCTTCATGGAGACCTTTGTGCACTGTATTTCTTCTCATTAAATACAGTGGGTTTTATGTAAGTGTTTGCTGTGCCTGTATGTATACATGTAAACCAGAAGTTAATAAAATCTTTTGGTAAACTGAGTAGAAGAAAACCATTGTATTGCAGACAAAATCTTTTTAAGATGAATAGTAGTGTCAATTATAAAATTATAATGCTTTATGATTTAACAGTGTTTGCTATTAGCAGTTTAAGACCACTAAATGCTCTTAGACTACTTATATGCTCTGTAAAAAACATGACTGGATTTTTTCACTGAATGGCAGGGACAGGTTTGTACCAGAACCACGGGAAGGTACTTTTCAGCAGCAGATAGACCTCTGGAGTGCACTTTGTGCAAGGTGTCTGCTAATAAAACTTAAAAGCCGTTTTTAGCACTTCATCCATCAGTAAATCTGTGGAAGCTTCATCAGAGTTCTCATTTGTATTCCTAGCTGAGTATGTATTACAGCTCTTGGCTAAGAGAAATAATCTAAGAATTCTTGTCTGTGTTATGGAGTGTTGGAGAAGGTGGGTAAGGAAAGGGATGGTTTATCATATCTAAAAGCAAAACAAAAAGTAGTGAGTTTAATTTTTGAAATGCAAGGTTTTCTGCCTGCTGTGAAGTTGAAATTATAAGTAAGTGTATTGGAAGTTTTTTGTTTTTACTGGAAAACCAGGTCATTTTAACAGTACAGGCGTTAGGAAGACTCCATCCTACTAAAAAATTGAAATATATGGGTGGGATTTGAAGTGGAGAAATGGGAAGAAATTGTTTGGACTTAGTGATTGCTGGAATTAATGCCTGAGTGTGTTTCAAGGTCACAGACTGAGTTTTCCCGTTTCTTTACCAGGATGTTCTGATGAGTTTGGCCAAAGCTGTTGCCAACGCTGCTGCCATGTTGGTGCTAAAGGCCAAGAACGTAGCACAGGTGGCTGAGGACACGGTCCTGCAGAACAGGGTCATTGCTGCTGCTACCCAGTGTGCCCTCTCTACTTCCCAGCTTGTGGCTTGTGCCAAGGTGAGGCAGTGGTGTTTGTGAAGGGGCAGAGCATCGTGTCCAGTGAGTGCTGCTGTGCGTTCCCAGTGGCCTTGGGAACAGACTCTGTTAAATAAGCCTTTTCTGAATGCTCTGGGTGCTCTTTCCATGCAGGTGGTGAGTCCCACCATCAGCTCCCCAGTATGTCAAGAACAGCTGATTGAGGCAGGGAAGCTGGTGGACCGTTCTGTGGAGAACTGTGTGCGGGCCTGCCAGGCTGCCACAGATGACGGTGAGCTACTGAAGCAGGTCAGTGCGGCTGCCAGCATTGTCAGCCAGGCCCTCAACGACCTCCTGCAGCACGTGCGCCAGTTCGCCAGCAGAGGGGAGCCCATCGGACGCTATGACCAGGCCACAGACACCATCATGTGTGTCACTGAGAGCATCTTCAGCTCCATGGGAGATGCTGGTAAGTTCCTCTGAGGAGCAGTAGCTTGCCACAATTCAAACGTGCACCACTTTTCAAGTCAAGGAAATAAAAATCCTTCTCTGACGTGTGCTCTCCTTCTAGGCTAGTGCTGTCATGATGGGTAGTGATCCAGCCCATAATATAAATCAGCAGCATGCACATAGCTGTGTGCTAGATAGAGTAAATGTTCTGTGAAAACAATCAATACCATGCTAAAGGAACACTATAATATTTTGTCTGTTTTCTGCCACTGCTTCACTTCACAGAATTGTATAGCAATTTCTCATCTCCAAATATGAAGACAGGCACCTGGGCGAATACTTCACAGTGATTGACTTCCTTATGCATAGATTTTGTTGTAGGTTTTTAAGCTTACTTCTGCTTTTTTTCTGAGATGTTTCTAAAAAGTGCAGCTTCTAGAACAAGAAACAAATGGTTTTGGTCAAAACCATCTTAATGGTGCTAAGTGTCTTCTGACAAAGTTCTCAGTTTATATTGGACAAAAGATAACTCCCCAAAAACACAGGAGAAAGATGGGTTATTTTTATTGAAGGAGTGAAATCTTGGCTGAGATTTGAAAGCAAAATTATTAGTCTTTGCTGGGACAGGAGTTTCCTTGAACTGTATATTCAGAACTAGCTAAAAATACTGATCGTGTGTTTTTGTCTTACTATCTAGATTGCAAATGCTACATTTTTTTCTTAATCTCCACTGTAGTGGTTTCTGTCATTTATATTGTGATCCAAGATTTGTTTATGAAACTTTCAAGTTATATGAACTATGTGTGTATCATTTTCAAGTAGAAAAATACTTCAGCAAATGTAACTTCATTTTTGCCTTGTGAAACGATGCTGAATTTTGAAACCAAGACTGAAATTCAGAGAGAAGAAGGTAAAAATGCAGTTGTGCTCCCCAGGTGAGATGGTGCGGCAGGCCAGGGTGCTGGCTCAGGCCACCTCTGATCTTGTCAATGCCATGAGATCCGATGCCGAAGCAGAGATCGACATGGAGAACTCCAAGAAGCTTCTCGCTGCTGCAAAGCTCCTGGCAGATTCCACAGCCCGCATGGTTGAAGCTGCAAAGGTACCAGGAAAATGAACTGTCAGCTTAAAATTGTAAGGCTGTACACAAAGAAGAGATGGTATGTGGGATTTATAAATAGGATCTGGCTGATAGTAGAGATAGTTTCTCTTATCCTGCGGAAGTGTGGCATTTCATGATTTACCCTAGGTACATTCCAAAAACCAATTTATCAGCTGCCTGGATTTTTTTGGTTTTAAAAGATCTTTGTGCACTGCTTTTGCTTTCCTGTGTGCATGGTGGTCATGACTCAAGCCATGTAGGGCAGTTACCACCAGCCCTGAGCCGTGGTGCAGGGTCTTGTGCCAATGCAAATGGAACAACAGAACCACAGCAATCTCTTAGTGGAGTCACTACAAAGCAACTCCCCTCTGTCTAAGCCTGGGGAATCTTGCCTGTATTGTTCCCCTCTGCATCCCTCCCTCCTCGTTCTCACAAGAGAGGCAAATATCTCAGGTTTTCTTTCCTTTCTGTGCTGTAAACCTATGTCAATCTGCTAGGGAGGAGTATGTCCTTTGAATTGTTTCCCAGATCCTGTGCTGAAATGGTTTTTACACCAGCAGTGCCAGCCATTCTGCTGGGACTCTAGAAGGCCTGCATGCCTGCCTGCCTATCCTTGACTTTCCGGTACTTTCTCAGACTTCAAATAGAGAAAACCTACTGCGTTAAACTCAAGTTTTGGACTGCAATTACTGAAGGACATATTGAATTGGAAATTTTAAAAACTGGGTTTTTTTCAAAAACCTTTATTCATACAAGTACATTATTTCAGATCATAGGGGAGGCAGTTTAAAAAGGCTTTTTTCCCAAGCACCTGGAGTGGTATATGAAGCAAATGTTCAGCTTTCTTCTTCTAAGTACCAGACATAGGCAGTAACAGCCTTCCACTAGAAATAGATTTTCTGCTTTGAGGTTTTGTAATATTTCAGTGTTCTTCTAACTTTCCTTATGATAATTTAAGGAAAATGAATGCTGATGTACCAGACACTGTTTGAACTTAAGCCTTGATGTTCATCCACATTTTCTCCAATAATTTTTACTCAGACTTACAGTTTTTGCTTGGAAATTTTGTGCAGGGAGCTGCAGCCAATCCTGAAAATGAGGATCAACAGCAGCGTCTGAGAGAAGCAGCAGAGGGACTGCGGGTTGCTACAAATGCCGCTGCACAGAATGCCATCAAGAAGAAAATTGTCAACAGATTAGAGGTTGGAAATCAGTGTTGTATTTTCAGCTTGCTCCCTTTTGATAATTAGTATCTGTAGATAATTTCAAGAAAGAAGAAATGCATATTTCAGTGAAAGTGCTAAGCAAAGAATGATAGCGCTGTAAGCTCAGTTCCAGAGTGCAAGGCTTAGAATTAGAGATGCCAGTATATCATAACATAGTCCTCAGAAAACTGAGCATCTTGTGTCACAGATGTGGTAAAGGGGTGTAAGGCTTTGACTCAGAAGGTGTTTGATGGTGGCTTAGTCCTAAAATTAAACAGCTGAGCTGAAACTGCTTCACTGCTGTGTTAATTTATCTCTATGGTGTGCCATTTACACACAGTATCTCTTGGTGACTTTACTAGGATATAGAGTTCCATATGAATTCCTGCACAAAGTTAGTTGAATCACAGCATATCCAATTAAACTGGGAAATTACCCAGAGTCAAGAAGCAGAAATGGATGTATCTTTTTACTTCCGATCTGGTGGCCCAGCCAAGATGGAGAAAGGCAATTTACTGTGCAGCAAGGATAAAATATCATGGAAGTTTGTCTTGCTGGCAAAGTTTGATATTCACATTCTCAACTAAAATTAAGAAAAGACAGATTAAAAAAAGAAACTTTTTAGTAATTCCTAGTTTACAGCTGTGATTTTTACATTAGTGTGATTCAAGTGCAATAAGGTGACCATGTTCCAGAAATACATTAAGTTCCTGTATCTGTCTAGCACTGAAAATCAGGAGTACTTTAGGAAATAAAGACTGATGCCTGTAATTTTCTAACTGCATGCAAGGGAGTTTTAGTCAAAGAGTATTTTGTTTTGCTGTTATAACATATACTGCCTTACGAAGGAGTAAAATGTGTAATAAACTTCATGCTTGCTTCTGTTTAGTGGGCCAGTTAGTGTTGTACAGCATGTTGAAGTACCTTGCATAAACTGTTGAATTTTTAATTTTGTAGTAGGGAGATGTTGATAATAATAGATATTTGAAGAAGGTCTTCACAAAGCTTTTAGACTCAGGAATACCAGTATTTTGTACCTCTGGGTCATTTTAGGATCTTTGCTTTTGCTGTAGAGCAATCTCAGCAGAAATTGGCTCCCTTGAGTCCTGGGTCAGAGGTGTCAACGTGGCTGTGTGAAGCACTACGGGTACTTTGCCTGTTTTCTCTGGCCTTTATAAGGAGATAATTGTTTAGACCAGTTCTGCTGTTTGTAGTTGACTTCTTTTCCTCCTGTTGAATCATAAGCTATGAAAGAGTAGGAGCACAGAATGCTTCTAATTCTGTCTTCTTCTTCACTGGCAAATAGGAGATGGGTAACTATGTTCAAATAATTTTCACCTTGAGAGAAGTGCAATTTCCTTAAGGCAAATCAAATTAAGGGATAAAATGTATTCATTTGTTGATGTTGTTACTGTCAAAGTTACCTATAAGTGTGTGTTTCATCCTCTGAATTACGCAGTTTTATCACTGATTTAACTTTCTTTTTCTCAAAAGATTGCAGCTAAACAAGCTGCAGCTGCTGCTACTCAGACTATTGCAGCTTCTCAGAATGCAGCTGTTTCCAATAAGAACACAGCAGCCCACCAGCAACTTGTGCAGAGCTGCAAGGTAAACACAGCACAATCCATGACAACTCTTGAACTCTCTGCTTTATGTGGTACTGATGATGATCATCTCCTCTAATACTGTTGCAACCTCAAAACAAGCTTTAGAAAACCCCCCAACCCCCCCCATGTTCATGTGCGTGGGTTCTGGAGAATCCTCGTTTACTGTATTATCCGTGCCCTGCTGTTTGTAGAGCTTTGCAAAGCTGAGCTACTGGTAGTGCCATGTAACCCTTGGCTGCTACAAATACCCCTGCACACGCTTTAGAAAAAGGCTTGGCGGGTGTGGATCTGTTGAGTAACAACCAGTTTGCCTGAAGTACTTTTACTGCAAGTTTTGGTACAGATCAGCCAGTGATGGAACATATGCAAAGCTGTGCTAGAAGCACTGTACAGAGGGGTCCCATTGCTCAGGAATTTGTGATTCCCTGACTGTGGTTCTAAGCCTTGGCCATGCATTCGCTGTATGAGTGTGATCTTCAGCAGGGGAGTAGCTTTATGGTTATCAAAATGGGCTGTTGCATTATATATGCAGTGAAATGGAGCTGAGGTCTGTTGTGGCATAAAGGTAACCTTTGGATTTTCCATAATGAAGGATGGAGTAGCAATAGCGATTTATACTATAATGGAGTGAAATTCTTATTTAACATATCAGTTATATAATGGGTTATATAACTAACAACTGATTTGCTATTCTGATGTTCTGCCTCCAAGCAACTGGGACCTTAAATGTCACTATAAAAACATAAATTACAGACCTTACAGTGGGATTACCATGATTCCTAGCTTTAGGTTAAAGCTGTAAGATCAAAGATTTCAAGGTATGCCTGAAGTCAAGCACATTTTTATAGTTCCAAGCTAGAATTCAGAGTCTGATGAGAAGCTGTTCCCTTTTATGTTTAAGCTGTATTTGCAAAAGACAATAGAATGCAGAAAGATTTTGTTCTGCATCAAAGGGCAGTTCTGTGGGGAAAAAGAACAAAACCATTAAAGATGATATTGTTAAAAACAGCATTAACATTCTGCAATTACTTCTTGTCATGGTGCAATCCTAAGAAATGTAGGAAATAACTAAGATAGCTCAAGTATACCTCAGAATTGTGTTGTAGAGAGTTTCTGTTTCAATATGAACTTTAAGAAAGGGCAACGTGATAACTGTTGTTTACTCTTCATTCTAATTTTGTCTTGATGCTCATTTATTAAATAGCGGAGAGGATTTGGTATTTACTTTTTTACATTTTGGTGGTGGTGGTAGTTTAGTATTGCACTGCTGAAGTGTTATTGTGCAATGGATGGACAATGAGGACAGTCCAGGAGTAAAGTTTTAGCAATATACGCTTGCACATGCTCCAGCCATGCTACGAAGTTGCTGAAGGCCAAGGAAAAGTAGGCTGAGGTGCTTGTGTGTAAAATGCAATGTTTTCCTGAAAGTGGGAACTTCTCTTGAAAAAAATCTATCCCCTCCACTACTGGCATTTGAACATGCAAAGGAAATAATTCAGAGTACTTGATGTACAGAATTCTGCATAAAAATCTTGGTTTGTCTTGTAGGAGCCTTTAACTAATAAGTAGATTGAATAAAGATTTCTTAAGGAGAACATCACTTTAGAAGTCCTATTGTATATTAATTTGGTTCCATGGAATCCTAAATGAATTCTGTGACAGCACAAGAGTATTTCACTTAGGAATACTGCAGTTGTCTTTAAAGGGAGTGGGAAGCCTGTTTGTTTTATTTTCAGAGGATTTTGAGTTTTTATTTATTTACTAAAATATTTTCCCTTTGTCCATTTTAGAATGTTGCAGACCACATTCCTCAGCTGGTGCAGGGTGTAAGAGGAAGTCAAGCTCAGGCAGAAGACCTCAGTGCCCAGCTTGCTTTAATAAATTCCAGCCAGAATTTCCTTCAGGTGAAGTGAACCAATTATTGCAGTAGATGCAAAAAGCATTTTTTTAGTGCTGTATGTTTTCATTTGTGATAAATAGCCAGTAAACTGTTAAAAACCATGTCAAGAAGTTCATTGCTGACTATGAGCCATAGATAGGAGAACTTAGTTCCTCAGGTTAGGTGGCTGAAATACATTGTATCTGTGGAGAGTGACAACTGCTGACATTGAGGTTAAAAGTAACAAGAAAAAACGAATGTTTATGGAGAACCAACATTCATTGCCATAGCACTTGCCTTCTGGGAAAGAGTTTAAAGAACAAGCTGAAGAGAATTTAGCATCTTTCTAGGTAGAGGTCTGAGTATGTGAGAGGCTGTTGTAACCATTTTAGGCAAGGTACACTTAGTGTTGGAGCAACAAGTTTCAGAATTCGTCAGAAATAAAAGGGAATATTAGCCTGGTTTTGTAGATATTAGCCTGCATAATGGATCGGGATTGACGGTTTGGCCAAAACACAAAATTTGACTCTGTGCTTTTTCTAAAACATCTTGAAATAGAAAGATAGAATATTGAGCATTGATAACAAAATTATTGGCTTATTGTTAATGTTGCAAGAAACAACACCAGAAACCAATTCTCTGTGTAATGGCAGGGTCATTACTTGGCATCAGTTAGTCTTGCCTTAAATGTGATTTCTGTTAGCAGGTTTTTACGGTCCTGTCTAGGCAGAGGGATCACAAACCATGTTCTCATTCTGTTTAAGTATTTGCTCTATGATTCCCTCTGGAGTCATTCACATGATTGATCCATCTCCCCTATGGCTGTATGTGTGTACAATGGTCATGATGAGAATCAGCAAAGGCTTTTAATTGTATTAGCAGTAATCTCTCTGTAGAGGCATTGCTTGAACTACAGTTTCAATTTCATAGAATTTTGGTAGAGATTAATATTTAGAAAAATAAAGAGAAATTTGCCATCTCTGCCACCTGGACCTGATTCTATCACATGTATGCTGACTGGCAAAATTTCACATTTCAATAATTTTAAGTAGTCTACATGACTACTTAATGGCCTCAGACAGACATTGGAACCAATGGAGTAGTCATTGTCCCAGTAAAGCACAGATGAGTCCTGCTGCAGAGGACACGGAAAGGGGACAGAATTATGACTGGGTACTCCAGCTTAAGGAGCAGGATTGTGCTGGTCATTAAAGAAAAATCTAGAAACCTCATGAGTGTGTGAATGGAGAAAGCAGTTTGTTTATTGACTCCTAAGCCTTCTTTAAAAAAAATGAGCTGGTAAAACCAATTGTGTTCACTGTTGTTCCTTGAACAGCCTGGAAGTAAAATGGTGGCATCTGCTAAAGCTGCTGTCCCCACAGTAACTGATCAAGCAGCAGCAATGCAGCTCAGTCAGTGTGCAAAGAATCTTGCTACCAGCTTAGCTGAGCTACGAACTGCCTCCCAGAAGGTAGGTAAATACTGGTTTTAATCAGCTAAAACAAGAGGGCTTTGCATCTCCCCTGAGGGAACAGCTCATGCTCAGGCAGTGTTCACCTCTCACTGCTGTGTTTTGTGCACTCTTTGCTCAGACTCCCAGGTGGCCTCTGTATCATGATAGAAAGGGGAGGGAGAAGGGACAAGAAAACTGAAAAGCTTGTGCTACCCTTTCCACACGAGACAGATGTGAGGAGAGTATACAGAGCAGCACATCAAGACTCTGAGCTGCTGTTACATTTGAGGGAGAGCAGGGAAAAGGGAGCACATCTCGTGCCCCACCAAAGCCGTGAGAACCCAGCTACTGCATTGCTGTGCTCACTGTTGTAATTGTGAACTGGAATCATCATCTCTAGAATTCAGGGAAGCAGAGGCTCTCTGTGTTTCACACAGAGATTTCTAAACCATGTGGGGCTTAAAAAAAAATACGAGTGGAAAGTCTCGTCTTTTTTGCGTGTGTGTACACTGAGGCCTGAAACCAGGATTGTAGCATTGAGGTGGCTGCTCCTGAGCTCGTGCTGGAAGTTCCATCTCGTACTGATGAATGTGGGCTGCCACATCAGGGGGTCAGCATGGCTTTGGTCACGATGCACAATGGGGCCACTGGTGAAAAGGGAAATCCAGAGTGTAGCAGTTACCTTCTCAGTCCCTGAGCTGCCTGCTGTGAGGGGACATGTACGCAAGCCAAGTGCACCTTACTCCCCTGGTGCCTCTTAGCAGAGTGTTATTCTCTTCATAGACTGAAATGCAGGAGTTTGGAATCCATGATGTATAACATTTAGAGGGCTCACAATTGCCTCTGAAGTAGGAAGAGAAATAATTTGGGAGGGGGAGATCAGATCTGAAGCATTTACTGTTTCTGAAAGTTGCTTACAGCTGCTAACAGTGGTACTGATCTGATTTCTGAATAGGCTCATGAAGCTTGTGGCCCAATGGAAATCGATTCTGCTTTGAATACAGTCCAGACACTCAAAAATGAACTTCAAGATGCAAAGATGGCAGCTGTGGATGGACAGTTAAAACCTCTCCCAGGAGAAACTGTAATTGAGGAAGGATGTTCTTCATTTAAAAACAAACAAACAAAGTTAGCTGTTAAAAAACTTAAATATTAGAGGCAAAACAAGTCATGAGGCTTTGGATAATGATGATGCTGATAAGAGTTTACATTGATTCACTTAAAAAGAGTATATGTTACTTCTACGCCAGAAGTATGTTCTGTAGTAGAGTTATTCATGGAACTGTAGGGCCGCCTCCTCTAGTGTACAAATTACAGTTTGGTACCAGAAATGTTTCAGTCTTGTAAAAAGAATTTCTTTTCAATTGTGACAATGATGAGAACTCAGGACAGCCAGTTCTAGTAGGCTTAAAAAGTGAAATGGTTTATTTGGGGAAAAAAAAGAAGCCCTTCTTAGATGAAGGTATTTACTTCCATTGCTAATTATAAAATATTTTTGTTCACACTACCTAATATGTTAATTTACTTCATCCTGAATAGGGAAAACATGCTAGTCAGGTTTCAGAGAAACTGTGTGTGTATTCAGTAGCTGAGGTGAAAGTTTAGGTTTTTGTGGAATGAGGAATTTTGTAGTACTGTTTAAAAAGAAGTGTTTTCGTTGACCTTAAACTAAGTATTTTGTCCTTTGCAATTTTTTGCAGCTTGAGAAATGCACTCAGGACCTGGGAAGCACATCCAAAGCAGTCGGTTCTTCAATGGCCCAGCTGTTAACTTGTGCTGCTCAGGGCAACGAGCACTACACAGGTACTGGTTTATTCAGAATGGCTCTGTGAAACCTCTTCTTTCCATCAAATACTTGATGAAAGGTTTTCTTATCACAGACTACTTAAATCAAGGAATTACTCCATTTTTTTTTAGTGCTGACAGTGAATCGTGGTAAGCTACTAAGGACTGTGAGTGTGACTCGTACTTCGTAAAGAACCGTGATGCAATCTGCTCTGTCTTTAATCAGAATAGATTGGGACATGTTGTTTTTGTAAATATGTGCCACTGAAACTCTGTGAAGAGCAGAACTAAAATATGTTACACTTTAAAGGTCAGTGCCACTGGAAATGCTGCTATGTCCTTACAGAAAGTTTAAAGGAGTGCCTTGGATATGTTTTGAAGCGACATAGTGGGGCAATTTGAAGCAAACATAGTGGGGCAGCTTGGTGACGTTCAGAACTGCGTCTCTTCCTAGGTGTTACCAGGTCACATGTACAATGCAGCTGCTCTGGCTGATTCATTGAGCACATTTGCATAGTTTCAGGTAAAGCCAGCAGGGAACCTGGGCACACAGATTCTACTGTTTATTTTTGGACCTGTACTTTTAGCAACAAAAAACCACCTTAATAAGAAAAACGCTCTGCAGGAGGGACAACAGTTTACTTGTAGATGTTTAAATGTTCTGTGTCCTTATTTCTGATAGAAATGAAAGCTGTTGTTGCAAATGCTCCCATAAGATTTTTTTCTAATATTACTGATAAAAGGCGTTATGGCAATTACCACTTCATTGGTTATAATTGCATCTGGGCTCTAGAACTTACAGTTGCTTTCATTTGAAGCAGATGGAATTGCATCGAGATGGCTCATGTTTCTATCACATAGTTATGCAGAAGTAGGCACTGGGTGTCAGGTAAGGGAGTACCGATACTTGCAGCTGATAATGAATAGCTAAATCTAGTAGCTCTCTTATCATCAGGTTGTAGGAAACCTTACAAAGCAATGAGTTCCTTTTCAATAATTGCCTAGATAGAAGGAGGAGGCCATTATTCATGTAGACTTACACCTTAGCACTGGAGCTGATGGATGTCCTTTAACATTGGCCAGACAGACCACAGAAACTAATTTTATTGCATCCTTTCTGTGACTTCATTCAGTTATTTTTATTTATTTTTACTCACAGTGATGTTAGGTTATACCAAGTTGTATCATTCCTAATAAACTCTTCTTTGATTGCTTGAAATTAAACTATTGTGCTATGGCTCTTGACTCCTGTACACCATTCTTGCAGACAATCACTTCCCCCATAGCTTGGAGTATGAGCTTTTCCTCATCTACAGGTTTTAGCTTTTCTTTTTCAGTGTTTCACTGAGATGTAGTCAGTGGTGTAGAGAGCTGTGCCCAGAATGGTCTTTGGGCTATAACATTTACTTTATGGCTTCACTACAGGCATTTCTCTAAGCAAATGGTACTGTGTATTTCAAATGTGTTTCTGTTTGAAGATTTTCTTTTAAATTGAATTTGCAGTGTTATTTTGCAATAGGATCATTACCTGCAAGATCATGTCATAAAATACAAAGATTGTCTTTAAGGGTACTAATAGAATCCTTGGTGAAATCTTACCATAGGAGTTGCTGCCAGAGAAACTGCTCAGGCCTTGAAGACTTTGGCTCAGGCAGCACGAGGGGTTGCAGCGTCTACCACTGATCCTGTGGCAGCACACGCGATGCTGGATTCAGCCAGGGATGTCATGGAAGGCTCTGCCATGCTGATTCAGGAGGCCAAGCAGGCCCTGGCTGCCCCAGGGGATGCAGACAGTCAGCAGAGATTAGCCCAGGTAAGCTGGGACTTGAGCAGCTGCATGAGTTGTCAAACACCTGGTGAATTTATTCCAAATCAGCATTAAATAAGGAGCGAGAATGACAGAAAATAAGGCTGCAAGGCATGTCAGCTTTCTATTCCTTTCAACAGCCCTCAGACAGTAACATCATGCCTATGCTAAACAATGCAGATGGTATAAAGTATGGTATTTTAGTCATCTCTTAGAAAAATATACAAAGATGCAGCTCTCTGCTTTTACCCACAACATATGTGAGGAGACTGCTTGATTGCAAATGTGAGACAGCCATTAAACTCATAATTTTTAAATAAAATATCTATATCCATGTTATATTCAAAAAGTGAGTGCATATTTTATTCATATGTGGCACCACTGCATCTGAATACTTTAAAAAGTGGCAGGTTCTTTTTTTACTGGTTTGAAAAGTTCTAGAATTGGCCTGCATTGTAAATAATTTCTTATGAAGATACCTTTGTCTTAATCGGAACTTTTTACGAAGTGGCATGCAACAAATTTCTGTGATTAGTATATAGATAACTTCAGGGGCATTCCCTTACCTGCAGCCTTTATCCCAGGTGCCAGGAGCAGTTGTGGGGCTGCCCTGCCAACACTATACTGTCAAATGGATGAGACTAAAAAAAGACTGCAGGGCAGCAAACCGGGGAAGTTGCAAGCCTCAAAAATGGCCCTGTAAGGGTCAGAATGTGGGAATTGCTGGCTGTGGAGTAGAGGCTGTGCCTCCTATTAATGAGCATTTAAGCCTCTCTGTGTGAATGTGTTCACTTGTGTGTTGTAGGTGGCAAAAGCAGTGTCTCACTCCTTGAATAACTGTGTGAATTGTCTGCCTGGACAAAAGGATGTGGATGTGGCCTTGAAGAGTATCGGGGAATCCAGCAAGAAGCTTCTTGTTGATTCAGTAAGATGGCTTTTAACATGGAAGTAAATTTCAGAAAACTGAACAGCAGATCTGGGTTCCCCATGTGTCAAATCATTATTTAATAAATGTGCCCTAAGTATACTTAAGTGTACTTAATGTAAGCCATGTTTAAGTTTAAGCACCTTTAGGCAGCTGCTACTTAGACTGAAACACTGTTTTTCTAGTTTTATGGGCAAGGTGAAATGTGTCTATGACTTGTGAAGGCAATATTAGAATTATTGTCATAGCTTGGTATTAAGTTTTTGGTTTTGAAAATGGCAACTATGACTTAACATTCTGAAGAATATAAAAATTAGAAAATTATAGTTCATCTCCCACCTAGAAGTGATCAGTTCACTTGAAGGAGCATTGTGATCTGTCAAAAAATGTTTGGTCGTTTTGTGCAAAGAGTAGAATTGTTACTTTGTTTAACTGCATCCATCTTTTTGCACTGGTATTTTGCCAGAAGGTTACATTGTTTGAACAGCCTTTTTTCTCCTGCATCCACCAGTAACCTTGCTGTCTGTGAATGAAGGAGGAATGGTGTTTTGATATGTTTGTGCAATGCCTTTTGATAAAACCAGGGGTTTTTTGCCAAGCTGTGTTACCAGAGGGAGTTTAGAGTAATTCTGAAGAGCTGCCAATAACTTGTGTCCCTTGAAAAGCTTACAGACTTGTCTGTCCCTTGAAAGAAGCAGCAGGACTCGTTACTGGACAGATTAGTGGTTGACAGCTGTCCCATAGTTCCAGCTCACTACTCTCTTGCATTTAGTGTTCTCAACGTGTGTTGAACTCTCCAGTCATGAAAGGCTGGTGTGATGTGACAGACAATAAAATACTGAACTTTGCCTCTTACAGCTACCTCCAAGTTCAAAGTCATTTCAAGAAGCTCAGAGTGAACTGAACCAGGCAGCAGCAGACCTGAATCAGTCAGCTGGAGAAGTTGTCCATGCTACACGGGGCCAAAGTGGGGAACTGGCTGCAGCCTCTGGGAAATTCAGTGATGACTTCGATGAATTTCTTGATGCTGGTATTGAAATGGCTGGCCAAGCACAAGTAAGTTCTTGATCATGCTAATTGAGGGATAATCTTGGCTATAACCTCTGGCAGTGCAGTACATTGTTTATGTAGCAGTAGGGTGCAGTACAGCATGCTGGTGTGAGCCTATCCCGATATGCCAGGAGGTGTTGGTTGTGAGGCAGTCATCTGGAACTGGTTATCTGGAATGAAGAGAACTCAGCATTTGCATCTTCCACAGGATTTTGGTATTTGTTACTTGTCCAGTCAGAAATATGACTTTGTACTCCCCTGTGTAGTTTGGTAACTAATTTGAGCTGCATATCTGAAGATACAGAGATGTGCTGAACCTCTGAGCTTGTGGAAAGGGTTGCTTCTATTGCAGTAGAACTACCATGGAGCATAATTTAGGTGAATGCTGTTCAAAATTTAGCACCTTTCTTTGCTACTTTTGAAATACTTGAAGTGGATGGAGGAAAAGATGCTTTGATATCGCTCTGTGGGGCTGTGGACCTGCTACAGAGTGGAGCAAGCACTTGAAGAGGGCTGCCTAAAATGCCATCCTTGGATGTGACAGCAAGCACTTGGACTTGTGTTCAGTGATTTAAAATGTGGCAGAGTTCTACTCTGATGAACTCTAACAATCAGGAATGTTGTTACATGTGACCAAGCTTATTCCTGGTAGTCTGGGAACTCATTACAAGTTGGAGATACCACCTTCAGTTTATCTACTGGGTACAGTTGTGCTGAGCTACAGTAATTGATCATTTGGCAATGTTTTAGCATAACAAATGTCAGTATATAAAAAGGAATTGTGTATCAGAAGAGATGGGAGGAATTGCAGAAAAAAGAATCTGCAGATGGTTTTGCCCTGGTTCATAGGAGGATCCTGCAAACCTAAGAAATGATTGCCAAAGGAGAATGGCAAGAAGGTCCTGCATGTGTCAGTCCTTTGAAGTCATTTATGAAGTGTCTCTCTAGAGCAGATGCTTTGTAGATAGACCTGAGTAGAGAGATCTGACAGTGGCTGGTGGTTGTTGTCCATCACAACTTCATCATTCAGGTTCCAGATGTGTGAAGTGAGTTAGGCTCCATATACAGCTGAGTCTGAAGGTGAGAAGCAGTGAGATACCTGACTGTCTCTTTAGCTGTGGACCACATTGACTTTTAGAATGTTTTGTTTGAGGGAATTCAGTGAAGGTAGAGGTAGAAATGATACTGTAAATGGCTTCTTGAAATGAGAATCCAGCTGCTGATGATCTTGCGGCCCTTGTGAATTTGCTTATCCTCCTGACACAGGGGATGGTAACCATCTTAGTTATTAATGGCTGATCCTTCAATAGAGAAGGCCCTCTGTGTGTAGTTGTTTGGCCTGAACAGAAGCAATACCAGGTATTTTGGGTGACTAGCAAAATGTAGGGGAAGGGAGGAAGTAGAATGTAGTAAATACAGAGTAAAAGTTATTCATATCAGCTGAACAATATGCAACCTTTTTACATAAAACTGTGAACAGACTTAGAAAAAATGGGTTCCCTTCTACTCTTCATTCACAGAAGAGTCTAGTCACAGCTATTTGCTGTGAAAATGCAATACTCTTCTGTAAGTGTATTTAAATGCAGGTTTCCCTTTTCAAGAAATGGCTTAAAATAAGTAATAGAACATCCCAGTCAAAATACTGACCAAAGTAGGCTTATAGAAACTTATTTTCATGGAAAAGATGACTTTCTGGAGGATATTTTTGTGTGAGCAATCCCAGTTAGATGCTAGAGAGCCTGTGGGCTGCACAAAGGATGCCAGAATACAGAGAGCATACACTGACAGAATAATGTGAAGCAGTTGTGCCAGGCAGAGACACATAAGAGTCTTGACAACAAAAGCATTGTTCAATAAGTAGTAAAGTTTCTCCATTGCTCACTTGTGAATACTACCATTGTTAGAAGCCAAGCTATTTGTTGTAAGGGTCTTTTTCTGTTATGTACGTGAAGCTAGAGGCACCTGTCTGGGTGAACAGAGGCTTGGGCCATCCTTCTCTGGGCTCACGTATGTCAGTGGTTTCAGGTGGATAAGCAAACTGGGTTTCCATATGTGGTTTTAGCACACTCTCTTTATTGTAAATTTTGTACTTAATGTTATGCTGCTGTGGCTTTCCAGACTAAAGAGGACCAGATTCAAGTCATAGGTAACCTCAAGAGCATCTCTATGGCTTCCAGCAAGCTGTTACTGGCTGCCAAGTCTCTGTCTGTTGATCCTGGAGCTCCTAATGCCAAGAACCTCTTAGCAGCAGCAGCAAGGTAAGGATGTGTTGATTGCTTTTTGTTTTCCTGTGATATTTGCTTTTCTCTGTGATATTTATATTGTGCTTATGTATTTTTCTGCTGTTGATAGTGAACTGAGTGGTTGGAACCTGTAGTTCTATTTAAATGGAAGTAGGCCAGAGGAAAGTTGCTTATGTTGGAGTAGTTCCTCAACTGGTATAACTTGTTACCCTTGGTGGAAATAGGAACCAGCATTTGAAGACTTGGCCTGTTTTTGAAAGGAACCAATGTATTTTACCTACTGTTTTCTCACCATCTGTGTTCTGACAAGGCAACAAGCCTCTCAATCCCTGAAAGAAAAGGAATTGAATAATATTTTTATATAGAATGTGTTTGAAAATCGTATTGTAGCTACCTATCACTAACAGTGTGCATATGTGTATGATCAGGAATGCTTGAAAGGATTTAGATGCTACATTTCTTCAGTGGAGCATACCCTTACTTTAAGGATTATAAATCCACTCCCTCACTAAAGGGCTTCCTTAAGAATCTACGCTACTTTACTTTGTCATGTTTCGTAAAAAAAAAAATTACATCTATTTCTATGTCTCCCTGGAAAAAAAATAGCATCTATGAAAATTGTGGGTAATGAAAGACAGGCTGCTTGAGAGTGAAGGAGTGGCATGACTTGTTATTGCCGCAGCATCAAACTGCTACAGATTTCTGCTTTAGGCTTGGAGCATTCCTGATTGGAGTGTAGAGGAATTTAGAGTCCCCAGTGAAATCCAGGTAGTTTTAACTTCCTTCCAGGCTGGTATTCCCTCTATGGAAGCATGTAATAGAAAAAGGGAGGTGAGCCAGGTCGAGCCTTTAGCTGTTCTGTGTGTGCGTGTGTGAGACCTTACACAGACACCACATACCCGTGTGAAGTGAATACTGCATCAGCTCTCAGCTTGTGTTTAAGGTGCTAAGGAGACGTTGTATTTCCCTTCTCAGATCCTCTGGGCTGGCTTGTGACAAGCTTGCCAGGTCTCTGTTCTTTCCCTGCTATGATAGATTAGGGTCAAACATTTTTATTTTCTCTCTTCTCACGAAAATGAAAAAAGAGACACAGCTCTCTTATTATGAGATAGCTCTTCTCATTTTTCTCTCACCATCTATGGTATTGTGATTAGTCTTGGGTTGTGTTGGTTTTGTTTTGCTTTCTTCCTCCTTTCCTCCAGCTGTGATAGACGCTTCAGCTTTTTCAGTAGCTTTGTCTTCCTTGTGGAGGCATTTTTCTTGACCACCTCTGACAGGACTGCAACACTGGCTGAGTTCCTTGCAGGGTCCAAGTATTTGTGTGTTGTATTTGATGAAAATAGATGTGGCCTTTAGAGTCCTAGCACGCCCTTCCCACTCTGGGATTGGTGTTTGAGGAGCCACCTTGTTGGTTCTACTGTGTCCAAATGGTTTTCAGAGTAATGTTTGTACACTGGATGGATTCCTGGTAGAGGTACCTGGTGTGTAATAATGATATTCATGAGACCATGTGGCATTCTCTACAAAGCTGATAGTTCTCTCTCTTCAACTGCTGATATTCCCTGAGTCAGAGAATTGAGTCTCACATTACAATCAACAGCAGACAAGATATTTTTGTGTGAGGTTTCTCTGGGAATGAACAGAACTTTCAATTTTTGTCATTTATTCCTATGTCTGTACACAATCATATTTTTCTGATGCATAGAAATCACTGATGTTCAGCAGGTGGAACACCAGGTCCTCCACAAGGACAACAAAGCTGCTGAAAAGGGTAGGAGTCTCAGTTAAACAAGTATGTCTACTAGTTTCCATTCTTTTTACCCTGGAATTTAACATGAACATAATGCATGTAATAAGCACATCCTGTTTGCTTTTGTAACAGTAGGATACCCTCCATCCTGGTAATCATGTTATTGATATGTTATTGAGTGCCTGTTTTCTGAAAGGGAAAGTGATGCAAATGCCATTCAGTTTCCAAGGCCAGAGGAAAGCATATTCTCCATGCACTCCAATTTCACTGATTTTCTCTTCTTCTAGATGCCACGTTCCTGGGTTGTTAGTCATGAGTCTAAAATGAATGTAGTTATCATGAATTTTGCCTATTATCAGAGCATCTATCAGAAAGACAGATAGTGACTGTTGTATGTCCAGAGCTGTGAACTCCTATAGGAACATGATGCCTTTGCATAACTTGTTCTCTGTGGATATAAACCTATGGGAGAATATCAGTTATTAGCTACAGAGAAAAAAAATGATTTGGTAACCAACTAAGGAAGTATATAGCAGGATTGTGTGTGTGTATTATCTATGTCAGACAAGATACAGGACTTTGCTAGAGAAGGGTAGATAAAATTTACTTTAAATTCAAGCATTGTTTTCCATATCAGTCACTTGTTTCTTTATCCTTCAGGGCTTTTGGGGTGGTAGTTGAGAAATGATTTAGTTAATGTCAGACCTGGAGAAGTGCTGAAATACCTTTCAGCAGCTACACTCTATCGCTGTGCCACTGTAATGTGCTGGCCTTGGCCTGCTGCCAGATGGTGTTCTGTCCTTTGTCACCAGTGTTTTCCCAGAGGTACCACCAGTTTGGCTGCTGGGCTCAGCCATGTAGTAGATCCGAGTTTTGTATCTTTATGCAGTGTACAGTTAATGACAAAAGTTTTACTAAGAGGAATAGTTCAACTATAAAATCCACCTTTTTTCCTCCTACTCTCCCTAGAGCTGTGACTGAGAGTATAAACCAGCTCATCACACTGTGCACCCAGCAAGCTCCCGGGCAGAAGGAATGTGATAATGCACTCAGAGAACTGGAGGTATTACTATATTTCAAAAGTTCTTATAATTGAAAGTGGACCCCAAATGTTTGTTTCCTTTGTATTCTTTGTCTGAATAGCTCCTGTCACTGTCTTCTCACTTGACGTCTGCGGCAGGGGTTTTAATTGCGTACAAGGTGAGCATGGAACCCATGAAAATCTTGTCGTTTTGGCCAGAATTAAATTTGCTACCCTGTCCCTGTCTCCGCTTTTCTGCCCTCCAAAGGTACAGTTTAGTCCCTATTATTCATACTTACTGTGACTTAAGGAAGAATCAGGACAAGATGGACATTTCTACTACCACCAGTGTGGTGGAGGGCGCTGCAATATCTTGGTTTTTCCACTTGCAGGATGTTGTTACTGACATCCCACTTTAGGGTGGTGTTTGCCATCTTTTACCTTGACCTTTCTTTTTTAATGCCTTGTTTCTGCCTTCCCTATCAAACTGTGATGTGTGTGTCAATACAGGCTTGTGCAAGGTATGTTCTTGATCCTGTGTGAAATGTTTGGCTGGCTAAATAATGGGTCAGTTGAAAGACCTAATTCCAAGATGCTACTGACCACAGACAGGGCCACTTTCAGTAGTAGGAAATAACATCTTTTCACTTAAACGAGATGTTTGTTGTTTACTGTCAAGGTCAAAATATCAAGGGGTGACTGGCCTGTGTTGAGAGCATAAAATACCATTAAGTTTTTTTATTTCTAGCCCTTAGTATCAAAAGGATACAAAGGTCATTGCAATAAATTCCAGGATATTGTGAGTTTTCTTAATATGCGAGTCCATGGTTATCATCCCAAAATGTTGTAGGGAGTTCCCCTAGGAGCTACTTTGTCCTTCTGAGTTCTTAGCTTCTTAAGTGTTCCCTCCTTGGTCAGAGGGAGCAGCAGCCAGTCCAAAGAATAGAAATAGAAACCAGGAAATCAGGCTGTAATGTAAAGGAGCAAGCAGGGGGAATGAAGTGCTATTTCCCAGGACTTCCTGAAAGACTAATGGGGAGAGATCTATGAAACAGCAGGTATGTGAAAGGTGAGAATTTCCAGCTAATGAGCCACAGAAAACTGAGAGCTTAGAGGAGAAATGTAGGGCAGAATAGCCTTGCAGAGGGTTCTGTGCCAATAGCACAGAATTGCACGTGCTGGCATGGATTATGACCAGGGCCAGCAAAGGGCTGAAGGAAGATCTGTAGCACCTTGAACTTCCCAGAGAAGGAGAGTTAGCAAGAAAAGCCTGGGTATGTGGAACTAGGTTAATTTCTGGAAAAGGGGAAACCAAAGCAAAAGCACACAGTCCTGGCATCAGACTGGAGACTCAAATCAAAGTGACTGGAAGAACCTATGAAATTTTAGAAGTCTTAATTTCTCTTTACAATGATTAAAACTTTTGCCTCTTCCTTTCATTTCCCCAACTCATCATGCACTATCCCTAGTCTTTCCAGGGCTTCTTAACTACTAAAAATCATTGTTTCTGTAGAAAGAGTGTGTCTCAGCATGGATTTGATAGACTGTCAGTATTCTCTGTGGTCTTCTCTGGAGACTCTGGAAGACTGTTTTTATAGAGGACCTCATTTTCTAACCTTCAGTGAGGCAGCTAAACTTGCCCAAAATTGCAGCTGAAAAGAGTAACACGGGTGTTGCAATATTTGCAAATGTATGTTAGTGGGAAGTTTGTGCTGGCTTGTGTTTTGCCATTGTGTTCCTTGTATTCTGAGGGCTTCTGTCTCCGAAGAAGTGTAAGTGCTGTAGGAACCTCGTTTGCTTTTCAAGTTATTATTTAATAGAGCACAACATGAAGAGTTGATGCAATGTCTGTGAGAACTGACAGACAGAAGAGGCAACTGGAAATTGCTTTCTAGACACCATGTCTTCACATCACCTTTTTCTCTTTTTTAATTGCTGTAAGGCTTTAAGTTAGACTTTTACAAAGCAATAGCTGAGCTGTTAAAAATACTGTAGGTGTATCTTAATGTTCGAAGTTGTGTTACAAGAAAAGTCCAAGTGTCTAAAATCATGCCTGGAGAAGTGCTTCCTTTAGGTGGAAGGCAAATGTCAGATACAGCTGCCGGTATCTTTCTCTACTTAATTGATTTCACTTTCATCGGAAGGATTAAAAGTCTTTTCTGCATGATATTTGGCAGTAAAATAGTGTTCCTCCAAACTTGAAAAAAATGTGCTACAGATATTTTTATGTATAAAGGAATTAGCCTCCTGCATTTTACAGCTTTTTACAAGTTTTGTTATCTAGTTGCATTCATTCTTCTCAATGAATATTTGACTGATTGTCACATTGTTATTTCCAAGACTCAGAATCACCTCAGAAAAAGAAATTAAACCCAACTATATGTAGTTTTCTGACAGAAAGTTTTCCTAGGCTGGGGGAGTCTGTTGACAGTGTAAGAGGCAGGCAGGTGGTGGATGCGTACTCAGTTTGGTAACCTTTTGTGTTTCCAGACAGTGCTCAACAAATGGCAGCTGTTTTTCTTATAACTCTTTTAAATTTGTTTATGAAATTTAAAATAGTACTGAAAACATGTGTTACACTGTTGACACCTGACAGATTGCCTCATGTTAGCTGAGCATCTCTGACCATATATCACTCATCACAAAACACGAGGTAAACCATAGTAGCCTGGACTTCAACAGATTGTTGGTGGACAAACATGGAGTTCCCACAGTTCCTGTCGGGTGGGGTTTCCTGCATGGTACACCCTCAGGGAATGTGCAGCTTTGGCTGCTTGCTGGAGACAAAGGTGTAAGATTACATTGGAATAAGCAGGATAGATGTGATGGTATTCTTTTCAGCTCAGTATTTCAGACTCTATTAATAATCAGTTTCTTTCATTATTTCAGACAGTTAAGGGAATGCTGGATAACCCAAATGAACCTGTGAGCGATCTTTCATATTTTGATTGTATTGAGGGCGTAATGGAAAACTCAAAGGTAATTTATTTGTCCCACCTGTGTGCCAATTATAAAGTGTGTTTGGATTTTCAGAAGTTTCCACGTGCATATTGAGTGTTGAGGTTCAGTCAGTGTTTATAGCTAAAATGTCTGCTGCATTCCTTGATAAACTCTGCCTGAGATAGGTCTCTTACAGATAATTTCAAGTTTTGGTCACTTAGAAGGTGTATTGCCTCAGTAAGAAATTTTGAATTAAGTGACTGGTGCACAATACTCTTAAAGCTTCTCCTCTCTCCCTTCCTCTCCTGTGCACTAGACAGCATGTCATACTTTGAGGTGCTGTATTTTGACTGCAGTTATGTTAGAACATCCCAATGGGAGGCTTGGCAGTGAAATCCCATTGTATCGTTCTGTGCAGAACAGCTTTGCCAAATGTCTGAGCAGTCCAGACACCCCAGCACGTCAGAAAACCTGTGGGAAACCTCTTCAGTTATTTTGAATCAAACTATACTGCACAGCTTCCTTTGAAGCTGGCTTTTGGTGTCCTTACTATTTGATGTGTTGGAATTGTCTCATATTCCTCCTTCTCTGAAAGAAAAAGAGAGTACCTAATGGGTGTATGTGATCTTGCATCTAATGCTCTACCACAGTCAGAGCTCATTTTGAATTAAAGCCAAGTGAACTGAATTCAGTGGGACATACTGTGGGAATTCATGTGCATTTTGACACTAAGATGGTTCCAGAAGTCTAGGTGCAGTTTCGTTTAAACCGAGCCTCAGTGAGTTTGGGGACAAAGATGATCCCGGATGTGTCAACAGCATCTGCAGGACTGGTTGTCATGTCATGTTCTGCAGTCTGTGGAATGCGCTGAGTGCCAGGTTAGCTGTGATGGTGTATAGATGGCAGCAAAATTAATGAGGGTTAATTCTGTACCCTTGTAGTGATTTGAGCTGTAGTAGTGCTTATGTTCCCTGTCAGTCCAGCGTTGGTGTGCATGCCTGATCCCTCACACCACATGTGCCCACTTCAGTGAAGTCTAAAATTTCTGGAAGCCAAGTCCAGGAGGTTTGTGGGCCAAAATTGGTTTCAGGCCAGCAGTCACCTGCCTCTAAGTGGCAGGGATGCATACTTGGAAGATAACTTTGTTTTTTAATTTCTGAGGTTCTTGGAGAATCAATGGCGGGCATTTCCCAGAATGCGAAAACCGGGGATCTTTTAGTCTTTGGAGAATGTGTTGGAGTTGCATCCAAGGCTCTTTGTGGCCTCACAGAGGCAGCAGCTCAGGTAAGTTACTGCAGGCTGTAAAGCAATTATGTTTTTATTTTTTATCAAGCTCGTGTTGTGGGTTTGTAAATCTGAAGTTCACTTCCCTGTGGTCAAGCAAATGATGACTTTGTACTACACAGTGAGTTCTGTGTAGATCCACAGAAGTTGTGCACACTGTACGAGGAGCAGAGTGCAACACCATGTGTATTTTCTAAGGAAGGGAAATGACATCAAGATGGAAGCTTTGCTGAGGATAAAGCAAAGCTGCAGCATATGGAATTCATGTTTGCAGCTCAAGCTCAGAACTATTATATCATAGAGAAATGCACAAAAAAGCAGCCACTGTTAAAATTAATGAATCAAATTCTAGTTTGTAAAAGTTCTTAAGGAGCACTACAAATTTCAGACATTTGAACTAAGAAGAAACCTGTTTCAGCTGTTCAAATACTTTTGGAATAACCAAAATTCTGAAGTTGCTACAACAAATTAGGGTCTGATCTCTGTGGTTTCATTGATCTGATAACTGAGTGAACTATAGAGAACTGAAACAGTCACCTTGGTGAATGATTTGGCTGTGGGGGTTCATGCTCTGCATCTGGAAACCTCTTCTTTTTGGTTTCCCCAAATATGTAATGCCTTCATATGGACTAAATCCCCTCCACATTGAACTCTGAGTCGCCTTGCTGGCATATGGAGGCGACAGATAATTGTATCTGTAATGTATATAAGGAATTTTCATATATGCTTGTGACAGTTTAGACAAGTTGTCATTGTTGAGAAGCATGAAACTTACAACTGAGTGAGGAGGTAAGGTTGGCCATCAGACGCCTTGAGCTGCAGTGAGACCAGCAGCTACAGGCCTGATGGGACCTGCACTCAGCAGAAGTACCTTTGCTGGATTGCTTTCCTAGTCTTGACAAAAAACCCCCACTACCTCCAACCATGGCTAATACAGTAAATAATTTGCCAGTATGTGTGACCATTAAAGCTCTCTCCACTGGCTGTGCAAGTGACAAGTCATGTTTTCAGGGATAGCAGCTGTCTAAACAATGGGCAGTTTTGTTTCAATTAAATTTCTCAAGTGTAAGGGTATGTTTTCTTGGTTTCAGTGGATTCTGGAGATGTACTGCTAAAAACAAATGGTAATTGTATTTCACAGTATGATTTTTGAATAATCTCTGACCACCATGTGCTATGACATATGGCCAGCTTACCAGAGATTCAAGACAGATTTAGCATGATTTCTTCGGATTGCTTTCTTCTTTTCTCCATTTCTAGGCTGCTTACCTGGTGGGTATCTCAGATCCAAACAGCCAGGCTGGTCAGCAGGGCCTCGTTGACCCAATTCAATTTGCCCGTGCCAACCAAGCGATCCAGATGGCGTGCCAGAACCTGGTCGACCCAGCGAGCAGCCCATCGCAGGTGATTGCAGAGGATTGCGGGGAGACCATCCCTCTTAGGACACGGGACTTTGCTTTGTTTCTGTCCAGTCAAAGGCATTGTGGTTTGACTCTGCTGCCTGGCTTTGGGCACTGACGTTGCAGAGCTGCAGTGTGGTTACTGTCCTGCCCCTCTGACATTGTGCCTGTTCTGTGCTGGTTTTTGCAGGTCCTATCAGCTGCCACGATCGTGGCCAAACACACATCTGCTCTGTGCAACGCTTGTCGCATTGCTTCGTCAAAAACAGCAAATCCTGTTGCCAAGAGACACTTTGTGCAGTCTGCCAAGGAAGTGGCAAACAGCACTGCTAACCTGGTTAAAACTATCAAGGTACAAATGCTGCTTAATTGTGCTTCCTTCTTCCTTTGTGATTTTAGGGGATTTTCTTGTTTGTTTTTTTTCCCCTGTTGAGACAGAATCAGAACAGTTAGGAATATCTTTTTACCTTCTTGGATATGCATGGTTTAAAAAAATCACTAATTACATTTTTGAAGATCTGAATTGGAAAACATGTTCAATAGTATAGCTTCTGAAGTCAAGATGAAAAAAATTGGGCAGTTTCACTATTAGGAGAGGCAGCTGGCCGATCCAGTATGAGACCCCTCAGGATTGATGTATTTAATGAGCTTGCACCATAAGAATAATCTGCAAGCAACTGAATGTGAAGATTTTTAATGGTGTTAAGTTCCTCAGTATTTGGAGATTTTTGGAGCTATTTCTGACAGCTTTACCTTACCTACAAGAGAAAAAAAAAGGAAATAAATAATAGTGGGAACCAAACAGAAGCTATTTATGTGGCTAATAGTCTCCTGTTAGTAGTAACTTTTTATTTTCCAGATTCCTGCTAGCAATTTGGTAGAGGGTAGTTTTTCTTCATGCAAGCAGAAGTAATACTTGTGAAGCCATGGAGAATTCACAATTCTAAACCCTTCTGAAAGCCATTAGCTCGTTTAATCTGATTTCATTAGCTGAAATGTTTATTCTGAGATTGTGAGAGAGATCAGTTGACTTGGGTGAAAATGACAGCAATATATTACTGCTTTGCTTAAAACAGAAATAAGTAAAAAATTTAAAAATCAATCTGTAGGAAACAACCACCTTCACAAACCATAAAAAGGTGGAAGTTAGCTCCTTCTGCCCTTTGGAGTGTGAGGTCCTGGGACACAACTTGAGAGTGTCATTGGAGTGCAATGACAGAAAACCTGCAGCAGTTGAAAGTTTAGGGTCAGTAACCAGCTACAGAAAGAAGATCACACCTAAAAGATCACATTCTTTGCCTCAACCTTGTTTTCAGAGGAGCTTTCAAATATAAACACATAGCAGTTTAAAAGTAGGAAGGCTTAAACCATCTTCCTTCAATTTTACTAAAGAAACCCAGTCAGAGAGAGCTCAATCCTGATTCCATTTCCAGGCGCTGGATGGAGATTTCTCTGAGGAGAATCGCAACAAGTGCAGAATTGCCACTGCACCTTTAATAGAGGCCGTGGAAAATCTGACAGCATTTGCTTCAAATCCAGAGTTTGTCAGCATCCCAGCACAGATCAGCACTGAGGTAAGGCAGGATGCTGCATTTCTACCCTTCAAAAGTTGAAAATGTTGAATTAATCACATGTTGGGAGAGAGTGAGTGTAAATACCCCAAAGTCCTTGGGTTTCTGGGTGTTCACTGGGCATTCTGCTGTCTTTTGTTTAACCTCTGACTTTGACTTTTCCACCGGTAGGATGCACAGTTTGGCTGCAGTAAGTGCTGCAAGTCTGCTGTTAGCAAAGCCATACAGCACAGGTGACTTGCATGTTTTAGTAGCTGGATTCTTCCATGCAATACAATAATAAATATCCACTTTTTTTCCCCCTCAAAAGTGGTTTTAACAAATGGAACTTCTTTAGTTCTGAAAAGAATCGAAGGGATGTTGCTGGGTTTTTTGCTTTTGCCCACAATTTCTCTATCCTCAAGCTGTGTAACTACAGCAGAGTAGAAATTCCTTTGAAGAGACCAATAAGGGGTTCATTGGTTTGGGGTTGCTTTGCACGGGGAGAAGAGATAAAAAAGCAAACCCCTCAAGCTTTGTAAAAGCTTTGGAGTAGAGGTCATGTGTTGTTACTGGCCCTCTAAGGGCTGCTTCTCAGGCTCTGATCCAGATGGCAATGTCAGATGATCCAGTAACTGTTGCAATCTTACAGCTGTGGGGCTGTAACTGAAATCTAAGAGTGTCCTCCACGTCTGTGGTACCTGGGTTTACTAGGTTATTGGCAATAAAATAGATACACAGATGATAACCCGGTTAAGAGTCATCAGTCATCACGTTAGTAGTCTGACTAAGGGAAAGAGCACATCTGTTGGAGATGACAGTTTTTGTGACAAAGTGTATTTTCAATGATATTTCTGTAGTCTGCGACTAGACAAGTGTCGTTGTTTTCTCTTGTTTCTCAGCTGGAAGATGCTTTTCTTGAGATGTGTTCCTTAAGCATGTTTCAGAGAAAATTGCTGGACTGATTATTTTAGTTCTATTTCTGTCTTGATTATCTGTGAATATGATAGTACAATGGAGGAAATTATAATTCCATTTTAATGCTGTTAATTAAATAGACTTTTAGGAGCAGAAAGTGTGGATGAACTCAAATAATAATTTAAATGTTCTTTCTGTTCTTATACCTTCCTGACCACAGGGTCACGAGCACAGGAACCAATTCTGGTTTCTGCTAAGACAATGTTGGAGAGCTCATCTTCATTGATCAAAACTGCCCGTTCTCTAGCTATCAATCCCAAAGATCCTCCTACATGGTCTGTACTAGCAGGGCATTCCCATACGGTCTCAGATTCTATCAAGAGTCTTATTACCTCTATCAGGTATGTCTTTTGTAGTAATTGAGCAGCCGTTCATAAAGAAAAATGCCATATGGCCATTAGCACTGTGTTATTTTTCACTGATGGAAATTACTCTGTGATGCACAATATCTCCCCAGTTACACTGGATGTTTAATTGTAATTGATGACTGCAGCACCCTGCAGCACAGGGCTGTTCTGTGTTTGTATTCTGTTCTCCCTCTGGTTCCACCTCCAATTCACTCTAAGGTAAATGTAATAGAAAATGAACACTGTAGCTAATATTACCTTCATGCAGACCCTGTACCAACATGCAATATGTGGGAAACAGCTTTTGGGGTTTTTTTCTTGTTTTGTTTTTGCTTTTTTTTTTTTTAAGTGAGCCTGTGTGCATTCAGGAAGGACCCTGCTCCTTGCCACCATGCTCACTTTAGTGTTTCTTGTGTTGCAGGGACAAGGCCCCAGGGCAGCGTGAATGTGATTTCTCCATCGATGGGATCAACAGATGCATCAGGGACATTGAGCAGGCCTCGCTCGCTGCCGTCAGCCAGAGCCTGGCCACCAGGGATGACATCTCCGTGGAGGTGAGGCAGAGAGCACAGGCACCAACAGAGGAGTGCTGAACAGCCTCGCCCACTGCTGCTCAATCACAGCACAATCCACTGCCAGTGAGGGGAGGAGCGTCCTTACGCGCATCTTTCTAGGCAAAGTCATAGGCTGACCAATGTGTATCACTTCTCCAAAGATCCCAGAATCACCAGGGAAAAGTAGGGGTGAAAGTAGTTATTTTTTACTGCCACCCACATATTAGTCTGATTTCCTAGGCTGATATGACAGACTGATAGAGTTTTTGTGATGCCTTGCCCTGTGGAGGCCAGGATTAGTTTCTGAAGAGTCATAATAGATTAGTTTCTGAAGCTAATCTATTACTAGAAGACCAATGACATAAATGTCGATGTCCTTTTTCTTAATGCCTATTTTATCCTTTAAGAAGTGAAATTCAAAGTTGATGTTGATATGTTCACTTTAAGAATGCTTCCTTCTGTGCCCTCTTCCCTGTCTCCTTCCCCAGCAACTCATGTTGAGATTCTCAGCTTGGTATTTGTCTTTTCATACTGTAGCTTCTTGAAATTATGTATTTATTGGAGTGGTTTCTTTGGGCTGCAACGCTGCATACTAGAAATGTCAGACCAAATTAAGCTGTGCAAAAGAAGTCGTTGCAGGAAATATGTCATAATTCATTTTTATTGAAATGATGAAGTTATCTTGGACACTATGTTGAACTGAAATAAGTGGTACCAAAAATGGCAGTTATTTACAAAGCAGAATGTAACAAAGGGCAAAAATAGTATTTTTTTTCTCTTGCCTTTCAAGAGAGTGACCTTAATCCTGATGGCTGCCAAGATATCAAGTGCCTCTGAACTGAAAGCCAGTATTTATGTCTTGACCAGGCCATTAATATGCTTTTAATGTTTACTCCTGTCCTGCAGATGGTATTCAGGTGGTCACTCCTCATCTCTGCCCCTCAGAGATGTGACATTTTTCCTTTGCCAGTGGATTTCTCCTGCTAGCTTCAAAGTCTGCAGAGGTTTTTGTTCTTGTGCTATATTTTCTGCTTTGAAAAACATTTCTTCAAACTTAAATCAGTGCTCCTGGCAGTTTTCTGATTGGTGATACTCCAATCAGATACTAAATCAGTGATACTAAATCTTTGTCAGGGCAAAAACAGTTTGGGAGGTGTCGGGGGGCCTTGGTCACATTACAGTGAGAAAGGACACCTAGCCCTGAGTTTGCTGCTGTCAGCACTCTCTCCCCGGACTTGTCATATAAACCTAAAGAGGAGCAGGCCCATCTCAGGGTTGCTGTTGTTGAAAGAGGGTAAGGGAGAAGAAATGAGCCAGTATGTGAGGGAAACCAGCAGTGTGGGTTTCTGCATCCTGCCATAGCAGGTCACTTGAACAGCTTTGAGGATGTTGGCTGATCTGAGGGTGATTGTCGAGTGTGGTACAACTTGGTAAGAGAACAGCTGTGATAGCAACTGACAATTCCTCTTTCTCTTAGGCTCTACAGGAGCAGCTGACATCAGTTGTACAGGAAATTGGCCACCTCATCGATCCCATTGCCACCGCAGCTCGGGGAGAGGCAGCTCAGCTGGGGCACAAGGTACTGTCTGGCCATGAAAAAGGCATTTGAAATCTCGGACAGCTGAATGTTAGGGAAGACCTCAATTTCATAGCAGTTTCTCTTCCTATGGGAGAGCAGAAGAAAGCATTTGTAAGAAGAAAAAATCTGGAATTTTCAAATACTCCAAGCCAAGACCCAAATAAACCGGTTTACATTTTGGGCCAGAGGAAAGATATTCTCACTGAGATTTTTGGTGAGGGACTTTGTGTAAATGTTCACTGTTACATGGAGTGTAAGTAGAGTCAAACTTGTGCTTATCAGATGTCTGTCCAAAAAAACAAATGTTAGAGTGCACATACCAAAATCATATTTACCATGGTTATTGCAAGATTTAGTAGTTTCTCACATAGCAAGTTCTCATCATGTGATACATTCTTGAGAGTAAGAACTGTAGAGGCAACAAAGATTGAGAGGTTCCTCCCTTGCGCAGAGGAGATGGTTTTCAGGGATGCTCTTGAACAGCATGTGGCTCCCGTGACCATCTTGAACACGGTTTAATATGACCTCAAGGGACCATGTGCTTCTGAAGGAGGAGATGTGTGGCTTTGCAAAGGAGGTGGACAGTGAGGGGAGACACAACTCCTGGGCACATGATCCAAACCCAACGCTGTACATTGCAGAAGCACACTGTGCTCCTTGAGCTAACACACATCCCAATGGTAAACAGGGAGTGTGCTTTCTCTGAGTTTCGCCCGGAGAAATGTGGTTAATGGCTTTCTGGGGTTGTTCTTGCTTTCTTAGGTAACACAGCTGGCTAGTTACTTCGAACCCCTGGTTTTAGCTGCAGTTGGTGTGGCATCCAAGACACTGAATCATCAGCAACAGATGACCGTGTTGGACCAGAGCAAGACTCTAGCAGAATCTGCCTTACAGATGCTGTATGCTGCCAAAGAAGGGGGAGGAAACCCCAAGGTAAGGTGGTTGTGTGGCATTAAGGGTGAGAGGAAGGCAGGTAGAACAGAAAAACCAGTGCATACCTGTTGTACAGTCAAGGGATATGTTTGCAGTGAAAGTGCCAGTGGCAGCTCTCGTGATGTCTCTGAGAGTGGAAACATTTCTCCAAGACAGGATTCCAGTCTCCTCACAGCATCCTCTCAGGGGACACAAAGTCAGGGTATGAGAGCTGTCTAGGCTCTCATAGAGAAAGCAAATGGTTAAAAACCAGGGCCTGTCTGGTGCATGGCATCCCAGTGGGATGGGGACCCTTGCCAGGAAAGAGCAGCAGCACACGACTGTTCATAACTCAGCTGTGATTTGCGCCTTACAAAGAGCCACCGTCTTTAGAGGACATTCAAAAGACTGTGGCACCTGAGGCTGAAAGTGTCATGTGCCATGGCTCCTTGTTGGAGTTGACAAGTTTTGTCCTGTCCACTTTGTTGCAGTGTTTTACTTGTCCTCTTTGCCCAGAAATGTTATTTTCAGTGCCGTTACTGTTTTAATTTCTTATGCTTCTGATTTTCACATTGTTTTGTAGAGATCATCCTCTGACTGTCTCGGTTTTCTCATTCTGTGTCCTCCAGGCATCTCATACTCACGATGCCATCACTGAGGCTGCACAACTGATGAAGGAGGCTGTGGATGACATCATGGTCACCTTAAATGAAGCCGCAAGTGAAGTTGGCATGGTTGGGGGTATGGTAGACTCAATTGCAGAGGCAATGACCAAGGTGAGCATAGAAATTGACCCTTTTCTCACTTTGTGCCTGAAAGCTGATCCACACTGCAAGGCTTTGGAGGAACTGGGGCTGATTCAGTGGTCAGTCATGAAACATTGTCACAGGAAACCTGAAGATTATGTGATTTTGCATATTGTGAAATAAAACTGATGTGGGCCATGGTGCTCACGTTTGCAACCTATACAGTACCTGTCAGTAGAATTCCTACAAAATATTTTGTTCAGTAATATTCTGGCATTTAACTCTCATCTTAGGTCAAGTGACCTCTTATTTTTGCTTCCTTTTTTTTTTCCTTATCTTTCATGTTAGTCTCTTAAATGAACAGCAGGCTAACTGTGAAGCAAATTACTTTCAGAGAAGATGATGTCAAAGCCTGAAATGCTGTGCTATGCTTTGTAATGCATTCTGCTGAAGATGTATAGTTGCAAAGTGTACATGAGTTCAATCCAAATATTTGGCTTTTCCTATTGTGACTTAAAGATTGACAACTTTAGCACATAAAGAAATCTTACATTATCTACTGGCATGAACATTTTGGTTTATAACTTTTGCACCTTTCTTTCTATATTAGCTGAGAAGAGAGGTTGTTTGACCTTGCATGAGAAGCAAACCTCATGCTCAAAAACTTTGCACTGCACATTCTCAGCATCTTCTATGCTCATAACCTGGGCTCAAGTATTTGCTGAGCTTCTCTCTACATCCTGGTGCACTGTTTTCACTTGAGTATCTTGAGAGAGAGGAGGTCATAGAATTGAATATATAATTTTACTATTGCCTGTAAAGTATGCTGCTTAGTGTGACTTTTTAATGCTGTGTTTTTCCCTCTTTCATGCAGCTGGATGAAGGTACACCTCCAGATCCAAAAGGAACTTTTGTTGATTATCAGACCACTGTGGTGAAATATTCTAAAGCCATTGCTGTAACAGCACAGGAAATGGTAAGAAATTACTTTAACCAGGTGCAAACTCTGTATACATAAGGAATGTGGAATTATTTGTGCAGTGTTGAGACACTCTTGATCATCAGATTTTCAATAACCCTCTCTCTTTAGGGGTAATGGAGCAAAAGGAGTGATGATTTTGTCAATTTAACTCTTTCGTCTTAGTGGTGTGATCATAGAGGGGTCCTCTTCGGGAGGAGCACTGGCTTGTATTGTGGCTCTTCTGCACAAGAGCTCTTTAATTGGCTCATTTTCAAGAAGAAATAAAAGGCAAACCATGTGCTTTTTCATCAGCCCATTTAACTGGGCTGAAATGCCACCTTTTGTTTATCAGCAACTTCAGGATACCCTTTCACACTTACTGTTTCACTAAGCCTGTGAAATAACGCCAGTGTTTTCAGAGCCCTGTAATGTTTAATGAATGAATGCAGATCAGCATCCCACACTGTCCTTTTCTTGCATTTCTATGACTCACCTGGGTTTAATAAAAGAAAAAAGTTGAATTGAGATTTTTCTTGACTTGTGTTTCACAGTAATGCATCCATGTGCTTTCCCTTGGAACAGTACTGTGGTTGCTAATTTGTTGTTGAGAGAATGGAGAGGACTGTTCATGAGTGCTACAGACAGGATTTTTCTCAAAGTCGACTGCTCTTGCAGTCAAGATGGGTCCATGATTATGCTAGTAGAAATTTATCTAAAACTAGTTTTGTCCCACGGATGGACCTCCGTTGCTTTTGCTTACATTAATTTGAGACAGAAGAACTATCTGTGTTATCTGTGTTAAAAGGCAGGAATTTTCTAAAGAGAGATTCAGTTATTTATACTGATACCCTACGGAGACATTCTGTGTCATCCTGCCTATTCCTTCTCCATCCTGTTCCGTCATCGGAGATGTGTTTTGCGTTGGTGCTCAGATTTTTTTCATGCTCCCATGTCTCAGCTGAGTGATCATGCTTAGCTCACCTTTGACAAAATAAGGTGGCTGTGACACAAAAACCCCACTTCCTTTCCCAGTCTGAATAACTGTACCTGGCCAATGGCCCCTCAAAGAGTGAAGGATTGGCTCTAACTGCTGCTCTTTGATTCCTCCGTGTGTTCAGTGACTGCCTGGTTACCCATGACTCTAATAAAGCATGTTTGCTTGAGTTTCCTCTGGAATTCTTGCTGGAGGACAGGTCCCTTCCACGGCAAGTGGATTACCCCATTTTATCAGCGTGGCCAAACAGATGAGTGTGCTTCTAATCTGGGGGTGTATTAACAAGTTATTCTCATGCCTGTCAATTTTCTTTTTCTCTCGCCTGTGTTCTTTTTTCAGATGACTAAGTCGGTTACTAACCCGGAGGAGCTGGGAGGACTTGCATCGCAAATGACCAATGACTATGGGCATTTGGCTCTCCAGGGCCGAATGGCTGCAGCTACGGCAGAACCAGAGGAGGTCTGCAGTTTTTAGACCTCTTTATTCTCTGTACATGGTGGTGTTAACAAGGATGTTCTTTTACTGTGAAGAACACAGTAAAGGTGACAGTCCTTGTTATAAGAATTGTCCAATCAAAGAACAGAAATCCTTTGTCAAAATCTCTGTCTGGCTTCAGAAAGAAACAGCTTGGGATAAAAGTGGATAATTCCATAGACTGTAACAGAACCTCCTGAATTACCTGGGCTTTCACTTACAGGCAACTTGCAAATACAAAGAAAACTCCTAAAACTCTTAACTTGTTACTATGTGGCTTTCCTTCAATCTTGCATGTTTTTACAAGTTACAAATATGTATATGCTTTTCTTATCTTGCCTGTAAGTGATTTTAAGTATAACTTCCTATCCTGAAAGTGAGATTAATGCAAGCAGTCAGAGCACAAGTATCTTTTGCTGAAGGACATCTCCCATAGCTCAGAGTTGGAATATGATGTGGGAGAAGCGTCTTGCCTCGTGCTAAGTGAGGAGGATGGGCTGTTCGCCTCAGTTGTATTCACTTGTTCTGGGAGTTGCTGTATCTTCTCTGAGCACAACTGCACAGCTCTTTCACCCCTCTCTTCTTACTGGAGCATAGACAAACTTTGTCATGATGGGGTAAGAGGGTATCTCACCTTCTCCAGATGTATCAGATTATCTACATAAAAGTCCTTCAAAGAGTTTTTGACTTTGTGTTTACACATCCTGCTAATACACTGCTTGAGTGTTCTGTGCTACGTGAAGAGCAACAGCTTGCACTTGGCTCGATATTGTAAAATTGAATTACCATTTCTGCACGTTACTTTGTGCCTGAGGTTGAAATAATTCCCTTTGTGATACTAATGGCTGTGATTTCTGCTCATTTATTAATCCCAAATCACACCTGAATGACAGAATACATGCAGGGACTACAACTATCATGTTTCGAAACAGGGACCACACGTCTTAGGATGCAGGATTATTAATAAATCAGAAGCAGTAATAGCAGGATTTTCCACATTTCAATGTTCTGCATGGATGTAGTTGATTCTGGAGAGTGGAGACTCTGAAAGGTTCAAAACCAAGCAAAGAGAGTCAATTACTTTCTGACCCAGTTTCAGCAGTGTACAGTAAATGCGTGCTTTTTACGTGTTGCACGTACCTTGAGTGCAGCTCACACTGACAGGGCTGTTCTGGAGGATGAAGTTGCATTTAAATGTGAAGTTGCTTGAATTATGTCTGACTCGGGTACCTGCCTTATCCCTTCTCTTTCCTGGGCTCTGGGTCACTCCTGCCCTGTTTCATCAGTGAGCCTTTTATAGGGTTGTGCTTCATGCGTAGGTGAAATTACATCTGTTTCCTTTTTTCTGGTCTTGCAGAGGGTGTAGTCGTGGGTGGAGTATTGGAAATAAAGATTCACCAGAGAGACAGTGTTTCTATTTCTATTGACACAGTGTACCAGCATGACATTTACTTATTTGCTTTGCTCTTTCTTCCTTTTTCCCTGTGCTGCCTTTACCATCTAGATCGGGTTCCAGATCAGGACTCGGGTGCAGGAACTTGGCCATGGGTGTATCTTTCTTGTGCAAAAAGCCGGAGCTCTCCAGATTTGCCCTACAGACAGCTACACCAAAAGGGAGTTGATAGAATGTGCTCGTGCTGTCACAGAAAAGGTGAGACAGCCTTCCATGTTACCCCATGGTGTTTGTCTACCAAGCTTCCACTGGGAGTAAACCAGTCAAACTGGATTCAGGAAACTCTTTTAACTTTGCATTCCAGTACAATAGTGTCTGAATTACTCAACGGTCTTACTTTTCTTTCAAGCGTTCAGTGTTCACGTGCTGGATTAGCCTGTGATTAGTCCTTGCTCAGGCCTTGCAATAAAACTTCAGCCTCCTATCAGAGGGAGATTGGTCTAAAACAATATCCTAAGATGTGAGATGACTCTTGTGCCTTATGAGGCACTCCCTGGCTATAGTTACTGTGAGGTTGGTCAATGACATGTGGTTTCATGTAGCAACATCCTCCCCTTTTAGGACTGGGCCAAAGTAACTGCCTAGAACTGCATCTTCAAACTCTGTGGGGCTTCTTGTTCCTTGGAAACACCCCTTCAAACAAACGGCGTGCGTAGTTTTGCTGAACCTTTTTGATGGCTTCTCTCTCCTTTTGTTGCACAAAACATTGAGGGTTGGTGTCAGCTGCTTTCAGATTTCACCAAACACCGTTGGTTCAGCCTGTGTTCGTGTGCTGTCAGCTGTACCAGTTTTCCATCATTATGTATCCCAGGAGTAGTGACAATTCCAAATTTAGGCAGGGGTAGACAGTACCTTGTAAGTAAAGTTAAAGCTGATAAAGAGAGTAGTAATGATTCACAGGACCAACTTTCTTTCAATGACCACCTTGTTGCTTTATGTTGTTTCTAGGTTTCACTGGTTTTATCTGCCCTCCAGGCAGGGAACAAAGGTACACAAGCCTGTATTACTGCAGCCAGTGCTGTGTCTGGGATAATTGCAGATCTGGACACCACTATCATGTTTGCTACTGCTGGAACCCTTAATGCTGAGAACAACGAATCATTTGCAGATCACAGGTCAGTGCTGCTGAAAAAGATGGAAGAGTGCATGCCAGGGGAACACTGGAACTGGCAGAAGAGATTGGCACATGGAGATAAAATTTTACCTTTCTGGATTCCTGTGAATGAAATTGAATGAAGCAGGGGAGTGAGAGGAGAAACAGGAAACCTGGGATTTGACTTGTTTGTGAACTACATACTCAAAGTGATTTTTTCTTTTACCCAGATGTTGCTTTGGATTTGCTGTCCTGAAATGTCAAAACACAGATATGGGTGGAAGAGGGTGGGGAACCCTGACCAGGACACACTCTCTGTTCCTGTTGCCATTCTTCCTTCCACCTTCCTCACCCATGATCACTTTAGTTTCTTTACAATATGCTGATTAATGTGGACATTGAACAGCTGGTACTTTTCTCACAGTATGGCCAGGTTTTCTCTTAGTATTCAAATACAATGCTCTATGATGCTATTGCCCTATGTATTTCTTTTAAAGATGGGCTTGTTTTATTACACTGCCTTGCATTTGCCCCAAATGCTCTGCTACTGTTTTAATAGTTGTCTTTTTTTTTTTTTTTTTAAACTTACTCCCTGACCTGTGCTATGTTATGAATGGATACTGGCATGATGATTAAATAAGCTCTTTCATGTAGCTGTTAGTCACCATAACACTGGAAAACACTTTTTTCTCTCTTCTCCTTTTCCACTTCCTTCCCTGCTTCCTCTTCTTTTGCTACAGGGAAAACATCCTGAAAACAGCAAAAGCTTTAGTTGAAGACACAAAATTGTTGGTTTCTGGAGCTGCCTCAAGTCAGGACAAACTGGCCCAAGCAGCTCAGTCATCAGCTAACACCATCACTCAACTTGCTGAGGTAGTAAAATTGGGAGCAGCTAGCTTGGGATCTGATGATCCTGAAACACAGGTGAGATGTTTTAAGATTTTTCTGATACTCTTAAAGAGAACAGGGACAGTTTCCAATTGGTAAAACTTTGTGTGATTTATGCTTTTAAGCAACACAATATGGTTTATCTCCTCTGGGATTTTTTTGGGTTTACTCAGTTATCACTTGTTTAGAGTACAGTCAAGAGGCTCAAGCATTGGGTGGAACTAATCAGGCCTTTGTGTAACCCTTCTGCTTTTATTTCACCACTGTGTTCCAGCTGGGATGCTCCTGGCAAAGTATTTGTCTCATTTTTACTAAATTGTGATTGGACCTCTGGCTCGTCCCATTTTTGTTCTGAAGAGCTTGCAGGTCTTTAAAGCTGCTTATCCAGCTTATTGACTGGACTCTGCTCTGTGTTATTTGTGTAGGCTGACAAACTCTTGCCATTCTCCAGCTTTATCTGTCTTGTTTTTCAATTAACCCTGCAACTTTTCCATATAGATTATCCCTAGTATTTCTTTAGTTGTTTGTTTGGATCTCAGTGAAATGCAGGCTGGCAAGCATATTGCAGATGTTTGAAAAAACATTGATTTTTATTTTTAGCTGTGTTCTAAAAATCACACTCTCATGCTGACACCCTTTACTGCCTGAGTCTTATAGCTAGTTCTCATTCCATAGGTTGTTCTGATCAATGCTATCAAGGATGTTGCAAAAGCCCTTTCTGATCTCATTGGTGCTACCAAAGGAGCTGCCAGCAAACCAGCAGATGATCCATCCATGTACCAGCTGAAAGGCGCTGCCAAGGTAAAACCTTATTCTTAGATTTTATTTGAAAGTGTCTGTTCAATCACATTTGATAAACATGTGGAACTTTGACTTCAGCAATTTCTGATTGCCTGAAAACTAATTTCTTTATTTAATTACCATGATATCATGGCCAACACAAGAGTTGGTATTTAGTCCTGTAGCAAGTGGAGTTCATGAAGTCTCCTAGGTCCTACTAGAAGTAACAATGCTTCCCAGCTTAATTTGCCTTGCTTCATACCCTGCCGTCTCTGAAAATGGGAGGTAGGATTCACATATTATTGTCTTCACTTCTCTCTTCTTCAGGTGATGGTAACAAATGTCACATCCCTCTTGAAGACTGTTAAAGCAGTAGAAGATGAAGCTACTCGAGGGACAAGAGCCCTTGAGGCCACAATTGAATACATCAAACAGGAGCTCACGGTACAGAACTAAATAGCCGTAGTGGGTTTTGCAAGTATGGCCTTATACAAAGCTGGGATTAACTGCTTCCTTTTTCCTTAGACCTTAAGCTTTCACTACTGATACTTTTTTCTGATCCGATGCTGTTCACTTTTTTGTTCCTGGGTTTGGTAGTGTCCCCTCAGCATCATTCCTATACTGTGTCTGCAGTTTAATCTTTTTTTGTATTTTTCCCTTATTATGAAACGATCCTACCAGTGGTACATGGCCTGCTATTGATATTCTGTGTAAGCACGAATTAACGGTAGTGTGGAATTCACTCCCAAATTAGGTGTTATACCATGACAATTGTTTTCCTTCCTCTTTAAGATATATGAAAGTATAGTTAGGGGTTTTTTTTACTGGCATAGTAGTGAGTGACATAAATTAATACCTGCATGTTTGTGAAGAAGCCTGATTTTTTCCTTCCTTTACTTACAGTGGATTTTTATTTAAAAAACCCTGTAGACACAGTCTTCAGCAGGAAATGCTTTGTTGTATAGTCTGTGGATTAGCAATTCTTACACCATAACTGCACTGGCATAACTTTGTCTTGTCAAATGCTCTCCATCAAACATCCAGTTTTCGCTGTGTGAGCAAAGCTGTTGTAATGAGGAAATTTATTTAAAAATGCTTTCTTTATAAATATCTGTATATAGTAATTGGGAATTCATATGGCAGTGGTCAAACCTCCTGATCAGGCATGTTCTGTACAATATCTCACGTCTTGTATTCTCATGAAGGCCTGGCTGTTACATCCCATCGTGTAACTGAGCTAAAACCTGTTCAGATCTGTCATTGGAGGACTGTGCATTATCACTTCTTTCTCAGTTTAGTTGGTATCTGTTTGAAATGTTCCTCTTGCTTTTGTCAGCATTGCTAAGGGATGGATCTGTGGTTGTGGTATTGTCATCTCTTTTATGAGGCAAACAGAGGGTGGCACATAGGTAATCAAGAAAATGTGTCAGGCTTGATCTGGAATTCCAGGGGCTGAATCTGAGCAACATTGAGGGATGTCTTCACATGTATAACTGGAATTAATTTTTAAACATTGCTTCTATTTCTGGAGAGAGGAAGTGAAAAACTTAGGAACTGGGAGCACAGGATAGACCAGGCTCTTTTTTGTCCAGACATTTGCATTCTGAAACCACTGGCCGGCTTAGGTTGCACTGCGTGTGGTCAAGAAACCACTTGATTAATTGTGCACTGCAAATTGCCTCTGCACAGTAAAAGAATGGCAAGCAAATACAGAGTGTACATTAAAAGAATGGCAAGCAAATACAGACTAAAGCTCAGGAAAAGAAAATGTGATCAAAGTAAGGTTGCGCAGCTTTTGTTACCTACATCTTCCCACAGTTCCTGAATTCCAATATTCATGAGAGTTGTGCGTACTGTCAAGTAGTTTGAACTATTTTCACATGATTCACCCTGCAAAATTATATCTTCAGGCTTCTAAGGGAGACTAAATATAGCCTAAGAGACAACGCTCCACCTCTGCTGTTTTAAGACACATTTGAATATTTTAGTGGTGATGTTCTCAGTCTCTACTGCTCTGTGCTATCAACAAGCACTTGGTAGGGTCCAGCCTTTGTAGGGGAAGGATCTCCTCATGTGAGTAGACCAGCCTAAACAGCAGTCAGGATCAGAAAAGAATATAATGAAAGGAACAGTAATTCTTTTCATCCTGTAAGGTTCTGAACAGCTGCCTGTAACAACTGTCATGTGGGTAGTTAAATGCAGATGAGATGAATGGGTTAACCTTTTTTGTTGTCTCCGTCCCTCAGCTTATTGTTTCTCTCTGGTGTCTGTAGGTGAGCAGGCTTATCGGATCCAGGCCCATTACAGGCAGGAATGATATCCAAGTACTCCAAATATGTTTCTAATTTCCTGCTGTTTGGAGGCTGCTTCCGTTTGCTGTCTCTTTCTCATGGTTGTTCTGCTTTGAGTTGACTGGTATCAGACTTTCCTTCTGCTTTCACTTTTAGGTGTTTCAGTCCAGCGAGGTTCCAGAAAAGACATCATCACCTGAAGAATCAATCCGGATGACGAAAGGAATCACCATGGCAACTGCCAAAGCTGTTGCAGCTGGGAACTCATGCAGGCAGGAGGATGTGATTGCTACAGCAAATCTGAGCCGCAAAGCCGTAGCTGACATGCTAACAGCTTGTAAGGTAAAGATTCCCTTCCTTACCTAAGACTGATCTTCTTGTGTTTGTGTGCCTCTAAATCCATAGAACATAATATTTTTTGTTTAGTTTTCTGCTTTTCATATGAGAAAGTTAATGGGTAAGATAATTTTAAGGGACTCTCTCTCTCAGAAATGATTTTGTGTGCTATGCACACAAAAAAACCCCAGCACTAATATTCACTGTTTTCTTTTTGTGAAAAAGAGGAATTTTATTTGAGCTGAAATTTCCTGGTTTCCAGTCAGAAGACAAACAATCTGTGCAAGTAGTAAAATATACAAATATTCCTGTGGTCACAAATATAATTTCAGTATTCCTAGAACAGTGATAGGAATGGTGGAAGAAATCACTCTGGTCTATTTTTAGTGGTTCTTTTTCCCCGGACTAAACCTGTTGGTTTGCTCAATTTCTTCTCTGCTTTTCAAAAATGTGTGCAATTTTTATTGCAATTTTTTTATAATAGCAGTAACCCTATAAAAATAGTGTAGCCCTGTTTTCTACACTGTATGCTATATAAATGACTGTTAAGCCATTTGGCTTTGTTCTGATGATAAAACAATCTAGGCATAAATAATTAAGAAATGGGATTATAAACATCTCATTCCTTTTGATTTTCTGTAGTGACTGTAGCAGCAAACTGCCTTTGCCTGAAAATTGTAGTTACTTACTTTTGTCTTTCCATGTATGGAAGGTGACAGTGAAATAATAGTGCTCTCTGTGTGGTGTCTGATTTTCAGTATTTGGTCAAATCCTAACTGCCTACATCAGTCCCAGGTTAATTTTTAGCTTAATACTGCCCAAACAGAAGGAATATGTTTGCTTTTAAAATAATCCTCTTGCAAAAGTACAACTTCTAATATAATTTAGAAATACCTTTCTACAAAACCACTGAATGAAACTTCTTATATTGACTTAGTTTTGTGACATGTTTTTTAGTGTCTAATAGTTCTTGACCACTTTGCATGCTTCACATTTTGATTTGTGTTTCCAAACATGCAGCAAATTCTCAGAACAGAATCCTCTTTTTTCAGTAATGTTACAAAGATACTCCCATGCATGCACAGCCCAATAAATACTTTTGAACATCTATTTATGAACATTCCTTTTTTTATGTTTACATTTGTTCCCAGTTAATTTAATGGTTTCCAAGTGGTTCATGCATTGTAAGTGGCTAACAGGATGAAACTTCCTGCAAATGGAACAGTGGAGGTTTGGGATGCTGGAAAAGCCTTCATGATCTCCCAGGGAATTGCTTTCACAAAGAAAGGAGTCTACAGAAGGGAAAGGGCTGGGAATAATTTTACTTGCCTGTAATGATACAGTGCCGTGGCCTAAGATCTAGTTTTATCTTGTCTACTTTCTTAAGACCAAGAGCATTTATTGGAGAAACAGAAATAAAAGTCTCCAAGAATAGTACTTCTATGCATTATCTAAAATGTATGAGAAAATAGCTCTATCATTTAACGAAGATTTTAAATACACAGTTTAACTAGACTTGATTTAGAAAATCTTGTTTCTACACATTTTGCTCAGAGTCTTAGAAATCTTATGCCATTAATTCTACCAATTGATTACTGTACATGGCATTTCTGTTATAAGCTGCATTCCTTGAATTTTAGGGATAGGAGCCAGCAGTCTTAGCCCCACTATGCTGTAAAAGCTGTGTGATGCAGTGGGACTTAGGGTTTGTGGTATTTGACGAATACTGGAGGGGTTTCCAGTGATACTAAGCTACTCTGTAGAATTAGTACTGATAAATGATCAGATTTTTATGTCCTTTGGGCCAAGACAAAAGTGCATGTATGTGTTCTATGGTAGAATTTTACCAGACATAGCTCTGACTTCCCTTGTGTCAGAATTTGAATTTAAGTTCTATTTCATTGCCTGTTGCCTAAGGCAAGTAGTATAAGGAATTTGAATTAGCAATTATATAGATGCCTGTTCTTGGTCTGCTATAGATGAATTTACAGTACTCGTTACTAATTCTGTTTTTATAAGCAGATGCTAATTCTAAAGACAATAAGGTTGCTTATTGTGGCATGTACCGAGACAACTCTAAAGTCAGTGGAAATGCTGCAATTACATTTATTGAAGGTTAGAGCAGCCCCTAAGATAACAATTTCTTTTTTTATTACGTATTTGTATAAAATAATGCAGTAATTAACCTGTACATGGTATCACTATTTGTAGTGATTGCTGGTGGAAAGAAAACAGATATGAAAGGCCTGTCAAACCCATAGGAAGGGATGGAAGTGAGCAATCACCTAGATCGTTCCATAGGCAGTAGATTGAGGGAAGCAACTTCTCGCTGCAGCTGGTGGCACCGGAGGCAGCTCAGCAGGGCCCGGGCTGGAGCACAGGCCCTGGGAGGAGACAGGGCCGAGCTGTGGTTCAGCCGGGGAAGAGATGGCTCCAGGGGGTGCTCACAGCAGCCCTCTCAAACACACCTCCCTCCACAAGGCACCCAGCGCTGCTGACGGGATAGGAGTTGTACCAGGGGCGGGTAGTGCTGGCTGCATACTGCTGGGAAAGCATGTGGAGAGATGAGGAGGGCTGAGAGTGAAGGAAGCCTCAGCATGAGGAAACAAATGTGTGTTCTGGTTCTTCAGGCACGTTTCAGGCTGAGATGTTTGGGCAGACCTTCTGTCCAAGGCTGGAAGAAAAGATATTTCTGTTGTGAGTCCCCACTGGTGTTGTGTTTGGATGTTTCTGGGTTACAAAAATGATTTCCTAAAATAACTTCTGTCACCTCTTCAGGCTGCTGTGAAGTATACGGAATATATACTGAACCTTAAAAATACTCCCAAAATACTCTGATACCAGTCTTGGCTATGTATGCAAAACATAAAAGGAACTTTATATTTCCCTGCTACCAATGCTTGCTCTAATTCCCCGTATTACAGTAATATTTAAGTACAGAAGAGACATTTTGGGATGCTTTGCAATGTGTGCATAAGAAATACTGGGGAGCCCTTTGCCCTATTTGAATTTTTTTTTTAAACTGTTCTGGATTTTTTGGGTTTCGGCAGCTCGTTTGAAGTATGCTGAAGATGAGGAAAATCAGTCCTGTTCCTCCCATCTTCCTTCCCCTCAGACAGGGTGTTGGCGGGATGAGGAGGCGGAGGCGGCTCCTGCGGGCCGTTTCCGTACTCCGCTCATCCCGAGCTTCCCTGCAGAGGGAGCCCAGAGACCAGCGCCGGCCCTGGCTCGGGATGTTGCAGGTTGCAGGAAGGGCCGAAAATAAGTGAGCCGTGAGATAATCCCCCATCCCAACAGGAGATAAGAGGCTGCAGGAGTGGAAGGAGCTGTTCTGTGAAAGGAAATGCTGTACGTTTTGGGGACTTTCACTTGGCAACAAGTGGTACTTCTGCTCAAGAAAAAAGTTTCCTAGAAGTTTATTGTAGAAAGTACAAGGCTTGAAGAGGCTGCAGGTTTCACTTTTTATTAAAAAACAAATGGTTGAATTAGTCGGGCTTATGTCAAATGCCAGACATTATACTTAGTGGAAATCCTTACAAAGACTTGACTCTGCTGCAGCTTCTCTCTATATTTAAACAGATGGTTCCAGCAGTGCTATTGCTGTGTTAAATCTCTCCATAAAGCTAACACCATTAATGAGTCTTCACAGAACTGCAGCTCTGCTGCTCTTCCAGTGCTGTTTGCTTACAACAGAAATGGCTGGCCATCAAGCTCAAATGTCATTTGCACACTACAAAATATCTCTTCCCTTCTCTTTCCCCCATCTCTGTGTGTTGATCTTCTCTTGTGGGAGCTGTTTTGGGTACTAATGTTGTTTTGCTTCCTCAGCAAGCATCATATCACCCAGATGTGAGTGAAGAAGTTCGGGAGAGAGCCCTGCGCTTTGGAACAGAATGTACCCTGGGATACTTGGAACTCCTGGAGCATGTTCTCCTGGTAAGGAGTCATCTGCATGCATATACTGGGTTGCTTCCAAGGAGAGAGTAATCTCTCTGCCCTCTTTCTATAGTGACTGCTAGTGACACGTTTTTATCAGTTTGTCACAAGGTTATGAACAGTTTTGTTGTTAGGAAGAGCAAGCTAAAGGAAACTCAATACTTAGCTCAAACTGTGAGGCAGAAGGCATACTGGAGTACTTAAATGGAGCTGCATTCTGGATCAGATCTGGAGACAGTACAGATCTGAACCTAGGAAAGGTCCCTGACAAAGAAATTAAAATAAGACATTTCAGTATGCTTTTAAGCCCACCATAAACTCTAGACATACTAGGGACAGGCCTGTCCCCCAGACTGAAGAGGTTTCATAATCTTTATGAAGGCACTGTTACATGCCTCTTGCAGCCACACCTACTCAAAGCCATCCCAAAATCCCCAGCCAGCACTGCCTCACAAAGAACTCTCCAATACATCAGAAATGACACCCCCGAAGTTCTGCATAAAACTTCTGCACTCAAATCCAAACTCATGAATCCTGCTGTCAGTGGGCTTTTCTTGACCGTACATAATTATCACATAAGATACTAATTATCCCATATTTGTTCTTCTGTTGCTATTAATTTGTAGGAAGCAATAAAATGTGTTTGAACTAACATTTATGAGATATTGATGTTTCTGGAGAAGACTTAAATCAGAGATCAGCTTCATGGATGACCAGCGATTTCTTTTAGGTGGCTCTCAGCTGATGTATTAAAGTCTCTGAAACTGAAATTTGCAGCCACTAACTGCAGATTAGCAAACCCAAATCAGTTTTGTTGCTGAGAACAGAGCATGTGTAATTACTTGCATCAACTTGCTGAAATATATGTATGAAACTACAGTCACAGTTGCGCTTGTCACTAGCGGGGAAATAGTTCAAGAATGTTGGAACTTGCTAATAGAATTCTTAGAGCTGTATTTCAGTAAGTGATTTAGCATTAGATGTCTGATCCATTTTTAGTTTAGAGGTACTGTGGTGAGTTCTTCAGATTTGACCCCTGGAACGCTGTCAGTATGTGTTTCAAACTGAGTGCCAGAACAGACCGAAGACTTGAATAAATTTTTGCTCATTTTATTTCTCTCTCTCTCTGCGTAAGTCAAGAGGCTTAAGGTAAGGAAGGCATGTTCCATTTTATTGAAGTAACAGGCCTTTCTTACCTTAAGCCTCTTTACGTTCAGGGCCCTAAAGCCCTGAGAAAGTTCTGCCCCCTCGTACCACGCCCTGCCCCTTCCCTAGTGTTGGCTCCCTTAGAAAACTCTGGTGGTTTAGAACCCCTAGGTCTGCAATTTCATTTAATTTACACCATCCAGAAACGCAGATCATGGGGGATTGGAAATCTCCAATTAGTCCATCTGGCACCCTGTGATACAGTTGTCAGTAAGTTCAGTTATACCCTCAGTGGTCAGGCTAGGGATGCTTGCAAGGGCTGCCTCAGCACAGGGTGCCAGGGGTTGTCCAACAGCCATATTTCTTTGAAAATGATACTTGTTAGGTGCAAGAGTTGTCAGATGCAATATCTAAAATTTCTCAAGCCCCAGTGTATTAACTTGTGCAGAGGTGGCATTGGGCAAGTGGCACAAAACTGACTTGTTTGCTCAAAGGAATATTCCACTAATCACCTAGCTAGGGGTAGAGCCAGGAACACGCTAATTCCAGCTGTACGGCATGCTCTTCTTAGTAAAACTCCTTTTAAGTTGTACTACTCTGGTTCAAGACTGACCTGTTCTGCATATCCATACGCTCCATCCTGGTCTGTGTTGATCCATGGGTACTTGAGGGAAGTCTGGAGCTTTGGTTGTTGTCCATGACTCTGTGGGGATGAGACTCTGCTGACAGTTCTAAGCTGGCTTTAAAACAACGCAGTTCTTTAACAGCCTAGTTTTAAAATGTGCTCAGTTTTTTCAATTCCAACATTGTCAACACTATGACAGATAGTACTAGTGTCACAGTTACTGGAGTAAAAAATGGCATTCTTTGTAATAATCCTGACCACATGTGTGTATTTTTTTGACGTTTTTGCTTATATTTGGAAGGTAACCCTTGAGGTGCTCTGTGCTCAGTTTCTGCCATGAGAAGAGTTTATGCAGTGTATAAATTTTGGTTATAACTGTGTTGTTATATTTTGTTAGTGTTGCAGATTGTAGCCATTGAGGATTCATGTACTTGTGATTACTGTGGAAATTTGTTGACTAAGGATCATCCTTAGGAAGCAGGAGACCAGTCCACACATGCGTTGACATGGGAGCTCCAGAGAGAGAGAATTCCTTGTGTGGCAGAGTTCCTACCAGACAAAGTTAGGAAAATAACTTGGTTTAGTTTATTCTGTCAAAGTAAATGGGTCATGCATTTGACTGCAGTATGGCAACACTCTGGCAAAAAGATACAATCTGTTTTCAATGTGCATCCAAAGAGGCTTGCAGGGGAGTTTTTGAAAACATTAAGAAAAAACAAACCTGGGTGTGACTTTCACAACTCAACCATTTGTTTTGCTCTTAAAGCTCTACCTATGTCTGTCACTCTTCTCTCAGAAGGAGCTTTTGAGTATACATAAATTTCCAGAATTTAATATTTTTCTTTACAATATGGTCATTAAAAATGCAGATGTTCCTGTTCAGGGAAAGAATTCCACTTCACTCTCTAACTGTCTTCGTGTTTTTCATTTGAAGCAGCGCAGTTTAATACTTGATACAAATTTAGTTCAGAGATTTTTTATCTTTTCCTTCTGTTTGAGGGTCTTGGCATTTTGTGTTCACCATTGCTGATTTTTTTCCAGAACAGGCAACTGGTACTTCCAGAACTCTGTAATTCTGTCTCTCAGAAATAGGGATGAACCAGTCTGTCAATACTTCAAAATCACCGTCTCTCCAAGAGTGTGAAAAGACTGAGCCTGATGCATAAGTATGACTAAAATACCTGAGAATGGAGGGCTAAAGCTGCATATTCCTCCCAGATACTCACAAGTGTGCCTCTGTTTTGGATAATTCTGTCCTAGGTTTAGGATTGAGAACTTCCAACAACGTTGTCAGTTCCTGCAGCTGTGCAAGGCAGTGCCACTTTCCTGGTGTGCATCCAACATTGCAGTGTAAGCCTTTGCTCCCAGTGCTTCACTGACAGTTACAGTTCTCTTGCTGGGCTCTCACACAATTGCTGTATAAAATAAAGCTTTCACGAGAGTGCCTTGGGAATCTTCCAGCATTCTGGAATCCTTACTAATGTGCATTCTATCCCTTTCTCTAGATTCTTCAAAAAGCAACTCCAGAGCTAAAGCATCAGCTGGCCTCTTTCTCCAAGCGGGTTGCAGGTGCTGTCACAGAGCTCATCCAGTCAGCAGAAGCAATGAAGGGTGAGTTGGGAAGCCGGACTACCAGTGTGGTGTGCTCACTACTCCGGAGATGATTATCTGATATTCAGTGTAATGTACACTGCAGGGTCTTCTCAGTTATTTCCTGCTGTTATCCATACATGATCCTTGGAAATCAATCCGAACCATAAGCAATTTTCATATATGGGAATCCATAATTTCTTTCCTCCTTCCCTCCTTATCTCTTAATACAGTTACTCTTTTTCGTAGAACAGTGATCTACATTATGCTGTTTCAAGTAATCTGTTCAAGTAGCTTTATTCAATTCTTCAGCTTTTTCTGCATTCTCTTTTATATTTCAAAATTTCAGTTTCCATTTGCTAACGAGGTAAACCAATATCAGATTTCTTCTATTCCCTAAGTGCTTTTTAAAAATCCTTATATTATTCTCATCTTTGGAGACATTTATTAATTTCTGGCAATTTTTTCATTTTACTTCATAGTCATTAAAATAAAAATTATTTCTTTTTTCACTTACTGCCTGTAGAGGATGTCTTTATTCACTTTAGAAACTTTTTTGTGGGAAGTAAAATGTTTTTTAACCATTCACAGTTTTCTTTCCTAATTTTCATGTATAGGTACATAATAAAATTGTCTCCTAACAAATATAACATGTAAATGTTTTAACCTTTGTGAAATGCCTTTTTTTGAAGAGGAACTGCTACATTTTACAAATTCGGGGTTGACTGTACTTACACTTGCTGCCTTCTTTCTTTTTTCCTGTTTATCTGCCAGTATTAGGGTTTAATATAGAACATCTTCATCCTGTACAGCATTTGAGCTGAGAAATGGTTTCTAGACCATGCCCTTAGAGGTTATGAACTTCTTTTGGCTGTTTCATTGTTTCCCTCAATTCAGAATATGGATGCTTTCTGAACCTTGTAATTCAGAGAATGATGTTAGGAAATCAAAAATAATAATGCACTGACAACTTCCAAAAATCTGAAACCACTTCCAGCCAAGTATTCATTTTGTGGATCTACAAAATTTCTTTGAGAAAAGAGAAATGCCAAAAAGTCAACAACAACAAAAAGTTGACCTTCAGATGTGATACAGAAACTGCTTTGGCCTGTTCTACATCACTGTTAGACACACACTGCCAAAAGTGTGCTTCCTTCAGTCAGTGCTAACTTCATCCCCAACCACTGCCAGCAAACAGACTGCCAGGTGTGCTGGGGGTGACTGTGTTGGCTGTAGCCTGTTCTCTCTACCGTTCTGTCAGACTTCTCAATGAGCCCTATGGCTTGGTCAAGTTAGGAGCCATCTGAGTAAGACCTCTGATAAACACAAGTTGAGTGACGGCTGGTTTTGTTCCCAGTATGGACAGTACCCCTTTTTGAAGCTTCTCTGCTTACACAATTATTAAATAAGTTACTTTCATAAGAGAATAATCCTGCTAAATACTTTTTTCCCCTCTGCTTTACAGTTTTCTCTGTGACATAAATCACTGGTTTCATGCCATTATGGCACTAAAATCAGCTTTCTGTGATGTACATTCTGTATTGGATACTTGAGGTGTGATTGCAATTCCCCCTGTTTGAGTGGCAGCTCACAGTGACACTGAAGTTATTGTCTCGGTCTCCATTAATTTCAGGGACAGAGTGGGTGGATCCAGAAGACCCAACAGTCATTGCAGAGACAGAGCTATTAGGGGCTGCAGCATCAATTGAGGCTGCAGCAAAGAAGTTAGAGCAGCTGAAACCGAGAGCCAAGCCTAAGGTGAGTGTCCATCCCCATTGTTTGTTTGAGGTTAACAAAGCAGAGGATGCACATTGCCTGTAGCCTGGTGTGTACTTTGCTACTGGCCACGATAATGGTGTAAACAATCAAACCTTGCATGAGTCTCAGTGCCACAAGGTGCTGCTCTGGATGGCACTTACCCCTGAGGGTAGAGGGTAAAAAGATGCTTTTCAGGGAGGGAGTCAAGCACCAGCCATGAGCAAGCAAAGGGAGATAAGCCAAATGTTAGAAATGCTTGTAATAGTTATGGCATCATTACTGTTGATTATTTAAATTTCTGTTTCCAAACATATTTTACTGGTGTGTAGTCATTCTCACTTGCTTTCTTTTGGAGATCCTTTGTTCACATCTGAATTTGTGTAGTATAGCAGGAGAAAGCAGCAGCAACACAGATGGGATCCAAGAGAATGTAAATAACCTGCAGGATTTTCTAAGACTAAAACCAGCATTTTATGCCATGCTCAGAGAATAGCTCTTTCAGTGTAAAATCAGATACATTGTATGATCATTTCTATGTAATTTTCCTGAAGAAAATTAAATTACAGTTCATTATGATATCAATTGGTGTTGCATGTTGCCAGGTCATTTCAAATGTGTCTCTGAAGATATAAAATTAAGCCAACTATTTTCATGTGCAGCACAGAGGGAATATATGAATCTGGTGGATCCCAGAGAATTGCTACCTTTTGCCTGGTGTTAACGGGCAAGTTTTAGTAGAAATTACTATGTTGCATCTCGTTAAAATGAAAAACGTGTTTTGGCTGTGTAATTGACTTCAGGAAAGGACTATGTATCTATTTTCCTGTTTATGCTGCTTTGTAGGTGCAAAACTGTTTTCAAAGTGAAGCTAATGAGAGTCTTTCTAAAAAGCAGAGCCTCAAGAACATTCAGTGTTGGATGATTGTATTGGTGCAGGGTAGTATTTTGTTATTTAGGAGCATCAGATGAAATAGTTCTTGGAAGCTTCAGCCTTTTGAGGACTTCCCACCCCCCACTCCCTGCTTAGTGATAGGAATAAATTAACTCATGAAAAAGAAATGCTCTTTGTCTGCATTTTTTAGCAAGTACATCCATTTTGGTTATAAAGAAAAATGGTCCTTTATAATGAGATTCTACAGAGTGGAGGACACAGGCTGAGTCTGAGGAGTGGAAAAGTCCTCCATCACCTTTTCTATACAATCACTGCACAATAGCACATGTGTGTTGCCTGGTAACCATAGAGCAGTTTCCTTCCAACATCTAAGCCACTCCAGGGTCATTGTAATTTCCCAGTGAATACAGCTCTCACACCTGCTCATCATTTAACATGTTAATTTGAGTATCCAGCCTGCTTGTGACTTATTGGTCTGTCATTTTCTGAAACTAAAATTCATATCCAACTGTTTGTTTGATTTGGGATTTCAGCGGCCTTTGCATCCTTTTCAGATGTTTAATCTTTTTCACAATATGGATTATAATCCACATCAAAAGGTACTAGGAAGTTCACAGAGTGGCTCAAATAGCACTTTTTTCTGCTGCAGACTTGTAGCTTGTATCCTCCCAGAGCAGGATTTCCTGTGGTGAACAGGCTCTGTCTTTCTGATGCCCATCTTTGCCAACATACAGAGTACTGTAGTAGGAACACTTAGACTAGGTGTAAGGGTTGCTTTGTCTTGTGCTCAGTCTATGAAATGCAGGAATAGGAGTTATTTTCTACAATGAAACAGACTATCTAGACAATATCCTGCTTTGGTTAACAGCAATCATCATCAAGTGAACTTGCAGAGAAGTCCTTAGTTGGTAATTTTAGAATATCTACCTGCAGGAAATCCATCATCTTCATCATTACTAGTTGGTGGCTGATTCTCTGGTTTTTGGTAAAGTTTTTTTATTGGTGCAGGGAGTGGGAGTCATTTGATTTAAGCTTGAAATTTTCATCTTTGTGTTCCAGTTTGTCTTTTACCTCTGAAAAAGCCCCTAATAGCTGAAGGTAGGGTTTCTTCTCATTTGTTCCACTATCTTCATTATGTTAAAACTTTTCAATTTTTTTTATTTCTTATTTTCCTTGTTTCCTCTTCATATCTTTGCACCTCTCATGCTCCCATTGATGTCTTAGGCTGACACAAATAGCATGAGACATCTTCATTTTATACTACTGGGAATCATCTTATCCCAGAGAACAATTTCTAATGAGATACAGTCCTTCTAACTGTTGCCTGTGTTTTATTGTACGATGCTTATTTTGTTTGCTTTAAATCCTGGTTGTTTGGCTGCAGGTGAATGTGCTCCCAAAATGCTTAGTCCACTAGACCACAGCCCCACTGACACCCTTTAAATATCTGTACGTCTTCTGAGTTTGTATCTTGGAAGAACTTTGAGGACTCTCCTGAGCAGGTGTTGTTACTACTGTCTGTAATACAAAACCTGTTCAGTGTTCTCCTTGCCATGTTCAAGGTGGGAAGTGATCTGAGAAGCAATGAGATCTTTATGGTTTATTAAACAGGATTTGGCTGTCATGTTTCCTTTAAGTGCAATTATTTTTCCTGAGTGTGGATGCTTACTTTTTTCAGTTTTCCATTTGGAGAGTCAGGTGTATTGCAATGCAGGCACATATTCCTTCTGTTATGCAAATATGCTACTGCCTGTAAAAAAACAACCCCCAAAACGAGTAATTTTCTGAAGAAGAAAAATATTTTGTCTAATAAAATCTACATGCTAATACTGGGCAAAAAAAAACACTTTAAGTAAAAAGATATGGTAGATGAGGTACAACAGGAGAGAGCATTGCTGTCCCTACCCTACTCTGTCTGCTCTTCATGCTTCTGTGCAGGCCTCTGCCTCCAGACAACACTGGTGCCTTGTAGTCAGTAAGAGTTCCCTGCTGGTAGCTTTCAGCAGTTGGTCCTTTGTTTTTTTAACCCAAGATGAATCAAACCTGGATGCCTTTTTCTGCAGGACTCTGTGTGATATGTTTGATATATTAGGTTGTTATTTAATCCAACTATATATCAAACATATTCCTACAGTGTCCTGCCCTGTCTCCGGGGGTTTTAACATAGTAGAAGGCAATATGAAGGAGTACAGTCACTCTCAAGCAGGTTTAGAAGACTTCCTGCAGACTCCTAACCTAATCTGGTATAAAATACATACATGGAGGGCTCCTTTATCAGTAGAGTTGCTCTTGGAGAGACTTTTAAGTTGTGTAGGGCTCTTTGTGACAGTGAGCAGCAGCTGTGCCAAGAACTGACTTTCACTGAAATGGTTACTGTGTTTTCCGTGGCCCAGTGCAGTAACTTACTCATATTGGTTTGCTCATTATGAAGTAGAAGATGAGAGGTGCTTGAAAATAAAATGGTTTGTCTTTTGTAATTTTTGCTACTGTTTTGCAATGAGATTGGGGGCTCATTTGTTTTCCTATTAACCCTGACTTTATTTATGCTATCCCTAATAATGGAGATGCTGTAGAAAAACGGTTAAAATGCACTACAAAAACATCTTTTTTGTTTTGTTTTCAGTGGCATAATCAACATTTTTAGGATATTCCATTCTACAGACTTTATAGTGAGCCTGATGTTTGTCTGTTCTCGTGACTTCATTTTTCAATCCATTTATAGCTGTACGTAGTTAATAACAGCATATTAGTTTAGGCTTGAGGAAAATGAGATGCTGATCTTCATGGGGGTTGCTTGATGAAGGAGAAGCTAATCACTTGTGTCATAGATCTGGGTTTCTAAAGAAACTCGCTCTAAAATCTCACAACATGGTATTTTCTGCCATGTATCACATCAACGCTCTCAACTTTATTCATGAAGGCTTTGAATTGACACATGTTGTGAGGGTACTATATATGAGTGTGAACTTAAGACAGTCCAGGAGACACTCTTTTAATAATGGGAATGGTGGAATAATTATTTTTCTTGTAGGGCGTTTTGCAGTGCCCAGTCTTGTGCTGCTCCCTGTCCTCATTACTAAGGAATGATCTTGGGAGAGCACAGGCAGGAAACACACCCACAGTGCTGGCTGAGTGTTGTGCCGCCTCCCCCATTGATATCCAGCCCTTAGATGTACGTCACACCTGAGAATGCTGAAGGGCAAACCACAGGGAAGGACTAGAAAAGAAGGATTTGTTAGAAAAGATGAAAAGCCAAGAGGCATTCAACAGTTTGAGTGCTGTGTAAGGCTGCTACAAAAATAAATTCTTCACAGAAGGGATCAACTGTCAAAAGAATTTTTTTTTTTTAAAGTAAAAGAACTTGTGAGATGTCAGGGAATGCAAGACTTGAAAGTTTGAGAACCTTGAGGTGTGGCTTGTTCTTCCAAGCCCCAGATTTCAATATAATTGGAAAGAAACTGATTTGGTAAACGGGGGAGAAAAAAATCTGTTACCAGATGAGATACTAAAGTTTAGCTGTCTGTTTTTCCTGCTGAGCTTCACCTGCTGCTCCACTGTGAAAGTTAATCCAGCCATTGAACAATGGCATTCTTGATAATGCAAGCTTTGATTTCTTGGCATTCTCTTTGAAAAGTAGTAATTTTTGCTTAGGACTCGTGTACAATATTTAGTCCACTCACTACCCTGAACTGAGTTCAAACAACTGCTTTTGTTCAGCATCTTTTTGGTGGCTGTTTTTTCACAAATTGAATTCCATCTGGGCACATACACAGCTGTCCAATAGATCAGACTATGGCCATGAGCATTTTATTAAACTTCAGCAAAGACTGACTCCTCCTTTGTAATAAATAAGCAGATATTGAAGTTCTCACTCACTTAAGTTTGAGTTCCTGACATTGAGTGCTGACATATAAAGAGTAATGCACATAATATATTTTATGTTGGAAATAAGAATTTAAAAACTTGATAGCAAGAAGTCTTGGACAAAAGTAAAAGTGCAGTAACAGTCTGTTAAATTTATTGTCAGTCAGTGGTACTTTTGTTGATATTTCAGTTTCAGTCTTTAGTCAAATCAAAGTCAATAATGCATGTTTTAGTAAGGACAATAATTCTGATAGAGACTTTACTGGATTCATTTTAATCACTCTGGCAATGTTGTGATTGAAATAAGAGTTTCATAAGTAAGACCTGAGACATGTAGAGGGCTGACGTGATTGCACTTAGGTATAATAATGTTCATGATGTTGCATTGCAAGCACTGCCAAAATTTTATGTGGAACATGACTTTCCAAAGCTTTGCAAAGATATATACTTTAGTTGATGGGAATAGCCCAATGGCAAGGCAAGACAAATACTTTTCCATGGATTAGGTGGCTTTTCCTAAAAAAAAAAACAAACAAAACAAAACAAAAAAACTTTCAAGTGGTAAACATCTTTATCTACACATCAGTTTTCCTTTTCAGATGATTCAGTTTTCCTGGTGTCTGTGGATGCTATTGTTTCATCTCCTGGACTTTTAGTTATGTGACAGTTACACGAAATGCTGTAGGACTGAGCACTGCTTGATGGGCCATTTTGTAATTACTCATAAATATCTTTTATTATTTTATAATTAACTACTATTTCATCAAACTACAGTATCAGGAGAACTAAATCTGACTTAAATTTATATGGGTGTGCTTAGACTTGCAAACGAAGTACCCAATTTTCTAATTCACAGCCCACCTGGCTGGTGTTTCTAAAGTTACTTGTGTGACACAAGAATGCTGCCAAAGTTAGAAAAACCTGTATTTCAAAAGTCTCATCTCTCTCAAGGTAGAATGCCCTGATACTGTAGCCACTAGCCCTACTCGTCATACAGCCTTGGATTCCACTGGCTTGTGATTGGATCACAAACAAAATATATTATGTTGGATTATTTTATATAAAAAACTATTGCAATATATGCCCAGGCCTGGTTCTGTCTAAAATAATAATAACTGTTCATCTCTATCTATTTTGTTAACTGTTCAGAAGCTAGTAAGCATGCTTAGATGGCTAAATGTTTTCAATACTTGTTTAAATTATTTGAAAGTCAGGAAAGTTCTTACAGAACAATAAATTGGCATTTTAAATAGTAAGAAACCTCATTAGGAGGTTTTGCACATGCTTGTTGAAAGACATGCTTGGATGACTGAAGTGTTCCAGACAGACCTTTGGAACTTCATATCTCCAAGATCACTAAACTGGACTGCTGCACAAAGCTGCTTTCTGTGCAGTGACAGCTCTTAGCAAAAGCTGCTAAATCTATGCTCTTGCTTGGTACCTACTTTACGTTCCTTAGTACAGGTGAATGAGACAACACACATTTATCATTGTTCAATGCCTTAAGTCTTCAGGTATTTAGAAAATGCTTTCCCTAGTTTAGCAATCCTGGAAGCCACTGTTATGGCACTAGAGAGATCATCTTGATAGGAAAAACAAGAATTTCTTTTCAAACTTCCACTTTTCTGAATGTAGTTTAGAGTAGCCCTAGTGGAGGTAATGCATTAGAAAGTTGATGGCATTCTTTAAGTATCTTGTGTGATACTCTGTTTCAGTGTGGGCAGCCACAAGGGCAAGCTAATACTTAATTTATGTTGACTCCCAGCTTTAATCCACACAGAACTCCTTTGCAGAAAATGATATTGTAGGTCTTACTGACTTTACTGATGAATTCCAAAATCTTCTTGTCTTTGTATATGTCCTCACTCTTGAAAGTGTAATTGCTTTCAGGTGAATGTGTAACATTGTTTTTTCTTGGTTATAGCAAGCAGATGAGACTCTGGATTTTGAAGAACAGATCCTGGAAGCAGCTAAATCCATTGCAGCTGCTACCAGTGCCCTTGTGAAGTCAGCTTCAGCAGCCCAGAGGGAACTGGTGGCTCAGGGAAAGGTGGGTAAAGAGGACATGTAGCAACAGTAGTGGGGGAAAGCACCGAAACTGAATCCAGTCTCCTAACTGTGCTGTTAAAAGCAGTAGGAAAGAAGCTTGGGAATGACTAATGGAAATGTAAATTTTTCATTGCTCATCACAATACACGGCCCAGATCTGGTTCTGTTTAAAAAATCCCACAGTTAGGTTTATTTAAACCTCACAAGTGGTGTTTGGTTCTTCAAATGATTCAGTTGTGGGTAGTTTTACTGTGGGGGTTTTTCACTTCATGAAGATCTGTGATTCAAGCTAGTAATGTATAGTCCCACACAACAGTTTGGGGATCCAAACCCAAATGTCACAATGTACAATACTGCTCTGGACCAGAACAACAAAAGGCGTCAGTAATTGTGCCCTCAGTGTCTTGTGATTCAATGGGGACACAGGCCTGCATGTAAAGTCAGTACACTGAAGTAGCTGTGCTTGTAGTTACTGCTGGGACCAATGGAAGGAGTGTTTACAATATGTCGTATCCTGTAGGTGTGGTCAGAATTGAGGTTTTGTAAATTATTTCATATCCATCACTATTTTTCACACTTAGTATACTCTGAAATATAAAATCAAAACATCAACCAGGTATGTTGCCTGCAAGAACAATTTATTATAGGACCATTGTTGTATAGTTATGGTTTCCATTTTCACCTAATTCTTAACTTGGAGCAGGCTGTCTTACAGATCCCACAATCAGGCTATGCTGTCTGCTTCAGCCTGGATTCTGGGAAGCTAGTGCTTTTGGCTCTAGCAGGAGCACAGAGCACTTAGTCTGTGGTCTACTTAAAAGTACCTGTTCAGGGGATGATAAGGCAAGAAAACCTTGAAACCTAAATAGTTTAGGGACCTAATGGGTTTTTTTTGTATAACTGATTTTTTAGTTACATAAAAGTATCACCATATCTACAAGAGAACATACCTTCTGTTTATGTTGGTGCTGCACTTAATGATTTGATTTCATTCCCTGGACTTCTCATTATGCACAAATCCCTGTTTCCATTTCTTTTAAAACACAAGCTTCTGGACCATGTTTGCATTTCACATCTTCCAGCTTCTCTCCCAAAACCACTCAGACCCAGGCAGCTGGGGGTGTAGGTCTGGCAACCAGTTATAGAGTTTAGTTTCATTGCTTTCATCTAACATGGGAAGAAGACTGTCTCCAAATTGTTGCTGTTACTGCTGATGCCACGAACACTTCAGTGGAAAAGCCATGCAGAAAACTGGGCTGCTGTCCTAAACTGCCATTATTAGGCATGAAGGCACTTGGAGGGCTTCCCTGTGAAGCTTTCTGATCTGTACCTTCCCAGAGTGCTTGCATCAGAAGAGATGAAAGAATAATGTAAATTCAAATGTATTATGGAGACAGAAGTAAGTTATTTTAAAGCCTGGGAGTTAAGGAACTGCTGCTTCAACTGTTGCTTAGGCTGTGGCTTCAACCATCAGTAATATGCTAATTACTGGTTATTCTGGTAATTACTTCTGTGTGTTCCAAGAGTGGGTCAGCTGAAGCAGTATAGTAAGTTGGACACTTCCTGAGCAGGCAGATGTATGCTGGAAGCACAGTTACTCTGACAACTGACTTCCAGTTGGATTTTCTGCTCCTGGATGTGCTGGGCACAGTCACAGGTACAGGTGTTTCCTTTCTTCATGGATTACTGCTTGTCTAATTCTGAGACAAACCAATTGTATTTTCTGTTTTCTTGTAAGCCATCTCTGAACTGTTTTTTTCAGGTTGGAGCAATCCCTGCAAATGCAGCTGATGATGGACAGTGGTCTCAGGGACTTATTTCTGCTGTGAGTAACTACTTCTCTTGAGAAAACTGGCACCTTCCCTGAAGAAAGAATATCCTGTGAGAATAGACAGTGACTTTTTTTACTGCCTTCTAGGCCCGAATGGTGGCAGCTGCAACCAGCAATCTCTGTGAAGCAGCAAATGCATCAGTTCAAGGCCATGCTAGTGAGGAGAAACTCATCTCATCTGCCAAACAAGTTGCAGCTTCTACAGCACAGTTGCTTGTGGCTTGCAAAGTGAAGGCTGATCATGACTCTGAAGCCATGAGGAGGCTACAGGTACTTGTTTTCTTAACTACTGAAAACCCATGGTAGTGCTATGTAAACACTGTTTCAGCACTCCAAGATTATACATGTGTTCAACAATTTCTTTAAGTGCTAGCCTGGATTGTGGTCAGTCTTCCTTTGTTTCTAGGAGTCAAGAGATAGCAGTTGTAGATAGAGCATTTCTAAAATGGAGAATCATTGTTAGACAGTAAGAAGAGAACCTAATGCAACATCTCAAGTCTGATTGAGCTTCTTTACATGAAACTGGTTCCCTTTTACTTTACACATCCATTTCATGCTAAGCTTCTCTGAACTGCTGCTGAATTAACACTGTGTTTTGATGGGTAAAATCTAACATCTCCAGAAGTTTTGTTTGAGGATGGTAATTTTTAAAATTACTACAGCCTTCTCTGACATCATGCCCTGCAGGCTCAGCCTGGAAATTAAGAACTGTTTCAGCTGCTTTTTTATACCACCCTTGGTGAGCAGTGAAAATTCCCCTTTTTCTTGTACTTGCACAGGTGCAACTAGTGGACACTCAGTGCAACAGTTCAAGTGTGGATAGGCAGAATCAAGTCCAACAGAAATACATATAACTAAGTATCTGTCTGAGCATGAGGAACTGATGTCATCATTTTTTTCAAAGTAGAAAAATTGTTTAAATATTTAGGAGGAAAAAATAAATGTATGAATGCGTGAAAAATCTGTTTGTTTCTATAGAAGACAGTGGTATGTCATAGGGCACTTATAGGGCTGAGATGGTTTTAGTGCTTTATAGTGGATTGATGTAGATTGACATTGCCAGAGGGGTGTGGGGAAGGTGTCAGTACCCGGAAGGTGGTTCTGCCCATAGTGCAATCTGCTCTGTAATATCCAAGGGCCAGGATGGGTCCAAAGGAATTTTAAATGCAGAACAAACAATAAAAACAGGAAGAAAATCAACTACTAGAGACTTTTCTCAGCTCTGATAGGAAATGTAGGGTTCTCAGTCATTGTGGGCAAATATTGTTAAATAGACATCAAATGTGAGAAATTGTTAGGGAATGTGAAAAGGAAATAAGCCCAAGCATGGACTGAAATTGAACTTTGCCATTTTACCAAGCTTCATTTTAGTCCCAGAATGAATAATGAATGGAAGAGCAGTTTGCACTTGGAAATCATGTCCTTTATCATAGCAAAACCAGTGAGTTGATGTCTACTAAATATTATTACTGGTGAACTTCCCAAAACTACTAAGACTTTTCAGCTGACTTTGCCCCCAGCAGAAATGTTTTCACATAGCTTTAATCAACAGGTTGGATTCAGGACTTTAAATGTTTTGCTTTTCTCCTATGTACCCCAATTTGAACTGCATTTCCCATGAATGTAAATTTGGAATGCACTGTTACAGAATCTTCCAAAACTTAATGAAACAATTGGAAATGTTTCCATTCTTTCTGGATGAGCTCCAGGTTGAGCAGAGCAAATTTCAAGTAATTTTTCCTTGGGCCATTTCAGTGAGAAGAGTTGAAAGGGAGATGTAGCTGGAAATATGGGATAGGACTGGGGGAAGGTGGGGAGGCAGGTTCAGAGCTGGTCCATGTGGCTTCCCTTCCTAGTGCCAGCATGTGGGAGCAGATTGTCTTGGCCTGCTGGCAGTACCCAGTTCAGACAACAAAAGATGTATTTTTACAAATGTTTAACTGTTTCTCTTTAGAAATCTGAGAATTTTTAGGAAATAAAGGTTTAAATCTGAGATAACCATGGCTGTGTAAGTTGCTAACTTGCCCTGATGAAAGTCCACTAATTTAAAAACTGAATTGTTTTATAATATCTTTATACACTAGCTTTTAGTTTCTGTTCTTCTCAAAAAACCAAAATCTGATCAGCATAATATAACTTGCAGTTTCATCCACTGTTTTATTTCAAACTGTAGGAAAAACATCTCATTTGTAACTTCTCCAACTTTCAGCTTCTTAAAACAAATGAATTTTTTTCTCTCTGTAGCACTGATTTTCAAAGATTAATTTGCTTTTCACTGGGGAAAAAAACCCATACCTTTTCTATGCAGTCAAGCAAAGATGTTTTAGTTTTGATGTTCACACAAATCCACATTAGTTACACATTTTCCTTATTACTGAATTTCTTACCTTTCTCAAAGGCTGCAGGAAATGCTGTCAAGCGTGCATCAGACAATCTTGTCAGGGCAGCCCAAAAAGCAGCATTTGGAAAAGCAGAGGATGATGACGTTGTGGTCAAAACGAAGTTTGTGGGTGGCATTGCTCAGGTTGGTACAATCACTCCAGAAATAAAGCAGGGAAAAACCATCACAGAAATGAGCAGTGTTACAATGTCCACCTGCTGCATTGCAGGCTGGACAAATCTATTTAGAAATTTATAATCAATTACTTGATGCCTCATTATCATGTAACCCCTGACATAAGAGCACAGGATGTGCTGAGTGGTGTTTGCACTTCTCCACTGAGCATTTGCTGTAATAGCAGTTACCATTGTCCAATAGCTTTTATTTTTGTTCTGATTAAATGAATGGATCTTTTCAGAATTCAATTATGTACTTTAAATGTTCCCAAATCTTAATGAAACAATGGCTTTGCGTATATTTAAGCAAAGAAAAAAAGAGTGAGAGATAAAAACCGATGATGTTTTGTTGTGTGACCATAATAATTATTGGAAAATAATAACAATATTTAAAAGTAGATTTCAAGGCTTCGTACCAAGGAAGGTACCAACTTCTAGATTCCTTATAATGAATGAGGTACCTCATATTCTGTACTTGCTACTTAAAAGATACTGGACGTGATTATTTCTGCATATCTGTACTACTGTAATTTTTTCTTTGGCGTTCTGAGATGCAGGAAAATACTGTGGATACCTGCAGTAAGGAATGTTCAATTTTACTGTCACTCAGACATTATGTTAAGACATGTGCTAATTCTGCATGTTCTAAACCCCCACTCTGCTGAATGTTGGGAGAATGCAAAGCTGTAAAATTCATCATGGATACATGATAAAACTGTGGTGGTAGATTCTTTTTCTCTTTTTCTTAGTCCTCTTTATGAAACAAGTGGGAATATAATACTTTTCTTGATGGCCTAGTCCTGGGATCTAGAAAAATTTGAGCAATTCCTGATGAAGTAATTGAAATTTGGTGCTTCTCTGGAGAATGCTCAAGGGCCAGCTGGGGCGTCATAGAGAAAGAAATCTTATTTTACAGACAGTATTCCTTGCTGTCATAATTCATGCTTCTGTTTTCTAGATCATTGCAGCCCAAGAAGAAATGCTGAAGAAGGAAAGAGAGCTGGAAGAGGCAAGGAAAAAGCTGGCTCAGATCCGCCAACAGCAATACAAATTTCTACCCACAGAGCTGAGAGAAGATGAGGGTTAACCTGCTGAGATTTTTTCTTCCTTTTTATTCTTTTGTTTTCTTTTTTTTTCCTCTTTTTTTTTTTCTTTTTAAGAAATAAGCTAAAGGGGGACAGCACATTGAGAACTGCTCTAACAGCATACTGGTATGCCAAGCACTTAGATAAATAAACTGTCTGTCATAGCTTTGGATGAGCAGAGGGCAATAAACACTTGTTCTTTCCCATCTGCTCAGCTGAGGTGCATGATGATCAAATAATGGTACGGTGTTAGGTTCATCATTCCTGTTCCTCCCTTGACTTATATCTCAGGAGAGAATGTTTCACTTTTTACTAAAGATACTAAGTCAGTATTATTGTCACTTTCCTGATGCTTGAGGTATTTATCGTTCCTTGACTTGTTCTAAAATATTGATAATATTAGTAGGAGAAGAGTCAAGAAATATTTCATATGATAAATATCACATGAGCTGGTGGTTCTCCCCAAGTACCCTTGTAAAAAGAAGACCAAGATGGAGAAGGATGTATGGCTGAGTGGAGAAACACGCATGAGTGTGGCTTTGAAGAAGAAGCCTGTCCTCTTTCAGTGTTATATAGCTGGTTCACCCCAAAACTGGAGGAATTGTCTCTGCAGCTGTTTGCACTACTAGTATTGCTCCTTACCTGATACCAACAAGCTTCTGCTTGTACAGTATTTAGGTTTACAAAATGTGGCAATTGCCATTCTTTAAAGAGCTCAAAAAACAAAGAAATGGAAACCTTGTCACTGCCTCAATAATAGCAGGTTCATGAAAGAAAATGCTGTTTCAATTATATACCTCTAATGTGTGACTACTTTTACAGTATTATACACACATACACATGCTCTAACATTGGACTGAATAGTTTGCATTTTGTTTTTTAATTGAAATTATCTGGTTCGTACTGTGGTATTTCTGCTAGAATGTATCTCAGTTAAAAATGGGAAATGCCCAGTACAACAAAAGACTATCACAACTCTTGTTATTATTTTAATAATTACATTTATAATTATTATGTTTTGAAACCTGTGGGAATTGTAGGAGAAAAGAATAAGTGATTTACAAGTAGATTTACAAGTTTTCCTGTAATATATTTTTAAAAAATTTGGACTCTAGAGAGTTTGTTTTCATAGTTGCTATTGATGAAAATGTATTCACCAAGGAATTGCAGAGAAGAAATAGCAGCAATCTATCAGCAATCTTTGTCTTCAGCTGCAGAAAGGTACAGTATGCTCTCAGTATCTCTGTTGTGACCTAAACAATAGAAATTTGGGTAGAATAACATATTTTACTCTGTCAAAGAGAGAACACAAGTCACAGCAACTTTAACTAGCAAAAGCTAAACTATTTGACTAACTACAGAAACATCTCTTCTAACAATAGTTTCCAACATGTCTCCGACTCCACTCAAGCCCTCTTAAACAATAATGGCAAGTCTGTTTAGGTCAAAGGATGTTGCCCCTCCAGTCGTTCTGAAGGCTGTGCTGTCCTTAGACCCCGCCAGGTACGTTCAGCTGAGCCCGTTGTGTTCTGTGCATACCCGCCTAGTTGTCATTGCTGCGGAAAATACTTGTCTTGTAGACTCCCCAGTAACCCCCTAGTGGTAGGTTCATCAGTTTGGATAGTGCTAACTCCTCATTTAAGTTACCTGCATGAGATAGAATTATCAGGAATTTTGTCACACTAGTACTAAATATATAGCAAAAAAATTGCTAGAGAATTAATAAATATTGACGTGTACAAAGGTTTTATTGTCTCTTCTCTGGTACTGACATATTTCAGACTTAGTAGAGTTGCTGGAGAATCCACAATCATGAGACGAAAAAAATTGGTATATCCCAAATGGAATCACTGGCATTGACAGATGTGCTGTGATGTGTAGGCTTGTGTGCAAATGCAAACCCTGTACCATCAGAGATGTGCAATTCCAAGTTCTTTGATTTGCTACTTCAACACAATCAATTTGGTTTTTCGTTCAACTCACTGTGAAGAGTGTCACAGTCTGGAATCCTACACCAAGAAAAAGGCTTCCTGTTAAGTCTTTGGGCAGAAGGTTAAACTGGTATTTATTGCTGTAAGACCTAAATAAAGACCGCTCTAGTGATAGGGATTTTCTGCTGCTGTTGGTAGGTTCAACTCCTTTGCAGCTTATGCCTTTCTCTTGTCTCACCTGGATGGCCTCACTTTCTGATCTCCTTTTCAGAAAGATCTGCAAAGCAGATTTGTTACTTTTTCCCTTTCAACGTATGTTTAACTGTTATTTGATCTCATTAAAGCATGAAGAAAGATGATGCTGTCTTTAACACCATGCCACTATTTTATTGTAGGTATAATACTGATGTAATATACTTTGGTCAGGATGGTATTTGCCAGTTTGATATAAGCCAAAAAAACCTTGTCAAATGCAACTATGTATGGAAATTATATAGCTAGAAAACTTTATCAGTATGTAGAAGGTAAGAGCATGTTCAAATGGTGCTCCAGAGAAGAGTGTTTGGGAAGTCCATTTTAGCACAGCTATTTTCAGACTTCTCTGTTTCTGATTTAGTGCCCCCTCTTACATGACAGAAAGTATTTTCTCCTTAGCTGTATGCTCCATAGAGGAACCACAGTCAGATGAATAGCTGAGCTGGACAACTGAAGTATTTTTTTACTCAGACTTTTGGGTCTTCATTTGTGAACCATTAAGAGAATATAAGGTCATTCTAAGTCTTTCTATTTCAGTTTTTTTTCTTGCTGTTATAATTTGCAGTATTGCTGAAGTCCACATGTGAACGTCTGTGGAGTTTGGAACTAGCCCATGCACTTCTTTGGCGTGGGGACTTGCAGCAGGAAGTGACAAGTTGGAGTAAGGGGTAGATGCTAATTGATAAGAAGGACAGATGTTTACTTTGTTCTGTTAACTTGTGAAATGATGAATGAGCTCTGTTGTATCTCACCCTTCTTCATGTGGAATTCACTCTGAGAATTGTATGCAAATTAAAAACAAAATGCCTCAAAGTTCTTTGTGTGCAAATAGTCTAATGTCATTTCCCCAGCTATTCAGAAAATTGAACATTTTATCATTTGTCTAAACTTTTATATATCAGAAGCCTCTAAAGTTACAAAAGGTTTGAAACAAAAATTGAATTCCAGACTTTTTTCATCTGTCCCTTTCCCTCTGATTTTCTGCACGTTCATTACCTAACTCCTAATGAAGGGAGAAGTACGTAAATCTAGAAACCTTCTCAACCTAAATATGTTTAGATCATGAGTGCATTTTTGTTTTTCATCAGTGCTTATCAAACTGATAAGATATTCAGGCCAGGAGTATGGCATTTATCATCCCTACGTATTTTTTTAACCTCTTGGGTTTTGGGTTTTCTCCCCTTGGGGAGTGGGCTTGGTTTAGGGGCAGGTATCTTATACTGTAAAAGTTTTCTCCTTATGTAATTGTGTCATGGTTAACAAAGAGAGTTATCTGCCCATAGTTGTCATGATTTCTGAAACCTGCTTTTCTGTATTCATGTTGCTTGCATTAAACACATTGTGGTTGGTCATGTTAATGGAACAACACATTTCTGGGGCACAGTTTATGATGCCAAATGCAAAAACTGTTCAGTCAGGTGAGTTACAACTCTGTTACAAATTGCTCTCATTTACCGAGCTATAAATAAGTGCCATTTTGTCACTTTAAAAAAAAAAAAAAAAATTAAAAAAATAGAAGAGCAGTACAAACCCCTGTTTTTTCTCAAATTAGTGGACCTTGTTGCAGTGGAAGAACCTCCTGTTCAAGATGGTTTTGAAATTTTATGCCGGAGTTTCTAGGGGTTTGAACTCTCACTTTGTCTTCCTCTTAAAGTTTTAACCCCAAGAGAGGCACAATGAAGTTTGTAGTCATGCTACCATACCATTATGTATAGTATTTATCTAGCCGTAAAAATAAATAAGTAATATATTTCAGTTTGGTTCCACCAACAATAAGCCCCTTGAAGGAATTTTTTTTTTTTTTGCATGCAGGTGTTTGTGTTGCAGGGGTGGTCATGCAAAGGATTTGCTCCTTAAGCAAAATAAGGCTGAAGTTGCCTGTAAGAGGTTAAAATTCCCAGGTGACAGAGGAGAATGTTCTGTTTCAAGTTCTGCTGCACAGACAAAACTATCAGTGCTTACTTTGTGACATGTCAGTATCAGGTATACTTTGTGACCATTCAATATCCTTAAAGTAAAATACATGTTCATCACAAAAATATATAGAAAAATCAAACACCAGTTATTCAAGGGTGTTGGATATTTGGTGTTGTTCACATTTGTTGGGGGGAAGGCAAGTTTTGCTTTTATATTTGTTATGATTTACATTTCATTCAACATTATTTCCAAGTCAAATATAACTGTGTGTGGAGGTACTCCAGTTCTCTGTGTGAAAACTGTGCCAGAAATCTTGCCACTGCTCAGCTGCATTACAAGTACTTTAATGTTGCTACCAGAAGGGGCTGTTTCTGGCATAATTACACTCATGTCAAAGTGGGATCTTTTGGGCGTTCTGTGTGTTCATCAAGTTGCTCACCAGATGTGTATATTATGTCTCTGATGACGTGATGGCTTTTTCCACTCATTCTTCATGACAGAAACAAGACTGAAGATGCTCCTCTTCCAGTGATGGTTAGCTGAATAATGAATGAGGGGCTGTAGAGAGGCCCTAGGTATGTTTTAGGCTAAAATATTTCAAAATTGCTATGAAAATAGATACTACTTTAAAAAAAGGTATTTAGCAAGTTTGCTGCCTGTTCATATTTTCTGTATAGCACAATTTTAATTTGTGTTCAAAACATTCTAGGCACTACTTTAGAGACTCCAGGAAAATTAATTCTTTTTGCTTGCACAGTATTGCCTAAAGACTTGAAAACTAAACCAAAATGTTTTGATATGCTTGGATCCCTTTTGACCTTATCTTTCTTTACAAGTTTGTTTGCCTTTGCCTTTCTCTTTTGTTTATGAAAGCTGGATTCTTTCCTCCTGGAACGTCTTTTATCAATATATACAATTCAGTTTTCCACCTGTGCAAGTCAGTTGTGTTTCATGTGGCGGGAAAAATACTAATATGTGGTGTTTACCCACATACTGCCTAATTTGGATGATGTAAAGCTTATCTTACAAACATGATTTTATTTCCATCCTGGTTACTTTCTTGAAGTATATTTATTTATTTTAAAAATTAATAATAAGGGCTGCTGACTTTGTACCATTCTAAAATGTCCACTGTGAGGGTTTATCTGGGTGAAGAAGGTTTCTTCTGGCATGGTTATATGTAACCAGGTTTTGCTATAAATTTAAACATCTCTTTATTAAAAAATTACATGGAGCATTAAGTTTAGAAGGCCAGAACTTTTAAGATGAAAATTTGCTCATGGTACTGATTCAAATGTTAATTTAACAGTCAGAGGCATTTTCAGGTTGTGGAAAAGAGGCTGCATTAGGACAGTGAGAAAATGTTGCTGGCTATTTTCTTAATACAGTTCTTGCTCTTAAAGAGCCGAATTTAATAAAACTAATTGGAATCTTCAATGCCACACAGATCGATATTCAGCACTGCCTAGGCTGTTAGTATAACCCTTTTGTTATAGAATAATTACCTGTACTTTGCTCCATCTTCACTGAGTGTGGTTCAAAATCAGGTCTTTGTGGCTGTTTGTAGGGGGCAATTGACCAAGTAAAAAGAATAGGGAGGGTTCTTCCAGCATTATAGTTGGATGATCTTTCCGTTCAAATTGCATTGCATATTCTAAGTTATTGGTTAAAATATTTAATTGAACATAAGTCACTGAATTGTTGACCTTATTAAGTCTTGAAAAGAATGGTCAGGTTCTGGGGCAGTGGGTGCGTTATAAATATGTATTTGCACTGTCTTGTACCTTTTCCAGTTTGACCATAAGTACATTACATGTATTAAGGATGTACTGCCTGATAGTAGTTCATCAGCCTTGCTTCCAAAACAGAAAAAGTGTTTGTCCCAGTTCACCAAATGCTGTAGCACATATTTACATTATTTTTTAAGAAAATCCTTCATATCCTATCTCCAGTATAGTTGCCTCAATTTGGGATTAAGCCCATGCTTAAGAGATTTCCAAATGACAGTGTTTCAAACCTCAGAGAGACAATGCTTGGCCCATGGGCTTTACTGCAACAGTATTAGAACCACCTCTTCCATCATACCCATTCCAAGATCACCACAGCAGATTTCAAGCATTAATAAAAATAATCTGCTCTTAGAAACCATTTCTTATTTGTCCTTTATAGAGCACTACAAACTAGTCACTCCTATTTTACAGATGGCAAAATTATGTTGCAGGAAGGGATATAATTTGTTCAAATCCATAGAGCAGGTTGCACTGAATGCAATAGCCAGTCCAGTTCCTGTGATCTACATAGAACTAGATAAACCAGTAGTAGCCATGTTCAGGAAAGGGTTAATACATATATTCCCATCTAGTTCATAACTGGTCTGCGTTATCTTTTGCATTAATGTTTCTGCACTCTGTCAGTTCCAGAGAAATCAAATGCATTCTTTATTGGTAACTGTATAGCAGAGGGACTTTGATTAGTGCCAAGAACAACCATCTTTCACTGCCAAGGTTTTAGACAAACATCCTGTCTTCCAGAGCTGAATTTAATGTGCAAGAAACTCCGCTCAGTTCCTTGGCTTTGCCTTACATTGTAACCGCTTCTGTTAAGGGACAAGCCTAAGTTCCCTTCCATTTAGGACTTACTGCACTCTTTTTCTCTGACTTTTTCTACAAGAGGAGTGACAGCTTTAACAATTTGGACAAAAGCTCTGCATCTTACTTAAATCAGCTTCCTGCTTTCTCAAAGCTTCCTGGAAAATACGATGAAAATCCTGAGACACTGAAGCCTTTAGTGTGACACTTTTAGCCACAGAACCTGTTTTGAAGTTTACTCAGAGGTGCCCTTAGTCAGCTGCAGTTATGCTACACTAATGATTCTGGTCTGTCTGCAATTATTTACTCTTTGCCTTCAGCTATATAAGCATGAGTATTTTCTCTCTTCTAAATATTCATCTCTTGTTTGCATTTTTTAATTGTAAATGAGTTGAAATGACACTATATTTCTAAAAGGCTAGTACAGTTTCTCAAGGTCCAGTCTGATTAGTGTGTTTTAAGACATAAGGGGTTTTGTTAAGACTGAGCTTTTGCTTTATGAAGTCAGTTGTGATTTTAGCTAAATGTTTGTGTGTGAGTGTAACTTTGAGAATGTTTCTTTTTGCCTTAGAAAAATGAAAGTGAGTGAGAACTTTAATGACATGTTGCTGTTCTTGCTGATCTCATATATATTGCTGATCTCTTCTGATCTGGGACTTCGTGTTACTGAGATTTCACATGTGAAAACTGTGGGGAAAAAAATAAAGAGTTCAAAAAGATGACCTCAGAAAAACAGCTTCATCGGTCATTCCATTGTGTTTGGCTTGCATTCCAGTTGCCATACTCTATCATTTAGTGGTGATAATAAGGCTATTTAGGGTAATTCTCAAACTAAACCACTGCTGTGATATGCGTGTGATGCTTCCAGATTCCTGTAGCTCAGCAATTCAAACCACAGAGAAAATTTTCTGGTTAGTTTCTTGACTGTTCAGAAGTCATCTCGGATCTCTTCCAAATGACAGGAGTGGCTCCTTATTACATGACCAGATCCCTCATATTTTGGTTTGTCCAAGGTCTTTTTATTTGAAAATAGGCTAGATGCAAAAATTTCTCTTCAAAGGATGTCCTACTTCCCTCCTGGAACTGGAAAAACTGAATATGGTGAGTATTTTGTAGACTAAATGTTTTGTAAAACAAAACAGGCTGCCATTGTATCCATCTCAGAAGAGGTCAGAGCCTATTCACATCTTCTTCCCTGTCTTAAGGATAGGGAAAATTAAAAGACCCATTAAAAGAGAGCCTTCCAATTAGTCATTTTGCAAAAGTATTTGCTTGCAGCAGAGTTCATACTGCTTGATCCCTATGTAGATTCATAATGAGTAGATTCATGATGTCAGTTGTTGAAGATAGCAGGTACTCCCTTTTATTTTGTTGTTTCATACTCTTCCTTCTCCCTGCCAAACATGCTGTATGGTTCCTGGTATCCTAATTGCCTCTGAGTGTAGGGAGAGCTGCTGGATACAGAACAGAAAGTTGCCTGTATTTTCCTTCTGGGACTGTAAGGCAGGCACAGCTTAGGGAGTGGCTTTGTTATTTGCAGAGGTCTCTCTCTGGTGGGTCATATTATTGCAGTGGAACTGAGAAGCCAGCACAGCTTTGGATATGTGTGAATGTGTCCTGGAAATGGGGCTGGCCAAACACTGCAGCACAGAGAAGTCTAAATCCTGTGCTGGAGACAAAAAATAATCCCTGTGACCAAGGGCAGGGGGTCAAAACATGAGGTAACAGCTTTTCATCCTTTAATAGACATACTGAAAGACATCACTGCATCTTTACTGTATTGCAAAAGGGAAACAGGGTAAGGATCGGGGGAACTATATTTGGATTTTACTAGCAAGTAAATGCTGTGTTACTTTCATAGAATGGTTTAGCAAAACTCTAAAAATACATAAATTTAGACAGCAAGCAGACCATTTGAGGCTTGTTTCAGATATTTGCTTCCAGACAAGCATTATACCATCTGTAGTTGCTCCCTGCCAGTAAAAATGGCACTGTTGAAAGGCTAAGTCAAACTTGCAGTGACACTACTTATGATGAATTACAGAATTACATTTAAGATCAGGTGAACTCAAATGTTGTTTTAGTCCCCTTTGATGTTGCAGAAAAGTAAATAGTGGCTTTTGAGACATCTGTGCATTTCTGAGAGTCCAAGCCACCTTGGAGTTCAAACAGAAATATATGTAGTAACTGGGGCATGTTGAAAGCCATGACTTCATTTCTTAGAACTTTAACAGCTGTATAGCTCAAAGACAAATAACTCATCCCTGGCTGTTCCCTGTAATAACACAGACATCCAGAAAATGCCTGGCATTTTTTTGTTCACTACTTGGGATCAAATTCATCTGATTTTGTTTCCCTCTGGACTAAGAACAGGCTATTCTTTATGTTGCAGCCCTAAGGAGAAATTTTACATCCCACTGCAACTTTGTTTCCACATATCATATGGTCCCTGGAAACTTCTACTGTGTTAGTAGTCACTGTCCAGTCTCACATCCAGCCCCTTCCATCAGCAGTGAGTTCCTGTTGCTTCCTTTAGATTTTCAAAGAAAAATGCATCTCTCTGCTCAAAAACCGCTTGGCAGCTCTTCAGCCTAACTGCTTCGCCAGAGCCCTCGGGAACTCTGTAAAGAGCTGCTTCCTGCAGGGCTCATTCTAGGTACCAGTTTTGAATGCTCTGACAACCTTTTTTTCCCCCCTACAGAAACTTCCATGGTCAGAAACTGAGCTGTCAAAACACAGCATTTCAAAGGGCAGAAATTCTGAAATCAAAAAGAAGTTAGAGTCTGTCCTGAGAGTCAGAGGGAGAAGTGTTTTGTTTAAGCATAAGAGACTGAGCCAGTCTGTGCATAAAAACAGCAAAGAAGGTAAGTGCAGATTTGGGCGATAGGGTGCTATTTAAATTCACAATAGTGTTGGCATAAGAGGAATTGATGTGTATTGGTCCTGGATTAGATTAGGCAGGAAGAAAATTCTGGACTGGACTTAAAGAGAAGAAGTCAACCTGTTTTTGACATCAAGAATGAGAAACAGGCTTTAACAGTCACAGTAAGGGTTTGGCCTCAGGGCCTTTGTGTCTCTGTCCTTTACAGATTGTTTACTTTGTGATGGGAACCCAGTGTTAGGGTTCCAGGGTAATCGGCCTCAATGATTGCATCTAAACAGTTGCCCAGATTACTGCAGTCCCTGCAGTCAAGACAACCCAGGTACAAGTGCGTTAGAGCATCCACAAGTGTGTTAGTGCATCCAGTCCATTTCTCTGCTATTACAAGTACTACTATAGAGAACATTTTCTGGTGCTTTCACACAATCTACCGTTTTAATACACTTTTTAATGCTTTGCTGGAGCTCCCTGTAGACTGCTCTGAAAGTTTTTTTTTGTCAAGACAACTGTAGTTGATTAAAACAAGCAAGAGGATGAAAATCTAACAGGATTCGTCTCCCAGAATCCTGGGTGTTTATAACCTGCCCTTCACCAGTCAGGGTTATGTTGAAATCCTTACACTTCTCTCACAGCCTGTCCAACTCTTCAGAGCTTTATTCTCTTATTCCTTCATTCATGGTTTTCACTGCCCCAAATCAAATACAGTCTTAAAGTTGACACTGAGTAGAGAGGAAGGGCATTTGAGTGACAGAGTCTGCTGCTGCTAAATTGCTTTGATGCTTCTGCAGCCCACTGCTTCTTGCAGGGGCCGCTTTCCAGCAGAGCCTGAACTGCTGTTGAAAACTCCATTTCCTGCTACACAGAGCTCTCAACCAAAGCAGAAATCAAAATGAGCAAACCCAGTGCAGACTCTGGCAAAGATCACCCTCTCTTCATATATAAAAGGGAAGCATTTAGCCTGACCTCATAAAAGACAGAACTTAAAGGACCATTCTACACTTTGAAATGCTACCCTCAAGGGCATGGAAACAAAATGCTGAGTTGGGAATTTCAGCAGCTCATTTCACGTTCTGCTCAGCCCACTCTACTTCCTGAACATGAAGTGGCTATTGCATCATCCCAGGAAAATGAAGGTTATTGGGTCACTGCCTGCCCTTGTAATCTGCTCAGTAAAGAATTTCTCAAGGGTATAGACTAGTGCCCAGAATAACATTTAATAAGATCTGGAAAATTATGCCTTCTACAAGCAGAGGCCTCTTAAAAGTTTGCAGGAGGCCTACTGTTTGGATGAGTTAGCAGCACACCCTGCTCTGTAAACATCACTTAAAACAGCTGCTTCCAGGAGCCAAGGAAAGAAATAGCTAAGGGAGAGAGTCCACATGACTTTGCCAGAAGTTTAGTACCTTTCTTAACATACAGGCCTGTGCTAAATGGAGGAAAGTCACTATCGAGATCCTACTTTCCTCTAGAATATGTCAGTCAAACACCACCCTGGAGTGCAGGTATGGCTGAAACTTCATGCAAAACAGTACCGTGTTTTCCCTTGCAAGTGTTGTATATTCTCTGTATGTGAATTTTGAATTCCTTTCATTTGAGGGACAGAACAGTATCTGGATTTGTGTACCAGACCAAAAAGGACAATTACATGACTTTGTTCGTCAATTGGATTGCACCTTTTCACCAGGGAATAGATGCTGGGACTTAAGGAAACCTCCCACCTACTGGACAGATGCCACAACAGATGAGATTAAACTTATTAATAGCAGAAAAGTGCTGTCACTGTAGAAACTCAAATATGTTGTGCCTTGTGATCTCAGACTCTCTCTCCATTCGCTTGGGTGATGATTTGACTGTGAGCTTAGAGGCTTTCCCCAGCTGCTCTTCACTCAGCCTGCTGGTGCTGACAGTTCCTTTATGCCTGTGTGAATGACCCAGTTCTGCTGTCTCTGCACTTGATCACTGGAAGGGTTTGAGTGGAAAGCTTTTCCTGCTCGCATTTGTCTGCTCACTCTCTTTTTGCCACCAAAGAGAAGTGAGTTTATGAGGAAGTGATTGTTTCAGGAAGTGATTTTGGGTGAACCTTCACATTTTCATTTTCTATTTGTTCCTTGCCTGTGAACTGAACGTAAGAGAAAAGCTTTGTCAATCTTAACTGGTGTTTCTGGCATACAGCTGCTTAACTGACCTCTTAACTTGGCTTTGCTTGAGAGGAGCTGAGAGACTGAAGGGAAGAAGGAAGGAAGGAAGTAGGAAAAGTTCATCATCCTATAATGGACTATCTGGAGGATTTTTCTCTCAGCAGTGACTCACAGTTGAACTCATCCCCCCAAACCAAATCAGCTTTGATAATGTTACTCCAGGCTTGTCTCCTCTCAAAGCTGCTTTGATTTGTTAGCACCTCTCTGGCACGAAGGTGGTCTGGAACCTGTATAGTCTTCAAGGCAGGGTTTGAGCTACAGCAGAGCATGAGGTCAGGCCACATCCTATCAGGGGTGGCAGAGACATGTGATGCTCCTGCATCGCTCACTCACAGACACTGATGCTGTTTGCACTGCCCAGCTGCAGGGATGTGCAGTGGAAAGCAGGAAGAGGGTTATTCCTAGGAAGTGTTTCTGATTTCTCCTGTTTGTGTCAGCTGGTTCTATGCCTCGAAAAGCTGCTGCTCATGCTCCATCACCTGATCTTAAACCATGACTACAGTTGAACCTCCTCTTCAGCAAGCAATGCTGAACTGCATCACAGTTTTTCTTAAAGTGTGCAATTGCATATACACCAGTGAGCACAATTCCACACAGCATTCTTGTACGACAGAGACAGATGAAATGTCTATCAACAGATAGAATGGTCAAAGCTTGAAAATATTAGTGGAATAATTTCTAGTTAGTAAGCCCATTTTTATAATGGGTAACATATGAGAACAAAAGGCACAGGGGAACAGAGGCTTTGGAAAATGGAGCTTAATACTAAATTATATATTTCATATTGTTTTTAAAAATCCCAACATAAGCAGTGCCTAACTGCAATTAGATGAAATCTAAAACATCTGCAAGAACTCCTAAATAAACCGTGGGAAGAATTGAACAAATGTTGGGAAACAAAAGAACAAGGTGCTGGGTGGAATTTATGTGTCTGCTTCAATATGCCAAGCTTTCCCCCATATTGTTGTCACTACTGCCAAGCAGAAATTGTACTTTCACTATTTCCCTGTGTAAAAGTTCCATTAACATTGAGGATCTACAGCCCTCAAGCCTGAGAGCTGAATTTCTTCTACCATTGAGCTATATGTCTCTTGGAAATTTTCCTCTCTGTTCTCTTAGTGAATACAGGTAATGGAATTATTTTTTCTCTTTAGAGAGAGGTATTTAGGGTTAACTTGGGCAAAGAGTTAATTTGGCATAACTTCTAAATTATTTTAAATAAAAAGAATAACATAACAATTTGAAAAATGGGATAACCTTCAAAGCCAATTTTGCCTCTTGTGATATTATCTTTTAATCTATTTTGCTTCTGCTTTATTTGTATCCCCAAAGACATTTGGTTGAGGTAGACCAAGCAGTGAACAGTACCTTCTTTAAACATACCTTGAAATAGCTCACAGTTCAGATCCAGCACAACACTTACCCCAAGTTATCAGCAGCACAGCCAGGTACCATTCCTGTCCCCTTCTTGTGGAAAGAGTTCCACAGAAGCACAGGAAGTGGAACCAGTGCCCATCAGGCATGGGGGACACAGGAAAATAAATTATTTCACATACCTGTGGAGAACTCTTCCTATAATCTGGGAAAAGGTTTGTATGGTTAGGGGTCTTTTAAAATTTGAGATTAGTGAAGCATCCTTCTTCAGGAGTCTAACATAAATAGGATTTGGAAGGGAACCACTTAGTATAACCACTTTTGCTGTAAAACACTGAACTGCATTGCAAGAATGGTCAACAAGATATTTTCATTTAGTTCTCAAATTGTTGCAGACAGCTCTATTTGAACTGTTTTAAAAATAAAATTCAATCAGAACAGTGTTGCACACAGGCACGAGACTTAGGAAGTGCAGTGATAGAAAGCTTGTTCCCTTTTTTCCTCCTCAAAATTCAAACTAAACTGTTACAGTTTTTCTCATTCTTGCTATGTTTGGCTCAGAATCAACTTCTCTGGACAGGAAAAGGAAACAAAATGGGAGAAATGTCTCAGTACTAGCATTTAGAAGAAGGGAGGGACTTCCTCAGAAGTATTATTTTTTTTCATATGACTACTTCTGGTGTCCAATCTCTCATTCAGGGCTAGTTTGAGTACCTCTGCTATATTTCTGTGAGAAATCCAATTCTATAAATGGAAGATGCTAACACCAAGTATACATATTCCTTCTTGTCAGGATAATTCTTCTTTGAGGTAGAAGTCATTGTTGTGATAAGGCAGACACAGATCCATTTTGTATACAAAAATGCAATTGTTTACCACTTCCTCAGTTGTCAGCATCATCAGAACTGCAATTCCACCCAATAAACCTCCTCTGTCCTTATTTAACTTAGCTGCTGTGCCCACAGCGAAGCAGTGACCACTCCAAAATGCCTTCAGTGTTAACTTGGATGCCAGCAATTGTCCCCAGGGAGCTCTGAAATCCTTCCCAAAGCAGGGCTGTGTAGATTGGCTCCTTCACATTTGCCAACAGACATAGCCTCTGGCAAAGGCTCAGTTGCACTAGTGTGGAAGGAGCTTCCTCTAGCCATCACCCTGGCACGCTCCAAGGCACTACCTTACATTAAAAAAAAAAAAAAAGGAAAAAGAAAAAATAAGGAAGTTGTGAGTGACTACTTGTAGGTTGTTTTGCAGTAAAAATGCAACATTGTAAATATACTCTGTTGTAATCCACTTCTTGTGTGTGGTGATGAAAACTTGCTGCTGCTCAGACTCATGAATCTGCAAAGGCATTTTGGAATGCTGAAGCAGGACCATATTTGGCCACTTCTCTTCATAGTCCCTGTCTGGTTGTAGGGAAGGCTTTTGCATCCTGTTAACATTCCCAGACTGCTGCTAAACATGCATTAGAAAGTTCTGCTTTCCATTTTCAGAGTTGTCAAACAGCTTTAAAGAGATGCTGACCATTTTGAAAAAGAAACAGAAAATCAGACTTTCAAAACAACTAAGGTCAGTCTCCATGCACTTCTCTCCCACCCAGGTAATACATATGTTGTGTCAGTTTTCAGCGTTGTACTTGATTGTATCATATTTGCTTGCATATGTAACATTTTTAGGGCCTGATCCAAGTGCCTTGTAATCTCTGAATTACCTGAGCCTTGAGATACTTTGCAGTTTGTGCAGCTACACTCTTCTTAAGTGTCGTAAATCTTTCCAGCATTGATTTGAATGTTTAGACTTCCTTCCCAAGTAAATTTGGTGTGAAAAGAGGGAGTCATTCAGCAAGAGCATCTTGTCATACAGGAAGGCCTGAAGCAGCACTACGTCATGTTGAATGGTATTGAGGAAACATTTTTAGCAACTCATTGGGATCACCACATCCCTAAGGAAATTAGGGTGTATGCCAGGAAACAGAGCATCATATTACGGTGCTCGATAAAACAAGGGGAAAACTTAGAATTTAACCACAGCAGTCTTAAAGCTTTTCATGCTGAATAGGCTAAGTGATGGAGACAGGACAGAGAAGATTAAGTAGCAAGTGTACATAAATGTTTTCATCTGCCCCTAAAATCTCAGGGAAAACAAAGGTGGAGATCAAGAAATCCCCACAGACTTTTTGTGCTTAATAGATCAAGTAATTTCCCTCAGTAATTTCATGAGATGTGTCTTTTTAAAAGGCATGTTCAGCTTTAGAAATAAATGTCTATTTGCCAGTATTCATACCAGCCACATTTCTGGTAGCTGTTTATTGTTGCTGTAGTTCTCCAGGGTTCCAGCTGGCCCTTTCTAAGTGTTTTCCTGAAAGAATGGGAGAGACTTTGACTGTGGAGTTATGTCTCAATTCACTTGCTTCAGGCCTCAGCAGTGGGAAAGAAGTCCCTGCCTGTGACTATTCTCCCATTAGGATGCAAACCCTTCTCAGTCCTTTGGAATTGCACACCGCTGTCCAGCCTGATGTCTCCTCAGTGTAATACCTCAGCTAGCAGCTAATTCCATGTGTTTCATAGGAAAGACAAAGAAATCTTTTGGTGATTTTCCCATGAGCTAAGCATGATGAAACATGTTTAGCACACCTGAAACATGGTCAAGCACACTTGACTCCCTTCCTTCTTTTGGGGTGGGTTCTGTGCTCTCATCTGATTCACGAGGAAGGAGTGTTGTCATCTGCACTGCTACTCTTACACAAAATGAGTTCCCTTGGCTCAGTTAAAACTAGAGGGTGACACTGGTAGCTTCAGTGTTACACCGGAAGAGTTTTGCTCCTTATTAGAACCATGCAGAAGTTGAACAGGCTAAATGGCTGTCTTTGCCTTTCTTCCTCAGAGCAGTCTGAAAGCCTTCTGCTTCTAGGAGTAGATGGTGTAGTCTGATGTTAGGGTGCTAGATTCTGCACACTTAAAGACCACACTGGGCCTATAAAAGCACTGTTTGAAAGTCTGGGCTTTATCATTTGGTTGGTTTGGTTTCCTTTAAACTAAACAAAAACTACACAGAGTGGTCTCAGGCATAGGGAAAGGCTGGCTGTAGAAACAGGAACAGTTATTTCACCATAGCAAAGATGGCACATGTTATCCTGTCAGCTCAAAGCAATGTTCAGTTTTGTGGCCATTGGCGAGTTTTAACCTGCCACACCAATGAAACAGACACTTGTAATATTGCTAGATTATTTAGATAGATACATGGGTAGATCTGCAAGCAGGTTATCTTTCCTTACACAGAAATGCCAATGTTGGGAAATTTCCAGTAACATGGTGCAGGAGTGCAGAAGTCTTCAATTTGCAACACTCAGTCCCCAGGCTGAAGACAGAGCTGAGAGCTGTCTGGTCTGGCCCTGCACTACCCAGTGTAATACAAACGCTCCAGCATGTGGTCTACAGCTCCACGTAGCTCTGCCAAGAGACTGACATGCCTACAGACCTTGAAAGAGGATAGAAGCAGAGTGTCTGTCACATGTAAGACTTGGCTGTTCATCTGCCTTTGCAAGAAACAAAGGGGTGCTGCCTCTGAGGGAGATGCTGCATCTTGGCCTAGAGGTGTCATAGGGTAGCACTTCTGAAAGTACAGTGATAAACTTGAATGAGTCTTGATAATAGCATTCTGAGAAAATTCCCAGTCCTTGCCTTGAAGCATGGGAAAAGCTTTTATGGTGTTAGGGTTTTCTAATCTTTCCATATTTTGTAACTAAACATCTAATTAGATTTTTTTTTAAAGAAGATGGGTGTTTCTGGCTAATTTCCAAGCTGAATAATTGCATTCTTACTTCTTGTCACATTTCCTTCCCTCAGCATCAGTGATGCAGGACCAAAACAACATCTGGCTCCTCACAGAGGTCTTCAAGTGTCAGTATGTCAGAAGCACCACGTCCAGCACAAAAATTCTAATGTGCAAAGTGTGTTACAATCAAAGGCACTGAAAAAACATCAGCTATTATCTTAAATTAATAAATATCCTACAGCTTGAACCAAGATTCTCATCCCAAGGGGTTTCAGAGCCCACCATGGCAGGGAGAGGAGCTACATTCTTTCTAGGTTTCCCAAGGAGACTTGCTTTTCTCTGCTAACATCACAGTACCATAAACAAATGGATCAAAGCTGTAAACCCTCACATACAATTCCCTTCATTCCTTCCCTTTATGTGTTCACACAGATGCATTCACTGTCAGCAGGGTCTCTCCTTGGTTTCTTTCAGAGTCTGCTGCAGTGATAAAGGCAAACCTCCAGTGCCCTACTGGAGACAGTGTCTCACCCGGGAGATGACAATAGCCAGTTCAATACCTCATCCTCCCGCAGACTTCCTGTATGACCTCACTCCTGTCTTTTAGTCTCTATCTCATCTGTAAAATCGGATAATTGCACATAAACCTCGCAGAGATATTTGGCAAGATTAAATGTATTAGAGGTGCTTTGATCTTACACTGCTCTAGTTCCTAGAGAGCTTTGCAGGGATGTGAATATGCATCTAACTTGGAATGACGTGAACCAATTTTCCTGCAGAAGAGGAGTTCCTGTGGACCATGCTGGACAGTTGACTTGTCTTTTTGTTTAATATTTGTCTGTATTTTCTGAAGGAGTTCAAAGCAATCTCTACTTTGTACTCATGTTTTTATCACCATAGATAATTGCAGGTAAACAGGATTAAAGAGGACATCCCAACCCAGTGCCATCCTACTTAGGCAACTCTCCTGGAAGCATTTCTGCAGCACACCAGATGCTTACCAGGTCACTGTGAGGGAACAGACTGCTGTGTAGTATTATTCAGGAGTGTCCCTATTTCTATTTGCCAAGATTTAAAAACTTAACCTGAATGACAGTAACAAGCTGAGGCTTGCTGCTTACCAGACAATGCCATTAAGCATATCATTGTAGAGAGAAGATACAACACTGGTAGGACGGTGATAAAAATAATGCTAAGTTATCTGAACTAATCCTTTGTCAAATTCCCTGGATCCTTTAGGCAGTGTGTGTACAGCTCAATGTTAATTGGTATGGGAATGAATTGGGTAAGTTACAGCAGTTGTTGCTGTTGGAGATAAGCTTATCATACACAGCTCAGTAACACACTTTGTCTGCCACTCGCTGGTGTCAAGCGCTTCAATCTGCTGCTGGAAACATTACAGCCAGGGTTCCTCTGGTGAGCTGCAGTCTGCCAGCACTAGGGAATATACGGAGCCTGGGACCAACATGCAAGAAACTATGACATCCCTGGTTCCCTGCATTTTAATTTTTGGTTGATATGTTCTGGACCACAAAGGTAAGATTTCAAAGCAAGGAGCATTCCCTGCCCTTGCAAGTTCCCTTTTGGGTTTGGGAACACAAATAAGTTAGTAACATCTAGTTTTGACTGCAAATATCCAGATGGTTTTTCTTTCCCCTATTTTCTCACACCAATACCAGTCATTTGGTGAAGCACAGGAGTGCAAATGTGCTAAAATGAAATAACGGCCATCTTGGGTAAGACTTTTCATGAGACTTTCAACCAGTGTAAACCAAAATGGCTTCATTAAAATCACCTTAACACAGGCCGTGATAGTTAAAGCAACCCTGGAGATTTGACCCACTGAATCAATCCTTTAGTACCTGTTCTTGAAAGACAAAAGGAAAATGTAAACCCAATTTTGGAAAACATAAGGATGAAATATGCTCAAGCCCCCATCTCATTCATTACTGTGGTTCAGAGGAAAAGTGCAGGGCCACTGGCCAAATTTGGTAACTCCTGCTTCTTTGACAGGCAAAAGAAGCAATTTCAAAATCAGAGGAAATATATCCATGCAAACTTGTGATACAGCATGACATTCAAGCTTTGGGTACTCCTGCACTGGAAAAATACTTAAGTCCCCCTCACTCAGCACAGCTAATGCCTTCAGAAATGCATTGAAAGCTACAGAGTTTCCTCCCAAGCAGCTGTTTTGCTCCGACATGTTAATAACAGTTATGCTTATCACCATCTTCTTCCAGTTTCCCTGCTCCTCATTTGCCAGGTTGGGACTCTTTCTTTGTTGTTAGCAACAACTTTGACATTGCAAGGTTACAATTAAATGATGCAGTCAACAGCACTGCATTTAGAGCAGTTGGTTCAGACATGGGGGACATTTCAAATTCCTGACTAATTCCAATCATGCAGGGACTTCAGTCTGAGTTTCTAGTGTCAGAGGTCAGTGGGTAGTCCTGGGTAAGTAGGGATGTCTAACGTCAGGAAAAGGCATGTAAATATAAATCATGAGCTCAACAACGCAATGTTATCTTGCAAGAAATGTCAAATAAACTGCAAAACCATCTTTTTCCTTGCTCACGTCTATAGGCCAGACAGAGCATGGGACTACTTAATTATCCAATATACACCACCCTCTCTTGCTGTACAAGTTCCTACAACATTTGGATTCTATCCTGCATGGCAATGCAATGTACTTAAACTCTGCTGTTGCCAGGTGAGCTGCACAGGCAGCTTTAAAATAGCTCCAGTCTAGTGGATTTTGATTAAAGCTCCATCCTCTAAATCATTCCAGTGGCGAGAAAGAAGCACTCCAAAATTTACATCATCTTGCTGTCTGCCAGATCCTGCTCACTGTTGCCACTTGCCTCTTGAACAGTCAAACCCCACTCATAAGTAACTGGTGGTAGCCACCAAATGAAAAAATGGGGAGCTGGGAAGGAAGCATTTAAAAAAAACAGCTACTTAGATTGCACAGAAATTCTCTGCCTGACCTTGGAAATTTGTTAGTGAAGGTTTTGTCAATGCCTGTGTTGTGCTTGAGAAGCTTGGAAAGTTCAGTTTAAAACCCAGCCTCTGTTTATCCGCATCTGAAGCAGAGTGGTGATAGGAGGAAGGAAAAGTGGTTTGGCAAATGGAACAAAACCCCCTTAATTCTGAGTGGCTATGTACAGCAGGACTAATCTATTCTTGGATGCCTATCTTTAGCCAAAAAGGTAATTGAAGCAGTCATTTTTTTCTCTTTTTTTTTAAAGTATTTTGAGGAACTACTGCTATAATAAGCAGGGGTTTGTGGCATTCAGGTATATCCCAAATATCCTGGTGTGTGAAGTTTCCCTAATTGCCTGTTATTAGGAGTCTCAATAGTAATGCTGACATGATTAAGCCATTGCATTTGTAGTGTTCTGCGCTTACAGGGTAAGGACCTTCCGTGATCCCTCTCATCCCACTTCTGACTGCTGTGGATTCTGACTGTTGCAGCATTCAGGCAGTTTTGAGATCTGGAATTTCACTGATCTTTTCTAAATAATCAGGCAAGACCTGCGTATCAGAATTTATCCTCCTGTCCTTGGCACTGATGGAGCAAAGTATTTGCTCTGATGGATCAGAAATGCCTACATACATGTGCTGTCTCTTGGAAGGATACAGAGCATCTCTAGTCACAGGTAATATGTCATTTTTCAGTTGATTCCTTCATGACAGCCTGCCTGTGATGAAAAAATCTTATGGGGAGATACCTAAACACACTTTTTTTTTTTTTTTTTTTATGAAAGTTAACTGAGGTTGTGATTCCAAAGGCCCACAAACACTGTGTGTAATTAAACTTTGGCAAAGGCAGATTATACAACTTTGGCAAAGAAAAGCTTGCATCTATAAAAGGCAAGATCTGTCCTTTGTTTATTCCCTACTAAACCAGTGAGGTATGTCTTGGCATTTTAGCATCAAGTTAGCATATTTTACTTTGCCTTCCAGTTTATAGGCCAGTGGAAAATAGAGATTGACCAAGCTGACTAATGACTTAAAGACTGTTCATAAAAAACACTGGAAAGCAAACAGTTTCTCAGCTCTACAGATAACGGGCAGCATACTGCATTTATAGTGTGGCATTACAAGCTTCAGGTGCCACAAGAAAGATAAATATAATTTAAAACTGTGCTAGCCAGCAATGAATTTGAAATGGCATTTAAACACAGGGACAGGTCAGGCTGCATGTACGTAACAAACATTACTGGTGCTGTCACACTATCACTGACATCTAAAGGTACTGAGGGTTTCTCTGCAAATGGTTGTCAGAAGAACAGTACAGCACTGACCACATCACCCATTTGCACTGCCAGTGGGATGTAACATCCATTTTCATTAGCATTTTAATTTAGACTCAGGACTGTAGTTTTGATGTGAATCTCTTTGTTAACCTCACTTCCTGTGCTTTTGTTTGCATTGCTGAGTGGCCTTGAGGCACACGAACTAGGTACCTTTTAGAGAAGAGAAGATGTGGTCAGACCCCAAAGCAGCATTTAGTCCAGACAAGACTAGAGGAAGCCTGAAAAAAACCTCCATAAAGTGTATATAGGGCCAATTTGAGTCCTTAGTACCAAATGATTTGCTCCAAAACTGTTACTTTTCCACCACTCTACTCAAAATGCAGATACAATTGTACTGGACTATCATTACACACATACATATATGTATCTGTAAGTATATAAATAGCTTCCTCTGATCATGCTTTGAGATTTATTGGGTTGGATATTTAGCTAGTACAAGTCAGTGCCATTAACTGAAACCTGCCAATATCAGCCAATAACATTTCCCAAATATTACAGTATCTTTATAGTCAGCTAAGTTTGCCAGATCCTCCCCCATGTTCTTGCAGGAAGTCCAAGGATAGATAGCTGGAGCTGTCCTAAGTAGTGGGATTCACAAGCCCAAAGCTGAGGAAACATAAATTCAAGTAACTTACTTGGCAGAGAAATATGTCTTCTGATTGCTTCTTTGAACTCCAGTTGGACATGACCAGCAGATTCTGTAATGTCGACCTCTTTGTGTGGACTGAAGGGGGTAGTTCACTATAATGTTTCTTCAGTCTCTCATAAAAATACCCATTAAGTGGATTAATTGCAAACAAAAATGAATGCCAGGATTAAACTCTGTCACAGGAACACCAGATAAACATTCAGAAGGAGTAAAAGGATTTCCATATTAAGTGATATGTTAAAAATCAAGCTCACAAAATGGGATGTTAGAAATAGATGAGTTAATATATGTCATTAGTAACAATGAACAGGAGAACTTTCAGTGTCCTTTAAAAGGCAAGTTAACATTGGATAAAGAAATGTGGGAGGGCGTGAGACTCAATTTATAAATGGGGTTAATGACAAAAGATCAGTCTTGCTTTCCCTGAAGTTTTCCATAACAGCAGGCTTTGAGGGTAGTTGTTTAATTTCAGACATTATCTAAATTTCTTTGTTATTTACAGTTTTTCCATTTTTCCTCTGGAGAAATACCTTCAAAAAAGTAATTTCAGACAGGAAGAGAAAGAAAGTACCTTAATGAAAATTGTTATCACAGGATTTTGCTAGTTTTGACTTGTTCTGTCATTGTCTAAGATGAGATTTCAAATAATCCCAATATGAGGAGGCCAACATGAAACAGTGTTCACTCACACTTCCTTATTCAGCGTAGAAAGCAGACACAAGTTCGCCCTATTGAGTAATCCCAAGTATGGCCATGAAATCGCATCTGCCAGGGCTGACTGCAGCTGTGAGCTCACTCTGATGCTTTTGCCTCTCTTCAGAAGCTTCCTGCCAAGACCTATCACTCACACTGGTATCCTAAAGGAGATGGAGAGCTGTGCAACTCTTGGCTCTCTCCTAAAGACTGAATTCCATCAGAGAGTTCTCTCCCATATGCGCGTGTTTGCCATTCCCTCACTTTAATGATCGTGTGCATTGCCATTTCTGGTATCTCTTTCACTTGTGTTAAAATAAACACTGAATTTTGTATGCAGCCAGCAGCAGCTTTAATATAGGCAGGCAGCCTTTTAGCATTCACAGAGGGGAGAACACACAGGTGCAATGAACCGCGGCTGTTTATAAACTCTTTTTCTACCACAGCGATGGTTTTGAAGCATGAGTGATCTCTGGAAATGCTCCAGCTTCTGCACAGGCCTGTGTCAGTTATAAAAACACGCATCTTCAGGATCCTGGACAAGTGTGACATCATGGACATCCTGGGCTTAATTCTCAAGTCCCAAGCATAAGTCATTCTGGCATGAAATGGCTTGTGAGATCAAAATCAGGACTTTCAGACTGTTATTAAGGCATTTTAACTGGAGCTACTTCTCATCAGAAGTGGAGTAAAATAAAAAACAAGGACAAAACGCTGCCTCAAGGGAACATCCTGAAAGACTTGGGTTTCTTTTTCTACCTTAGGAAAGAATAAGCTTATTTCAAATGTAGACGATGGAGAGTCAGCTTCTGATTCAAGTGTTGAACCCTACACTACGAGCTACCATTTGCCTTAAGAGGCATTTTGGCTGAATGTTGAAGATCCATCCATAGTCTAGTAATTACTGACGTGCAAGAAATTTGCATTTGGGAAATCATGCATCCTGTTCTCTTGCAGGTTTCCTTTCCTGCCAGTGCAGAACCTGCATGCTATTTCTATGTATCATTCCTTTTCTACAAAATCCAGTATGATTTATAAAACCTTTTGCTCTTTTTTCAGCAAGCTTTTGCTGAACTTCTGTACCCTTTCTCAAAATGGTGTTTTTATTCCTTTAGTAGCAACAACTGTGGCTGTTACGTACTCTGAGAGATGGTCAGAATGCCTCTCAGGTGCAGCATCCAGTCCCCTTTGCTTGCTTTCTATTACTGCAACTTTATTCTCCGTGCCTCTTAATAGGCCTAATTGGTCTCTCTAGTTGTGCTGGTTGTATCTCACAGCATCCCCTCTTTTGTCTGGTCCTTTCTCAGACTCCATGACAGACCTGAAGTACTTATCTTCAACCTTAACCTGATACGCTTTTGATTTTTCAGAACAGATCAACCTACTGCCTTTGCTTCAACCAAGCCCGTCACTGTAAGTGAAAAATTAGGTCAGGACTGCAGACATACTAAAGACAAAACTAACTGAACATTAAAGAAGCCCCAGACTTTCTTTTGAATATCTCTGTTCAACACTGAATCAGAACTGGTGTTAACATTCCAGTGGTCCTAGAGGCTCCACAGAGATCAGCTGATTCCCAGAGAGGTCAGTTCTTCAGGGCAGAGGATGTTTTGATCTGACTGTAAGGGCCTTGGAGCCATACATCATCGGCCATAATGCACATTACAAACATACACTGCACAAACCAATGCAAGAGCTTAAAAGCTTTTTGAATACCCCTAGTAAATCTGTTTGATTTAACCAGAATTACCAGCCAAAACTGAAGATGGGGAAAACTCAGAACACCAGGACTTGCTAACAGTCAGGAGGTAAGCAGAAAGCTGTATTTAGCATTGAATCTCAGTGCACATGTTTCCAGGCCACTTTCTTACCTATTAGCTTAAGTATAATCATAGGTGTGTCATTCTCAACTGTGTATTTTTATTTTCTGTTAAGTCCTTTTTATTGAACAACTTTTCCCTCAGTCAGGACAGCTGCACAGTTTGGATGAAAAGCCAGCCCCAAGTGCATCCCAACTAGAACTGTGGTAATTAAATCCAAGTAATTAAGACATTCATGAGTGGCATGTGGAATCTCTGGAAACTGGCAATGAATTTTTTTGTGCAGGCTCATGTCACAGTGGGCTGGACATGAGATCTGCTGTGTGTTACCATGTGTATGGAGAGCTCACTTCTGTGACTTTCTTCTGGAGGAATGGATCAGTATGCAAATGTCAGCTTCCTAATTAAGCCCTACTTTCATGGGTTATTAAATATTTTGAAATGGTTTTACCAATTTCAACCATTTTTTGAGACCAAAAGAAAAATACTCTCATGTTAATTTGTATACAAATCTTTTAGTGGACACAATTTAAATGCCAAGTTATTATACAAGTATATTTATACTGGAAATTGCATATGACCCTTTTAAAGAGCTTCAGATGCATGCCACACTCAGCCCCGTGGTGCTATGGATGCACTTGAAACTGCAGAAATGTTTAATTCTTCAATTTAGCTTATGAAAACTCTGTGTTTCATTCAGTGTGCTGGACTTTAGCCCAGTCTTTAATATTCAGTCTGAAGCCTTACAGGGAGAGTTCTGGAAAATGCTTTTGGCATTGACAGACTGTTTTCTTACCTGCCCATATTATACCAGAGAAACACTGGCAAAAAGTATGACTCAGTCACTATGAAGACTCCAGAGTATAAGGATGTTGGATATAATCAACCCAGCTGTGCTGTAAAAAGGAAGGAGAAAAACAAACCCTCAATTCCCCAGAGTTCAGGTATAAACCATAGAAGAAGTTCTTGTCAGCAAACTGAGAGGCTGGCTTCATGAATTACAGAGTAATGAGACTCCCTTGAAGTATCTGTTCTAAGGCATAACAACACCCTCTATATCAATGAAGGTTAGGTGGTAGATGAGGAGGGTTAATCTCAGTCACATAAATAGGCACAGCCTGATTCTTCCTTACAAGAATTTCCTAGATCCCAATACTAATATTTTAGTGGACAGAGCCTATCTAGTGTTGTTCATTAAAATCAAGCTATAGAAGATGATTGACTTATTTCCCAAAATCACCAGGATTAACTTACTGCAGTGATCTTAGTAAAGAATAGTGAGCTAGAGACCAAAGCTTTCCTTTAAAAGACGTATTAGCCCATAAACATTCCAGTTCCATTTCCTTAACCCAACTGCCAGGACCCAAGGAAGAGGCAAGAAAAAAAAAGGAAGACGAGACATAGTTCTGCTTATCAGTAATGCAGCAGAAAACCTCAGCCCTAACCTAAATTCAGAAAGAGGCTATTTTATGTACTGCTTTGGTCACATGCAGCACACGTACAAAGATTTCCGAAACTGGAGACAGGAATTAAATCTCTGATGAAAGATGTAAAATACTGAAAGCACTTATTTTTCACTTTGCTTGAGTTTAGTCAGGAAACACAGAGGTCTTGTTGGAGCCTGCGGGCGAGTGCCCGGCAGTGCCTCCCACCCCCGGCGGTGCCACCGAGCCCGGGATGCCGCTCACGTTCCGCTGCCTCCCGCTGCCTCCGGGTCTGTCACCGCTGCCCTAGAGAGCCCTGGGAGCCGCCCGAGGCTGGTCAGCGCCTCTCTGAATCTGCCCCTGTGCTTCTCTGAGACAGAAGGTACCCAAGGCTTTTCAAAAATGGAGCCGACCTGTCTCCCCAGGCAAACTGGACCAGAGGCTCTGAGAAGCAATGCTGTGGTGATGGGAAAGTCGTACCCATTAGCACTCGAGTATGGTTTACAGAGCAAGGCTGAACACATTCTGTGGTGCTGCTTTTGAGGATGCTTAAAGAGAACATGGAAGGCTAATAGGCCCTTATCTAGTTAGAGGTGTCTGCCTGCCTCAAAATATGAGTGTATTGCTATTTTTGCATAATACTCTAACAACCTTTTTTTTTTTTTTTTTTTTTAAGACACTGTAAGTCACAACTACGTCTTACTTCAGTCAGTAAATTCTATGTGGGTATGTTTGGGCACAACTGTAAAACTGTACTTAATAATGAAAAAAATCCTTGTATTTTGGTATCAAAACTCTAGCCTACCCTTCATTTGCAGGAAGTTTTGTATTCCATAATTCTGCAGGTACCACAAAGTGATTCTCTTCTGCACAAATACCAGTTTTTAGTAACCCTAATATACTATAGAAAAGCTTTATTTTTGTTGGTGCTGACATTAGACAAGTCTTTCCTCAGATTTGCAGAATAGGCAGCAGATAAATTGTTGATATTGCTTCAATGACTATTCTACCAATTCTGAGGAGCTGTCGCTGTTCTTCCTAAGGTAGTCAATTAGGTGATTATAAACTTGTGGGTCATCATATTGCTCTGATATAAGCAGGTGATTTAAGAACAACGTTTTGAGCTGCCATGCCTGACCAAAAGCCTCTGAAAGTTCAGGACCCTTAAACTGAGATTGATCCTACCTCACAGGAAACACACAATCAAGTAAATTAGTCCAAAGCAGAGAAAGATAAGAAATATAGGCTGATAACCACTGTATCAAGTCTATACAAAATGAATAAAGTGATTTCTATGTCTGGTATTCAACATCTTACCTCAACTGATACTTCCCTGCAGGTAAGTATCTCAGAGGTCTCTTCAGGTGAGTGGGATTCTGGGCTCTGCTCTTTGCAAGGCCTGGCATGTTTTACTTGACTGGAGGCTTGGACAGGCAAGCATTGATTCATCTCACTAAAGCAAGGTAATGACACACTTCACTAAAGCCTCCTAAACCATGATTGTCCTGCTGTCCACTCTGACCATCTGCCAAAGCTTGCTGCCATCATGGCAGAGACACCAGAAAGGAAGAGGCTGTCCTTAAGCCATTTACTTGCACAGGTTCGTTATCTTTGCTCCATCAACTTTTTTTTTTTTTTTGTGGTAAATTATGCTGGATTACATACTGGAGCTGCTGAAGTGGAGGGACATCTCTCCTGCTCTCTGTGCTGTGGGGAATGCCAGCATGGAAGCAGGGCCCTTGGATGAGGCTGGTAATATTTCAAACTGCTGCGGTGAGATCTCTGGAGTGCAGTCAAAATTTGGGGGCCATTTCATAACCTCCTTTTGCCACTGAGCTCTGATCTTTACATCAGCACAACAGTCTGCTCTATCTATACACGCTATAAAGGTTCTGTGGCTGATAATGTATAGTTCAATCCCCCTGTCGCTGAGCAAAATGGCGCTTTCATTGCCCTTTCCTCTGCGGGTTTTGGCACGTTGGTATTTCTGTGTAGATGTCGTGTCATCCCCCACTGTCAGACAGGCATGGGGACGCCTTGGTGGTTAGTCACGGAGGCGAGGAGTGCCCAGGGCTGGCTCTGGCAGTGCGGCCTGGCTGCTCTCAGCACGGCACCCTCAGCCCCCCGGGCACCTCAGGCAACGGGCGGCTATTTCTGCCGGAGTGAGGGCGGGACTTGGCAGCAGCGTTACCTTCCCGTGACGTCTTTTTCACGCCTTAGTCAAAACAAGTCTGACACCTTTCCTCCTCATAGACCTTTTCACCCTTCTTTGAGGTGCAAAACAGTATTTTCTGGGCTGTGATTTCCTCCCCCCCTTTTGCAGCCCGGCCTGCGGGGGTTCGGGGCGTTTCCCCCGCTTTTGGGAGAGGCGGAGCAAACGCCGCGGGAGAAAATGTCGGGTGCGGTGTGAGGGGACCGGCGGCTGCCTCAGGGCAGGTACCCTACATGGCTGCCAGGGGTGGGAGGAGAGGATGCTTTCTTGTTCTTGAGGGAGCCCTTCGAGCTGGCAGGCCTGTCTCCTCCCTCTCTATCCCCAGTATTTGTGGTATCCCTGTGAAGAAATGGGAAAAAGTCCTAGCAGCCTGCCTCAAGGGGCCTGTGCACCTACCATGGCTGCCATGGAACAGGGCCGGGTTTGGCCCAACAGCTCACATACATCAGCCTGACAGGGTCAGGGGAGGCTTCTGGTTTATAAAATGCTGTACAGCAATTTTTGTACATGGTGGTAGGTGCTGTTAACACTGTCCTGAGCTACAGAGCTGACTTACTAAGAGTGCATGCTAAGAGTTTTTCCTAAGCCCAGACCTACCTGTAGGCACATGATGAACTGTGAACTTGTGAAGGTGTACTGTACATGACATCCTTTATTTTTTAATGTAGTTTAACAGAGTAAAGAACATGAAGAAAAAGCAGCACATTGCTCAGAAAAGTTATTTCAGGAGACTGCTACAAGAGGAGAAAGCTGCTGCTCTCCTGTCTGGCTGAATCCCACAGAAGAGCAAACGTAAGCCCCTAAGGAAGGAGCACAACAGACACCAAACTGGCAAAATACAGAAGGTGAGAAAAGGAAAAGAATGAGAGAGTGAGATATCTCTCAGATGCAGAGCTGTATTTTGCTGTATAGTTTATCATGAGAAAATGAAATATTTATTGTTCTTTTCTTTCACGAACCCTTACCCAGTGCACCAGCAAAACAGTTCAGGTCTCTGCTTGGAATTGCTGCGTGGAAGACATTTGCCTCTGTGCTGTGACTTGTTCTGTGACTTCTAGACCAGAGCAGTTTCTTATCACTTGCTGCAAATGCTGCAGGGGTGCTGACCTGCATTGTCCCCAGACTTCCAGAGTGGAAACATTCTTCAGGAGGGAGCGGTGCTGGATTTGTACCACAGCAGAAATTCTCAGAGAAACAAACTCATTGCTGTTTGATTATGGTCCCTGTAGCAACACATAATAAGCTGTAACTGCCTGGCCATGGCTCCCAAAAAATCTCAACTCTCTTAAAAGATGTTAATCTGTTGAGGAGCAATAGTTCAATTCATTTGGCAGGCTCCTACTGAGGAAGGTGCCTCCTTAATTAGTACACATTAGTTACATAATTTAAAAATAAGTAGCATTCTGAACACAGAAGATAAGTAATCTAGAAGAAAAAAACTCAAGACATCTCTTGTTCTCTTATTACCTTCCATTGTTATTGTATCAAAACTGGTTTTGGAGTGCACTTTCACTACTGATCTAACATTTTCTCCCATTAAGGCATTCATACCACTAAAATCATACAATTCATGGAATGTCATACTCCAAATAAAATGAAGTTTTACAAAAGCATTAACCTCAGCAGCATCTTCATCCCAAATAAATAGTGTCTCTGGTTTGAATTCAGAGCAGCAGCTTGCACTGGCAGCCTTTGTGGGTGGAGATGGCATTTTTGCTGTGTATTGTTCCATGGAAGCACCGCCAGTACTATATGTCAGCTGTGATTTCTGTCAGAAGTGCTGACCTAGGATTGATACATTCATTTACTTTTTTGAGGAGAGAATAGAGAAGTGCTGCAACCAGGCGTGAACCTAAACCCACCCCAAAACTCAGCCAAGCACAGCTACCTTTTCTTCACCTCTTTTCTCCTTTGCCACATGTTCTAATTAAAATAGACCCAGAGCAATTCCTTCATTCTTAATGTTTCCCAGCACTGAGTTTTTTCTAAAAATTGGATTTGAGTTTTGGAGCTTATTGTAAGCTTCCATTTCTGTTAAGTAATTTCTAATATAATATGATTTCTTATATAATTTAGTAAGTTTCCTGGGAAGCTTTGAAATGCTGAAGGAACCTTCAAAGCCACAGCAAAACCTTCGGCAGATTTCAGCAGGCATTGGAACAGGCTTTTTTAAGGGGGAGGTAAGGGGTAATTTCACTGGGTGGATATCTCATGATTTTACTTTGCTTAACAGTGGTGGTGCAATAACCACTCCTACCACTCTGTGATTCTCAATGTATGTACTAGCAAATTCAAAATCAGTTTTAGAATCACGAAAAGGAAACACTGATGTTATGGTGGTGTTCTGCCTGTGACATTAGAGTGGAGTCCAGCCAGCTTCCCCTTAGAGCTGTGGTGTCTGAGAGACTGAGGGGTTGCTGTGTTCTCTGCCCAGCCAGCTGAGGTTTTCTGTGCTTAGGTGCTTTGCCATGCTAGGGATGTTCATGGGCCTGGAGATCCCATCCTGCAGAAGTCTAGGGAAATGGGAGTTGTAGTAGTTCCATATCCTCTGCTCTGCAGCATAAGCCTTTGGGCTTCCCTGGTGAGATCAGATTGACTGAACAACACAGGTTTTGCACAGGAAAAGCATGCATGTGAGCTCACCTCTGAACAGAAGTTCACCCCAAACTACATTTATCTGTTTGTCTGAGGATTTAGAAGTCTAAAAATCTGAGTCGATGTCATGTACGTTTTTTGCTGATTTTCTTGCCTGCTTCCTTCTTTGTCATAGTGTTCTGGAGTTCTGCCTGCTGCTGATGTGCTTGTTTAAGCTGTTTCACTGCTTTGGGCCTTCTGTGGGTGGTGGGCTTTGACAGGTTAAAAATTTAATGTTACACAGATCTCAAAGGAGAGTGTTCCTGCACAGCCTCTGCTACTGAAGTCTCTCCAAATGATTTGGACTGATTGGGATCTTCTAGTTTGCATTGTCCCCCCTTGCTCAGGGTTACCTTGGAATGTGATGAGGGGAGAAAAAAATCGTTCTGGAGTCAATACTAAGTACCTTTCTACACTGAGTCTTGTTGTTTATAAAGTGTTTTCTGTGGGACACTCTTGAAATCAAATTCTGTCAAGCTTCTACTTTCCTTTCTCGTGTGAGTGGTCCCCTAATTACAACCTAGAGCACTACAAGCCTATGCCTATTGAACAAGAGCCAGGCAGAACCAAACTAGTGCTCTGCAGCCCTGTAAACCCTGCACTATATTCCTTCTATCCACTGTTTGAGCAGTTTTTGCCTATCAGATACCTACCTGGAGGGTGAACAGTTGCACATAGAGGTGAAGTTTTTTCTCCTATCTCCAAAACAGCTTCAGAGAATGCTGTATATGAAATGAGTGTGTCCAGTCTTCTGAGTAAAATGATCTCCCTTCTCCCACAGGTCTGCCAAGCAGGATGCATTGTGCCACTTACCAATCACTGCAAGTGACAAGCAGGGCAGTGTTTCATAGGCAGGTTGTCAAAGTGTAAAGGTGAGTTTCAATTTGAAAGTGTAACTGTGAGAAAGGGCTGAAAGGGGGAGGCTTCAGCCACATGTTTTTCTCACAAGTTTGTAAAGACTTCTCCTGTGCCTCCTATTTTATTTTTAGAAATTTTGTATATACAGATCGAACACTCATACCTTTTAACAAAGCCATGCAAGGCAGTGCATCTCTTAGTCTGGAATGTAAGTGCGTAGGGTTTTTTACCTCCAGCTTCATCTTATTTTGATATGTAAGTTTTAAGCTGTTAGCTAAGGTTTGTGTGTTTGTATGTCTAGTTTGCTTATGAATGTGCAGTCCAAACAAGCTTTGCTGTGAGATGTCCTTGTGAAAAAGACTCAGTATTTAGTTTAAATCAGTCTTGCCTACCCCACACCTTGGTTCTTATCAGTGAAGGAGAGGCAGAAGTTGTTTTGGATGAATATAGGATTGCTTAGATACCCATGAATCCAGCTCCTAAAGGTCACTTTATTGCAAAAGCTCTCTCTGATATAGGGGAGGAAAAAAAGAAAAGAAAAGAAAAGAAGTTGTTTGCTTGAGCTTTTTGTAGTCAAAACTCTTCTTTTAATATCTGGGTAGAAGTTGGCTGCCCCTAAGTCTTTTTCAGGGTGTGTTCATACAACTGGACTGTCACGGGTCTTACTGCAAAGACCTGTGAAATTGGATCCTCTTTCCTGGCAACAGACAGTATGTGCCCCTGCCAAGTCCTTCTGCTGGGTTCAACCAGCCTGCTGCCAGCTCTTGCACTTTGCTTGTTTTCTGGACAGCCCCCACCATTGCCAAAAGTAAACTCTAAAAATTTAGTCTGCTGATGACACTATTTGTTAGCAGAAATTTATCCCATGGTCAGGGATTTCCTGGGGAAGTCTCTGGAGTGAGCAACCCCATGATCTTGCTGCTGTGAGCCTACAATCTGTTTAATTAGAAGCAAATTAAACCAGTGATGTTCAAGATTATCTTTGTACTGGGAAAAGTTAGACTATGAAATTTCGTTTTACTGGACTCTTGATTAAAATTGTCATGTCCTTGTATTATTTCAAAGGAAGTTTTATTTCCCACTGTAAAAATTACACTTTTGGAAAAATTCCTAGACAGTAGAACTGAATTTTCCATTCTTAGTTACACATGAAGCTGTAGCTTGAGCCTGAAATTCCTGCATTTTTTAAAAGATCTCTAGCGTCGTTCTGCTAAGCAATTAAAGGACTGTTGCCTCAAACAGAGAAGGGGCAAGAGATTTACTACATTCTTTGTGAGCTGTTTAAATTCCTTATAATGCTGAAGTCAGTTTGTTAAAGGCAAGTGAAAGATTTTATTACTGATTGAAGTTGTGTGAAGTCATAGTAGAAAATAGCTTTCTTAACAAATAGTTAATTAAAAACCAAATGTCCGATGACCTGAAGAGAAAGCTGTCCCATCTCACTCATCACCTTCCACTATAACCATTCTCACAGAGATGTGCTCTATATTCAGAGAGACTGTGCCTACCTGTTATTAAACAACAAACCTAAACAAAACAAAAACCCCCAGAGCTGTGACCTCTGGGAACTGAATCTTCACTGCTGTTGGACACTTTATACTACTCTCCTTAGTAAGTGGCAATTTGACAAGGCACTTTTCCCTTGTCCTGGGAGGTGAGGGCTTGGGTGATAGGCTGAAGTGTGTGATCCTGATAACAGCAGACTGTTGGCTGTGTGTTGGTTCAGCCCCCTAACATCCTTCCTCGTGTATTGGCCCAAGCAAGACCGGAATGAGTTACCAGAGTGAGCTGAGTGCAACAGTATCCAGTGTGTTGTAAACTTGGGAGTGTATTTTTTGAGGAAGGGCAGCATGAAGTTAGGATCTGTTGTCAGGCAAGCCACTTGATTTTCTTCTCTTAGGAAGAAAGCCCTTTTCTGAGTTCTGACATCAAATTCAAAGAAAATGATAACAAGATATCCTTTTTTCGCCATTTTCAGTGGTTGAGATTTGGTGCTGTGTGCACTGGTACATACTGTTCCATGGTAGGCAACATCTTCAACGGTTACCAGTCGGGAATAGTGATTTAGGATCTGTTTTCCTCAGCCTGTGGCAAGTGTGGTTTATTTCTCCAAGCAATGGCAGATGGTAAACATCACAAGGAAAGAGGAGTGGATAGTATTGGCATAAGGTTACCAGCTGGAGGCAGAAAAATTACCCAGCTAAACAGCATTGTTGCCCGACCAGGAATTGAATCACCCTACAGAAATGAGGGAGCTGGTTAGAAGGGCACAGCTCTGCAGTGAGGCGTGAGTGGTGGTAGTGGTGGTGTCCCTTCTCTGTGTGGTGACCTGGATGCTGTACATGCACAGCACCAGCCTCAGAGGTCTCTCACCAAGGAAAGAGGGGAACCTAGAAGGTCATACCTAACATCTGTGAGACATCTCAAGACATGGACACAGATGGACCTGAAATGGATCCCCAAATATTTCTTTTCAGAGCCTTGATTTAGGCCTGCAGGTAGAACACCAATTGTTAACAATTTATGAAAATGCTAAACAGGTGAAGAAAGATAAGGCAAATTTGCTGAACACAGTGGGGTCTTTAAATCAGGACAGTCATATTCTTTTGTTTACTCTGTTCACTTGTTCAATTACTCCTTGCATAGATCAAAATCCAGTAAACAAATGGATGAATAAAAAATGCAATTATTTGGCTTAGAGAAATTACAAGATGTCTTTCAGATATAATCAGCAAGATAGTCTCTGCATCAAAGAGAATTTAAAATGCTACCAGGAAAGTCCGCTTCATACCACATCAATTCTGTATTGTGGAATTTAAGAAGGATAAACAGGCAAGCTTTTGGAAATCATATACGCAACTTGAATTGCTGGTACTTACAGCAGGTATGTGTACTCAGATTTCCTGGGAAAAAGAATCTCAAGTGAAAACTGTTGGGTGAAACTGCACAATGAAAAATTATTAGCCCCCTTGCTGCCAGTTCTCCATGCTTGCTTAGCCTCCTGTGGATCTTCACTGGACTGATACTTTTCCTGTCCTCCAGATCCTAGGATAAGATATTTGAGTTATTTTAATATCTATGCAGGGCACTACTCTTTTCATTCCAATTGATTTCCTCAGATAAACAGGACAAAATTCTTGTAAATCCTAGAAAGTCTGTGATAGAGCATCGTTTGTAAGAGGCTATTCTTGGGCCCTCAGGCTGCTCCAAGACTACCATTATAAACCATGGTGAATCAAAAGAATAACAGTGGAACAGGATACAAGACTTTTTTTTGTGTAGGGTACCTGAGACTCTCATTATCAACTGGGAGCAGAGTAGTGAAGGTTGCATCATAGTTCATCTGTGAATCACGGAAGAGATTTTTCTGAAGGTGTGTCAGTGCTGGATGAGCTGATTCTGTTTGTGCATAGTTCATGACAAGTCTCTATTTGAATGATTACTAATCTGCTGTCCTTCTAAATCCTCTCACATGGGGTGTAACAGGTCTCTCCTCTTTTCAGGAGGCATACGCAACAATTCCTAGCATGGCAATAGAGTCATAAATTAAACCTCAAATTCCAGAGACATCTCTGTACTTCTGCTGTAAGAAGTTCAGTTGTTTTCAAGGTCTTTTGCTTGTAATACATTTTGCTTGCTTATTTGTGGTTTGTTTTGGATCCCATGTTGAGATTATCTGTAAATTAAGCTAGTAATGATACTAGAATTTCTTCATAGCCATGTAAAAAAAATAAATGGACTCTTTCATCCTTTCTTTTCACTAAGCAATTCTCTCACTTCTTCCTTTTTTTCATCAGGTACAGTTTCATTTTCTTCTCAAATGCATTATTGTATATGAAATGTCAATAAAGCAGGAGGCATGCCTAGCCATCTGAAACTGGAGCCAACAGAGCAAGTCTCCCAAGTTCTCTTCCAGGGATTTCTTGTTTAGTTTGTACATAGTGAATCAAATTGAGCTGCTTCAATTGAGCTGCTCCTTCTGTCCTGGAAGATCTCTCTTTTGATCTAGCTTTTGCTTTGGAAGACATTATTAGGTTATATTTCACATTTTTCCTAGCTTTGTATGGATTAGGTTTCCTTTCAAAACTGTAGCTTGACCACACAAATTCATTCAAAAAATAAAAATTACTGTATTAAATTCCAGTTTGAGACAAGAATGTTGATTTTCTAGAGGAAGCATCTCTAGTTGTGTTTTTAGAAAAGAGTATTAAGTAGTTTGCTTGTAAGGATCCTGTGTCTGCACAGCTGAATAATTAAGCAAAAACTCCTAGGTGCTGTTCATGTGTTTGTTTTGATGCTCAGGATGTGGGCCAGGGTCTGTACAGTGAAGGCTTGGCATGCTCTGGGCCACATTACAGCCAAGCTAAAGGTGTTGGGCAAACAAGCAGCCTCTGGGGGCTGAGGTTATCAGGAGAAGGGTGTTCCCCTTTCCTTCCTGCTCCTTAGGCAGGAAGGGCAGACAAGGGAATTCAGTGCTTTGCACTCTGAATTGGCGTATCTTATATTTGAATATGGGGTTTGGAAGTAGACCCTGAGGAAAGGGTTGGGAAATGGTTTGTAATTAGGAGTTTTCTTTTTCCTGCCCTGGGTGGGGAACATTTTGATTGGCCTCCTCAGTATATCTTTCAAGGTTATGGCTGAATGTGCAAGTAAGAGAAGGTTCCCTGAGCTCAGCTGTGAGGGGTTAGAGCTGAGCTTTGCTACACCTCTACTGCAGAATACAGTAGAGAATAGAATATTCTGTGCTGAGTACTAGAATAGACGAGAATAATGCTTCTGATTTCCATGACTAAACTGTAACTTCAGCCAGATGATGATATGTGCTATTCTGCTTTTTCTTTGCTTCTGTGAAAGGAACCCATGGTACAGCCAAATAGGTTAGGGTAGTATGTAAGCCACAGGATGATGTGGATCAACTTCCAGCCTCACAGTCAGTTTTGACTCTTAGAGGTTTTTTCGGTGACTCTGTATATTTCTGAAGTGTGGCATAACACTGTTACTGTGTACACTACGAGTCATTAGAGAGGAACCTCCTGTAATTTATTGATCAGCATAAATAGCATCAAGACATTGACCTCTGTAATATGTAGACAGTAAACAATAATAGGGAAGGAAACATGGGAAAGCAGGATGTGTTACTTAAATAAAGACAATGTCCTGTAAAATTGTCTGTAAAGAGTATCAGAATAATAATTGTTTGGGTCTTATATGATTTTTTTCTGATTCTCCGTTGTGGGTACATACTGAGCTGCTTTCTCTGGACCATTGCAGATATTCTCAGTTCACACCTGTTTCCTGGCCATTCTTGGAGTGCACAAGTTGCTTTTGGTTTTGGGCATTTGAGTTCAGAATAGCATGAGAGTGCTAGTGTTTGCATGCTACTATCACTAGACCTCTGCTTGATTCTTTCATTTTGAACTAAACCAGTTTGTGGAGCAAAAACTCACTTGCAGATGCTGAAGTAGTACCAACCATAGTGCAGGATTTTGATTTCTGAATTGGCATGTGTAGGTATCACTGTACAACAAGCAGTGGAGTATAATTATGACATAGAAACTCTTCAGAAACTATAGCTAAGCCTCAAGTCATGCACATTCAGTTTACTTTCACCTTTCAGGACCTTTCCTTCTGTGTGCTCTCAAGTTCTGACTAGAAGATAGAGAGCCATCATCAGGGTAAAGGAAAACAGAAAGTAGGGGAAATGTGAGGAAGGAGCTCAAGGTCTCCTCTTGAAGTTTCAGCCTTTATATTAACTTTATACTGACTTTCTACTACTGCACCTCTGCTTGGGAGTTTGTTTCAGTATGACATCAAGCAGGGGTAGATGTCATACTGGACATACAGGGGTAGACATCAAGCCAGCTCTCAAGGGAGAAAACAAAAATCTAGAACATGAATAATAAGGTAGCATTCTTCCTTTTAAAAGGACATGAACCCTCTATATCCTCTAAGGAAAGTGAGTCACAAGAGGAAGTCTTACTCAGTGATGTCATCAAATTGCCAGAATTTTCATTTCTCTCAACTCACTGTGACTTCAGCAGCTGGTGATGTCAGAGAGCTGGGATTCCAGATGGAGTTGTTGACCTTACCTCACTTGGAGAAACTGCATGGGTTAGCTTTTCCTTACAAGACATTGTCCAGTCTTTCCTACATGGAAGATTTCTCATGTTTCATTTAAGCTGATTATGCTGCCTCCCTTTCCTGCTCTCATGAATTAATACCACTGTGCCTGACTCTATCCACTCTGAAAATAGCTATTGATACAGCTCATGGCTATTTACATCTGCTGGTGTCAACATGACGCAAGCACATGTTCCCAGAAGAAATGATGCCTTTTTACAGCTTCTCTATCAATGCAGTTAAAAAGGCTTAAAACGCAGAGATAAATTGAACAAAACTTGAAGTGTTCTACATTCTTGCCTTTCCCCTGAAGAAGATGCAGAAAGTTGCATGTTATGATAGATTTTAAAGGTTTTATTTTAAATCTACCAGAATTTGCCCCTGCAATTTTTTCAGCTTTAAAACAGGACTTTTTCAACTCATGTTGTGTTTAATGTATCCCCAGTGTTCAGCAGCAGAGTAGCTTCATGTCCAGGAATGCAACCAGAAATGTTTGCCATTCTGGTCTAGTAACTTCCTTCCCTAAAAGTAAGTCTTCCATATGCTTTGGCATTTTGGTTCCTGAGCTGCTGTTGTAATCATTCTAAGAAAACCTAATCAGGATTGAGTAACTCAGAGGCAATTTGTGCTCCAGATTAGTTCAAGATTTAGATGTCAGAGCAATCTAATGAAGCAAAGAAACATACTCATGGACCAGTTGAAAAGCAAGTGTGATGTTTCAAGGAGGATGTCTGAAACACTGCTGAACAGAGAGTTGACACTGTATGCCTGCATGTGCTGACAGGTAGTTGAAGTGGCAATATGTTTTTCTCCATATGTTTGTGATACTCTATAATTTGAAGATGCATTTATATCTATGTATCTGGGACAGCGAGAGAAGAGGATGAAGAATATTTGTATATATATTGATACACTTTGTTCAATCTCAATTTTTTTAGACTATGTGTTTCATTAGACTCTGGTCCAGAATGCTAGTTCTGAAACAAGAAATATCAAAGCAATTAATTTCAATAGTTCAATATTATTTACATTTCATCCAAATTACTTCAGTGCAGTGCTCTTTATTTTGCTGTGTGCATTGAATTTTGACAGAATTTTTCACTCTCGTGAAACCTGACTCACATGACTGCATTGGAATATCATGCAAGAGCAACTCATCAGTTTTTGAAATATCTGCAAAAGAGTCATTTCCAGGGCTGATGAGACAAGGTAAAGAGTGAGAGAATCAATTTTTCTAACTACAAGCTCCAGGAAAGCATGAAAGTCAGTGGGAGCAGAATCCTCCACAGGGTCCTCCAGCAGCAAAATGTAAGACCATGTGGAGTAGAGGCGTCAGAGCAGTGCCACATGGACAAGCTCTCTGACATGGGTAACATGAGAAGGGATAAATTAGACTCTTCCTGGGCTTAACTGAATTTATGGGAAAGTCCCCCTCCAAAAGTTTCAGGAGCAAATTTCAGTGCCTAGGGGCAAGCTAGAAGCAAGAGGAACTTGATCTGGCATTTATGAATTGCAGAGAGTGACAATCCTTAAAGAAACAATTACAAAGGGAATAAATATTTCTAAACCTCATGGTGGGGTGAACTAAAAAGAGCACAGCTGCATTTTAAGTGATAACCAGCTTGTTAAAGACTAAATAGCTTTAGCATCACTTTTACTTTTTTTTTTTTAATTTTGTGAACATGCAGGCAGCTCTCTGACTAATCAGAAAGAAGAGAGAGTTGCATTCTGTGTTTTTCTGAACAGGAAATCAAGTTGTATACGTGCATGAAAACCAGACGGAAAGTAGCCAGACAGGAATTTCTGAGTAGCAGATGAGGTCAAAGGTGGGAGCCAGTTATCGTAAATTTGATGATCCTACAATATCAGAGATAGTTTCGAGACTTGCTTTTCTAACATAAGATGAGCTGTGGCTATGAAATTTCTGTCACTTTGGTCTATTGTGGTAGAAACACTGCTTATAGAGCTTTAAAGACCAGCAAAACCCTATAAAATGTTCTTTTCAGGCTGAAAGCTGGATCCACAAAGAATTTAAGAAGCTTAGTGTGAGGTTTCTTTCTCATCTCATAGCACCTTCTAGTAAAAAAAAAGAAAACCACAACAAACCAAACAAAAGAATTGAATAAGAAATTAAAACAATAAATGTAAAAACTGAAACATCCCTATCAGATCTCCGTCCAAGAAATTTTAAAAGGTTTAGTGTTTCACCAGCAATGTTCACAGATAACCTTTGTTGTTACTGGGAGAGGTAAGAACTGCAGTATGTGATTCTGACATAATAAAGCAACCTGTATTTCTGAGCTCATTCAGTTGATTACTTTGCTTAATACCTTTCATGCCTGCAATGACAAGCAGCAGAATTCCCATGACTGAAAACTCCCAAACAATTACAGTGCAGGAAATAAACTGAGATGTTGGGTAAGGCACTTGCATGCTGTGAATTTGTCAGAGTTCCCCTCTCTGGCATGCAAATGTATAATCTGCTTGTTTCTGGGGTGCCGATTTTGTGTCCAGGTTTCATTCAGTGGAAATAGCAGTACAACATTCCTGTTTCTTCAGTATGTAATAAATCTGTGTTGAGAGATTCACAGTCTGTGCCTGGTAAGCAATAAAAAGCAGAGCTGAAACACAGACTGCTTCCTCCTATTGTACCAGCTCTGGCAGCTTGCTCAGTATGAGTGTGGGCCATGCAATACAGGATGATTTGCAGTGAGAGAGACCCAACTTCTACACCAATGCATGATCTGGCTCCTACAGTAACTTAAGTGCATAAGAATCTTAGATTAGGCAAAGGTAGGCTAAGGTTGTTTGTTTAAATTACTTTGTATGGCAAAAAAACATGTAAGGGTCACATAAATTCAAAATCTGGAAAGAAACTCAACTTCAATTTATTATTACTATAAAATTGTAGAAATTAGGGTATTAGACTGTTCACTTCTGTGAGAGAGTTTGAGTTACAGTTTAGGAGGATCAGCAATATCCCTGCAATCTCATGCAACTACATCTCCTTATATCCTGCCAACTCTTATTTAGTAGCCATGTAGCATTGGTTCACACAAATGGTTTCTATGTTTTGCATTATCTGTTTTTTTAAGCTAAACAGATCTGTCATGAGACTAATAGAGAAGGGAGGGGTGCATGTACTTAGCTAGTCCAAAATCTAGAAAATCAGAACTGACTTAATTTTCTTCCGTTCTTCGGAAAGCCTTAGAATCTGTGTCCATCACTGGGTCTGGCCGTCAGGTATGTGAAGTCATTCAAAAACAGATGAGAAGAACCCCACCCTCCAAGTCTTGGCTTGGCTTGTTTTTGCAAGATCTCCATGTTACTTTTGTTGCAGTTACTTGCAGAGGAATCAATTACAAAGCAGAGAACCCTTCAGGGCTGTAGAAGCACTGAGTAGACAGGGTCTGCTTCAAGAAACTTACACAAACAAGAGTACTCTTAACTTACTTAATAGCCAAAAGAACTGATGTGAGTATGCAGTCAAGTAAAGAAAGGAGTCCAGATCTTCAGCAGCCCAGTTCAGTGCCACATACAATAGATGCTGTATGATAAACCATCTTCCCCCATGTACAGAAAGGCTCAGAAGTTAACTATGCTGTCTGACATCATCACAAATAACCATTTGTGAAAAACGTGTCACAGAGTGTTATGGTAGCCTTCACTCAAGATTTTTGAGTGACAAACCTTTTAGATACTGAGGACCAATTAAACTATAAGGCGTTTGTTAATGGGGACACACTTATTACAATGCGGATTGCATTCATAACTCACAAATTATCTGTCTAGCACCTGTATTTTCATTAATTGCTTGCATTAAAATGAGTACTTTCCTTTACAGATATTCTTGGTATTTCGTAAGCTTTTTATGGGAAACAGGTGATGTTTGGATGAAGGTGACATAACCCTTACAGTAGCTTTTTGCAGACAAGTTTTAGGTTTTGTGGAAGCAAGCTAAGGAGCTGAGTTGGCAAGTAAAATGAATAGTCAACCTTCCAGTTCACAGGTCTGTGTGAATGGTGTTTGCTGTTGCCTAATTGTAGTGGTTTCACATTGCACATCCCCTTTTCCCTATCTCGATTCAGGCTGGCTCTGGGGTTTGAGCTTTAAAAAAGTACAGGTGCTTTGCAGAGCAAAATTTATTGCTCTCAACAAGGGAGTGCTATGGGATCCTCCTTGATCTCTAACAGCTGCATTCTTTCAAGCTTGGTAATGTATTTATTTAGTGATAATGAAAGTAAGTAGCTCATTGTGTTGGTATGAGCCAGGTGTAATGTAAAAAGGCATTGTGCAAACATATCCAGACTACCAAGGCAAATTATTTCAGGTTGATCCTGGCCTCCTATGAACACAGATGGATAACCAAGGGGAAGGTCTTCATCTGAAAGCTTATCACTCTTATCTGTAGCTCTGACACCTGGAGATCTTCCCAAGAAGTAAAATGCATGAGTGCTTCCAGAGCAGGATCCCTGGCATGCTGCCTTGACTGAGCCTGTGGCAAATACTGATCAGTTGATTAAACCCTTGAAAACAATTGTGTTTAGAACTAAGCTGAAGATTTAGCAAACCATTAGAAGAGAGCAGCTTCCAAATGATGCACATACAGTGTCCCCTTCCTAGACCTGGAGTTCTCCAGTAACATGGTAAAAGAGCATCAGAGGAGATCCAAATGCTGCCTGTCATTTAATGCATTTGTGACCAGCAGGCAGATTGTAGAAGAGCTTTCTGGAGAAGAATCATGAGCGTGCTGGTACCTAGGTGTTAGTTAGCTGAAAGCTATACTGTTTAAAAATGTGATGGAACTGATACCAAGCCTTTAGAATTAACATTAGCCCCAAGCAGAGAAGCATGTTGGAACACTGGCTTCCACTTCCCTTTGGTCTCATTGCTAACCCATCCTCTTGTTATCAGGGCCTGGATGTGAGGAATCCCTGAAGCTGTAATAATAAAGACCTGATGAGCATGTAAAACTGGGTGAAGGGGAATTACTGGAAATCTGAGACCCCTCCCTGCATTTACACAGCAAACACCTTTATAGCTGATGTGTGTATTTATGTAGTTTTACTAGTTACAAATCTATAGTAAATAATGCCTTGACAGGTCAAACATTTAAGGGTACAATGAGTCATTCTCAATATTAAATGAGAAGCCTTGATCCCAGAATTTTTTATTGAGGCAAATCAGGGTTTTAAATGCTTATCTTGAACTGCTTGTTAAAGTAAATGCCTGTGGTATGACTGGGCTGGAAGGATGAAAGAGAAAATTCACTGTGCTTTCAAACTGGAGCATACATTGCCTGCTCCAGCTTCAGGTTTTATTGCAAGTGCTCTGGTTTTACCCAAGTGGACAGCAACTTGGCAGAAATTTTCCACAGCACGTTCTTTTTATGTATATTTACCAGCAGTAAACTCAAAAACTGCTCAAATGAAACCTGTCAGCGAGACTTTGGTGTAAGTCTGTCTCTGTGCCCAAACCACAAAATGTTATTAGTCAGCTGTTGCCCCAGCCAGAAAGTGTTAGCTCCTGAGTTTGGGTCGTGGTAGCTCATGTGTTCAGCTTGGGAACTCCAAGTACAATATGTGGAGTGTCAGCCAACATGACTGTTCTGTCAGAAACAAAAGGCCTGTGTTGGGGTCACCCCCTAGCTCTGAAGAAAAGGTCAGTCTGTCCAGGGAGAAAAGAACACAGTAGACTTACAGCTTTTACCCATTGCGTCTTCCCTCTAGATTTTATCAAGGTGACGTGGATACCACCTCAACAGAGAACCTGTCAAGTAGTTCCTTTAATTCATTGTATTTATTAATTCATTATATGTCTACTGCCACAGCATTTTAAGCTCCATGTTTTCAGCATAGAGTCATTGAATAGTTAGGTTTGCAAGGGATCTTTAAAGGTCATGTAGTCCAACCCTCCTGCAATGAGCAGGGACATACTCAATTAGATCCAGTGTGCTCAGAGCCCTGTCCAACCTGACCTTGAATGTTTCCAGGGATGGAGCACCAACAGCCTCTCTGGGCAACCCGTTGTAGTGTTTCATCACCCTCATTGTAAACATTTCTACCTTACGTCTTGTCTAAATCTACCTTCTTTTCGTTTAAAACCATTACCCCTTGTCCTATCACAAAAGGCCCTGCCCAAAATAACCCCCCTTTACTGCTGTACTGAAAGGCAGCAATAAGGTCTTCCTGGAGCCTTTTCTTCTCTGGGCTGAACAATGTCAGCTTTCCTCACAGGAAAGGTGTTTTAGTCCTCTGATCATTTCTGTGGCCCTCCTTTGGACTGGCATGAACAAGTCCACATCCTTCCTATGCTGGCACGTCCCTAAGAAATTAAGTCTTTCTGGAATGATCAATATGATAAATTTAGCAGGTTGTTTTACACAAAAAACTTCTTTACACGCATTTGCTTACACTTTTGCAGAGATTGGAAAGATGATAGTATTATATTCAGTCAGAGAAGCGGAAGCAGCAGAATGTTGTTACATGTAAGGGATCTTTTCTGTTTTGTAGGTATTGTACTTTAGATCTGCAATAACCGAAAGTGCTTGGAATGATTATGAAGTGGTAGGAAAAGCTTTCATCAGCATCACCTGTATTGCTGCTGTGTCCACAAATTCTAAAATGTATTGACACATGCTACCAAATCCTATAATTCCCCTTGCCATTTGTATTTATTTCTCTAGCAGTGACCAGAATGATGTACAACCAAAAACCTATCAATTATTTCACCTGTGAATAAGAAGATAACAATACACATATAACTAAGTTGCCTGTGTCCTTTCCTTTCGAATGAATTAGTGTGGAATTTACAGCTCAATTTCCAGACACTGAACTTTCATTCTTGTGGCCTATATCAGAGAGCCTAAAGCAGGGTGAATGTAGAATAATGCCAACAAATATAAACAGTTCTGTTCTCTGGTTTTGACTTTGACACCTCCAAGTACCATGTGCTAATGTGTTTGTGGGAAGATTGGGTTAAATATGCTGGTGAAAAACAGCAGATTTAATCTAGAAAGATAAATGTGATAATGTTGGAGAAGTAAAGACCAACCACCACCAAACATTATGGCCCCGATCCCAAAGCATCAATGTAAGTTTGCAGAGCTCAGTACAACAGCTGTCAAAAGACATTAGAAGTCACAATGTATTTCCACAGTTGTTTCTTTGAGATCCAAAACATCTTTTGAGCTATGTTGCACTGCAGAGAACTGCTTTGTTTTTGCAGAACAAATTCAGGAATAGGCTGGATGTGACAAAATCTTCAGCTGGTGGGTTTTGGGTTTTTTTCATTATTACTAACTGGGCAACCATGCAAACATTTGTATTATTGTTGATCAAAAGTTAGAGTTTGGGAGACAAGCATCAGTCTTAGTTGATCATTAGTTCGACATGATCCTTTCTTTCTTGGGTTTATGAAGGGAACTACAAGTAAATGGTCTAGGAAATAGCCCTGTGTAAAAGGAGTTGGGTAGGAGATAAAGGGATAGTGGATTATAAACAGTGGTGATTTGGGGCTTTTTTTGTTGTACTTTTCTTTTAACCAACAAGGTTTAAAAAAATTAAATAATTTAAACAAAAGAAAATCAGTATTTTTCAAGAAACATTGACTAAACACAAGAGTGTGTGGCAATTGAGAGTAGAAATGCCCTGGGCCACAGAAGTCTGCTTTCTTGTTTCAGCTACAGGAAATAAAAAAAGAAAGCACAGTTGCCAGTGCAAGAACTAACTCCAGATTTGAAAGTCTTCCTGTTGAGAAATACTTGTTTCATAAGCATGAAAGTGTGCTCTTCACAATTACAATCAGTCTATTAGCAACCTTCTACAGAAATGGTAATATCAGATACTTTTATTTTGTATACAATGTAAGCGTGAGCTGTTTTTGCATTTTTTCGAAATCAGTCTTCGCAACTTCGGTACAGTTCCCACAGGTTCTCTCAAGCTAGAGAATATATACAGATGCTCATGTATGCAGTCCTTCTGCCCTGCAAGCTGTGCAGTTTTAATGCATCTAGTAGTGTGGAATACAGAAATAATATTTTGCTAAGCTAACTCCTGTTCTTTTATTTTTTTTATATCTTTTCTCTTTCTGTTCTTTTTTTCCTCCTCCCCTTCTCTGCTGCAGTGTGCCATTCAGCATGGAATTTCCTGGAGGCAGAGCAGCATTGTAGCCCACTGCACATCTTCCACGTGTTCCATAGTACATGAAGAAGTTGTACTGTCAAAACCAGGTTCCCACCTTTTGCCTTTGGAAATGCTGGGGCGCTACTTGATGCTTCTTAGGGAAATAGCAATTTCCACAGTGTGCACGGCTCATGCCTCTGAATTCCCATGTTTGTGGACTCCTGAGTTTCACATTGTAACTATTGGCACTCCGCTTTGAAGTGATGAAAGACTGAGGAGGCACACAGAGGTGTGATAGAAATGGGAACAGAGAGCTTGCCAAGCCCTGAAGCATTTTGCTCAGTTAAAAAGCCAATAGTGTCCTTTTGCTCTTGGCTTCTGTACTTAGCTTCAGCTGCTCAATAGAGGTAAGAATAAGCTTATTTTCATTGAAAACATATTTGAGTTGAACTAAGAGTCTTCTCTGCTCTTAGTGTTCTAACAGTCCTTACAATATGTATTGCAGGGATCACGGCATATCCTCAGCATGAACTTCGAGCCATTTGAGTGTAAAACACACATGTACAGCAAGGTGGATGTACTGGTACTGCTTTTAGACCTGGATTTCAGAAGAGTCAGGCTAAAATTTCCTATGAACCCTTAAAGAATGAGTATTTAAAATGTGTCAGGTCTCTTTCTCTCCCGTTTGTTTGAATGGAAGCAATGCACTTGCTTTTATGTGAAGATGAGCAGGTAACGCATTTCCTGCCGCGTGTCCCCCTGCAGTGTCTAAACACTGAAACATGTCCTTCATCTATGAATTCCCCTTAGGCTGTTATTTGTGATCACAGTATGGCTTTGACCATGCTAGTCAGATCCTGAGATTTGGACTTCAGAGGCTGAAGTGGTTGGAGTGGTGTGATCTCTGCCTGAGTTGTACAGGACACCTGTCACTAGGTGTAGTAGAAGTGCCCTTCTGTGGGGGGTGTTATGTGTGTTCTGATAATCGGTGTCAGGAGAAGAGTTGAAAAAGTTAAATGTGAAGACCTACTCGGTGTTTAAGTGGCTAAGATCACTCAGTATACCTGATACCATATATATAATTTCTGTTCTTTTTGATCATAAGTGCTTTTCAGGATGTTGAGAAGCAGTTTTTTGCATGTGCTTGATCATGTGTACAATATCATGAAGTCCCTATATTCAGACCAGCAGTAAGGTAACATCTGTACTTTACCATTGATTATAGGGTTAGGGATATTGCAACAGCCCCACCAAAGACCAGAACAAGCACATTTTTCCTGAGGGAGCAGACTTCTGAAAGCAGCAGTTAGTTTCTTCAGGACATAACTTCTACCTCAGAAGAGGTATGGACTCCTTTCCTGCCTCTAATACCAGACCTAATTATGCACTACTGTACTTAATGATGCATTACTGTATTGGGTAGGGAAGGTATTACATTGCTGTTGCGGAGCTTGACAATGTTTATGTTGACTAGTATTACTATTATTTTGAGCCAGGTAAGGGAGTACTTATTCCAGACTGCTGTGGTGGTATCTGAAATCAGATTCTGAATCTCTGTTCTTAATCTTAATTTCTTTTTGTTTGTTGATACAGCTTTGACTTTAGGTAAGTGCTTTGACTTTTAGTTGAAGCTCAGGTAGTGCTTGAAGCAATATAGGACTGATTTCCTGTTCCATCTTCTTTCCTTGAAGCAAAGGTTAATCCATGGCTGAAGCATTAGTTTGAGGGGAAGACAATATGTAACACAGGATTGTTTGTGCTATGGAGTGCATATGTTTGCCAGCCATGTGTTATATAGGGCAGAACAATCATGTAATGATGGAATTCAGGCCTCAGTTAGAGCCTGTGTGAGCCAGTGGGGGATGTTCAATGTTCTTTGCTGTGCACAGGTGCAGTCAGGTGCACATCCATCAGTGCAGATGGAGAAGCTCGGCATGGCAAAGGGATGGGTTGGAAAGAGTCCTGCAGGCTGCCAGCTGGAGCACCCTTACCTGTGGGAAACTCTTCACTGCTCCTTCTCTTTTACATTATCGTGGCTATAGTCAGGCTTAAAGCACCAAAGACTGATTGTTCAAAATTTCTACCAATAACATCACAGTAACGAAAAAAAAGCAGAACAAATTGCTGTCTCCCTGGCACCTCTCTCTGTGAGTCTCTGAGTTGTGTCCAAGGTGTAGGTATCTTTCACTGAGAATTGAAGGACCAGTTTTAGGATCATCACTGTACCCAAGAGGCTCCAGCAATATGTGAAAGCGCAGGAGCGAATGACAGAACTACTAGAACATTTAACTTACTAATGCTGCCTGTTGGCTGTTAAGCCCTACAGGTCTCCTACACAGTGACAAAGAGCTTTTCTCCTACCATCTTTTAGCAGTCAGCAATCCTCTGCCGCACAGGTTTTATTTCTCTTCAAAACCACTAGAAATAGCAAGATGGTCCTCATGATTCTTAATAAAGTGGGCACTGCATCCTAGTAATTGTTCTTAACTTCCTGAAGTTGCCTGCTTTCAACTAAGGAGGCTTCTTGTGAAAATACTCAGTTCTGGAACCATATTCATAGGCAAAGACATCTTGTGTGTCAGGAACTACAGATTTTTTTTTAAATATGTGAATATGTTGGAATCTGTGACTTCTGCAACAGCTATGACAAAATGCAGGCAGAACTATAATTTACACTTGCTTTACAATCTACCGCTTTCTCAATCTTGATCTTTTGGTGCTGCTCAAACCAGAAAGCCCCCAGCACCTAATTACAAACGTTGGAGGAGAGGTTCATGTTATTTTACTGATGGTAAATAGTGTTATCCTCCTGCACCAACTGTGAGTCTGACCTACAGTCAAGCAGTTTTCTTGCTTAGTGTAAAAAGAAGAGACTTTAGTCTCATGATCCCAGTGCTCATTTGAAGCCATCAAATTGATCCTACCCTGTCATCTTTCCAATGAAGTGTGACAACATAGCTTAAAAGTGTCAAAGGTTGTAGCTTTTTTTAAGAGTATCTGTTTTCATCTCTCAAGAGGTTATTAAAAAAACTGATAACAACCTTGAGAATGGCTAGAAAGGGAGCACCTGTACAAAAGCAATCTCTCTAAAAACGAAAACAAACAAAACCCAACAACATTGTGTGGTCTGGGATAGAGTGGGAGGGGAAGTGAAAAGATGCAAATTCTCCCCCTTTCATGTTTTTTTGCTATCTTTTCCTAAGTGAGAGGTTTCTGTATCTGTGGCCATGGCCCCAAAGGGAAAAAATGGATTACAGTGAGATATCACATTGCAGAAAATTAATGTTGCGGTTGTCCCTGTACACAGACAGAACCTTGGGCCTGAGTCGTGCCAAGTCTGGCTTCTCACCCAGTGGATTGTGTATCACTGCACATGTCCGTGCCAGTCTTTAACGCACTTGGCAGTGAAATCTAGGGATTGGATTCTCACACATTACCGAGAAGCTTAAACCCGTGTCATTCATGGCTACACATGTATTTAGGAACTTTCTGCAGTCAGGAACACTTGAGGAGAGTATCTGTCTGGTTGTCTGTTGGGTTTTACGATGATTCTGCTAATACTGGGTACTCTATTGTTTGGCTTCAAGCAGTGAACTGAAAGTATGCCCTATAATGAATAAAACTGAGTTGGAAAAAATTCTTTTGTTCTTACATGGGTTTGCTGTCATCTCCTGAAATGTTATTCATTTCCTTTTGGAAATGTCTACAACAATCAAAGCTTGATATGGTTGCCAGCCATTTGGTTTAAATAAACAGCTGTATTGATTTACAGAGATGCTGGGCCCTGTGCCAGTTTTTTCTTTGCATTACTAGAGAGTCCGAAAGGTTCCTGACACAGTGTGCCCTTGGCTGAGCTCTATCTTGTCTGCTTCATCCTACTGCATTCAGTTTCTTTCTACATGTGAAAGAGGACTGGACATTAAGGAATGTAACAATTTATGGTGTGAAAACTGGAAGTAGCCAGCTAGCTCTTGGCGTGGTTCTTTTTATCCCAAACCCACATGTTTCTCAGCCCCTCTGGGGGTCCCAGCATTTCCTTTTAAGCTGCTTTAAAAATGATTCTGCTTCTCCATCTCTGCTTTTTATATTTTAGAAAGAAAATCCCTGGAAAATGGCTTTCTTGGAGACATTTCCTTTCAGAGACTATACTAGAGCAGAAAATATAATTAGAATGGAAGGCACTGACTGAAGGTTTTATACATTTGTCCTTTAACAGACTATTTTAACACTGGGAGTAGTAGAGCTAAGGTGAAATAGGCTGTAAAATCCATTTAAGAAGCTGGCTAAATACCTAAGCTGTGGTTTTGAGTTAACTTTGTAACCACCATGGCAACAGTGCTGCCAAGCTAGCTCAGAAGTGTTTGTGAGAATGATGGCAGCATAGCCCAGAGTCTTCCTCTCTGCCAGAGAGGCAGTGTCCTTTCAGGGCATCAAACAAGGCATGCCAGGAAATGGCCTGCTAATCTCTGAGGCCCCTCAGCTCTTTAAAACATGGTCAGTGGGGAATAAGCCATCTGGTTTTAAACTTAGATGGCCATCAAAAAGGTCTGGCACGTGAGCGCTGCTATGGAAGATCTAGATTTTAATTTCTTGTGTTTGTTGAGAGTCAGAATGACTAAAGGCAGAAAGTAGCAGCTGTTCAATCTAGTGGCAACTGCCTCTTTAGGAAACCAGTAATGCAACTTGTGATAAATGCTGGGATACAAATGTGATCATCATTTAGGACTTCCAGTAAATTCAGACTAACATATAACCAGGCAGGAAAAAGAAACATAAGAATCTGTATTCCAGTGGCTCGTGATCAGCAGCCAGAATTCATCTCAGATTGCTGAGTTTTGTGATTAGTTGATACAGCACCTAGAACTTCTTTCACCTTACTCTTCTGGACTTTGATCTTACCAAACTCTTGAAGTCTGCAGGCCTTGCCAGTCTGCAGAATCTTGCAGCGCCTCCAGAAGCAACAGTGGTTAAAGCAGAAGCTCCCTTTGGGGTTCTGTCAGCTCATTCAGGAGTTGATTTTTGGAGGTAGACTGTGCTATTTGCTACTCTGCCAATGGAAACCCTAAGTCCAGTGGACGTGGTGACCTGTTTTTAAATTTCTTCTGACACCAAACTGTGGTTATAAAAAAAAAAAGGAGTTGGTCTGTTAGCCTTGAAAGTTTTCCAGGGTCTGGGTTAGCATTCCCTGGCCTCTTGTTCTTTAGTCACTACAAATTTATCCATACTTGGAAGAGAGCAGAATGTGTCAGAGCAGTGGTCTTGTCCTCTGCAGTTGTGTTCTAGACCTTACTTCATGTCTCTAACACTTAAAAATGTGGAGCAGTACATTGAATCAGTCTGTTGATGCTGCAACCTTGAGGTGTTTTGTTTTTTCAGCTCTGGACTTTTACAGATTTTGTTTCAGTGTCTTGATTGTATACATGTAAATTTTGCCTTCTGCTTTGCATGTAGATCTCATGAGGAAGATGGCCAGTAGGCCTCATGTATATGTTACATATTTCTAAAGGAGCTTTCTGGTTGATCTGATAAACAGCACATTCCTTAGAGAAGGCAAGGGCCTGCAGGGAGCTCTTTGACATCTCTGACCCTTGGTGAGGTGTTACAGAGCAAGCTAGGGTCATTCCAGAGGTTATGTTTTGATCTTCTGTTTCTTTAGGTCAGCATTAAGTGGAGGGGATTAAGGGATTTTTAGCAGTCTGTGTGAGGGGTCCACTGCTGGGGATAGCCTTGAAAAGAATGTTTGTCATTCCCACTGCCTGCTGTGGGAAAGTCACAGGATCACTACATCAAGTGCTGGGATTTCTAGAGAGTGTTAAGCAAGAAAGAGCCTGAGGCAAGATACCTCTTTCTTACCTAGCTGTGACATTTCTACAGGAGATGCTGTTTTACAGCTTTTTTCCTCCTACAATCTTAACTCTAGATTTAGGCAGAGGGAGGAGGGTGGGAAGAAATTAAGCATTTTGTCCAAAGTCTTTCTCTTGGTTTTGCTCATGTTAAATTTAATTTATAGCTATTTAGATCACAATACTTAGAGGAAAAGTTGCTTGCCTTATAATTTGCTATTTGTCCCAAACTCTGTGTTAATTAACTAGCTCATACATAAGTCATTTTACTCAACCTACTGGTGTTAAAAAGTGATGTCAAAGTGTGGTTTTGGCTTGAGGGAAATCAATGCAGTGAAAACAGGGGATTCTTTTGGGGCAAGCTGTGAGTCCCAGCTCTGGCACTGCTCACTTTGTGCTGTCATCTGGGTACGACACTTCCCGCTCCTTCTTTCCTAATCCAGCCTGTGCCGTGCAAAGGATGCACCCACACAGAGTGAGGCAATGTGGCCACAGGAAGGCTGCACTCCTCCACATACATTACTGGTGGTGAGAAACAAGTTTTATTAGCTGGTGTGGCTCAGGACAATGCAAGTTTTTCCACTTCCAAGATCTGAACTGGCTTTTGTTTTCATAAAACAGTGTATCACACAATCCACAGCCAAAAGGCACTAGAGGTTAAACCTGTTACCAATTCTATCAGGATTTTAAATGTACACATTTTAGTAGCTTCTACTTTGAATGTACACCCTGTTATTTTTTAGAGATGTCCATGCCTGAATGTCACCAAGTGTTTTCTGATTATTAGAAAAATTCTCCATTGTTGTATCCTTTATCTGTCATCTTCCTTCTGCTTGACTTACCTGTAATGTCTCCCAGTGGCTGACAGCACTGCAGCCATCATCAAAGCAAAGAACTCTTCATTGTCTTTGCTCTGCACTATCCCTACATACCCCAAGTATGATAGAAATCTTTTGAATTAATTCTGCCTACCAAAGTCTGTCATTAAAGACAACAACAGTATGGCATAAAAATCTCTGAGTCCCAAAGGAGGATTTTGCACTTGAATATTTGGTGAAGAGAAAGGTTCTGATTAGGTTTCTAGCATATTGTGACTTCCTGATTTTGTATCTTGTATTACTCAAGTCATCAGTTACTAATAGCTATTTGTCACAAAATCCCAGTGGTATTTCAAGAACTGAATTGTATTGCTGGCAAACATGGTACACCCTCTGAACAACCAAAAGGAAACAGGTTCGTACTGCAAGACACAGACAGTGGAACCCATCTGGTTCACAGACAGGAGGATAATTCTTGTCTTTTCATTGCTAATTGTGTTACAGAACTGGTTTCTTTCAACAGGAAGTTATAATAAGATAATCTAATTATGAATAATTTTGTTTACCAGACAGTTTTCCTTTGGGAATAATCTAATTGGAGTTTCTCAAAAACTTATCACCTCAAATGCATCCTACAGTTGGTTTCCGAGCACTTCTTCGTTAGTGCTTCTTTCCTGGTTTAGTTTATCTCTCTTACCCTTGATGATTGTTCCAGAAGAGTAATCTTTCACTATGTTAATGTCCTCCCATTGTGAAGACCTATCACTTTAAAGATACAATTCTCTTACTCTTTTCTTATGCTTTCCAGAAGCACAAGTATTTGAAAGAATACCTGTATTCTTTAAAAAAAAGTTAGTAAGAATGAAGGCTAGAAGGTGTTGTTAGAGGCCTATGCTGCTCCTCATCGCTACAGAACGTATTCCATGTAAAATAGCAAAGCCATTGTGGAGTATCTGTGATCTTCAGGACATGTTCTGTCTCGTCCTTTCACATAATCATAAACTGGAAATAAAATTAATGTAATAAATTGCTGGCCTTTGCAGATGTAGGATTATTGTATTGGATTCTTGCCTTTTAAAAAAGCAGCATTGCATCTACTGGCATGACGTGATCCAAGAATACTGTTCCATAACTGTTGTTTCTTTGCACATCTCCAAGGAAATCTGCAGGTTGTTGTTGCAGAAAACACAGCCCTTACTGCTGTCCATTGCCACATCAGCTCCAGCACTGCAGCAGTGAAAGCGTGAAGTGTGGGATCAGGTCTCTCTGTGTTCTCAGATGGATGGATGGCATCACCTCCACAGGCTTGCCTTCCTATTTTCTATTTATTTTCTTTTTAAATTTCCCTCTCATTATTTCAAAATTAAACCACATGAAACCTGCCCCCAAATATCTATCTGCTGACCAGAGCTGTTAAATGCTGGTGCCAGAGAAATGAGTCTGGCCTGACTGGACTAATTAAGTTGGCCAAGGCACTTGAGACAAGCTCAAAGAGTCGCAGTGGGAAAGGGAGGGAGAAACACCAACACTTCTTATATGCAAGTATTAAAGGAAACCAGCTGCTCCGAAATACCCTTGGTTAGTGAATGTCTCCACAGGCAGTCTGCTAAGGGAGCAATATCTGGAGCTTAGTAAAGCTGACTTTTTAAAAAGCAGTACTTGAAAAACAGAAGGATCCATGTTTAATTTTTTTTTTAATCCACTCCCCCTTTATAGTCATTTGCTTTTACCCTAGCTTCTAACAAATTATACTTTCAGCTTCTGCAACTTTTTTTGCAAGACTGTTAAAGGGTATATGGGACCGTCCTCGGAGGAGGGTCCTACACAAGTTACTTCACCCGCAGGGTAAGAGCTATGTGCTAAAGCCCTCTTCTGTTTTCAAGCAACTGAGGAAGCACTGGACTGCTTCAACTCCAGAGGTTTCACTGTTGTTGCTGATTTTGTGTGTTTTATTAATTATGCTGCGCCACTTCCATCTTTAAGTTCTTTCTGTTTTTTTTAGACAAAAAAGACAAATAACAATGGTTTGCAACTGGAATCAACAGCAAATGTGAAGCCAAAAGTCCCATGTCTTCCTTTGCATGTCATTATTGAAGGATCTAATAGACTTATGTTTCATGTCTTGTCCAATATCTCTTATAGCATAAGCTAGCTACTAATTTTTGCAAGTGCTGATAAATCGTATCTCTTAGCTGAAGTCCAGTGTGAGTAACTATATTCTACCTAAAATTGCTCTGCAGTTTCATTTGAACATGTTCTTGACTTCCTAGGTTAAATTGTGTGGCCCATGAATTGCCAAATGGCAAGTGCCAACTTTTAGCTCTGTTTCAGATGTGCAGACTCTCTGAGAGAGAGGAAAGGGAGTGTTTGTCCCTGTAAAATTAGTTGTTAGTACTGTTCTCTATGGCTCTTCATAGAGTCCAATACACATCTTCATTGCAATGAGAAAGGAATACAGTGGGGAGTATCCAGCTGAGATTTGTTATGTGAACAGTTGTAATGAGGAAACAAAGCTGGTGGACTCTCAGTCCTACCAGAATTCATCCTATAGCTGAGTTTTGTATTGTTGAGTCCTCACAAAGAAATATGGCTTCTATCCTTTTTCTTCTTGTTTTTTCTTGCTACTGCACGAAAAAAAGGTACAAAAGAAAAAGGAATGATTAGTTTTTCAATATTACATTATGTTTTTCTGTATCTGGCTGAAGTCTTCAACTAAATAAAGATCACGAAAGCAAGGTAGGCAGTGAACAGGACTTCCAAAAGAGATGTTCCAGCACCTGCTTCACTATTTTCTTACTTAGGAGACCTGAGTGTAAGTCCCTTCTCTCAGGAGATTTTCTACAGCAGGTAAGTGGCTTTGCTTTTCTGCACCTCTGCTTCTCAGTTGTATGGTAAGGCTGAGAGCATTGCCTGGCTAGAGCTTGCTGCAGTGAATACCAGCTCACCCTGTTTTCAAGGGAATATCCACTGGCTGGGAATCATTGCACTGGTGCTCCTCTTTTTTTCTGCTGAGAAGGTTGGACTGTGGTTCTAGCAAATGCTATTTCAGACTTTACTCATTTTGTACTTCTCTAGTCAGAGACTGTAAGAAAGGGAGAGACCCAAGCCAGTGTGGTGGTTCTTTTTCAAAGAACTGGTGCAAGAGTTAGCATTTTGGGCAAAGTATGAGGGTGTTTGGGTTTTTGCTTGCTATTTCTCTTACTCCACGGAAAATGCTGCAGATTCTTTGTATGTGTGCGCACAGTGGGAGAACATGCCCAACTGAGATCCAAACACAAATGAAACAGAACTTGGAAAGTTCAAAGTTGACACAATCCAAATTCTTGCTACTAGGGGAAAAAAAAGCTTCTCTACTTTTCCTTTATTAAAACAAACAAACAAAAATCCTGAACAAACAGTAAAAAACCGAAACAACTCCCACCCCACTCATCTTCCTTTTAAAATGCATGCATTTAAATCAGCACACTGCTCTTGGAGATGGAAAAGAGAGAGAGAGTTCTATTCCCAAAGCCTGTTTTTAATCATCAGATGAATTTTGAGAAAACCTCTGAACATTCAGCACTTGTGGTTAGTTTTCCCTGCCCAAAAACGGAGTGGTTTTTGCAGACATTCCATAAACACAGGAAGCTTTGACTGTGTCTCTAACAGATAGGGAGACAGAAAAGTAAAATACACACAATATAAAGACAAAAGCTAAACTTGCCATGATAGCTCAGAGGAATGTAGTCCAGAAGTCTGACTCTATAGCCAGAGCCAGATGTTTCAAACAGAATATCCCAAATCTGTAAAGTACAATTCTAACATAACCTGCTTATGTTTTAGATTTCTTTTTAATTATTAATTTTCCGCCCTGAAGCATGGCACTATATTCTCCTTGAGTCTCTAGTTTGATTTTGTTTCTTTGGAGGGGTAAAAGGGGCAGCATAAAGGGCTAAAAAACTGTGGTGTGAAGAATTCCCATGGTGTTTAGCTTCCTGATCATCTCATAACTGGTTTTAATTTTTATCTGATTAAATATTAGCCTCAATTTTATCTGCAGCAGGAAGTTACATGGATTCATGTTTTATCCAAGTTTTCACATTAAAAAAAAAATCAATTTTTCATGTTTTAAATTGTTTGTCTTCCAGCTCCTTACTGTCTTGTTTTTTTTCTAAAGGAAGAGTAGCTAAAAAGAAATTCCTGATTATCTTTTCCTGCACCATTTGTTACTTTTATATAGCCTAATCGTTGTTAGTTTCCTTTACAAGAGAAACACTTAAGTGCCCTTCATCCATGGGGTTTTTTAAAGAGAAGTCTTTGCTTCTTCTAATTCCCTCACCAGTCTTTCTCCTCAGCTTTGCTTTTGCCCTGTTGCTCACCAGAATTGAAGCCACAAATACAGATGAAGGTATCCCTTTCGCTTTCAAATAGCCTTTTCATATTGTAATTATTTTCTTTTCCACTTGAGTGTTAACCTTTCTAACCTCCTCAGCCCAATGAACAGAGATTTTAACAGAACTGTCAGCAGTTGTCCACCCGAGCAGTTAGTTATTAAAAAGTGAAATTCAGAACGTTTTTCCCAAAGTACATTACTTCTCTCTGAAAAGTAAAGAATTTGCCTGATGTTAATCTGTTCAGTTTTTTCATTTCTACCCAGTTAAAATTACAGGAGAGAACCTTTAACTGAGACATCCCTGACACTTTATGATGATTTCTGTGAATAAATTGTCATTGTTGGAATAGCTGAATCCAAGGGCTTTTAATCATTCTGAATTTAGGATTATGAATCAGAATAATGTCACAGTTTTTAGAATCAGTATTCTTTGATAACCTTCCTAATTTTTAATTGGTTTTCTGAACTTCTCTGTTAATATGATTTCTCCCTTCACAGATCCTGTCATCATTGTCAGCCTGTTTGCCAACAGAAACCCTGTTCCAGAAGTTTTTTTCCTGTGGAAATGTTTGATATTAAAAAGATTAATCAAATGAGACAAGCCCCCCCCACCCCCAGATTTTGAAATCTTCAGCACAGTGAAAAAAAATACTAAGTATCTTTCATGATATTATATAATATTGGTGGTATTAAAATAGCAATGGGAAACAAGAAGAAAACAGTTTTGCTTTTAGTAACATATATCCCTGCAGATGTTTCAGATTTCTACTGCACTCTTCTGTGGTAAATTCCTCTGTGAAAAGTTTAGTTACCATTTCATCAAGAGAGGGCTTCTTAATTTTTGGTGTGGTTTTGTTTTACCCCAACTGCTCTGTGTTTACAAAGACAAGTTAAAATATTGTATGTTCTATTGCACTCTACAATTAGGAATTAAAGCATCTAAAGTATTGTGTTCAGAAAAAATCCTCAGTAACTTATCATTATTGGGTTTATGCTGAAAGCTGTTTCATTTGGTTTGGTGAAACTCTCTATTAGCATCCCATTTGGTTTCCAGTTAAAATCCACTTTTGATGTATCCTTGCTCCATCCTTCTGCTTTCTCAAATCAACTCAATCTGAAACCTGGAAATTCCTGACCTATGACTAATGGACACTGATGCAGCTCCTCCCTGCAAGCTCTGCTCTCTGCTCCTTTGGGTGTGCTTTGAAACTGGTCAATAATAAGGAACAAAAGACTCCTGGCCCTCCATGCTGTTTTATTAAAGCTGCTGGCATGGTAGCTTTAGCACTGTCCCTGTTTTCAACCTTAAGCCACATATGATAAGAAATACTGTGTCTTACCAGGTGGTGTTGTCAAATGGCAACATAGTACGTAAATTGCAAATGTTAAAGTGGTTCAAGTGATGTACATCAAAACCTCATCTAAAAGGGAACTCTGAATCAGCTGTTCTTAAGGAAATTGTCAGCAACCTTGGAAAATTCACTGCTGATAATCAAATGTCATCTGACCCCACCAGGTAAAAGCTAAAAGTGATTTACATTGGGTTTTTAAAATTGAAAGCAAGCAGTGTCTTTGCATCCTTTATTCTGCTGCACCATTTTCTTCAGCAGTGTTTTTGGCTAGTTCATACATCACTATCTTCTATAGGAGATGTAGGCAACTCCTGTAAAGGCAGGGTGCAGATTAGATGACATGCAGATTTTCAAAGGCAGAAATGCAGCAGTGAGACCTCCTTTTCACTGGGAGCAGCTGGTTTCCCAGTGGAACAAGATGTCTCTGTGCCACCAGCATCCCTGAACCCAAAAGATTTTCACCCAGTCCTATAGTCCTGTGGTTTTGCATATGAAGAGCTTGGGGCTCTGTGGCCGAAGATCACCCATGTTGGTGTAACAGACAGATACTGGATCTTTTTCTTGAAAATTAATGGGGTTTTGTTTAGTTGGTCAGTGGGGCTTTGTTTTTTGGGCATTTTTTTGGGGTTGGGGGGGTTTTTTTGCTTGTTGGTTTTTTGTTTGTTTTTTGGGGTTTTTTTGGTATGTGATAATTAGGCATGGATAATTAAATACAAGATTTTAGCAACTTTGTGGAAGTAAAGGACTAAAGGACCAGTAGGAATAACTGTTGCAGCTGTCAACATTTCTATGCTGTTTTGAGGGGATTAATATGCAACCACAAAAATTTGTTCCAGGCAGACACTTGGCATTAAAAGATGCAGTCCAGGATTTTATTTTTTCCTTACATTTGAATTTAATCCATCAGGCCATTTTTAAGTAGGAAAAAGACTTTGTTTTTGAAAGTTCAGATTCCTGACATAGTTCTGGTTTCAGAGGGAATATTTAAGGAATGAACAAGGGCCATAGGACTCTGCCTCCTATTTTGCCCCCTTTCTGCCTCTCTTCATCAAAACCGTTTTGTGTTGTTATGTTCTTGTGCTCTATCACAGCCTGTGATAGGGACAGATAAAAGTGTAGTTCTAGGTTTATTCTTCCTCATTTTTCTCTTTCACTCAATAAAAGCCCTTGACTGGTTATGCCTACTGACTCTCAATAGCAGTTGAGGGCTTCTTTGGGAACTTCTGGAAAATCTCATCTTGGTTATGTATTCTGTACTCAGTGACTGCTTCCTGTGCCCACATGTAAAATAAATTAAGCCCCCCATAATGTCCTGAAAGTTGTCATCTTTCCCCAGACATCATAACTGTCTTCCAACAGACAGGTTTTCAGCTATTTCTGCAGTAAAGGATTTATTGTGAAGACAGGAGAGCAGAAATCAGTCTGGTCCAAATGCTCTTGCAGTCATGTTTCTACTGCCAAATTTCTGCTATTCTGGGGGAAAAAAAATTAGCATTAACATAGCAAATGGTTTATCTTAATTTAAAATAATGAGGGAAGTCAGAAGAGGAAGAAGCAGAATATTTAGAATGTTAAAAATGTACCTTTAAATTAGAGAGAGATTAAGAAAAAGAGAATTAGGAAATTTCCTTACTTATAAATTACTCCCTGAGTGGAGGGTTCACTCAAAATTTTGTGAGTTGCAAAATGCTCGGCTGGCAGGGAAAATCACTCAGTGACTTGTTCATTTTTCTTGAGTGTCTAGTTTTGCTTTAAAAATAAGCAGTGTGGGTTCTGTGTTGAATTCCAGTACTGAGTAATATAAACCCTGAGGGGTTTTTGTAAATTCAGACAAAAAATGTGCCATGAGAACAACAAATCCACTATTCTGGGTCCGAGTTTGCTTCATACATTGCCTGTGAACTTAAGACTATTACTTGTTACTGTTACACTGTCTGTGGTGTAAAATGGGCTTCTGCAGCCCTAAGATCTGAGAAAAAAAAATGCACTGAGGGCTGAGTGCTGGTATTTGAAACGTAAGAGAGGAGGAGCAGTACAGTAATCCCTGTTTTCCTCAGCCCCAGTGTGTGCACGTTGGCTTTGTCAGAGATTGCTCAGATTGGCCATGGCAAAGCTGACCAGAGGCTCAGGTCAGCTTGTTAGTCCAAGTTTCTTGTCACCAGCTGTATTCTCTCAAAGACAAGGCTCTCTTAAAATGAGATTTGGTGTGATTCTATATGATTTTTAGTTCCAGTGATTTTAATGAGACTTCCTGTAATTATTTTTAAATTTTTAGTAAAATTTTCTTCCACTTGCCTTGATACTGATGCTAAGGTGTGCTGTATAGATTCCTGGAAGTAAGTAGGATATATCCTTGCTAACAGCAATGGTAGTGGAAGATAGCAATATTCTTAGTTGTGTACAGTTCTCACAGTGCTTCACAAATAGCAATTTTTCAACCTGTTTTCATTTTTTTCACAGACTCTGAACCAGAGGCACAAAGCAGGTAAGTTACATGGCAAAGGCACTAACTGGGAATCAGTGATAAGCCCTCATTTAGAAGAGGGTTCCTTCCTTTTATTTAATCTCTACAATGTTACATGAGCTTTTATAAAACCTCTTTTAATTAAAAAAATCATGTAATGTTTTTAGAAATCTAATCCATTGAAACAATTTAGTTTGCCTTTTGTTTACTCTATTTAAATTTAAAGAACATGTTTCCAAGCTGTTATAAAATTTTGGCCCTGTTGTTTATTGAATACATTATTTATTTGGGGGGAAGAAACCAAAAACATTCTCCCCCAACCATTCTGAGAGCTTAAGGTCTTCATGCTCTGAAAGCAGTTGTTAAACAAAATAAACTGCATGCAGGAAGTAGTGAAATTTAATGTGATACAAAGTTCAAAAAGAATAAAAAGAAACTTAAAGAGCTTATTCTCAACACCAAGCTCCTGTATTAGTACTAAGAATTGATTCACCTCGGGTAGGAGGTGGAAGCATCCCATTGTTTTTGTTTTAAAATTGTTTTTTCACTAATATTAAATATTCCATACATAATATTTCAGACCAAGTTATTTTTCATTATATCTTTTTTTAACATATGGTGCAGGAGTATATTATTTTCCCTGTATGTAGAGCACTCAACAGCCAGAATTAGGTATTTTATGTATGCATCCGTCCTGAGGCTGTATTTTGCAGAACAGGGGAGGTTCTGCAGATACCCTGTTTAATTAGAGAAGCCAATGATCAGGTCTGCTCTGCAGAGAATAGCCTCATATTTGCAATCCCAGTTTTAGCTCCAAGCAGGCTGCTGAGTCTATGTTGGGCAGCATAGTATCATGCAGAGGTACTAAGCAGAATTTGGTCCTGGCAGTGTTGTAAGTGCTAATTAGAGTTTATACCTTTGGGTACTGAAGCATTTAAACATCTTCCAGTTCTGACACTGACTTGTCTGACGCTTGGGGATTTTTACAGGGTGCTCATTATATGATAAGTACATGCCCAAAGGATCTGTAAAGTGAACTGGGTAATAAGTGATGCTGTGGAAAGAAGAAAAAATAAATAATAGCCATACCAGGAAGTTCTGAATATATCATTGTCTTAAGTACAGGAAATGCAATTATACCCTGGAGTATTGCAGAAAAAGGTATCTATATCTTGCTTTACGTCAAAGTAATGTGGGAAGTATTTAGAGCGAACAAGAAGGGCTCAGGTGAAGTGTACAATATCCTTTAGTGATCTGAGCATTTGTAGACAGCAGAATGAAACCAGTGCTCTGCTTTTGCAAGGAAAATAACATGCAAAACAGTGCTGTTTTGTGCAACAGCTCTGACAAAAAAAAATATGGTGTATTGCTTTTCTAATTCAAGTTAAGGAACTGCTCAGCATGTACCCCATCTTCTGACTCAGGATTAATTTCAGCAAACCAACAGATCTTAAAATGCAATTTACCTGTTAAACACTCAAATTGAAATACATTACAAAATGTTTAAAAAGTCACACTTTTTTCCTTCGTATTCACTTGCCATCAGGGTGCACTTATTACCTATCTGCTAAATATTACTGGGTTTGTTAATAAAAGCAGGAGCAATGAGAGAACACTGTCAGATCTTGCCTTAAAAATCCTTCAGGCGATCGGGATAATAGCCAAAAACTAAAAGCTGCACATAGAGAAGTTGAACCGGCAACCTGTCAAGGATCCAAAAACTGCCTCTGTTTTAGACTTGTAGTAGTTGTCAGTTTTAACAAGGCCTTCTCCTTCTAGAAGGAGTAGCTGTTGGGATGCAGATCCCTCATTCCATTGGTGATGAAATGAGTCAGAATCTTCCAGACTCTTATGAGTCCCACTCATCTGTGTAGCTTAGATGAATGAGTTCAGAATATTTAAATCTCACTAACTCTCAGCAGTTGTATGTTTTGAAGTCTTGACTCTAGAGCTGTGTGCTAAAGAAGAAAGATTGTGAGCAGCCTTCAGTTTCATCAAGATTTGTGTTTTATGTGCTGGTGTTAAAAGTAGAATGTGCAGCTTTTGTGTTAGAAATCATAATCTTTCCTCATAAACTGCTGAACTGAAATTGCAATCAACAAAGTAAAACTTCTGCAAAAAGGCCACTGGGGAATTGTGGCTCTGGTTAAGCTCACTCCTGCCTGCACTGGGAAGGTGTGCTGGTGGTTCTTTGTAAAACGTTAACTTCAGCCATGAGCTTCCAAGAGTCATCTGGCAGAGGCTCTGGTAACCGTCCAATTGTTTGCTAAGCTTGTTGTTCCTGTAGACAAATGAATGTTGAAGTAGCTCCTAATGAAACTTTAGCTCCTGGCTGGCTCCTAGGCTCTTTTCTAGCTGTAGCAGCTATGCTATTTGAGTGCCAGTTTTCAATTCTACTTGATTAACAATTCCTGCAGAGCATAGGATGGTTGAGATAGATATTAAACACTCTTGACAGGCAGAGGATTACCACTTCCAGCGGGTTTATTGTTGACACTTGCAAATTGCTGCTTTTCCACCCACTGTTACAATGCCAGTGAGGAGCTGGGAGAGGTGTGATCCAGGTTCTAGATAGATTTCAAACTAATGTGTTGCTCAATAAAACTGATTGAAAATTTGAAATACAGAGGTCATTTTACCTTCAGAATGAAAAGGAGCTGTGAGCTCTAATTACCTGCAATGACTTTAATGCTTGAAACTGGCACCTGCATGCTGAAATATGCATGCTGTGATACACGGCATGAACTACAATGTACCTTTGTGATGTGTGTGCAGAGACTGTTCTCTTCTGCTATTGCCCAAGGGCTGCTGTGTGGCAGGCCCGTAGCAATCTTGTATCCAACACCCTTGCGTAGCTTTCCCACACAAATGGAAAGCCATTAATTTTGGCATCATGATACATGAGATAATTTTAACTAACTCAAAAATAGTTTTTCTCTGAAGAAAAAATAGTGTTTTTCATTGAATTTGTCAACTTGCTATTTCAGATACTCCCTTTGCATATGGTAATTTGGTTCTTACACTAGAACATAAAAAATGCGTCTTCTGAGGTTTGATGAATTTACATTCAAATCAAGATTAATATCAAGAAAACAATCTGGGAACTTATTTTTTCTATTTCATTGGGGCAGGGAGCAGTATGTAAAAATTACACAGACCCATGAGTTCTGCCCAAATAGCTTTTCATAGCAAAATTATCATGAAGATTAATGAGAATGTCAAGTAATGTCTTTAAAAACATTAACTACCAAGTAATTAATGAAATATTTCAGAGAAAGAAAAAGAAGCTAATGAGAGGGCAGATTAGTATGTATTTGTTATTCCCAGAGATTGGATTTCTTGTGTTTACTACTGCTGAATCTCATCTGTCATGCTAATAATATATCAAGTTGCAAAGATCTCAGTGATACCAAATGCATGTTTGCTATCAGGGACGATAGGAAAGACCAAGATAATGTTGTGGGACACATGAAGATAGATGTCAGGAGAGAGTTTGCACCTGGGCTGCACTCGTATTTCCTGAACTGGGACTAAACATGGTCACAGCTTTCTTGCTGTGGCAGCAGGTCTCAGGCTGTACAAATAAAAGGTCTGAAGTGAAGGGGGTAAAGTATTACTTGTTCTGCTACATGATGAATGGTTGTTTATAAGATAAGGTTGCATGCATCTTTCTTCCCTTTCTCTCATCTCTGAAAAAAGACTCAAATCAGAGGGAAAAAAAACTTCTCTGGGTTTCAGTAGACAGCTTTTTCTTTTATTTTTAAATGTTTGTTTGTTTGTTTTGGGTTTTCGTTGTTCCCCAGTGGGTCTGCTTTTAATGGCAATAAGAAAACTTTGGCCAGACCTGGCAGGGGTTGGCTGCTGACAAAAATTGACACTGTTTGAAGGCACAGTCAGTTTGGTTCTCAGGATCTTCCCACCAGAGAGGTGAATATTCAGATCAAATAAAAAGTTTTCTGTCTTCCAGAAATAACCTCTTTACCTCCTAGGCTTATATAATAAATTTTCGCAACTTAATTACTTGTTTATTTTCTTGAGATATACACACAGTTTGATTGAAACAGAATAACTCCTGAAGGTTAAGTGTAATATTAACTCTATTTGCTATCAGAAAATTTGCTTTTCCCAGACCCAAAATCACATAGCAGAAATTTCTCATCCTGCTATTTCTTTTTGGTAGAAATCTCTTAAGACTTCTGTCTAAATTCCTAGGTCATCAGTCACAGCCAGATAGGTTGATTTAGGTTGTATGAATGTGGACATATTTTCCTACATCCTGTCCAAATTCAGATCGATGCTTTGATGTGTGACAGTTAAGAACCTCCACAAGACAAAACTAAACCCTGTCAGGAGAGAAGCACTCACATGTACAGCCCAGCAGCTTCTGCTCATTACTGCAGCAGCTTTTCTTTTTTCCTTCTATGCTGCAGGAGTTGCTACTGCTGTATGAACTGCTATGAACTCTGATACATGATTTCAGGACGTATCTAAAACACTTGAACTTTTCCCAGTTGCAGCCAAGAGAAGGGAAATAGCTGTCTGCCCTTATATTTCTCTATAGCATCTCTCTACTGTTGTATCAAGGGGTGGACATCAGAAATATAACCAGGTTTCTTGTTTCCTATTTTTCATTCTCGCTCTGTTCTGGTATCATATGTTGCTGTACCAATAAGATCAGTAACACAAATCTGTTAGAAGTATGCAATGGCAATTGCTCTTTATTCTGCCAAGGAAAAATCCCCAACAAAAAACTGCGAAGCTAAACTTCACCTTGTAGTCTTGTAGATGTGGCAGTAGATGTTACGACGATAGTGTATTTATCTATATATAGCTCAAAGCACTGGCAAATGAACTGCTTCACAAGGGTGGAACTCTGCCTTTGAAGGTATTGGCCTTCTGTTGTCCACAACTTTTTCTCAATTTGCATTCATTAGAACTGGGTCTGATATCATTTGGCATAGTGTAAACCAGAGGAGATCACAAAATTTAGTGCAGTTTCTGCACCACTGTAAGGTCATGACTGGACTCTCACCAGGGGAGTTGCTTCTTTTTATATTTGTTGATTCACAGTTCTTTTCAGTTTGGTGTTTGGGTACAGTGATTTTAGTATTTCTTTTTTTCCCACCCTCATTGCATATTAATTGCCCTTTTCTGTTACTCATCCTCTTCACTGTTCTTCTTTTCTCTTGCACAATACCATACTCAAAATCAAAGTGGAATGGGTATTGTTTTTCAAGACTATTTTTTTAAACACTTTTTAAAAATAGAAGATTACTGTAGTCAGATTTAAGTGAGTGACATGAGACTTCACTGAATGGGATATAAATCCAACAATATATAAATACAGATAAACAGTTTTAAATGATCTATTAATCTTTTTTTGGTCTGAAACTCTCTGAAGCTCTAAAGAGAAGGATGTAGGAAGACATCTTACCAAGAGTGACCTTTGGGTTTTGTCTTTCTGTTACTTGTTTTTTTGTTTATTTTTTTCAGAGAATGACATTAGTAATTCATAACTACTAGCTAAAGCAAATCTGATTTTAAAAGGAAGCACAATACAGAAACTTGGGAGACATGTTTGCTCAGCTGAAATCTAGTGAATAACAGTAGTGCAATTAGAGTGAAAGGAGTCTTGGGGAAAAAATAAAGATCTTCTCAGAGCTATTTTAAGATCTTAGGTCATGAGTTAGGTCATGAGCTTCTTAGCATTTGGTGAGGTATCTGAGTAGACCCTCGGATTATAGATCAGGGCAGGTGCAGAAGACTGTGCTATAAATACTTTTATCCTTAAGGAGTTCACTAATTTCTTGAATGACAAACCAAACAGGAACATTAGTTCTCAAGAGGAAAATTATTAAAATAATTTAAAGCTTCATTTTCCAACAAATCATCCCATAGTTCTTAACTGCAAAGCTCATCTGATCTCCACCATTATCTAGGAAATGTTACAGAAAACCTTTTACAGGGTTACAGTATGTGTTAAGCATGAGTGGCATGTTCTGGAGTATTTCTGTACTCATTTGCTGCCTACTGAGCTGTGCAGAGAACTGGCCATCAGGATTCCTGCCTTCTATTTTAGGGCCTTCTCTTGCCTTATGGCTGGAGCATAGATGACCAATTTCCCCAGGGAAAATTTGCTATTTTTATGCTTCTTTTAGAAATATTGTCCCTTAATTTCTTCAGTGCAAAGCTCTTGGAGATCCTTACAGGAAAAAATACACTGACCTATTAGTAAAACCTGCCTGATTTCATCAGTATTATTTGTTTTTCTAGGTGAATACAGATGTTTTCAGTTTCCTATTTTTCGATAAGATCCTACACTTATGTTGCTGGCTCCCTTTGTCCAAAAGGAACATTCCTTTTTTACAAGGGCAGCAGAGATCCCAGAGACCTTTGAGAAACTGGTTTGTCTTTCATTTATATTTGCCTTCCTGTGAGGGAACACTCCACTTTTCAAATGACACATACAAGCCTATGAGTTCACTCCGACTTACCTAATTTGAATCCTTAATCGTCTTTTAGGAGGGATGTTTTATACAACTGGCAGAACCAGTTGTTTAGGTGTCATTTCCTGTATATTCCTTAAAAAAAACCCCAAAACCAAAACAAAAAAAAACCACCAAAAAGAGATCTAGGAGAAGAAGAAGTAGGAAAAGCAACTCCAAGGGCATGTTCGAAGTTTTTCCAAGTGATTATGTCCCCCTACCCTTTTGTTTGTTACCAGAACCAACCCTCTATGACCAACCCAATCTATGCCCAAAGAGCAGATCCTCCTCAAGGCAAGTTTCTGCCTGTGTCAAGGGCTAGGTGACATGACAGAAACATCATTCTGTAAACAGGTTCCAGCCTTACTCTGGGAAACTGTACTGTATTGTCAGTAAGCCTGAAGTGTGGCATCACATGCTCACAGGAGGAGTTGTGAATTTCAAAACCAGGTATCCTTTCCTGGTGCTTTGAGTTGGCTGTCTTGATTTTCTAAAGAGCCCAATTAAATTAACAGAATTCAAAATGAGTTCAGTAGGTACTCCCCAGAAGAAAGTGAAACTGCTGCTAGGCAGTTCTTGCACCATTTGTCGGTGAGATGAGATTAGCCTCTGTGAAAAAGAAAAGGTAACAAGTAACATTAGAGAATTGGTATTATGTCAGAAAAACAAAGTTTGTGCTGCCTTCTCTCTTCAATATCAATTCAAAATATAATTTGTATACAATCTGTCTTCACATATCAATTAAAGAGGGAGAGACTATGCAAGCTATTTCATTTCTAAGCCTACCTTTCTTAGCCAGCTGGAACAGAAATTTCCAAGTAATTGCAATTGTTAATGAAAGGTATAGCAAGCATGTTAATACATGTCTGTACTTTTCATGCTCTCTCCAGGAGGAAAAGAAAAATTAAATCACCATCAGCCAGTTCAGCCCCATGGATACAGATCATCTTGCTATAAACAAAGCTTATTAACTGGACATTTTCATGTAAGTAGAACCTCAAGATTTTTTTTTCTGTGGAGGTGATAGGATACTTCAGGTGTTTTTTTAAAAAAACTTCAAGTTCCTTTCCTTCTGCCCGTATCTCATACTTTCTCTTGTATCCTAGAGGCTCCCATGTCATGGCTAACATTCTTTTAGAAAAATGGAGCTGCACAGGCATCCTTTTAAGAGCCTATCAGCACCACTCCCAAATTAGCCATTAAACTGTTTGTTTAATTTCACAAGACATTTGCTTTCCCCAGAGTGAGAAGAGCTACCTCAGTGAATTCCCAGCCGTGATACTCTACGTTTTTTAAGGCATCTTTTGTGGCAGAGGAATAAGTTCTCCTAAACTAGGGTCAAAACATACTGATATATTTAACAATGCAAGTCAGGTTGTTGAATAATGTGTCACTAGGTATCTTTTAAATATTCACTATACTTACCTCAGAAAGGTCCTAATCTGTTCTAATTGACTATAGTGTAAAATCATGATAAGTGCAAAGAGAAAAACTGCATTTCAGAGTTGGTTGCAACTAAATCTGCAGACATTTTCAATACTCTCTTGTATTGTGTTTTACAATATTCTGTGGCAGTGCAATGTTTTACTCAATAATTTTTACTGTTATTATTGTAGTTGTTTGGTTATTAAACCAATGCAGTGAGAAAGGACTGCAGTACGAAATCATCTTTTCTTTAAGTAGGCATAAGGAAAGAAGTTACTTTGACAGTGGACTTCTGCTCTCTAGGAGCAGTACACATGAATCCCCGTGCCTAGTTGTGAGCCTCTCTGAACTTTGTATAGTTCATATGTGATTCAGAGTATGGCCTTTCTGAGGACCTGGGGAAGGTAACTGTTGGTCTGAACCCTCATCAGGGGACTTTGCTATCTTGTACAGCTGAAGTTTCATGGTGCAGCTTGTTAAAGCTCTCTAGGAGCTGGCCTCCAAGGCCTGCAAATCCAGCCGTTACTGCCCTGGCAAGTACCATGGGCCAGAAGCTGTAGGACATTCCCTCCTCCTGCAAAGTAACATCAGTTCAGCTGGTCCAGTGACAGCACCATGGAGGAATTTTCTGCTACAAGTACTGAGTGCAGACAAAGAGGCTGCCTAATTTTCTCTTTGTGCAACCCCACATCCTGTGGGACTCATGCACATCCCTGTACTTTCTACACTGTACAAGGGAGCGTGCGTCCTGAGCAAGAAACAACGTGTTATGTCTTGCTCACTCTGCTGATGAGACTGTGAGAGACCCGCCAGAAGTGAATTAAATAGGTCTCCACTTAATTATATGTTATTTTGTTAATTGTCTATCTGCTGCTCTCCCTCGTTGGCATTACGAAGGGTGCAAGTCACCTCTGCAGCTAGTTTCCCTGCCCCAGCTTTTCCTGGGCTCCATCCCTCGAAGTTCTGGGTACCCCCGGCAGGGCATGGCCCCACCACTCTCCCGGCTGAGGGGCGCAGTAGGTCTCGTCCGCCTTTTCAGTTCGCTCTTTGCGCCCTTGAATGTGCGGTACCGAGGCACGTCTCCCTTCAGGGCCAGGAGCCCTGGCCAGGTACTGCAGAGGAGAGCGGTGCACTTGGGAAGCGCTGGCAGCCGCTGGCACCTCTGCTCTGTCCCGGCACTGCCCTGGGGGTCAGGGTCGCGCCTCAACCCCTTCCCCGCGGTGTGGGTCCCGGCGGAAGCCCTGCCCTCGCCCTGCCCTGCCCTGCCCTCAGCCCTGCCCTCAGCCCTGCCTTCAGCCCTGCCCTCAGCCCTGCCTTCAGCCCTGCCTTCAGCCCTGCCTTCAGCCCTGCCTTCAGCCCTGCCCGGGTTTCGCCGCAAAGTCTGGGCTTCGTGCTCGGCGCTGCGCGGGCCGGCCCAGCGCCCCACCGCCCTCTTTTTCTGCAGCCTGGCTGTTGAGTAGAGGTGCCCCCTCCTCCTCTCCTCCTCCGGCTGCCGGGGGAAGGTCTCCGAACGCTTTCATTCCGTGCGGTTAACCCCTTACTGCCCGTCCTGCAGGCCCCGTGCCCCGCAGCCCCGCGTTCCCCTGCCGCCTGGTGCGATCGGCTCTGCCACCCTCTTGCTGTAGAACAGATTGATTTCCACGGGAGGGGACGACTCCTGCATGGGGCTGGTGTCACCCAGACGCCCTGCCCGCTACGAGCAGCCTTCGCGCCCGTCTCCTCCGCTCCCCGCGCTCTCGCTTGCTGTTTTTTTTTTTTTCTCCCAGGAGTAGCAGCGAAATGTCCCGTCCTGCCTATTTGGAAATGGGAACAAATTGCTCCCCCGCCTTACCTCGCCCATCGCATCCCATATATAGTCATATCTACGGTCAAATGGCAGGCGGCAGCGAATGGGAAGGCTGTGCCTCCCAAAAAAACCCGGGGGGCAGTAAGAGAGGGAAAGGGGTAGGGACGAAAGGAGGAGGGAGGAAGGGCAAAAAAAAGCCCTTTCCAAAAAAGTATTGGATGTCTTGAGGAATGCAGTCAGCCCCCTGGGAAAGTACATATCTGTGAGGCGCTCCCTGCCCGCCGCTTGCACTCGGCCGGCGCCCCGTCCCGCACGGATCAACCCCGCCGCCCGGCAGCTCCGCTCCGCTCCCCCGGGGGCCGCGCCTGCGTCCGGACTCGGGGCTGTCCCGCAGCTTTTCAAGTTTTTCTTTCGGGAGCAGTTCGCGCGGGGACGCGCCCTAGCCCACCGCCACCATGGATGCCATCAAGAAGAAGATGCAGATGCTGAAGCTGGACAAGGAGAACGCCTTGGACAGAGCCGAGCAAGCCGAAGCGGACAAGAAGGCAGCGGAGGAGAGAAGCAAGCAGGTCTGCACCGAGGGCCCGGGCGCAGCCAGCGCCGGGGCGCAAGTCTTTCCAGACGACTCATCTCTTTTTTTTTCCCCCCCCCTTCCCTCTTCTTCCCCCCCCTCGCCGTACCTTGTATTCCACCCCTGCGCCCTGCCGAACTGGTTGAACTTTCCCTAAGGCAGAGCTTCAGCCTGGCAGCCGCCGGCTGGAGGTTCCCGGGGGCGCGGCAGGAGGTCCTTCCCCCGTCCCCACATTCCAGCTGGGGAGCAGGGCCCTGGGACAGCCTCGTGGCCTCTGCCTTTGTCATAGGAGCACGGCTTAGAAAGGCTGCCTGGAACACCTAGTTAGCACTGGACAGATGTGCTGCGATTTGGCAAAGGACAGTTAAAGCTGTGTTCCCCACTCCAGCATCACTCAGCAGACTTGTCCGATTCCAGCCGCCCCCCCCCCCCGCCCTTCTCCAGACTCCTGTCCTCTTTTTTTATCCTTCTCCAACCCCCCTCCTTTACACCTGGGGCTTTATTCGATTCGGGGAGGGGAACACATTGTTTGCTCGTTTCTGGGAGATCTGAAGGAGGAGGGAGGAAGGAAGAGAGAGTGATTTATGAATTAATTTCCCACTTTTCTAAGCCCAGGGAGAAACATATTTGTGTGTTATATTTCCTCTTGTGCACGTAGTTAGAGGATGACATTGTGCAATTGGAAAAGCAATTGCGTGTGACGGAGGATTCAAGGGACCAAGTGCTGGAAGAGCTGCACAAGTCTGAGGACAGCCTCCTCTCCGCAGAGGAGAATGCTGCCAAGGTATCGTGCCCTTGCTGCAAGCAAAGAGGATCTAACTGTCTCTCCTTCTCTCTCTCTCTGTCCGTCTGTCCTTTTCTGTCTCTTCTGCACTTGCACCTCTCTGTTTGCACGATCACGCTGCCTGCTGCACCTTTTCCTGCCCGCCCTCCCCTCTGCACCACTTTCCACCCATATCACAGCTGGAGGACGAGCTGGTGGCTCTACAAAAGAAGCTGAAGGCCACTGAGGATGAGCTGGACAAATACTCGGAGTCCCTTAAAGATGCACAGGAAAAGTTGGAACTGGCTGACAAAAAGGCCACAGATGTAAGTTACCCCCATCCCTTTCACCACAAGCCCAACAGAGAAACCACACTCTTGCTCTGCTCAGGACAGCCTGGACTCCTACCCAGCAGCACTCCAAAGTTTGGTGATGGCAGGGTCCAGGCACCTCCTGGGCAGGGAGGTGGGAAACAGCACTTGCCTCCCTGCATGAGGTTTGCACACTATCAGAGGCGTTTGATTGGGTTTCTGCTCACTTGACATGTGCTTTTCATGTGTACTTGTCACTCTAGACACAAAAGCAAAGAACTGGTGATTCATCTGTTCAGGTGATGGGTGAAACAGCTCAGGCTGGAAGAACACTGTCTTGATAGTGAAACAGAATCAGAGAGTTAATAGCAAGTAAGTGCAGAAGAGGGAGATCCAGAAGAGCAAGGGCTGCTAGTTCTGTCTTCAAGAGAGCTGTTCCTAGGTATGCATGTGTTAGAACTGCTGCTAGATACTAGTTTGGCTCACTGGTCGCTGAGATAAAAGGTCCTCTCCTACTTTTTTTCCCTTGGAAACCAGTGGAACTGCTTCACTTGTCAAAGAAAAGTTCAGTCTTGTGTGACAGAAAATTACCTGGAAGATGATACTTGCTAGTTTTGCCATTTAGAGGACAGGGATCCTGGAAGCAAGCTGGGAGATATATATAGCTCAGCACTTTATATGGTAATAAGGCAAGAGCTTGTGCCTCTCCCAGGCCCTCATCCCACCCACCTGTCTATCCCTGACATGCATTTAATGGATTGTATGCATGGAGCCGTAAGAGTATGTTGTCTGTTAAGGTCCTGGTCTCTATCACTGCTCTTGGACAATGCAATTCTCCCTGAGTAAATCTCAGGTCTGAATTACAGGATTTGGTGAAACTACAGTATTTCCAAAGCAATGACCCTCCTTTTCCTTGTAGCTCAGCTTTAAAAGCCAACCTCAAAGCCATAATGAAAAGGAGTTGCCACGAAGCAAGCAAAGTATTTGAGGGGGAGGAAGGATAGTTTCAGAAAGGGAAATGTTACAAACAACAACTTTGCATGAAAGACAACATGCTTCTATCTTATTTTACTTTTAAAAGGAAGAAAGGATAAAAAAAAGGTTTAGCTTTAGTATGGCAATTAAGTTATATAGCTTTGAAAGAGAACCCAAGAACTTAACAAACAGAAGTGTGTGAAGGAACAGGGGAGAGGGTCCCATGTATAATGTGGATCAGATGTCTGCTCTGTGCGTGGCAGCTTCCTAGCAAGACGTTTAGTTAGCTTTTTCAAAGGAACTGCATATAGATCCAGGGGAGATATTCCTTATATGGAAAAGTATGCAGACTATTTGGAAATAGCTTGCCTAGGATGAAGGCAGGAGAAATGCTACTAGACTCCCATTCTGAAACTAAGGATCTTCCTAACTGATCCCCATGCCATCTTCCCCTGCTGGAAAACAGCATTTGGAAGCTAGTTGAGGGCAATTTTATTTGCAGTCTTCCCTCAGGTGGAGGGTGGGAGAGTGTCTGGCTTGTTTTCATCGAGGTAAATGCCATATTTATTTGTAGGCATGGAATATGTCTGACATTTTAGGGACATATTTCTTTTTTGGCAGTGCAGAGTATCTTTGGGGCATTGCAGTTGACCCAGTATTTACCTTATTGGTTTGGATAGTTCCAAGACTTAGGAAAAGGGCACGGGCAGGAAGGGAGTGTCGGCTCGCTGGGATGGACTCGCCTTACACTGGGATGTGGAAATCTTACCTGTCCGGTGTGACTCATCTCCCAAAAGCCAGGCACATCCGCGGAGCCACCCCACCTGGGCGTGGGCAGCTGCAGCCCCCTCTCCCCTCCCCGTGTCTCAGGAGCCAGGCTGGGTGCAGCAGCATCTGGCGGGTTGGTTGCTGTCATTTTATGACGCTCATACGGGGGCGGTTTGCGGGAGGAAAGGTGGGTCTTGACCCCGGGTCAGGCCCGGCCCGGCCCGCGGGACCCCGCGCGGTGTGCCGCCAGGCGGCACTGCTGCCCCGGCCCATCCACCGGCCACGGCCGTGCTGCCGGTAGGAGCGGCCCAGCCCCGGTCAGGAGCGGCCCATCCCCGGCCGGACCTGGCCATCCCCGGCCGGACCGGCCCATCCCCGGCCAGGGGCGGCCCAGCTCCGGCCGGACCGGCCCATCCCCGGTCAGGAGGGGCCCATTCCCTGCCATGACCGGGTCAGGACCAGCCCATCCCCAGGACGGCTGGACCGTCCTCCGTGCCCGCCCCGCTCCCAGCCCGGTGCCGGCAGCCCCGCCCCGGAGCTCTGCGGCGCGGGGGTACTTCCGGGGCTGCGGCGGGCGGAGGGCGGCGGCGCGGGCAGGGCGAGGCGCGGGCATGGCGGCGATGAGCTCGCTCGAGGCCGTGCGCAGGAAGATCCGCAGCCTGCAGGAGCAGGCGGATGCCGCCGAGGAGCGGGCGGGACGGCTGCAGCGGGAGGTGGACCAGGAGCGGGCGCTGCGGGAGGAGGTAGGGCTGCCCCTTGGCCCGGCTTGGGCCCACGGCCCGGGGGTTGGGGGCGCTGGGCGCGGGTCCCGGGCCGCGGCTCCCTCGTGTTCCTCCCCGGCCGGTGGGGCGAGCGGCCGCTTCCTTCGCCGCCGTGTCGGACAAGAAGGTTGTTACCTGCTGGTCTGGCCGCGGGGTCGACCCGCAGTGTTGCACTCCCCGGCTCGGTAACCCGAGTGCTGCGTGGGGCGGGCCCAGGTGCGGTGCGCAGGGAGACTGCACTACGTGTGCTGGCCAACAGCAAAACCCCGAGCTGGAATGAGGTTGGACTTAGGCGAGATGTTTGAGATTACGTGTTTTGTATTAGGCTGTGAGCAAGGTTTTATGGGGTTTTTCCCTCCACAAGTCCTAGTTCTCTCATCCCAACCAGACGAGTTCATCTGTGGGTAGTCAGCATGGCGACTCTTGGGAAGTTCGTAAGACTGAACCTGAGATGGGCCGTAGTACCTGACAACCCCCCAGCAGTGTAAGCGTACAGCCCCAGACGCTGTACATCTGTAGCGTGTTTTGTTCATCAAAGCTGCTCCCCAAGAGGGGAAAGGAACAGTAGGCTTGGTTTTAGGCAGAGGCAAGATCAGTTGTGAGCAGCATAGGCTTACGTAGCAGAGAGATGTAATTATGGGCGGCAATCACAATAAAAAAAACCTGATAGGGCTGTTTGTCTTACCACCGACCTTTGGGAGTTCCAGCAGTTGTAACTTAATGTTTCCTGCTATAAAATGTAGTATTCTTTGAGGCAGTTTTAGTGTCTTCAGTGGTTGTATAAAAGCGAAGCAAAATAACAAATTTCCTGTGTAGTTTATTACAATAGAAAAAATAGCAATTATTTGATTTCCTTATAATATGGACCTTTCTGCACATTCTGAGCAGTAAGTTCAAAGGAAGAGCCTCCTAATTACCTGCAGGTCATCTTCCTTATGGAGCAAAATATGGCTACTTGTGCTTGTGTAACTGCTGCATTCTTGCAGATCACTCGGCATATCCATATTTTTTCAGTGAATGATCTAAGTAATTAACTTATTTCATAAGGGTTTCTGTTTTTTAAAAACTTGTTTTCTAAGCTTTGTGGAGTAAAGGACACCGATGTTCCTATTTCCAGTAACATGCGTTATTCTGAACAACGTACTGAGGAATTTCTATTGAAACGGGAAGTTTTGCTGTTACCTTTTGTGGCAGAAGGAATAGTGCTGGAGGAGTGATTACAGCTTTCTGGTGAAGTCTTCCCTTAAGAGCTCAGCTACATTGCAATAAGGCTTAGACCCCTAAGGTTAATGTTTGTCTCTTCCCTGGAGTTGGTTTATGTGGATGATGTAGAATTGTGCAGAGTACGTTTACATGTTATTTAAGTTTTTGTGTGGAGGGGTCAGTGCTGGGGTGAATAAAGGCTGAAAACTGAACTCCCAGGCACATGTAGACGTGTGCTTTTTCTACAGTGCTGGCTACAGATGTTGCAGCTGTATTTCTGCATGCTTGAGGAGGGAGGCTTTGAGAGCACTACAGCAAGCAAGCTGTGTGAATCTGCCTCTTCCCTCAGTGTAATGCCTTGCATGTATAGCATGTGACCAGCTAGAGCTGTTATGTGAGGTTTTTTTTTTTTTTCTTCCTGTGCAAGGTACGGATACACAAACAATGAAAAAACTACAGCTGTGGCCAAAAAGTAGCACAGCCTCCAGCTTTTGATTGTTAAACCAGATTGCTAAAAGTTTCAAGGCTGTGATTAGCAGCCATTCCCTTAAAAAAGAATCTTCTGTTTTGAGTATGTACATTTTAAGGGGCTGTTGGTCATTATGTTTTCAAAATGCATTTTTCTTCCTTCTTCTGAAAAACACAATCTCCCTTATAATAGTAATAATTAACACCCAATGGTAACTTATCTGTGTCATCGCTCATTGTCAAAATATGTGGTGTATAAGTGCTACGGCAGAGATGCAGGTTATGTTTGCATGGTAGCAGTGGGAGTGCCTAATGTCACTGGGGTTTTTTCCTTCCTTGCCATATAAGGAGAGAAGTCCTGCTCTGCAGAAGAATAACTGGGGCCATATAAGGCTGGTTGGTAAATCCTTAGTGAGTTACTGGAGCAGGAAGTGAAAAGTTGAACTTTAGTCACCCTGTGTTTTTGAAGCACATTTTAAGCTCTTATCATGACAAGGAGTCTTGACATGATAATAATTAACTTGTAACATTACAAATTTCCCTAGGGTAGCCTTTATGAAAGGTTATTTTCTTTCTTAAATCTGGAAGTTCAAATTCTTACTGTTTTAAAGCCAGAAGTCCAAAAACACAGGTTTGGAATACTACTGCATGATTACATAGCTAAATATTTTATATTTGGATTAACGTGGATCTCTAAGGATGAAGTCTCTTCTCCTTCTGGGTCTCTTACGTTCACTGCCAATGCATATTAATGTTCAAAGATACAATTGCTTACCTGTTTATGTGTTGCTTTCAGTCCTTCTGGAGGACATCGTTACTTTCATGTCAAAGGTTGTTTTACTTGTCTGGCCTGTGAGTTTTTTTTTTCTTGTGTTATGTACTGCAAAATCTTTGCTGTGGATGGCTGTATCCAACTACCCCTGGTTAGAAAAGAAAAAATACCAAACTGATACTTTTGGTATCTGTTTTTGCCAGAGGATTGGTTCCCCCCTCAACTAGGCATTGTAAGAAATTCAGATGTGTACTTCCTCACACATAGCAAATACATATCGTATATGTTAGTGTTAGCACTATTTAGGTGTTATTCTCTGAAATAATTAACTTTTTAGAGTAGTTACCCTTTTGTATATACTTCGTGCTTAATATAGTTTTGAAAGAAAGTTTCATAATGAGGTTACCACAAGAAGGCCGTTTCAGAACTTACTCTGCAACTTAAGCAAGTGTAGATTTGAGATGGTCAGAAGTAAGAGCTTGAAATGATAAGAGGCAGATGAGTTGCAAGTGTTACACAGAAGGTTAAGTAAACAGGTAATTCAGGAAAGGCAAATTTAGGGGAAGAGTGAGGATGGAACTATTGGAGGAAGAAAAAAAAAAAAAGATGTTTTAAGGGATTGCTGCCTGTACCAGGGCCCTTGCTGGTACCTTTTTTGTCAACTCTTGCGCAGCTTGCCTGTAAACAAAACTTCTGGGTATTCGGGCACTTCTTAAATGTTCTCATACTCTCTCTGTGTCAGCTGTCTCATTGCAAATGCTGATCCAGGTGTGTTTTTACATGTTTACACTGAATCCTTCTTATGGAACTCAAGGAAGTGTTGGGACAAATATTACAAAATATGGTGAAAGGCCATAAATAAAGGAATTAGGGTAACAGAAGAATTGAGTAATTAGTTTGTGTTGATTTGATTTTAAAAAGGCGAGGTGTGTAATTAATGTCTGCAAATACAATAACAGAAAATATTTGGGTAAAGGTGCATAATTCTTCCTGTGCAGCTCTTTCTAGTACAAATTGTACAGTCCTTGATGTGCTTCATTGAAAGGAAGCATTAATCACTTTTTTTCCTCTGTTAAGCAATAACCTCACAATTTAATGATGTACATCAATGATGCACTTTTAGTGGATGAAGTCAGAAATTACAGAAGTGCTGTTAAATGGCACTAGCAGGTAATGGGATAACCTTTTACAAGGGAAGATGTGTGCCTTACTATGAATTAATTTCTGTTCTTCCTGTGCTTAGGCTGAGAGTGAAGTAGCTTCTCTGAACAGACGCATCCAGCTGGTTGAGGAAGAGTTGGATCGGGCTCAGGAGCGCTTGGCTACTGCCCTGCAGAAGCTGGAGGAGGCTGAGAAGGCTGCAGATGAGAGCGAAAGGTGGGTGGGGCCACACCTGAATGGATTGTTACCCTTATGACAAAGATCATAATTGCCAGGGTGTGGGTTAGGAAAATAAATTAAACCACTCCTAGGTCTCTGAATGTGTGTAATCTGCTCTTCTTTTGCCTACATGGACTTCAGTTACAGCTTGTCTGTAGAAATGTCTTAAAATATCTGGGCTTGGATTATTCTTCGTTGTGAAGACGAGATTTGAGTGTGGTAGGTCTTTTGATGTATCATGTCACATCCTGGGGAAACTACTTGGCCCAGCCCAGACTTCTCTCATTGGGTGACAACTTCTTGTGATACTCTTGTGCTGTTGGATGATTCTTGCTTTCATTGTGGGTAGAAAATCTCACCTGGAGAATAGGAAAGTGCTGGAAGAGGCTTTGGTTCTCCTGTTGGCAAGATTGGTACATAAAGGTGAGCGAAGGAAAGAGACTGATAATTCCTTCAGACCTCCAGAAGTCTGTAATGTAAGTTAGGAACTCAAGATTTGTGACGTTGGAAGATCTTCTCTCTTCTCCAGTTGTAATACTGTAACACAGTTGTAACATATCTGTGATAGTACCTTTTATTGTGAAAGAAACCCACACATTCTGCATGTGTATTTCTAGGTTACTAAGGATGCAGTCTATTGAAAAGAAATGTGCCAGAGACTCACAGTATGTTTTGAAACATTTAAGATAATTTTGGATCAGATGTGTGCAACGCACAGTGTTTCTTGTTATGAAGGAGTTAAATTTTGCTTATGCAGAGCACAGAGAGCTTCTAGGGCTCTGACATGGTAAAACCCAGGGGAGTCTGGCCCATAAACATGATTCTTGTCAGTCCTGCAAGGGTTGTAACATGCTGTTGATGAGTATAAAAGCACAGATGTTTTCAGTCTCCTTATTAGGTCTTTAAAAGTGATACCCTTAATTTACCTTTCTGTAAGGTGAGTTTTTCCTCCAATTTAAAATGAAAAAGAATACTACAGCTGAACTACAGTAAGAGTTAACCAATCACACTTTTTCTTCCTTCCTGACATGTGTTTTGTTCCTTGAACTTCTGAAATGTGAATGCTCAGGACTAATCTATGGGGTGAAGACTCAACTGTCTGATGCGCTCCATTCACCTGAATACAATTGTCTGAAAGTCACATACCATGAGTAGTAGGGCTGGAGATAAAACTGGCAAGCCCTGAACCTTGCATTTCCTGTTTTTCACGTTTTTCAGAGGAATGAAGGTCATTGAGAATAGAGCCCAGAAGGATGAAGAGAAGATGGAAATCCAGGAGATCCAGCTTAAAGAGGCTAAGCACATTGCTGAAGAGGCTGACCGCAAGTATGAAGAGGTCAGTTCTTGAGTGCAGGTCATCTCTTTCTAAAGCCCATTAGGCTGTGCCTGTAATTTTGTTTTTCTCCTTTGCCTTTTAAGTTCAAAAGATCACAAACACAACTCTTCACAGCTGTGGAAGGAAAACTGGGCACCCAGATACCTCAGGGGACAAGGTGACAGGAGATCTCTGCTTAGATTGTCACACTAAAATGTTTGAGAGTATTCCCTAAGCTCTTAGGGAGAAAAATAGTTTTCAGTTGCCTTTTGGTGAATGAAAGGGAGGTCTTGGAAAATGTCTGATAACTAAGTCTCAAATGTAGATGTCACATAATCAAAACTCATGTGTTGACCAAAAAACAAAGACGCCCAGCCCCCAGCTTTGTAGGTTCTAGAAACAGGTGATGTGTGGTGCAGCAATATCATATCCCTGATTGTCCCTTGCCTGTCCTTGTAGGTGGCTCGTAAGCTGGTGATCATTGAGAGTGACCTGGAGCGCGCTGAGGAGCGTGCTGAACTATCAGAAAGGTAAGTGTGGAACTGCTCTGAGACATATGTGAGGTGCTGGAAGAGAACTATAACTGCATGAAATGTTGGCAGTATACCGTGTGTTCAGCTCAAAGCTATGTTTGTTCATTTACTGTAATCGTTGCAATAAATGATCAGTGCTGAAGTAAATGTGTTCCTATGTGTGTGCGCGTGTTTTGTCACTGCATGCTGTACCTGCACACTGATTTTGTGAATGGCTTTTGTGCATTTCATGTGTTCACTAACAGCCAAGTCCGACAGCTGGAAGAACAGTTAAGAATAATGGATCAAACCTTGAAAGCATTAATGGCTGCAGAGGATAAGGTACTGATACTAATAAACAGTTTTTAGGTTTAACTGCAACCCAAGTCTTTCAGCTTCCATAGCCAGTTAGCTCACTCAGTAGTAACAAATAAGTCCTTGCTATGCTCTTTACTCTCTTTGCATCTTGCTTTGGTGGTTTTCTTTGGTCTCTTTTTTTTGTTTTGTTTATTTATTCATTTTTGCCTTTAAAACTGATCTCCTGTGCAGCCAAAAGAAGCTGAACTGTCTCAAGTGTAAAAGCTCTAAATGTTTCTGTGTAAGCCAAGAGCTGTAGATAAATTTCTGTCTGGTCATCCTCTTAATGTGCACTTGAAATGGTATTCGGCATCACAAAGAGTTGCTTTCAATCTGTGATGGATCAGCTGCTTTTGAGGCCGTTCTTTTGCCCTGTAATTGTTTTCATTTTTCTCTATCTTTTCCCCCTATTTTCTCCTGTTTCTTTTGCTTGACTGAATCTTCCATCCGCCCCTTTCCTGCCTTCCCTCCGAAATAACAGCAAATGTGCTGAGCTTGAAGAGGAGTTGAAAACTGTGACCAACAACCTGAAGTCGCTGGAGGCTCAGGCTGAGAAGGTAGGCTAGAGACTTATGTGAGAACGTGTCCCTTACGTTGCCATCTGGCCTGTGGGGTTTTCTTTGTATGCTGATTGCTTTGCAGCATTTCAGCAGGGCTGTTGTCAGTAGAGGCATTTGGATTTACTGCTCAGTTCGTATTTGGCTCCTATTGGAACATAGCATATCTTCTAGTTCCAAATAGGTCAGTATTATTTGGCCACGTGTTCTGTTGAGTATTCTGACAGGATTAAGTATTACTTACAGAATGTCCCTCAAAATGGCATTGTGTACTAACATTAAATTTCTCCAAAAGACATCCTCATTAAAACTGTAGTACTAATTTCTTCTCAAAGTTCTTGCTGTATTGCACTGGAATGTAACTCAAGGGAAGTTTGACTCTTGTAATAAACCGTATTACCACAGCCTTGCAAGCAGAATTAATTTAGTTTTACCTATAATAATTTCTTGTGTACAGATGATCTACTACAAGAGTTTCGAATGCGGGGGTTTTTTGGTATATTTAGAATACCTGTCTAATACCAGTGATCCTCTTTCTAATTACAGTACTCACAGAAAGAGGACAAGTATGAAGAGGAGATTAAAGTTCTGACTGACAAACTGAAGGAGGTAAAATTAGAGCTGTTCTTTGCAACATATCTTCCAATGCACCTTTGATTTTAGTATAAATACTACTTTGATGCTGTTAGGATTGACATACATTTTGGAAACAGTATAATGTTAAATATCTCCCCTAGAAATTAGTTTATACTAGCCTTATTATTTGCCTCCTCTCATTGTACTTCTTTCCTCATTGGAATTATTTCTTCTCAATTCCTAAGTACTCTGTGTGTGTTTCCTAAAGTAGTCTGTGTTTGTCCTGACTTCAGGCTGAGACCCGTGCTGAGTTTGCTGAGAGGTCAGTAACCAAGCTGGAGAAGAGCATTGATGACCTAGAAGGTATGGGGGTTTGTTTTTCTACTTACTGTGGAAATACGTATCTCTTATTCTTCTCTTGTGTGGAGGTTTTTGTTGGTTTTTTTTTTTCCAGTACCCAGTTCTACTGGGCTGACTTGTCCCACTTTATATAAATGGGTCTGCCTAAAGAGTAAAGTAGACAAAATATTTTCCAAATGAAATGTATTGATAACTTAAATGCTTCAGATGAATGGTGTTTTGCTCTTGCCTGTTTCTTTTTCTCTCATTTTCTCAAGACTCCTTTCATTTTTTTGTTTTATACTCTTCTATTTGGAGGTATGTAAATGTATAGGGTAAATGATCACATGACAAGTGTTATTATCATCTTAGCAAAAAGCTCATGAAGAGTTGCATTATGTTTACAGTAATTAGGAATGTAGCAAGCTAACCTAATTTATTACTGTGATAAGTGTGGGTCAGGGCAGGCATTTTGTGGCGTAGACCAGTTGTTGGGTTTTGGTCAAGCTAATAGATTGTATACATAGTCAGAAGGACAGCTTATTTAACTTCAGAGGGTTTGCTTGTAAGGTTCTAATAAATCTATCAGAGCTGCAGCAGAGTAGTGGAATGTGCTTTCTGCCTCTGGAGAAAATAATTCAGTAGGACTTTTTAATTAGAAGTTATATGGAGTTCACTATTTAGATGCATTACACTAAGTCTAGGATTTTAAGAAGCTTAATTGCATGGTGTGACGGGCTGGATTCTGCGTGAAGGTGATGAAATGCCTAAGTAGCTGCTGAAAATTTATGATCCCTGACTCAGGAAGGAAGCCGAGAAGAAAGATAAGTGTTTAGAAGGAACAAAAATTGCTGTAAGGAGCTGAGTTTGACATGACACAAACCAGAGTGGTTTAAAAAAAAAAAAAAAAGTGGTAGAAAATGGTAACATCCTCCTTGAGCCCCGTTTTTGAATCTTTTCTGCCTAGCTCCTGTGTGCCTTCCTAATGTGCATTAAAACAAAAATCCAGGGCAGTGAAACATGGATTTTTGCTTCTTTTGTACTTTTTCTTTTCTTGGTTTTCTGTGTATCACAGGTTGCTCCACTGGCAGTGCAGTTAATGAACTTGTTGCATAGAACTGTTCACTCTTTTCTTTCTTTTATTCTTCTCTAACTTCTGTCTCATTTTGTCTGTCACAACACTTCTTTATGTGCGCTCTTCCCATTTCCTACGGCTTCTGGATGGTATCCCATGCCGCCACCTTCACCTTCCATCCCATGATCCTGCTCCATTTCCTTGCACACTTCTGCCTTCCCTGCGGGAACATTAGATGAGCTCTATGCTCAGAAACTGAAGTACAAAGCCATCAGTGAGGAGCTGGACCACGCTCTCAATGATATGACTTCCATGTAAATGTCTTCCCAGCTTGTGCCCGCTCCTGCTTCCCTGCCCTCACTGATTGCGCGGTACCGGCCTTGTGAAATGATGCTCCCTGTGTAGTGGGAGATGCTTTCCTTTAGAGAGAATAGGTGTACAAAATACCATGAACAATTGCTTTACCCTGGCAAAGTGTGGGTGAGTGTTGTGCCGAGCCTGGTAAATACTCATGGTGATTTTGTAAGCTTGTGGTTACTCTTTCATTATGTCTGCAATCCTTGAGTCTTGTGGTTGCCCTTTGTTTGTAGCTCTGTGTTTATCCTTTCAGTTCACTTCTGTTCAAACATACCTACCAGGCCCATCATGTTCATTTTAACAAAGAAAATTGCCTTGGTACATGTTGCATTCAGATTGTATTCCTTTGCCTGCTGTCAAAGTTTTTGCTCTGGCAAAATTCCTACAGAAACCTCAGAGAAATTTAGGTTTTGCGATGTTCTCTATTAATGACAGTAGGAAGTGTTTATCTAAATTTCCATAGCTGCTCTGAAAATTTCAGCTGTTATCACTAAATTACAAGCGTGGAAATGGATTTAAAATACCTTGTCGCTTAAACCTATAAAGGCGACAATTGAATTGTAGGTTGCTGCTGCATATTTTCTGGATAGCAGTGCTAATTTCATTTGCATACACCAAAAATGTGGTAATACCAACTTTAGTCATAAGGAGAAAAATAAAGAGTGGCAGGAAAGCAGGAGAGTCAGCAGCTGTAAGGTGTGACTCATTCATGCGGTGTTTGACACAGACTGGACTCTGAACAGAGGTGAGCTGTGTTACCTCCCCCTTCCCGTGTTCAAACCCTTCACTCGCATGAACACTGCAGCTGGCACGGGGGAGGGGAGGAGCTGTGGCTCTCAAGTGCTTAGGAGGTGCAATGTTTGGTCTCAGCATTCTGTTTTGGAAGCCCAAGCATGCTTTCAGCAAGACATAAGGTTTGCTTAGAGCTTGAAATTTATTTTGTGTGCATCCGTATTTTAAATGTTTTTTTCTTCGTGTTTTTTTTTTTTGTCCCCGTGTGTGTTCATTGCTTTCCTCCCTCTCTCTTCCAACATTTTAGTAGAGGTCTAATGTTGCCTGCTTTGTATGCTTTGGTTTTTTGTTTTTAAATTCCTTCCCAACATGTGGTTTTATTCAGTGGCTTATCAAGCAAATGGATTTCTTTTTTCCTCCTCTGTATACAGAGATTACAATATTTCTTCAATTTTGGATATTTCTAAGTGGAAAACAGACTTTAAATTGTACTCTACTGGTACATGAGGACATGACCGTAGCATTCCAGTCCCAGCATGGTGTGCTGTTTCTCTAGCATAGTCATCTCAGCATGCTGGGCTCTGCTGTGCCATTGCTGCTTTTTTGGAAGTCTTTACTGCACCTTTTTTCATTTTCTACCTTATCTCACTTTTTCTTTTTGTGCAGATAATTTTCTTTGCTTCACTTCTCCAAAGACATCTTCATCGGGTTGGATAAAACATCTTTCCAAGCTTTGGATGTTTCATGGGTTCATTGTCCTGTCTTCTAGCTTAGTTGACACTTCCTCTATCACCTGTCTCAGAACATGCTCTGTTTGTGCTCTGCTGTACAGAAACTACATTTCTCAGTGTAAAATAAATATCCCAGCTGTATCCCTTTTGCTATTCCTTTGCCTTTTATTTATTTAAATAATTATTGAAGTTATTAATAAAATTTGCGCTTTTTTGCCATTAGGGATTTTATTTTTTGGTGTTTTCATTTTTCAGCTGAAAACACTTTTGCCTGAATGTTGACAATGCCAAGCCAGTGAGTGCAGTGTGTGGGATGGTGTGAAAACTGACCAGTTATTATCTTAGTTTTTCTAAAACTCTGCTGCAGATAAAATGACAAATAGCTGTAATAGGAATTTTTCCAGTTGTTATTATTAGGACAAAATTTGCAAGGACACTACTTCCTTGGGGTCACTTGGTCGTGGGAGCATGGCTGAGAGAGCAGTTACATCCTTGATGTAACAAGATTTTTCACTTGAAAGCCTGAAATCTTTTCCTGGCTTGATGCTGAAGATGTCTTATCTTTATTTAAATGTATTTGTTCATTAACTTACATATTCGAGACAGATTTAAAGAGGCAGGATCAAAAACTCGGAATTCTTTTATTCACCCAAAAATAATCCTTGAAATGTCTTGAAAAAAAGTTTTCCCATTTTTACACCTCAGTTATTCAGCAAAGATGTTGCTTGCTAACATTTTGGGGGTTTTACGGTATATTTTTCTTGAGTGGCATGGTAGGATTGGAAGTTTCATTGGGGAGGTTTTGGTAGCTTTCCACTTGTGCTTAATTCAGCCTTGTGAGTTTGAATTGCAGACTCATGAGAAATGTTTCAAAACTGGAGTAAGAAAATTCTCATGATTATACTATTAATTAAACTATTCTGCTGCAAAGTGGAACATCATGGATTTCAGGTTTCAGCTGATCTGTCAGTGTCTAATTAAGGATGAAACATTAAATACTGACATCTGGTGGTTTTTTGTATTGTTATTTGAAACTAGGGAGTTGATTGCCTTATTTTAACTTTATTTACATCACAGCGAAAGAAGTTATTTTCCAGTTCACATTAAAGTGAAAACTGCATTGGTTTCTGGTGATGCTGTCACTCTATATATTGCTAAAGTTCCTGAGTCACCAAAGCTAAATAAACTCATTATACCATAGCTGAATTGTAGATTTTAACTTGCAGAATAATGTAAATGTCTCTTTCTTGTTCAGCTTCAAGATTATTCAGCAGTGCAGTCTGAACTAGGTTTTCTACCCTCCTCAGAACTTGTTTTCCAAATAAGGCTTGCAAATGGATGGATTCCCTTCCTGGCCTGCCATCCTTGGATAACTTTGGCATATCCCAGTTTTCTAGCCTATGACACATCCTAATGTTCATGGCTGTGGGGAGAGGCCCAAATACAGGATATGTATCAGCAATCACAGATAGTTCAAGTAATAAAGTTCAGTAACTTACTACTCCTCAGCTGACAAACAGTAAATGGCTGTGTGTGAAGGGTAACCAAATAGAAGGGGATAGATGAAAGTTACCCAAATACAATGGGATGAGCATTTTTAAAATGACTGAGGCTAACACGGTTAACTTCGCAAATGCAAGAGTTAGGGGAAATGTGGTCAACTGTCACTTGTCAGCTGAGCCAGAGTAAAATATGCTACAGTAACTCCAACTTCTTAATCTATTGTGTTTTGGGTCATTGTTTTAGCAGTGTTTTTTGTCCACTCAATTCCTTGCAATACTGGTGTTTCTTAAGAAAAGTAAACAAAAAAGCAAAATCCATTGTAGGAACCTGTCAATTTTTAACATAGTGATTTTAAACATCAGTATTAAAATTTTGCCTTTTGTGTCAATCATACATGATCAGCTCTGCACTGGAGGATGACAGATTGCTGGACGTAGTACTGGAAATGGGCAGTGCAATGCAGATCCCCAGGTAGCTGCATGCAGAATTCCTGGCTGGTCTTGCTGCACTGATCTTCACTCCAGGGAGCTGGTGTGGTTCCCCACTGCAGTGTGGTTCAGCACTCTTGTCACCCTCAGTTGTGCTGTTCTGCCTCCCATGTCTGGCTGTTTCTGTGCCTGAGGCTTCTTGCTGGGAGTGCAGGGCTGGCTCTGGGCTCCACTGAGCAGAGGCTGAGCTTTGCTGGCTCTGCACAGAGCCAGAACTCACTGCTCGGCTGCTGGGGCTCCTGCAGTGCCAGGGTCTGCCTCTGGAGCAGATGGATGCACAGCCCAGGCAGAATCAAGGGCTCACTGTACACTTGGGAAGTGCTTTCCCTGCTTTACTGGGGGATTTAGTTGTTTTGAAAGTTGAGAAATACTGTAAATCTCTGCCTCAATCAGAGAGGAGATTTCTGTGATGATGGTAAGTTCACATGATTCATTTTTGAATAACAGCTATATACACTTTGCCTGACAAAGTGAAATTTTAGTTACTCTAAGGTCTTGATGGTTTTTTTCCACGTATATGGGACATTATCATGATGAGAGAGACAAGATCCACTTGTTACTGGTGCAGGATCAGAGCTGTGAAATGTGCCCTGGCTTTACTGAGCTGGCTGTGGGAGTTTGGGCTGGGGAGGAAGCTGGGAGGAGTTGCTCACCACACAAGCATGTCCTGCAGACCAGCTCACTGCACAGCTTTGCCTTTGCTGTGTCCAGTGCCTGCAGGGGAAGAGGATTCCTGTGGAAGCTGTTAGGCAGCTTGTGGAAAAGAATCAGAAACAGTCATTTCCTGTAGGGGAATAATCTGGGATCAAGAGGTCAGGAGTGTAGTTAGGCTTTTGAGAGGAATGTGGACAATTTGAGAACACAAGATAGTCAAAAGCCATTGTGGAACATTTCTTTCACTCCGCAGAACAACTCTCATTAAATGTGCTGTCACAACATGGCTGTGGCTGTTCTGTTTCAACATGAATTGTCCTCTCTGTTTGCTGTTTTTGAGCAAGGTGTTCATCCTTCCTTTTCATTTTCACCAAATGTGAGTCTTTTTTCTTACGAAGCAGAACTTGGAAATTTTAAAGGTATCAAAATATGTTGATTCTAGTAACACAAGTATATTTTCCTACCAAAAATAACATTTCAACCCATCAGATTTCCTAGGAAAGGAGTATGGGCTGAGTCAGACCTGGCAGTAGTTGCCTACTAGCGTCTTTCCTGCTGTTACTTGTGCTGGCTGTGGTGCAATTGCTTTCTCTCTACTGGCAGATGAGGTTTCACCACACCTTAAATAGTTTGCAAAGAAAAATGGCACTCATAACTGTACAGAAGACTAAAGCAGGACTTGGTACTTCTAGGAATATAGCTGCAGTTCTTCCATTTCTATTCGAGTTTGTGTCTCACAGCTGTTCCCCACAGCAGGATTCTTAGCCAGTTCTTCATATGGTCCCATAACTGTTCCTTGGAGTAGCTATTTAATTACTAGAGTTCTAGAAACAGAGGTAAAGTGTTTCTCTGTATGTTACTGAACTGTCTGTCATGTGACCAGTTTCTTTATTAACTCTTATTTAACTGTTTTCTCTGTCTAATCTGTCTTCATTCTGCCTCTTTTTTCCCTTCTAACGTGCTTGCTGCCTGTACAGACCAACTCTACCAGCAACTTGAGCAAAACAGTCGCCTAACTAATGAACTAAAGCTGGCATTGAATGAGGATTAAACTTTAGTGTGACTATATTGTTAACTTGTTTCAAAACACCTTCTTTAAAATTTCCTTTAAGAATGAATCAGTAAATGTAGAAATAAGCAAGAAACCTAGATTTTTTTTTTTTTTTTGAGCTGTTCATTCTGTGATAAATTAATGAAAGAAATCCTCAGTTTCTCTTGGGAAAATATGGAAACGCTTCTTCTGGATGAGGCTTTTCATTATGTGTCTGCACACCTATTTTGGGGGAGCACTAAGCTCTTCAGCTGTGCAGTAGCTTCTTCCCACATGGGTAAAGAGCTACAGCATTTCGCTAACAGTATCCACAAAGTAACAGCTTGCCTTGCAGAAAGGCACTCAGTTTATCTGACAACATGAATTGGTCCTAAGATTTTTACCACAATGAGAGAAAAATATTCACCAGGATTCATATATCTGTATTTCAAAACCAACTTAAAGGATACTTACAGCTGTTTTGTCTGGAGACTTTGATGTGATAATTTTGCCTTACTATGAATTGGGCTTGTATTTGACAAAAAAAAAAAAAGAATGGGCTCTCCATCTGGCAATACCTGATCAGTTCAAAGGTATGCTTGTGTAGTATGAAGTTACTATTACTGGATCCCAGTAGGATGCACCACCAGAACATTATGCTCATTTATTGTATCAAATATGTGTGTTAAATGATTGTCCTATAAAAGTGTGCATGCAACATAAAGCTACTAATTTTGAGTCTATTTATTTTCTAGAAGAAATAAATTTCTTAAAGGTCACTTCACTGAAAACTATAATAGTTTTTAATTTTTTTGTTCTTTGTGTTCCTGAATTCTATGAAACTTTTAATTGTGTATCTGTAAAGAACTTACTTATTTTCTTTATTGCCTACCTTAAAAAAAGAAAAAAGCCACTTACGTTCCTATAAGCAAAGAGCTTCCAGAACATAGTGTCTCTGTTGGCAGTGCATTTTCTTAACAAGTGCAGCTGTAAACAGTTCTAAACTTGCATTACTTGCTGTTTGTTTTATTAATTTGGAGTGTGCTCTAGTTGTGTTATTTGGGAACATTGGTATTTATGAGCATGCACATTTCTTAACTTTCTAAACCCTCTGAGAGAAATGATGATTGCATGCCTTCATGTTCTGAGAATCAGTACCTCCGAAGAACTGCTATTCATGTTTTAATTTTCTAATCCCACAACAGAGAAAGTGGCGCATGCCAAAGAAGAAAACCTTAGTATGCATCAGATGCTGGATCAAACTTTACTGGAGTTAAACAACATGTGAAAACCTTCTTAGCAGCAACCACACTATTTGTTTTATTATTTTTACACCTGCTTGCCGTGAAGCCCCATAAACATGTCTTTATTTTAGTTTCACCACAGTCACAAGAACATCTGCTAAATTATGAAGCAGGGGTCAGGGAAACACCAAAATGGGCAAGCCATATGCGGGTTAAGCTACATTACATTATGGTTTAAATGTGCCATTTCCCAACAAAAATGTTACCTACACTTTGTAGAGAGTTCAGCAATTCGGTCTGCTTAGTCTTTGAAGAATCCTGGCTGTGGCAGAAAGTGTCCCACCTCAAGTGCCAACTACAGTTTTTACACGAGAAGAATGATTCATGTTCAAGAGAGTTCAGGTGGAAATGGTGCTATTTTGAACAAAAGCTTCTACTTGAAGTCTTTTGTTTGATATCAGACAAGTTAGAAGTTGTCCAGCACAGTAATTTATTTTTATTAGAATTTTACTGATCTGTGAGAATTCGGACTTTCTGTGCCTTCTAATTCAGTAAAACAAAGGTATGTAAGCAAAGGAGACAAGTGAAAGCTTCTGAAGGTTTTAAATTGTATTCTTGCAACTCAATACAGAAGTGTAGGTCAGCATTTCACTTTGAGTATTCATTCGATTGTATTTTTCATGTTGAAATGAAAGATTCAATAAATTCAGGACAAAACATTAATTTGGAAGAGATTGTTTTAAAATGTATTTTATTTGTGGGGATTTGGGGTAGGGGAGGAATTTTTAAACCGGTATTCGCCTCACTTTTTTCACACTTTCTTTGAGCAGTCTTAAAAGTATACCTGTATGTAAACATTGTATAATGATAATAAATAAAATGCACATTTTAGGACATTTTTTAAATTTTGTTCTCCTGTGGTTTGTTTTTCATCACATCAGTTTCCTGTGCATCCCTGTGTCAACTCTGCACGTGTGCAGTGTCTTTAATTGTGATACACTGTTAACACACTGGCTCTCAGTCTTTTCTGTGTTGGTGGCCAATGTATAGAAATGCAGTGGTTTGGACAGATGTGGATCTGTAGCTGCTCAGAGGGGCCCGGGGGGGGGGGGGGCCTGTATTGCAAGAGCCTGTCCCTGTCACTTGGCTGCATGCCCAGGTGGTGCAGAATGCAATTATCCCCCTAGCAGATCAGAGAGCCTTCCAGAATTGCTCATCATTGACCAAAATCTTTTTGGTAAGACCATTGCAGAACTCCCATAGACCTCTTGAGGAAATGAGTCCTGAAGGCCATGCTCTTGGAAACACTATCATCTATTTGTATATCTTACCTGGTAATATGTGTTGATTTACTTCAGTGCAGTGATAAACCTTCTAAAATCATGTGTCATGTTCATAAGAGATACTTCCTCTCACTTCTGATTGCTAGTTTCTACATATGTAGGTGTCTTTATTTGAATTGTGAGGTCTGTTGATGGGCAGCTTCAGGATTTGAAAAGTAATTTTTATTCCTTCTTTTTCTGTAGTACATTGCTGAACGCTGATGCTGTCCATCCCTCTAGCAGCAAGGAGCTTGGTAGGAGACAGGTGCAGATAATCTTCCAGATCACCAAAGAATTTCCATTAGTGGACCCTTAGCAAGCAACTGAAAACAGGTGACTTTATCAGCCACTGCTGTAAGCTGGTGAAAGGGTAAAGTAATACATAATAATTTCAGGTTAAGTGGGAGTCAGAGAGGGAAGATGTACTGGTACAAGTCTGGCTTTTTTTGATTGCATTTTAAAGGGAGGAACTTGGTAACATTACAAGCTTTTGTGTGATTTGTTGGCCAAGACTTCCTGATGCTGCCAAGACATCCTAAATGGAAAGGATTATATCCCTGGCTTTATGTTTCTCTTATAAGTGTTTTTGGGAGCAAAATACATGTTACAAGGCTCCTGCAAGGCCTTAGTTTGTACTAGAGGCTGACAGATAAAGCTCCAACCACACTGTGCACAGGTACGTTACTCTAATCTCTTGCTCCTTCCTTGCTTAGCACAAGGATGGTGTGTCAGGTAGTTGAGCTCCAAGCGTTCAAGTCCCCATGCATGTGTGGCTTCCAGTGGTGCTGCTGTAGTCAGGAGGGCTTCCAATAAGGAAGTGCTGTGCTGGGAATTGTTTGTAGAGTAGGGCTCAAGGCCACCCAGGGAGTCAGAGGCTGTGCAGGAGTAGAGCAGAGGAGCTCTTGGCACTGGGCCACGAATCTCACACAGCTGAGTGTGCTGCCAGCTCCACTGGATTGCTGTTAGGGTCCCGTGATATGTGCTTGAGTCCTTAACAATGTGTCTGGGTGAGGTCAGACCCTTTGTTTGCTGCTTAAAATTGCTTTTCAGGAGACCACAAACTGCTTTGTGGTTTGGGGAATCTAAGTTCAACTCTCACTGTGTCTAAGGGTAAGAGGAGGCTGTTGTTTTCATGTCTCTTAATACCATGTCACCATTAATAGGGCAAGCATGTGCAAGCAAGGAGATAAGAATTAATCTGAAAAAAATCTGTTTGCAGAGTAGACTTGCCCAAAGTGCACTGTTGCAGATGAATCCATAAAGCTTCATGTTAGACTAATAAAAGCTTTCCAGTTTTAAGGAGAGCTGAATGGAACAGTGAACATGATGATGATGAATCACACCAAGTGGCTTTTTTGCTGACTAGCAACAGACACATGAATACACATAAGGGTGTATTAGCTGGAGCAGGAAAACTGTTTCTACCATATCTCATAAGCCACTACCCCTCATGGGTTCTTTGCATGCAGTGTCTAATCAGACAAAACCCGGTGAAGCTACAAAGCATTGGCTTGTAAAAATAAGTAAGTTGAGCCCTGATTTAACCCCATTACAGCAAATTTGCAGCTACTTTGCTATGTTAACTAAAAATTTGTTAAATCACAGAACCCTGCTTCCTTCAGCATTCCTCAAAATGTGTGTCCTGGTTTGGAGATTTACTCGCCCTTTTTTTCAATGCAAAAACACATTTGGCAGTTTGAAATATATCCTAATCGTGCAGGCATGCTCTGTAATTGTCTGGGTTGGTTTTTGAGCTGACCTCTGAATGAAATGAGTAGTTTGGAGAGCATCAGAACTGGCAAAACCTGCCTTCTTGCAGATTCCTGTCTCATGGTTGGCTGTAAACTTGGAATGAATTATTTTCCAGATATGGAGACATTTGTGTTGCCTCCCGCTCCCCTTGGGATTTCTCTGATATCAAATAATATACAAGGCATGCAGCAGGGTGTGCTTTCCTACCATCAGAACCCTCAGAGGCATGTTCTATCTTAATGGTTCCTTATGTTCACAAAACTTGCAGAAATGTGATTTATCTTTTAGAGTTTGATCTGGTCAGTCAGTTCAATCAAGAGTGATTGAATGGGGTGAGAGATAAGAAAGAAAAGAAACTTAGTTTAAGAAATAAGGCTAAAGGAGTGGGCTGCACCTATAGAGCACTGCCTCTTAGCTCTAGCACCCGAGTGAGAAATGTGGATCTGTAAGGTGTTATGTGTATTAAATGCTACTCAAAATCTGTGTTGTCAGACTTAACTATACTGTTAATATCATAGGAATATCTGTTACACTGGGCTGTCTGCGACTGCCGTAATGTTCGTTAGTGGCAGCAAAGAAGAAAGTGATTAGCCAACTAAATTTTAAATTTGGGGGAGGAAATACTTTTTACATGTCTCAGCACATAGAAAAATATAGTACTTTTTTCCTCAGGTGGGCTTCTTTTAATAATAAAACAGGAACATCAGTGAAAGATTAAGTGGGAATTGCTGAAAAAAGGTCAAAGCAGAGGAAACAAGGATAATGCTTTTTATCTTTACAGAGGGTTTTTTGAAAGCGTGCACAGGAATAGCTGTTTTAATAGAGGGAAGCTGTGTAACTTACTGTCTTCAGTGTGTGTTGTGTTCTTTCCAAGGTACAGGGAATCTGTACAAGTTTGCATAATCTTCTTGGCTTCATTTGCAAACCCATCTAGTTTTCTGTAAATCAGAGCCTTGCCAATTCAGCTGCTGCTGAGAATTGCATAAATGCAGGATACCTCTCAATGCCATCTAGATAATTCAGGTGGAAACAATGGGAAACAGAAGCAGATAGAAGTCTTACAGACACATAAAACCCCTCACTCCTTTCCATTTGTTATTTCCTGACTCATAATGCACCAAAATAAAAGGACATTATGTAGTATTTTGGATTTGAGTATTGTGGACCTTAAGGACACCACAGCACTGGCTTCTTCCTGTCTCTGCTAGTTTGAGGAATAGGTGGATAAAGATTAAACAGCATTTTTTTTCATTAAAAAAACAGCAAACACACAGAAAAAAAACCCCAAGTCTGCAGACCCAGCTGCAACTGCCAGTACTGCACATCATAACACACTGACATGCAGGGTTGTGAGAACATTCATCTATTCTTCACAGCAAGAATATATGGATCATGGATATAAAGGGTTATGAATGTCTGAGGCCATAATCCAGCAAAGTATTTTGAATGCCTTCTACTCCAGGGCCTCACCTGCATCTCCTTCTTGGGGTTGTTCCTTTCTTTGATGTAGTTTTCATTCTCTGCCCTGAGACACAAAGAGAAATGTCAAGGAAGAATCCATGTGGTCTGTCTCAGGCAAAGCTGAGACAGCAGCTGTGGCAAACAGTGTTTTTCCTTGGCTTAAACCTGCAAAGTGCTACAGCCAGTGATAGCTGGCTGTGCCACTGAGGAAAATTATGCAGGTCTGGTGTTTCTACAGTACAATTTGTGAAAGAGTAATCAGGCTGGTGCAACTTGCAAAGCTCTGATAAGTTGTTTTAACTTGGGACACATTGGTATTGGTATTAACATGGAGATCTGTGTGAGTTTCCAGTTTAAAAATAGAGCATTTCTTTGCAGGCCCAACTGATAGTTTGTTATGTTTTTCTTGACAACAATATTAGCTGGAGAAATAGCCTGGGAAAATGCCTCAAAATCTTTCCTGGATTATGATTTTTTGCAGCCAGCAAGGATGAGCCTGCCAGACTTCTTTCTACTTAATCTGGATTGCTGTGCTACTTCCCTATTTTTTATTGTACACATGTAGACTATGAAATAGAATAAAAGGGTGATGTAATCTGTGCAGGCTGTCCAGAAAAAAAAAAACCTGGAAGATTAGTTAGGTGAGAAAGTAAGAAGGGAAACAAGAAGATAGAATTGCATATGGGGGCTAAAGGCCAGTCAGGAGGGTATAGAGAACATGAAGGTGATCTACAGAGGGATGAATCCTCCCCTCTAAATGCTGCTGTGTTTTTATGCCTTATCCTGCTCCTACAGCCTCCATTTGTCTGTGCAGCCACCACATTCCTTTGCCACAGGGGAAGATGTTTGGCAAGGTCTAGGTAACAGGAAATTCTTTGTCACCCTTGTCTGCGTTTAAAGTATGCAGGAACTTTTTCTGTAAAAATCCTTTCGGTGGTTCCTGCCACACTGGCAGAATCTGGGTTAAATTTCTCCATGCTAGGACTTCATTATCAATTATCTTAACCAGGAAATTACGACACTTCAGAAAATAAAAATAAAAATAAAAATGCAAACCCACCATTTTTTGCTGCTTTTCAGCAGATAGCAAACATGTAGCACACATGTGTGTGCTTTTATTACATTCACATGCTGCCATGTTTGAGTGCAAGGCATTTCCAGGAAATTAACAACTGCTGGGAAGGACTGTGGATACAAGAGACAGCCCAACTTACAACCCAAACTGGTTGTTAGTCCATGGGAGGTGCTCAGTGCTGAGACTTAGTGTCATAAATTGGAATGAAAAGCACACAGGCTTACGTGTCTGCGTGCAGGAGGTACAGACATTATTGCCGTTTTGTGCAATTAAGGTGTTGACTCCTCCCTCTGCTTCTCCATCAGTGTATGAGCTGCCAGCATTAGGAACACTACAGCTGGCAAAAGGACTGTTAGGAAGGGTTTACTCTGGTTCCATTATATTTGTGAGTCACAACCTATTAACAGTTTGGATTTAATTAAAGAAAAATTCTAAAATCCAAGTTTAAATTGAGTGCAGATTGTGTAGGGATTTGTGCCATTTCAGCTAAGTTGTTTTAAAGATCATTTTACCAACCCACCCAGGTGCATACACAGCTTTGGCCATAGACACATATGGAGTACATACAGCTAAGGCCTGCCTGTTTGACTAAGCCTTAGTCAAACAAACAGTTCCATTAGAGCAAAGTCTCAGTGTTGCAGAATTGAGCTTTAATAGCCATTGCACAATGAAAAGTTCTCTCTTGTGTCAAAGCTGCTGGGTCTTTAGCTGCTGTGACATTTGGTATGAAGGTTTAAAAACCAAACAGCTGCCCACAATGAGCATGGCAATGTTATTTTTCAATTTCTAAAGAAAAGGCTGATGTTCAGAGGTGCTGAGCAGTTCTTTTTGATCTGAGTAGGACACCTGCATACTGTATTAAAGGTGTGAGATGGCAGAAATTCCTTTTTAAACTACTTTAAACCCAGAAAGCCCTGAAATCTGTTTTCCCAGTTTCTCTTTTGCCCATGTCTGTTTTGCCTGTGAATCAATAACGACAACATTTCTCTTTAACATATGTGTCACTGTCAGTTATAGATACATTTCTCAGACAACATGGGGATTTAGCTTTGCTTCTATTTTATTTTCCTGGTTGAGAATTTACAAGAACACAACAGTCCACATAAAAAATGCTTTTTACTCACACCTGTTGTTTAAATTTGCCAGGCACTAAGTTGTGCAGGAACTTGTTAGCTTTCATTACAGCACCTGGAAAAAATGTCGTCATTCTCTAAGTAGAGCACAGCCTACCCTCCAGCACCAGCACACCTTGAGCTTGATTCTCCTATGATGGATGTGTCCTTATCTTGCTTAGCTTCACACTGCAGATTGCTTTTATTGGTGATGAAAGGATGGAAAGAACCTAAGCTGAGTGGCAGACATTGAGATGAGTGTGCAGGTAGTAAAACTGTTCTCTACTGAGTAATGTTAATCACACTGAGGCGTAACTGTAAGGTAAGTGTGATGTACATTGCTACACACCAGAAAGTACAAGCCTCTGAAACAAGGAAACGGTCCTGGTTTCATTCAAGGTAAAAGAAATAAATGATAGTATTTCCAATTCAAGCAGCTGTTGAGTTATTCCAAGTCACAAAAGAGATGAACTGTGTCACACTTAGTGCTTACTGGAGAAGTCACTCATCCCAGGCAGTTGTCTTCCCTCAGCAGCAGTTTTAAAAATTTTCTTAGTTGTTTCCCATAGCCCTGCTTGCAAAGATACAAAACAAATACCTACTTTAGTTTTTGCAAATATCCTATTGCAGTATAAATCTGTGCAAATATCATTAACTTGATTTATCCTGTATGGAAAGGGAATAAAGTAAAATCCCTGCTTACTGATTTCTGTAGCATATAGCAATTGTATACTTAGACATCTTTAGAGAGGCTCTTTTGAAATATGTCTGAGTTTAGGAAGAAAAATATGAAGAAAAGGAATGGACTTTGTAGTATGCATGGACTCACTTCAAAAAGAATATGCAAGCCCAGTGCCAAATGCCTCCACCCAAATACCCGAGACGTTACTAATTTGATAAGAGTCCTTTTCCTGTTTTTTACTAGCCTGTGCAGTTTCTCAAGCTATCTGTACTGTGTTCCCACGAAGAGCAATTTTAGTGGCATGGAACATCTCTGCAAAGCGAAATGAAGGTGTAGTTGCAGCACAGGTAGGTGAAAGCACACGGGAATGGATGGTCAGAGCAGTAAATGTGTGGAAAGTGGGCTGGCAACCAGCCTGCACGTATAGCTGGGTGAGTATTTGGCATAAACTGCAGAGAAGCCTTTTGCTTATGGCAGTAGGTATTAGTAAAAATATATGCTGGGGCTTCAAATAATGTTGAATGGCTTGGAAAAATTGCTAGACTAGGTACTGAGCAGGATCTAGAGTCTTTTCTCTGGAAGAACATGCAAGTACAGTAAATGCAAATCAGGACTGTATTCTTCACACAGGGTACGCCTGAAGATTCACACAGAAAATTCGGAACCACGTTTTCCCTCCCACTGCTGTATCTGTCCAAGCAAATGTGCCTGTTGTCTTTCTTCCTGACTGGTAGACACCTGCTGTGGAGGTGGCACTTGGTGCTGGCACCTGAGGATGGCTGAATGCAGTCGCCTGGCCCACTTCTCTCACCAGTAAGTCAGTGTCAGGCTGTCAGAGTTCTCACAGCCACATCTTTGACTCACAGACTCTGGGACATGTTCATTTCATTAAGCTTTGTATTTTGAGGAGAAAGGGTAGAAAGAGAGGTAGTTACCACCCAGTTGTGAGGAGCTCTCCCTAGAGCAAGCCAGAAAGCTTTTCCCAAGTGCCTGCGCACGTAATTCTATCTTTGGGCATATGAGCCTCACAATACCTTGTGGTTAATATGTTTCATCTTTCTGGTGTTTTACACCTTCCATGGTTTGTTACTTTGTTTTGAACAACATAGTTCAGTCTCAAAAGATACACATAGAAGATTAAAACTCACTGATGCTGTGTGGTCCCTCTGGCACTGTGAGCAGTGGTGATGCACACCATCGTTTTCCATGGTGTCTTGTACCTCTGCCCAGTAAGTGAGAGAAAAGCTGGAGAGGGTAAAAAGGTTACACACAGCAACTGAATTCTAATGATAAATGTGAAGACATTCTCAGGCATGAAATTGTTCAGTCCTCTCTGTGTTGTTTTCCAGAAGAGATTGTTACCTGGAGAAAAACTTCAGGAAAAACAGAAAAAAATTCTGCATGTTTTCTTTTCTTTGGAGGGAGAGTGTGTGTGTGGTGGTTTTCTCTTTTTTACACTGATGTATTTCACAAATGTTCCTTCACCACATACTTTCAGCTGGTGAAAATTATTTTTCTTCTGAGTCCCAAAAAGTTTCAAGTAGACCCTGAATTGAAACTATGAGGAAATCACCACTGCAAAACTGGAATTTTAAAACTAATGTTTTTGCAAAGAAGAAAAATAAATGTGTGTGCCCTTTGGCTGATCTGTAACCACAGCATGGTCTTTTCAGCATTCCTTTTCTTAACATGCAAAATATTTTCCAAACTCCCATCCTGTTTTTTTAGGAACTGTGTCAGACCGCATGCAACTTCTGAAACTAAGGCAGTAACGGTATGGCACTATAAAACTTTCATACTCTATTTTATTGAAAGTATATAATGTCCAGGTGACACATCCTGAGTACACAGGAAAATGGAGTAGATTAAGCAGAGCTGATGATCTCACTGTCTGAAGACCCACTGCTTTTAATCCTACTCTTTCTCTTGGTCCAGACATCTTACACGCTTAAAGATTTGTTCCTGACTAATGTTTCTCAGCTGAGCTGTTGGGAAATTCACCTACCTATGACCTTAGTTTGGAAAAAAACCCAAACCAGCCCAAACAACTCAGGGAAGATTTTAATCTTAAACTCAAGCTGTGAGTATGTCCTTATTTCTGTACCTCTAGGGGGAACGTGCCTGGTTTTATGGCTGGGTCTGACTGTCCTAGCATAGAATGTTACTGGTGCACTTTGGTAGAGCAGCACTGTTACTGCAATGGTACATACATTGAGATCATGCAGCTCTTACCTTACTTGATAAATAATAATACTCTGAGAACTGCTATACTGACCAAGACCAAGCAAAAAAATGTATGTGGGTGAGGAGAACGTAATAACTGAGTTAATTCTGTGACAACCAAGAAAGCTTCCACAGCAGTGGAACCGCTCCTTTTGCTAGCAACTGGTTGAATGGGTGAGGGTTTTTACTGCCATCTACTGTACAAATGCTTCAAGCCAGAGGGAAATAAAAATTCTGTCTCTTGGCTCTCAGATGAAATTGCTTCTGAAAAGCGAGAGAAAGCAGAGCTTGATTTCTCTCTACATCTAATATTCCCTTTATTTACCTTCTTTTCAAATTCAGAAAGAATTTGGGTCTTTTATATCCTTCCTGTGCTGAGAGTAGAATCATCAGGTTTGATCAAGGGAATCATTATCCCTTCAATCTTTGCATTTTCCATCAACATAAATTTTCCACATATCTATGTATATATAGATAATATTTTTATTGCTGTTTTCCTATTTTTCTTCATTTTATCTAGTACAAATATAAATTACAGTCCTTTTTGACAACTTTAGCTCTTGTCTGTTAATTATATTCCATTAGATTCAACATTTTAGATCCAGAAATCTTTACAAAAGTTAGTCTTTAATTATTGAAATCCAGTTGGAATAATGGGAATCCATTGGATTAATGGACCATTTCATTGTTCCACAATAAATCCAAAAAAGAAGACAAAGGAGCTTCCTTATACTACTACTTTCTTCATTTTTAAAAGCCCTTTCCTACACATTCAACCTACAAGCTTCAGTCTGGGTATTTAATAATATGAAAGAGCAGAGATGGGCTCATGATTTCAGGTCTGACCAGCCCTTTATCAGGGGAATACTGATACTAATCACTTGCTTTCTATCTTTCAAACCTTACATGTTTTTTGTTAAAAACATTACCCATTTTTTTCAATGGAAGGGTTACATTTAGGGGCACATCACTGGAGAGTTTGTCAGTGAACTCAAAAAGCAAAGGAGATCATCATAGCAAAAAATAACGTGATCAAAGTCCAGACCCTACAAGCAGGAACAGTCATAATAACATCTGTTAAACATTGCTGAGACATCAGAATCCACAAAAGCATTTGCAGAAATGGAGGAGGACTGATGGAAGTGATGAAGTTGTTTTCAAAATTCCTGATTTTTTTTTTTTACCCCAAGAGTTATGTTTTAGGAAATGTTGATGAAGCCTCACAATTTGCAAATGCCTGATGTTTCCACAAACTGGTGACCATCAGCAGCAGAGTGAGCATATTGCACCTTTTGCTGGTGGGCTACACCATGGCAGAACAGCACAAAAGCTGCTGCCCACCTTCCTGTGGTTCCCCGGCTCACATCATCACAGTGTTATGAAAAAGCCAGTGAATGCTGTAGCATACAACTGAAGAGCAAGGTAACTGGGAGGATACATCAGCACTTTGTTTGAAGATCTTGTATTATTGAGCACTTGGTGTTTGCCTTAAAGGCTCTAAAACCTTAAGGGATTCTTGATGGTGAAACTCCAAAGCTGGGCCCAAGTGGAGGTGAGTGAGCACAGCCCTGACCCATTGTGTCACACCATTCTTTAGCGTCTGAATAAGGCATATCTCAGCACAAATCCAGCAAGTATAGCCTGGCAAGGACGCAGAGCAGGGGAAAAGTCAGCTGGTTTAGTGTTAAACCAACCACGTGGAGTTTTTACGACCATGCCAAGGGGATCTCCAGATTGACTTTTCTGGCTGTATTACATAAAGAAGATGGATTACAGGTGAGACTCTGTGCCTATACTTCTGAGTCACTGATGGACAAGAATAGAAGAAAAACATTGTCTTTTTTGTTAAATTAGAATTGGATCAGCCTCATTTTCTATTGCTATCAGTAGAAAAAGAGTAGAAAATCCTCAAAACACTGTAAGCCTGATACCTCAACTCAAAGTTAGCAAACCCAGCAGTTTAAAGGAAGATAAAACAGATGACAGCAGGCCAAGTTGTGCTACTGGACTTAGCACAAAGCTCTCCATTAAGGCAACCAGATTAAAATGGCAAGCTCTGTTTCTGGCCCATTCAAAAGTGTGATGTCAAAGAGTGTTTTTGTGAGCAGGTTAATGTAAGAATGCAGAGAATCCTGCTGCAAAAAGCTTCCAGAGACAGTCTAACACAGTGAAAATGAGTTACAAGAAAGTAAATATATCATCTTGTACCAGTTGGGTATGAAGTTGTACTGTGATAAGCAATGGAGTTTTATTGGGAAACTACTAATGAGCAATAAATGCCTGCAGTGAAAAGGGTAACATCTGGTCTGCAGTTGATTTCACACATGAAAGCTATTTGGCCTGACTTTCTGTCAAATCCTGCAATTTTTGAGATCATCGGACATGAAGAAGATTGAAATCCCTAGGTTAGCATCTCAAAACAGTAAGCCATACTTGTAAGCAGAAGTGGGGAGTCTGTCCTTTTAGAACTCTGCATATGCCAGCTGTGCCATCCACACTGCTCCAGGCTGAAACCTGACACTATAGCCAGCGCTGGAAGATTCAGCTTTTGTAAGTAATTCCTGACAAACCTAGATCAAATGTACTCATCTTGCAGTTAAAAGGTTTTATCTGGGTGTTACCCTAGCTTGCTGTACTTCTGCCCTGCCATATGTTTAACAGCAGGCGTTTTTCATTTGATTCTGCAAACATTTGCTGGGGAGTGCAGAGTTAAGAAATTATTTTGTGGCTTGAAGTATTCTTCACCTTCTCTATCTTTTTCGTATACATCAGTGCAATGAAAGTGTTGGTTAAAACCAGGTTATTTTGTCAGAGCCACATTGGTGCTGGTAGGAGTTACAAACTCCAGCAGGAAGAAGAGTGAGTGGTGCTGAGCCTGCTGGGGGCTCTGGGCATTCCAGTTACCCAGCAGAGAGGCATTATGCTTCAAAAACCTTTATTTTCAAAGAGTAAGACTTTGGGGACAATTCACAGGGATTTGGCTCATTTTGCCAAATACCACCTGTAACTGCACATGGACACAGCTGGTGGCTTTTAGTGGTTAACTAAAGGAGCCAGCTCTAAGTCCCCTGTACTTGACACTGGTGAGGTCACCTCTCAAGTGCTGTGTGCAGTTCATGTGACCCTTCATGACGAGGACACTGAGGTGCTGCAGTGGGTCCAGAGAAGAACAATGGAGATGGGGAAGGGTCTGGAGCACAAGTCTGATGAGGAACAGGTGAGGGAGCTGGGGGTGTTTAGCCTGGAGAAAAGGAGCTTTCTAGGGAGACCTTATTGCCTTCTAGAACTCCCTACACCAAGAGGGTGTAGTCAGATGGGGGTCGGGATTTGTTCCCACGCAACAAGTTACAGGATGAGAGGACATAGTCTTAAGCTACGCCAGGGGAGGTTTAGGATGGACACTAGGAGGAATTTCTTCACTGAAAGGGTGGCATAGGAGTGGGCTGACCAGGAAGGTGTTGGAGTCACCGACCCTGGAGGTGTTCAGGGAAAGACTGGACGTTGCACTTGGTGCCATGGTTTGGTTGATAAGGTGGTGTTCGGTCACAGGCTGGACTCACTGATCTCAGAGGTCTTTTCCAACCTAATTGTTCCTGTGATTCTGTTCATCGCCCTGGCCGGCCAGTCGTGCCGAGTCCCGGGGAGGCGGCCCGAGTGCCGGGTGTCCCGCTCACGGAGCGAGCCCGTTTGCAGCCCGCGACGAAGGCGGCCGAGCTGCGCTGCGCTGCCCTGCGCTGCCTGCCCTGCGCTGCCCTGCCCTGCGCTGCGCTGCCCTGCCCTGCGCTGCCCTGCCCTGCGCTGCGCTGCCCTGCCCGCTGCGCTGCCCTGCCCTGCGCTGCGCTGCCCTGCGCTGCGCTGCCCTGCGCTGCGCTGCCCTGCCCTGCGCTGCGCTGCGCTGCCCTGCCCTGCGCTGCGCTGCGCTGCCCTGCGCTGCCCTGCGCTGCGCTGCCCTGCCCTGCGCTGCGCTGCGCTGCCCTGCGCTGCGCTGCCCTGCGCTGCGCTGCCCTGCGCTGCGCTGCCCTGCGCTGCGCTGCCCTGCCTGCGCTGCGCTGCCTGCGCTGCCCTGCGCTGCGCTGCCCTGCCCTGCCCTGCGCTGCCGCCTGCCCTGCGCTGCGCTGCCCTGCGCTGCCCTGCCCTGCGCTGCCCTGCCCTGCCCTGTGCTGCCCTGCGCTGCCCGCTGCGAGCCCTGCCTAAGCCCATCCCGCCGCCGCGGCCGCGCTGCTCCGTGAGGCGGCGGCGCTCGATGCGCTCGGGGCTCGGCCCGGCGAGGCGGTGCCTGTGGCCCGGCGGTGCCATGTCCGCCCCGGCCATGTCGGGCCTGGCGCGGGCCCTGCGGCGGGCGGCGGCTCCCGGGCGGGTCCCCGCGCCCCGCAGAGGGGGCGGCGGGGCCGGGGCGCGGCCCTGGGGCTGGGGGCTGGCGCTGGGGCTGGCGCTTGGGGTCCGGGCGGCGCCGGCGGGAGGCGAGTCTGAGAGCGGGCGGGAGGAGAAGCCGCCGCTGCCGCGGGGCTTCGGCGCGGCCGTGGAGAGGAGCAGGGACCTGGTGCGGAGGATCAAGGTGCTGAGCGGGGGGACCGCTGGAGGCTCCCGGTGCTGGCGCGGCTTAGGCCAGCTTGATACAGGGGTCTGTGGAAGTGTGGCACAGTATGGGGTATCTGAGAACAAGGTGGGTCTTAAAGGCTGTAGGAAGGAGAGGTAAGAGACATACGAGGAGCAGCCGAGGGCACTTTTTTCAGCCTGGAGGAGAGGAGACCTCACTGCGGGCTGCAGCTTTCTCATGAGGGGAAGCGCAGGGGCAGGGACTGATCTCTGCTCTCTGTGACGAGCGAATGCCAGGAAATTATGTCTGGAGACGTTTAGGTGGATATTAGGAGAAGTTTTTTACTTAGAGGGTGGTCAGGCACTGAACAGGCTCCCCAGGGAAGTGGTCACGGCTCCAAGCCTGGCAGAGCTCAAGGAGCGTTTGGGCAACGCTCTCAGGCACAGGGTGGGATTCTTGGAGTTCTCCTGTGCAGGGCCAGGAGTTGGCCTCGATGATCCTTGGGGTTTCTTCCGACTCAGGCTATTGATATTCTGTGATTCTGTTTAAAAAACACGTTGTAGTTAGTTTGAAAATGCAGCTGAAGCTTCTATGAAATCTTGCCTGTCACTAGGTGATGCAGTTTGCCGGTTGCATATTAACTCGGTCGTGTTTTGTTTCTTTTGAATGTCCTGTTCAATTTAGTTAAATCCTGTTAATTTAGTTGCATTATTAAAGCAAAAATATTACATTGCTATTCTCGTTAGGTATGTTTTTCCCAATGGCTGAGTTAAAATGTCAGCTTTGCAAAAGCAGTTTGTACTAGTTCAGCCAAACGGGTACATAACAAAATTTCAACTATAATTAGACAACAATACACAGGTTTATTTGTAGTTTTTTTGTAGCTTTTGCAGTTCAAGGGTTTGGGAGGAGGTGTTTGTTAACTGTAAAGATCCTTCTAAATGTGTTCTGTCTGTTTTTTTGGCAGGATGAAGCAGGAATCCCAGGTATATTAGTTGGAGTTTCTGTAGATGGAAAGGAAGTCTGGTCAGAAGGTTAGTATGTAGGAGTAGTAGTTGTGCATGCTGTCAAGCACTGATCAACATTTGAAAAAGGAACAATTCAGACAAGCTAATCAGGCTGGGATTTCATCTATGTTCCATCTCCGGACAGTAGGCAGAAACAGGTGCCTGGGGAGTATCAAATAACACCTTCCTTGGTAAACTTCAGTCATTTCCCGGAAGTAATAATTTGTTAAGTTCCAGAATATGCTAGTATGTCTCAACAGTTAGATTGGAGAAGCTTTCTTCCATTAATTTTTCAGATTAGCCTTTGAATGTATTCTGGGCATAGAGCGGTACAGTGGTCTGGTAGCACTGTATGTAGCAGGTAAAGAACTGTTCTCCCCACAGGAACTTCCTTAATAGTCAAAGGAATAATGGCTCACATTTGGTGACCTGTCTCCTGTTTGTGGGCAGAGGTGTCGTTTTACTGGGAAGGTACTGGGATTTGATAGGTGCTATCCTTTCAGAAATTGCAATGGATTTTTCTGGTTACACAGTTTAGTTTTAAGTAGAGTCTGTTAGTACTTCTCCTGTCATGTAGACATTTGATGTTTAAAAAAACATCAAAATCTGTATCTGTTCTCAGAAATATTTTCATGAGTTTCAAAAAATCCAGTGTGTTTTGGGTTTTTTGGACAATGAAAATGGTAGTAGTAAATGGCAACATCTTTCATTTATGTTTTATAGAATTTGAAGAAAAAAAATCTTAGTAAGTAAGATTGTAATTTTCTTTCGATAGTCTGCTGTTGCATTAATTTTTACATATGTATAAAGCTGATTATGGGTTTTAATTGCTCTTTCACCATGACAGAAGTGAGCTGGAGAGACTCTGATACCTTTTATAATGTGGCCTAAAAAGAAAATTGTGCTAAAACTTCATCACAGACTTTCTCAAATCAGATAGCTTTTCTGGTCTCAAATTATCTAGCAATGAAAAAGGAAGTTTTTATAGGACTTCTGCAGAATCCCCTCCTTGACAAGCAGGAGAGTGCCTGAAGGATCAAGTGCCAGTGGTTTATCAGCAGGACTGCCAGATCCACTACATGTGGGAGCATAAGCCATGGCAGAGCTTTCTGCTCCCTGCTGCACATGGATATAGAGAACAACAGGGCCTTGATAAGGCACCTGGGAGTGGTAACATTGCTCTAGCAGAGTTCTGGGTTGTTTGGGTCTCATCTTCCCTTCTTCATGGGGGGCAAAATAGGAACAGGTGTAAGTTGCATGTATTCAGTGACCACAGTACTAAAGCTGCTTTCTTGCTGATGGGAGCAGGTGTGAGGTTTGGAAGGTTTTCACTGGGGGAACAGCATCTGCATTCACAAGCACCATGCACTTGAGTAGCATCTAAGTAAGAGAAAGGGTCTTGGGCAACTGGCATGTCATCTGTTTTATTTCTTGTATTTTGTCAAGGTTTGGGTTTTTTTTTGCCTGAGCAGTTCATTGTTAGAATGCAGTTTTATATATACAGAGGTGCGTGCATTGCTTGCAGGCCTTTCTTATGCTGAAAACTGCAAATATGTCATTGCTGCATTTTCTTGCTTTTATGCTGCAACATCACCTGCACTTTCTTCAAACCTGGCTCAAACTGGGGACTAGTTTGGCAGCTTGATAATGCCTTATTAATTCCAGTTATTGCTACCAGACTTGTGGGTTGGTTACATAGGAAAACACTGTTACAGAGACTGTTAAAGCTGCATTTTAATTGAAGTCTTGCTGATTGATGTTGAAACATTGTGTGTAACACCTCTGTTTTGTGAAACCTTACAGATCAGGTAATTGCTATGAATTTGTGAGTGATTTCCTCTCTCAATTTCTGTATTGATAAAATAAGAGCCTTTACTGCTTCAGCCATTAATTCAGAACAATAAAAGGAGTGTTTATGACTGTTGGTCAGTTATTTTATAGTCTAGATTTTGGTCTCTTCGGGTTTTCTACACTGAATATTTGACCTCAGGAGTATAAATTTTGGCTTAATCTTCAATCTCATTTATCATTATGTTTGTTGTAGTCTTAATCAGCAACTTGGGATGCCATTGGCTAATCCAGTGGGCTCTGATTAACTGCTACTACTACAGTATGTAGTATGTTATTAACTGAATTGAAGCAGAGGCTGGGATAGTCCAATACTTCATATCCCAGTTTAGCTGGAGGAAAAATATTTTAAAGGGCCAGTAAATCTAATTTATTGCAAATAATTAATTCAGCATGTCTCTGTGCAAAGTACTTACCAGAGTGCTTTTATTTTCCTTGAAGGCTTGGGCTATGCTGACGTAGAGAACCGCGTGGTGTGTAAGCCAGAGACCATCATGCGCATCGCCAGTATCAGCAAGTGTCTGACAATGATGGCTGTTGCTAAATTGTGGGAAGAGGGGAAACTGGATTTAGATGCTCCAGTGCAGAAATATGTCCCTGAATTTCCAGAAAAAGTCTACGAGGGTGAAAAGGTATGTAGTTTTTTATTGGTAAGAGTTTTTTTGAATTTTTGTTCCTGTCACTACGTAGCTATTTGTGTACAGGTGCCTGATCTGGACCTATTCCTATAAAACACTCAAAATAATTTAGACAAGTACTGATGTTTCCTGGTCAAAAAAAGCAAATTTGGATCTTCAGTTTTATGTTGAGTGTGTAGTGTCTGCATATATACTCTTTTTTTTGACTGCATTTAATATGTGATATTTAAAAGATCTTACACCTTTGTCTCTTCTTTGTCATGGTGAATTTTACTTTTTTGGTGATTTAATGTTCGTCTTTTAATGAAGAGAGCTCACATTATTCTGTCTACCTAGGTCACTATTACCACAAGACTGCTAGTTTCACACTTGAGTGGGATTCGTCACTATGAAAAAGATATTACAAAAGTAAAAGAAGAAAAGGAAAAGGCAAACAGAGCACTTAAGCTAACAAAATCCCATCAGGATAAAGAACAAAAAGAAAAAGAAGGTAAAGGGATGGAAAAAACTGATTGTGTCAAACAGAAGAAAGAACATGATGGTGAGACAAAAAGCCGAAATTCAAAGCCTGGCAGGAAAGACAAGGAGTTTGAACAGGAAGAGTACTATTTGAAGGAAAAATTTGAAAGTGTGATTGAATCACTGAAGATATTTAAAAATGATCCTTTGTTCTTTAAACCAGGTGAGTTTCTATTAATGTAGACCAAAATGTGTTCTTCTGGTGAGAATTTTGTTTCAAATAGTTTGACAATAAAGAGGATAGTAGAGTCCAGTAAAGAGTGTTTGTGTGAAGGTTTTGGTTTGTTCTGCTTCCCTTCCCTTTTTTTTTCTTCATGTGCCCCATTAAAAGCTCAGCAGAGAAGCACTTGGTCTGTTCTGCACAAACCATCTGGTCATGTAATATATATGTATAAGACTTTTCTCCCAGAAGCAGTAAGTGCTCTGAAACATACTAGTTACTGGATTTATAAATGCTAAAGCAGAATATAATTCTGGTAAGAAATTTGTATCTACAAAGTATTTTGTAAGCAGATACCAACTTGCTGTAGTCATGTTCTGGGCCTTCTAGATAAGAGCCAGAAATAAAAAAATTGACTGAGGCACTAAATCAGACCTAAAAAAAAAAAGTCTACAGAAAAAACATACAATCACAGAATTACTGAAGTAATTTATTTTTGGGATTATTTAAATTAAGTTTAGAGAGGACTTTGAGGAACTTCAGGTGTAAGTTTTAGATGAGTTAGGTTAAGGTAAATTATATACATTGCTGATAAACAATAATGTGCATTTAAGGGGAGAGGGATAGGAAGAGGGAGAAGTTAAACACTGTCTTGGAGAGCTCTAGGAACCACTTCAAGTAAGAGATCTGTCTCAACTGTAGGCACTTCAGCAGCTGCTCAATATGTAGATGTTTCATAGAAGGCATTAGCACAAGGATGAGATTTTTAAAAAATGAAACTTTGTTTTGTAAATAAATTCTATTGTCTTAAATTATATGCATGTTTGTGTTCATATAATCTTTGGGATATTCTAGAACTGGAAACACTGTGCTAAAAGTGATGAATACCATTGAAAAACGTGAGTACTGCTGTTGTCTTCCCTTCTCCAGGGTATAGACACACAAACAGGTCACAGTAGCTGAGCGTCTTTTAAGCACTAAAACACAAGTCTTTTATGGCTTATGTCAGCTTTCCAAATCCAGACATCCTTGTGAGACCTGGTGTGGTAAATCTTGTGGAAAGTATGTTAAATGTCATCGTTGATATCTTGGCATGAAACCTGACTGTGCATACAGATCCCTGGAAGGTTTTAGTGCTGTTCTCATAGCAGGATCTGTGTCTGCTGCAGTACAGAATTTCCTAGGCCTAGGATGAACAATGGTTGATTATTCATTGCTATATGCAGTTTTATTTGCAGTATGATTCTATTTAAGCATCATGCACCTAATGTGTGTTTTTTTCCCTTTCTCATTGTGTTTCTTCAAGGTAGTCAGTTCTTGTACTCAACGTATGGCTTTACTCTCTTAAGTGCTGTTGTGGAAAGAGCTTCAGGACAAAAATTTACAGACTATATGCTGAAAATGTTTCGTGATTTGGATATGCTGTCAACTGTCCTAGATGACAATGAAGCAATGATATATAACAGAGCAAGGTAAACAAGGGTGGAACTCTTAATTTTTCCACAACAACTGTTGCCCTTTCTATATTAATTAAGTCAGCTGAATTAAGAATGTGTGATTTTTTTTTTTTCCCAGGCATTTGAATGAAGTGTTGTATGTTACCCCAACATTAGTCATGTAGCTGGTTGCAATGCCATGGTATTGGTTCTGTAATTAGCACGTAAAATTACAGAATAAGAAATAAGTATTTTCCATTCTAAGTTTGAATATGGGGGGTGAGGGGAGTAATAAGGGTGACTTTGAAGTTTACATTTACTTTGGGTACAAGTAAGCACGTAAATGCAAATAAAGTAAAACAAGGAGTATTAGGAGATTATATTGGAATGTATGGTTTGCTTAATATACTGGCATTTAAAGAGTTCCATGGAATTGTAATAGTCTCACAATAACACGAGGTTTTCATAAATCAAATTGCAGTATGAATCTTGGCCAGAATTAAAATTCTGTTTAACACAGAACATCCTTTACCAATTGATTTTTAAAAATAATTTAACATAGAAAAGAAAAAAGTACACCCCCCTCCCCCAAAACTCCTACAAAAACAAAACAAGGCACCCACACAACAACAAACCCAGAAAAATTTATGTAACTGGATAATCCATTCCAATACAGTGGATCAAGCTAGGGTTTCTTGTCTGGCTCTCTCTTATTTTATTGACCTTCCTGTCTGGGCTTTGCAATTGGTTATTGACTCCCATGTTAAATTTTGGTGTGGGACAAGAATTCTGTTGAATGACAAAGCAGGTTGTCGTAAAAGTCTCATGAAAATGACACTCAGACTTTTTAAAAGTGTGGCTTCTAAAATGCTCTCAAAGAATGATGAACATGTTGAATCTGAGGTTTGTAGTACATACAAGTGTATATTGAAAGTGTGTGTGTGCACAGCTTTACTTGCTCTATTCTAAGATGCTTTGTGCTGGTGTTTAGTTTGCTTGCAAAATTTCAGAGGTTCTCTGGGTATAGACTCAGAGGCTCATCTGGATGATAGTGATGTTCTCATAAGTTATAAGTTACCTTGTACAGTCAAGGCTTTTTAAAATGTGTGTATGTTCATCCTTTTATAAACTGAAATATGGGAGGGATCAAAGAATTGGGACAGGTGCTGTTCTGGGAGTCTTTTTATAGGTACTTACTGTTAAGCAAAACTGAGATGCTGATTGATGCTGAAACTGTGCGTTTGCTTCCACAAATTGGAGCTTGGTGCCTCAAAATAGAATGTATTGATGTGTTGAGGTTTGTTTAATGGTTTGGTTATACTATATTTATCTAATAGGAAAATGCTTAAAAATCCATGTTCTAGATATTTAGAGGTATAAGTCAATGTCTTTGTAACAGGCTTTTTCCGTGATCAAAAAACTCATTATGGGGATAATAATACACAAGATAGTAAATATAATAATAACAAGATACTAAATCACTGTCAGAGTTGATGATAGTCTTGCATCCTGGACCATTCATCATTCTTCCTTTGTTTCAACCTCTGACTTTCAGTGTTATAAGTTACTCAGAAGTCTGCTAAAAAGCTTTCCAATACAGGCACAATCTAGGTAGGGCTTTTCCTTTTCGTAATTCTCCAAGTAGTACATGGACCTTATTTGGTCTAAAGACCAAAGGTTGAAATTCCTTGGGTTATATATTTATTCAACAGTCCTTTCCATATGTTGTATGAAATTAATCAAGTCATGATTGGATTGTTTCTTTCAAAAGCATAATTTGTTCTGCACTTCTGTTGTATTTTTCCTGATAGTTTGTTCTGCAATTCTGGTTGGCAGTTTCTAATTTGTGTTATGCAAGACTTTAATGCTCCTTGCTTTGTTGTAGAGTATGGCAACCATAATGGGGCAGTGGGGGGAAATCGGCCATAAATGGAAACTACTGTCTCAGAGCAGTCACCTAAGCCTTAGTTGTAGGATTCCTTGTTCTTTAAAACACTTAATATCTAGTACAGGGATTTTAAAAAAATCAGTGTTGGCTGATCTATTTATTTCTGTCACATCTCTTATTTGTATACTGTCTTTATTCTTAGTATATCCTAAGATGCAGCAGGATTAGTACTTTTATTGAAGTTAAGCTTCTAACCTAAGAAATCACCTTAATTTTTGTTTTTCTGTCTGAATTCCTTGTTGATTTTTCTGCAATAAATATATTTTAAAAATATATTTTAAAAACTCTCTAAATGTTAGTGAGAACAAGCTAATACATGCTCAATTTGCTCTTTTAAGGTAGGGCAGCTTAAAACAGTTGTGCACAGGATATGAGAATGACAAGTTGAATTTTCTTGAATTTTAGGTGTTACGTTTACAACAAAAAGGGACGGCTGGTAAATGCACCATATGTGGACAACTCTTACAAGTGGGCTGGTGGTGGCTTTTTGTCATCAGTAGGTGACCTCCTGAAATTTGGAAATGCCTTGTTGTACAGTTATCAAGCCGGACAATTTAAAAACAGGAATGACCAACTTCTTCCAGGGTACCTCAAGCCAGGCACAGTTGCAATGATGTGGACCCCAGTGCCAAAAACAGAAGTGTCGTGGGACAGGGATGGTAAATATGCCATGGCTTGGGCTGTGGTAGAGAAAAACCAACAGTATGGCTGCTGCAGACAGCAGAGACATTACGCATCTCACACCGGGGGGGCCGTGGGGGCCAGCAGTGTCCTCCTCATTCTGCCTGAAGAGCTGGACCCTGAAGCTCTTGGGACTTGGCCAGTGGCACCCCCAAGAGGGGTAATTGTCACTATTATCTGTAATATGCAATCGGTTTCCCTCAACAGCACTGCCTTAAAGATTGCAAGGGAATTCGATAAAGAAAAACGGGCACAGTATACAGACTAAAAGAGATGTATGTGACTCAACTCACTGAACTGAAAAACAAAGGGAGAAGGGTGTAATTGGACTTCAGTATCACTAAGAATATGGGAAGAAAAAGCATAGGAAATTCACTTAACCTCTGCTAGTGGTGCTAAACTTATGTCTAACTGGAATTCATCTCTCAGGGAAATTCCTAACTTACAGAAAATGAGAATGTAACAGTCAAAGTTGACTTTCTGTAGTACCTGTGTAAATTATCATTATATTAGCAGGTTATTTTTCTCAACTAGTGAAACACTTGACAAAGATTTTAAAAAAATAGCTTTTTTTTGCACTAAGAAGTACAAATTATCTACCGTGAATGTTAAACTTTAGAAATATTTCACATCTCAATTTGAACACACAAATATGTTGCTTTTGTCACAGTTCCAGTCTGCCAAAACTGTTCAGTATTACTTTTTAAAGAAAAAGTGTATCACCGTTGCTTTTTGTTTTCACATAGCACTTTCCTTACTTGCTTAAAAAAAACAACAAAATCCAAATCCTGAAGCTACCTCCAGAATGCAGAGTTATACCAGAAGCAGGCTTTTGTCAGAGCTGTGGATTAAGCATTAGAAAAGAATTAATCTAGAGCAATGTAAGTAAGTATCTTTTTGTTGTTTAGATGTTCTCCCATCCATTTTTATTGGACACAGAGAATGTGTGAAATTAGTTTACTGTGCAATGAAGGTATTATTTCTAGAGCCAAATCCACCCAAATAGCACAATGTGGCAAGCTGTCAAACTGTCTCATTGTTTTTGAGTGATACACATGCTAACTTGGTAGGCAGAAATGGCACTGTATTCTGTAGTGTCAATATTCCTTTATAAACACAAATTAGGAACTTAAATAACTCAGTACAATTTAAAGCCCTTTCTTGAAGCCAGGAGTAGAAGTCTCACCAACCAAACATGGTCGTGGCAACTGTCATCTCAAAGATTTACCTCCACCTCACTTCCCCTGTGTTACATCAGACAATTATTTCCAGGCTGAGACAAAGTAGAAGTATCTTTCAGGAAAGGTTTCAATACTTCCTTTCCTGCACTGTTTAGCAGCTCTGCTTCTCTGAATTCAAGGAGCAAGATGTTTTGGACAGCAGCTAGCAGAAGGTAGCCCTACCTGCCTCTTTCCTGAACTAATGCTTTTAGTATTATCTTCATAGTTGTTACCTGCCTTGTGATGATACAGCATGCTGCCATGTCTGTTCCCACTATGCCTATGGTAATATTTATTACCTAAGACCAAGAAACCTGGAAATTTAGTATTTTGAGGGGTCAGTGTTTCACCTACATTTTAAATTGAAGCTAGTAGGACTAGTTTAGTATACTCTTCATAATTATAACATTTTGTGCCTTAAAAATTGTTTGCTTGTGGTTTCTGGCCCACTCACCAGAACTTCACTTTTTTGTTCATTAATAATGTATTGTCTTTATCTCAAGAGTATCCAATCAGTAAACACAACAAAGAGAACCCTTCTGAATGAACTTTCATTGGTCAGGCAATAAATTATCTCCTCTTTCTCTGAAGTCTTTGGTATTGTCTGACAGTTCCAATACAGAAGTACTGGGGACTTCCCCCAGTCCTGAGCACCTGCTAGCTGGGGAAAAGCAGGAGTGCTAGCTTTAGGCAGGGAATGAGAATAAGAACTTCTGGTTTTGTGTTGAACACCTGAATAGAAATAGATCAAACATAATGTTTTAAATGCAGAAAATCTGAAGAGTAACACTTTTAGGATTTTTAACATATTTGTCTTGTACAATACCCTGTTTTGCAAATGGTATTTCTTGTTTTTGAAAAACATTTTGTATACTTGGGAGAAAACAAGTTTCACTCACTGTTGTGTGTGAATTTAGACAAAGGCTGAGAATGTAGAAGGTGTAGGTTTACTGTTACGCTTGTTTGCATATGAGCGAACACTAACAAATGTAAATATTTGATGTATGAAAATGAGTAAGGGTAAAAACTAAGGCATTGCTAATACCACTATATTAATGACAGTGTCTCACTCCCCATTTAGAATATGTTTAGCCACCAATTTTTTATTTGCATACCATGTTCTTTATACTTGATCTCCTGTAATAAGGCTTTTAAAAAGCCTCTGATGTCACATGCGCAGTACTGGAGATGCTCTGATTTCATCTTCCAGTACCTGGAACAAAATGGGTCCCTGACAGTCTCTGCTATGGTATTAAATTAATCATGAGTTCTTATCTTTTAGGGTAGAGAAAGCAGAGATATGAGCGAGTAGGAATCAATCTGGCCTTAGCGTATGTATTCAGGTCTAAATTAATATTGCTACTTTGTTCTAAAACCAGTGATTTGATGGGCTGGCATTTCATGTGGGAAACTGTCTGGTCAATTAAGAGCAGTTTTCATGATAGACTTAATTGTGAGTGAACCTTTGTTGTGAGTGGCACTGACATAAACCCCTATTTTTCTTAGAAGGCACGTGTGTTCCATTGGTACACCTGTTTCTGTATCAAACACCTCCTTCTGCATCTGGTAATTACATGTTCACTGTTAGAAATAACTGAAATAAAACTTACCTTGCAAATGCAACGAGTTGCAGTATCAGGTTTTTGGTTTATTTTAATGACTAGACGTATATGAGTTTTCAGAGTCATAAAAAGAATACTAGTTAATTAGAAAATCCCAACAATAATTACCTCACCAAGACACCTGATACTTTTAAAGAGATGTTGATACATAACTTGAGATATTATTTAGTAAAATAAGATATACGTAAGATTTTGTTTGAATGTTTTGTCATGGTTAAAAACAAAATCCATTTTTACCAGCAATTTAGAAAGGCATGGCTTTCAAAAACTAATTAAACCCTTTTCCTTATTGCAAGAAAGCAATTATTTAATGCCAGTATTTAATACTGACAATATGCATGGGTTTGCTGTACTGGTTTTTTAATGACTAGATACCATTCACATCTCTTAGTGTAGTTGCATGACTTACAATTTCTTATATGCCAATTGCCTTCTCTATACTGAATGCTTTCAGTGCTTTGCAAAGGATTCCTTTTTTTTTTTTTTTGGGATAGAAATCTCAGTTTAGAATACCAAGTGCAGTCCTGAGATCAAATTAGTCGGAGGAAAAATCCAGGCATTCCAGAGAAACAGCTGAACATAGGTGAGTAACTTTACATTTTTATTTATCACCATATTACCCAAGATGGGGAAGGGACTACAGCAACATTGAAAGCAAATGAGCCATTTAAGATCCTATCTAGCTTTTGCAACCCTTGCAGTTAGGGTAGTTGCAGTAATAAAATACACTAAATGTGTTCTTAAAGCAGTTTCTGTTGCTATATGCATTACGCTGCAGTAGTTTATGATTAACAAGAGCAAGGATGCAGAAGTCCAAGGTTTTTACTGTTTAAATGCAAAATTATAAAAATAGAGCTCAGTTGTCTGCAAACTTACAGGAAAAACTTGCAGTTCAAATCATTTATTGAGAAAGAGATTCCAGCAGATTAGTCAGGAGTAGCATGTAATTTGTACATTACATTTGTACAAAATCAATCATAATTACATTGTTGTTGTAACAGGCGTTTTTAAACTGGTAAGGCTTCCAGGAGCACAGATCCAAAAAATCACATGCTGAACCATTCAGTGTTGCTTTCTTCTAAATGAACAGCCTGCAAAGAAATCACATGAGTAGAGATATGAATAGTCTAGATACTAAAATTGTTAGACTGCCTTGAAAAATTGTCCATCCAATGAAAGGAAAATTCAAGGATTAAATTTAAATTTCATGTACCACAAGAGGAGAAGATTTAGCACTGTAAGTCTTCTCTAGCTCAACCTGAACAACATGGCTCTCATGCAATTCATCTTAAAATAAGACTAAGATGTACCATTTCTTTTCTTCCAGATGCCTTTTAAAATTTCAGTCTACTGTTCCATTCCTTAGTGACAAAACCCTCAAACTGAAACAGCTGCTAGGTGTGTTGTTACCATTTTCAACTGCTCAACAGCCTTACTTCAGGTATTGTCCTCACATTTACTACCCCTGTGTAGTAGTACATTATATAAGCACTGCTACGTGTAATTTCTATATATGTTCACCTTTTGCACTTTGAACAAGAAATTAGTAAAATCTGGATTAGTTTCTACATTTTTTTAAATCCTAAAGTGTTTCCAGTGCTTTTCATATACCCCAGACACTGGGCTGCATTCAAAGATACTGGTGTTATACCAGTTACCTGTATATACGAGTTATCTGTTTATAATTATCAGTGGTTATTTATTCCCTTATAATTTATACAAAACAATTTTTTTTTTGAGCCAGAGAACTGCTTTACAGTAGGGCTGTTTAAAAACAAACAGGCAAGCCATTAGTGACTAGAAGTGGCACAGAATTACTTTAGCCTGGCAAAAGTACCCTACTCCTTTCATGGTGCTTTTTAACGCTCTAAACATAGCACGGAGTTAAACAGCAGTATTCATCATATAAGCTGAAGGAAATGACAAGTCACCTAAAATAAAGTGTGTTTGATGACAATGTAGGTGTTTAGCTGCCTGGCATATCTGTATAGCCATTTAAAAACAAAGAATCTGAAGAAAAATTCACAATTCTGGGCCCATTAACAATGTTTCTACTAGCCAACTCTAAGCAATTTGCAAAGTAAGTGTTCCAGTATCAGTTTCCAAAACCAAAGCTAAACTATTTGCAGGTTATAAAATGCCTTTATTGCCCTTACCTTCTGTGAGCCTGGCTTTGCCCCCAGTTGGCTGACACAGGACAGTTGAGCACCCTACACACAGGACTACTGTCTGAGCATGGCTGAAGACAGTGGTGATCTTGTAGCACCCTGAAAAACAGCATTATGAACCTTTCCACTGGGTATTTCTAGCGTCATTTTTTTATGTGTTAATTGAATCAGGTACTCTAACTACCCTTGTCCAAAAATACATCTGTATTTCATGACACAACACACCAAACCAAATGAAGCAAATAGTTGTGTTCCAAAGTGCTTGCCTTTATTTAAATGCGTAGGAAAGCAAGTTAGGTAACTGAAACTGGTATGACCCCTATACAAATATCAACACAGCCTGCTGGCTGACAAGCCCTAATTTGCTTATCACATCTCCTGCAAAGAAGTTGAGCAGCTCTAGATTAGCCTTCTCTGCTGAACAGAAGAACCCATGCAGCTGGAGAAATATTTAACTTGTAACAGTAGAACACTGCTGTTGACAACGCCTGGCAGCTCGGAGTATAAATACTGCTGTTCCAATCTATGTTTGCTTTCTGTTTAATAATTGGTACATGTAAGGCCTGTGCTTGGTTGCATTCTATAAAACTAACATTATATTTAAATGCAAAGACTGGCACAGAATAACTTCACTAATTCCTTATGCAATGCTTTTGTCTACAACTTATAAATTCTACAACTTAAGAAAGAATTAAATCACTCATACATGGCTTAAAAATGGAATTTTCACTGCTTTTCAATTTCTTCCCCTGAAAAGTATTTTTAATTAGCCAAGAGGTATTTTTGGAGGGAGAAAACCTGTAAAGGGTTTAATCTGGATGTGGATATACAAAATAAATAGGCAAAGGTGAGCAGAGATTACATTTTCAGCACATGTAGATCAGAAAGCTAAGATAGAACATATGTTGCGAGGAGGGTCCTCTGACAAAAGGACTGCTTGGTAGGGAGAAGTACTATTAGACAGAACAACAGATCTCTGCTTTGTTTAAATTACAAAGAGTAAGTGTACAAATCTTTGTGAAAAACTGCTAACAGCTAAAATTTAATCACAGCAAATGTTGTTTTCCCCCTGTTGAATGTGAACTTCCACGTTGATGAGTTTTTAACGTTTGTGGGTTTGGCAGGGAAATGAGCCCAATCCAATTCAGTAATGAGGCAGGAACTTCCAATACCACTGACCCAGGGACACATAAGGCCATCTGCTGTTTTCAATGCCTTGTGCATAGGATTCTATCATTGAAGCTCTCCTGCTCTGCTCGATATATCCCTCAAACACAAAAAACAATTAACCCAACAATAATGAAGATAACCAATGACCTATGGGCCTATGTTGACACTAACTGTATCACAGTGTATGCACTCATGTATACTGCTTTGAAGAAAGTGTAAGAAAATACCAAAAAACCACTAGAGGCTTAGCCTTCAACTATGCTTAAAAGTTTACTTTCAAGCTGTTTAAATTAATTTACATCACTTTTAGATGGAATACAATGTCTCAGAGCTTCTTAGAAAACTAGGCTACTAAGATAGAATAAGATAGTAAGAAAACCTGAGTACATCAACAGTTCCCTGCTTCTAGTGAGGAAGATCACTATTGTAAGCAAGTCTATGTGTTTTCTTACTGCTATAATCTTCTTAGGCTACAGCAGTTTCTAGGAAGTTGCCACACTGGGCAATATGGATGTAACTGCTGAACAAAGAAGCTGTTCACTGGTAGAGCACATTCCTGTAATGGTGCTAGAAAATCCCATGGTTTACTTTATAAAAGAGAAGTTGACTATACAGATGTCTCTGAGCCAAAGTAATGAAGATCTGTGAAAAGTGGACATAGGCAACATCTTATTACCCTTGTATATGAGCTAGACGGCAGCTTAGTTCTTAACAGCAATATGCAAAAAAGGCAGTTGTTTATGTTTTACTTTCTGTGCATATGTGCAGGATACCTGCATATATCCTTGTCAAAAGTTTTTCCAGCTGCTCTTCCAGAACTAACTTACAAAAGGAGGAAAACAATGTTGGCTTCTGTTTGAAACTTGTGCTATGGATGCTTTAAGGCCTCCATTTAATCTCACTTTTTATACGTGCAAATCTGGGGGGATGGGTTTTTCCCTACTTGCAAGGGTTTTATAAAGGAAAAATCCCAACTAAAGAAGGTCTCATGCCATAACCTCCAGAAAAGAAAAGGCGGATTGTTTGCATTAACTTTTTCCAAAGACTGAAACACTTCTATTGTTAAAAAACGGAAAGCAATATACAGACCCTTTTCTCTACAGAATAGATAAATGAAACTCAGATAAAAAAAGAAATAATAATCAACCGTTATATGAAGATGAACAGTATACAAAATTAGTTTGTTCCTTCCGTAACATATGAACATTTAAAATATTTACCTGGACATTTTACATCCATGAAGTAGGAGTTTGGGCTCTGCACAAGACGTTTCTTTTTGTGCTTTCTCTTCTCATCCTCTAAGGAGGGATGCACTAGGTCTTTGGCCAGCTAGGTGGGGCAAGAGGAAAAGCGCACTGCGCGTTACGCGGCCACATGGGAGCCGGGCTGGCGCCCCGGGGCTGTCCCAAGCGCGGCCGCAGCCAGGCCGCAGGGCCGGGGGGCCGGGCCCCGCCGGGGCCTTCGCGGCCGCCTGCGGGTCCCGGCGGCTTCCGGGGGCCGAGGACAGCAGGGAGCCCGAGCGGCCGCAGCGGCGGCCGGAGAGCGGGGACAGTCGCGTCCGCTCCGCTCCGTTACCCCCCGCGCCCCAAGGTCCCCGCGGTGCCCGAGGACAGGCGGCACCGGGCATGGGGGTGAAGGGCTGTAAACAACTCACAGGCATGTCCGCCGCCGAGCCGCCCCTTCTGCGCGCTCCCGCCCGGCGCAGAGCCGGAGCCGCGCCTGTGCTGCGTGTCGGGGGCGGGACCGTGCCCGCTGCAAAACAGCTGCACATGTGCCTCCAACACGCCAATACGTGACGCTGGCCTTTTCAGGCTATAAATGCCGTTTAGAAGTGCATCGACTTCACGCTAGATGCTGACTAAATCATCACTCACATGGCACAGAATCATAGAATTGTTAGGGTTGGAAGGCACCTCTGGAAGTCATCCAGTCCAAACCCCCTTCCAAGGCAGGGTCACCTAGAGCAGTGACACAGGAACGTGTCCAGGTGGGTTTGGAATGTCTCCAAGAGAGGGAGGCTCCACAGTCTCCCTGGGCAGCTGTTCCCGTGCTCTGCCACCTTACACACAAGTTCTTCCTCATGCTGAGGTGAAACTTTTTGTGGTTTAGTTTATGGTTATTGCTCCTCATCCCATCACTGGGCACCACTGGAAAAGGTCTGGCACAATCCTCTTGGCACTCGCCTTGAAGACACTTATATGCATTAATTAGATCCCCTCTCAGTCTTCTCTAGTCTAAACTGGCCCAGCTCCCACTGTCTCTCCTCATAAGAGAGATGCTCTAGACCCCTCGTCATCTTTGTGGGCCTCTACAGGACCCTCTCCCTGTCGTTCTGAGGATCCCAGAACTGAACATACGTATGTTGTTTCACACTAAATGATGCATTGCATGAAGCTGTACCTGTGAGCATATTCTTTTGCAGTTTCCCGTCCCAGTCAAAAAGAAAAAGGCAGAATAATTTCTGTTAGTTGTCATTCATATACTTAAATCAATTTAGACAACTTATGAGACATAAAAATATTGCAGATAGTGGAAATTTTTTAAAAAATCACTAATTTTTTTTAGTAAGAGACTGAATATTTTTTCCCATAAGTCAGTAATCACAAATGTAGTCTGTAAAATCACATGTATTTATCCTGGAACACTTTTAAAGTGTAGTTCAATAGAAATCCTCGTGGTGGCACAATAGACCTTACAAAAATCACTTGATATGAAGGCTTCCCAAACGTCCAAAGGGAACATGCCTTTCTAAGAGGGAACTGATGCATTTAGCAAAGATTATTTGAAAAGTTTGCCATGAGCACAAGTGAGGATATAATTTCATAGAAGCATACCTTTCTGACAACAATATTCTCAAAGCTGGGCTTGGTCCCTCCAGTGCTGACACTGTAACAACTTTCAAAATACTTTCCACCTCAAACTCTTCCATTATTCTGCCAGAATAACCCCATGTGTTGTAGTGCTCCAAGCCATTATATTGTTTTTCCTCTTCTCACTGTCACAGCCTTGTAACACTGTAATGCTGTGTTAGCACTTTTTCCTTATGCGCTGTTGTGGTGATGACACACAGATAGAGGTATTTTGGAAGTATTTCTTGTATCATGGGGAATTTAATAGGAAGGGCTCTGACTCATACTTTCCTCTGCATGCTGTCCTGTGAAGCTAAGAACATAAACCAGTTACCAGCACAGAGTCAGTTCTTGGGTCTTAGCTGTTCCTATTACCTTCCCATCCTTTTCAAATGCATGTTATTTATCTGCAAGCAGAATGGAAAGTGGATAATCTCTTAAGGCTTTTGATTCAGCATTTGAAGGAGAATTATGTTTTCCTTTGTTAAATAAAATACCTTCACCATGTATAAAGCACCACCTGCAATAAAATAGCCCTTCTTCACCTCTTCCTCCTAGCTTTCCCTTAGATGTCTTTCCTGCAAAGAGCCTCGGTGGCTGAGGAAGACTTTAAAGTCACATTAAAAATTGGCTTCATTGGAAGGAGGGGCACACAGGATGATCTGAAAACAGGATGTGTTTTGGACACATTCCTCTGGTTCTCTATTTTGGTTTTGCTTGGAGATTCATTTCCTTTTTGTAACTGCTTGTAGTTCAGTGACCTGCTGTATGAGTCAATTCTAATGCATTACCTTTAATCTTACAATTGAAGCTTTTTTTGAAGTGCACTCTTTAGAAAACGGAAATGCAGTGCTGAGTTTAAGTGTCAGTTAGCAAGGAGACAAATGCTGCTGTCTGCTGTCTGTGGCTTGGCCTACTGAGACACAGATAGATTCAGGTCTAAGAGAACAACTTCCTCTTTCCAGCCTTCTCCCAGCAAGCAAGGACTTTGATCTCATTTTAGAGAAAAGATCAAGAAACTTTATCTGTCATAGAATGACAACAGAAAAATTCCAAAAGCTGATCTGGAAATGTTTAAAAACAACATAATGACAGTTGGGTTTTTCCTGCATTGCGAGTATCAGTCTCTTGTGTTTGAAAGCTGAATCTGTGTCTCTGAGGACATGCATTGTGGGTGGGTTCCTGCTGGGCTGGGACAGCCTGCAAGCCCTCACTGTGATGAGCACCTGCTGTGCCTGGTACTGCTTCGTTCTGCTCCATTTGTGGCCTTCTGCACCTAAATTTGGGTGGCTCCTTAGGATCTGCTTTGTCATTGTGAGAAAAATGGCTTTTAGGAGGTTTTACTACAGAACCTTGTATAAACTGCCTGTGGTCACTGAAGAAGTGTGTAGTGACTGATTAAAAAAAAACAACAAATTCACCCTACTAATGCTTGTAGTAGTTGTCTAGAATACTAAAATGGGGATGGGTGTCTCTGTAATACTATCGTTAAGACCATTTAGATTTCTTTTCACTAACCACCTCGAAGCTGCACTCAAAAGAAGTAGGTTCACTTCAAGTGGTATGTTTGATCCAGAATGTGACCTGTCTGTGGTTTTGCCTGTACTTCAGAATTAAGAGTTATAATTTTAATTGATTGTAAACTAATGGTGTAAACTGTGGCATGTAATAATTTGGTTTAAATATACTTATGCTCAGACAGTTTAGATTAGCAGTGGAAACTGAAGAAAGTCCACTTTTAGTGCTATTGTAGTAGCAAACTTTGAAATTAATGGATTTTACAGATAAGAATCTTACAGTGTTTTTTCTTCCTGGAATTGAACTGTACGTACTTTGTGTAATTTCTTTTCCCAATAATGACTTGATTTAATTTCTTCTATATAAAGTTCTGATATATACATTGGAAAATTCGTACATTTAGATCACTACAATAGAGTACTGTTCTTTGTAAATTAAACCAATGCATTGATCTTAAAACTACGAGTTAAAAGCAGGACATATCAACCTATCAAATGCAGTAAGACAAAGTGTAGAATGAGCACAGAAGTATCTACCTTCAGTCAAAGATTTATTTACTGGAAACAGGGAATAAGTGACTTTTTTTAAAGGAGTGTCACATGATGGTCATCAACAGTAATGAATTCCAGAGGTACCTGCCAAAGTCAGAGTTGTTAGAGATATGCATCAAAAATATTATTATATTGGCTAGCAGAGTTCAAAAGCTAAGGGGCAAAGCTCATGTTAATGACTTGTGGTTAGGTGGCATTCAGGGCAGGACTACCTCATAAGATTCTTGTTTGTAGGACTTGGACCTGTTGATTCCAGTTAGTGCCAAAATAACAGGCTCTTAGTTCTACCAACATGTTTTAAACTCTATTGTTTTTTTAAACCTTATACTTAAGTAATTAAGATGCAGAATTTTCTACAATTTTGTATGCATTGAGCCGAAGAGCTTCACTGAAACCACATTTTCACACAGTTGTCTTTTTACTTAACCAGTCTCACCTTTGAACTGAGGGGGGAAAAGACTTTTTGAAAGCTAGAAGTAATGATGTGTATTATTTGAGAAACTAAAAATGAGAGTGGGAATGAAGTAGCAATATAATCTGGTTTTTTCTTTAAAATGTAGGCATTGGTAAACAAGAATTTTCTGGCATTTTTTATGTGTATGTAAAGATTTTTGAATTTACTGCATATGAATAGCAGTAGTAATTACATTTTGCTATTCCTGTTAGTTCCTTTCTTAAACTGAGGGCTTTAACAGATGCACTTTACCTACACCCCAGTGACTAAAGGAATTCTGCCATAACTTGATTAGGACTACTTGTTTATCGGACGAGCTTGAACTGTGGTACTGATCTCCTTTTATGGCCAGGCTACCTGCCTAGTGGGTGAGAGAAAGGCTGTGAAATCTGCCTGGACTTCAGTAAAGCCTTTGACACCATCTCCCACAGCACTCTTCTGGAGAAGCTGGCAGCCCATGGCTTGGATAAGTGCACTCTTTGCTGGGTTAAAAACTGTCTGGATGTCTGGGCCCAGAGTGTGGTGGTGAATGGTGCCACATCCAGTTGGGACCAGTCACTGGTGGTGTTCCCCAGGGATCAGTACTGGGCCCAGTCCTGTTTGAGGTCTTTATTGATGATCTGGATGACAGGATTGAGGGCACCCTTAGGAAGTTCATGGATGACACTAAGTTGGATGGGAGTGTTGATCTGCTGGAGGACAGAAAGGCTCTGCAGAGGGATCTGGACAGGCTGGATCTAGGAGCCAAGGCCACTTTCATGAGGTTCAACAAGGCCAGATGCTGGCTCCTGCCCTTGGCTCACAACAATGCCCTGCAGCACTACAGGCTGGGGCAGAGGGGCTGGAAAGCTGCCCAGCAGAAAAGAACCTGGGAGGGCTGGTTGACAGTGGCTCAACATGAGCCCAGGTGGGCAAGAAGGCAAATGGCACCTGACCTGCAGCAGCAATGGTGTGTCCAGCAGGACCAGGGCAGTGACCATCCCCCTGTGCTGGGGGGTGCATCCAGTTCTGGGCTCCTCAACTCAGGAAAGACATTGAAGTGCTGGTGTGAGTCCAAAGAAGGACAACAGAGCTGGGAAGGATCTGGAGCACGAGTCAGATGAGGAGCAGCTCAGGGAGCTGGGGGTGTTTAGTCTGGAGAAAAGGAGGCTCATGGGTGAATTTATAACTCTCTACAACTACTGAAGGGAGGGTGTAGCCAGGTGGGGATCAGGCTCTTCACCCAGGGAGTAAGTGACAGGATGAGAGCACATGGCCTCAAGCTGCTCCAGGGAGGGTTTAGGTTGGACATGGGGAAGAATTTCTTCACTGAAAGGGTGATTAGACGTTGGAATGGGCTGCCCAGGGAGGTGATGGAGTCATTATCCCTGGAAGCATTCAGGAAAGGAATGGACATGGCACTTTGTGCTCTGGCTTAGTTGACAAGGTGGTGTTTGGTCAAAGGTTGGACTCAATGATCTCAGAGCTCTCTTCAAACCTTAATGATTCTATGATTCTATTCAGGCAAAATGGTAGTAATTTAAGGATCGTAAAGGCTTTTAAAATTCTGCTTTTTTTGAAATGTACAAAACAGAATCAAACTGTTACAGTACCATCTGCTTTTGCATTGTGACAAAAGGTAAACCATAGTTTCAAATCTCTTCTATTTCCTGCATGTTCAGTGTTCCCCTCAGTGGTTTTCCCATGCCAGAAAAGAAAAGAATTTTTGATCTATTTGATTGTAATGCAACATAAACCAAATGTTAACTTTCCCAATTTGGTGCCATGACAAAGACTGGGTTCCAAAGTGTTTTCATGGAACAGGTATCGTAGAGGTGTGGTTATTGAACCTTAACAGCTTTGATAGTACTCCTCAAAGTTTTACTAACATATTACAAGGTATATAATTGAACAATTTCAGTTTTTTCATATTCTAGAAAATCAAAAATTGTAACTTAATTTTTATATCTTGTTTTTAAAGTTCATAGTTAAGTAAACATCTGTCCCTTAAATGTGGCAAACTGGCACTTTTCCAAATCAGAGCAGAACGCACTATTGCAAAGCACCAGTGTAATTGAAGAGGGAAGTAATTTGCATTATTTTTCTATAAAAATACTCTTGAGTAACAGATGGCAATCGCAAACATATTGCTCCGGAGACATATGAAAGCCTATGTGTTCCATAAAACTCAAGAGTGAATATTAACCCCAAAATTTCTCTCTTCAATGCTGAAATGTGTTTGTGTAGTAATCTTCAGCATGGCCATAATTACAGTACACAGCAACTCATGTCTCAGAAAGTACAGCTACATGGAAATGTTTCAGAGATTAGTTTTTCATTTTCAGTTTCCTATAATCCAATTATTCATGTTAGACTGAATAATTAAGCAATTTGGTCTGTCTGCTTCAGCTGCCAGGTTGCCATTATAATTTATAAACTCAATTCCTGTAATAAGTAGTGTAACAACTCATCTTAACATTTAAACAGCCCAACTGCTAATTATACAGTACAAAAACGATCCAAGCAGCCATGTTTCCAAATTCTGGCCTGAACTAGGCAGAGGTCCTCAGGTGTGTTAAAAAAAAAAGAACCGGCAATTCCCCCCATCCTTGTTTTGCAGCTTTCATTCTCCTCTATCAGATGATATCCTGGTCTTCCAGAGGTCTCAATCAAACAATTACTATAAATAAGAAAAAGAATTTTTTTCACTTGAATTATGATGAAGCATATAAAAGTATAGATATAAAATTATATTGTTATATTTTGATCCAATTAACTGAAAGTCAGATTAGCATTCATGACAAGCTCTTGCTGAATTCACCTTGTACAGAGATTTACATCCCATCTGTCAATGGATTTTTCATGATTTGCTACCAAAAACATATTGGCCAGGAATACCACCAAACTGAGACTCTTAACAGGGAAAATTTGGATAATTAATAACTAGGAGCAGAATACGTTTTGCTTTTTCAAGGATTATAATGGCTGAAGGTATTTGTCTGGAGTGATTCCTCAGTGCACAAATACAGCAGTAGCCAGGCATTAGACTAGCTTAGCCCTATTTCACCCCATCAAATTGTTGTTTAATGTCATGAGGTGATTTTTTGTGTGCTTGCAGGAGGCTAACCATGTATGAGAGAGCTTTAATATTCAAAACTAATTTTGTTTGATTATCTATAGAACTCAGCATATATATTTGCCAAGTTAACATACACAAAAAAAACCAAAACCAAAACAAACAAACAAAAAAAAACCAAAACCAAAACAAAAACAAAACCCCAAACCAAAACAAAAAAAACCACCCCAGAAGTGAGAAAGGACCTTTTACAGTCGTCAGCTGGGTTATAACTAATAGAAACTTTGATGAATGATTTGGGGAAAATGTCTCTTTTCCCTGTTTTTGCTAAGAGGAAACCGAGCACTGTTCTAGTGATTTATAGTGTTAGAGAGTTCTGTTTATAGCTTGTCTGAAGGCTACAGTCTTTAAATTAAATTAAAGCAGTAACTCTTTGTTGTCATTTCGAAGTGTTTCAGTAGTGCTATTTATTTTTATAGTGCCTTGTGACATCCTGTGGGGAACATACTATAATGAATACATAATGAGGCTGCCTCACACCAAGAGATAATTATTAGTGGGAAAAAAGATGGGGGAAAGTGTTTGAACTGTTCTAGAGTAGGTATCTTGTAGAATATCCCCATTTCCAGTGTTATATGAGACCGCATGAAAATAATTTTTGTGTTGTGTGCATAAGTTTCTTTCTGAGTTGACATGCCCAGGGCAACATGTAAACTTCTGAGGTCACACATTACACTCACTTATTGGTGACGTGGAGTATTATGCCATTATTTAATGTGCCACTAGAACACAAAACTACCTGACGCTTTTTACAACTCTTGTCAGGATCCAGAGAGAATTGAGCCCCGTGGGACGCGGCCCTGTGACCGCGCAGTGACAGCAAAGCCCCAAACGTCCCTCAGTGAGTGCCGGGCCCGCGGACCACAGCCCCCGTCGGGCCCGGCGGTTCCGGCGCCGTGACGCGTCCGCGGGGCCGCCTCCTCCCGCCTTTCCTTCCCTTCCCTTCCCTTCCTGGCCCTCCCGCCGTAGTCCCGCCCTCCTTCCCTCCCGCGTTCGCCCCCTCCTGCTGCGGCGGCGAGCCGAGCCCAGGCGAAGATGGCGAAGACTTACGACTATCTGTTCAAGCTGCTGCTGATCGGGGACTCGGGCGTGGGCAAGACCTGCCTGCTCTTCCGCTTCAGCGAGGACGCCTTCAACACCACCTTCATCTCCACCATCGGTGAGGGGCGCTCCCGCGGCCGGGCGCCGCCATCCCGGCGGGCGAGGGGTCCTGCCCGGGGCCGAGCAGGGAGGGAGGGAAGGAGGGAAGGAGGGAGAGAAGGGCGGGGGGCACCGCCCGTCTCGCCGCCCGGGGTCGGGGCCGCGTTTGGGCCGTGCCCGGCCCAGTGCGGGAGAAGGGGTCGGGGGCAGCGGGAGCCCAGCGCCGCCGCGCTTGGGAGGGATTATCCGGGGGGGGGAAGGTGCCGCGGCCCTGGCGGGGCCCGCAGGGTGCGAGCCGGTCCCGCAGCGGCCCCGGCGCCTGCCGTGCCCCGCCACAGCAACAGTTGTGCCGGGCCGGGCCGCGCCGCCGCCGTTGTTGTGCCGCGGGCGGAGCCCGCAGCCCCTTCCCGGCGCGATCGGGGGGGCCCCGCGCCGAGCCCGCAGCGCTGCCGGCCTGTGGCAGAACGGCGGCTTCTCGGGCTCTCCCGTTGTGGGGCGTCTCGTGTTTAGGTGCAGATTTTCGGAAAGTGGTGGAGGGCGGGGGTTGCTCGAGCTGCCTGTGGCTCATGCCGAGCTGCGTAGTGACACTGACTGAACGCTCTAGGCAGGTGGTTCAACTCTCAGTTCTTCCCTCAGCACTTCTAATGCATGCGTGTGTGTTCGTGAACATAAAGATCACGTTTTTGAGATTTGGAGTAGTTTCGTTCGTGCTCCTCAGTCGACTACAGAAGCCCCTTAGTGACTAGGTGGAAGAACCTCCTTGACGAAAGTTGAGTTTTGTCCTAAATTTGGTTCTGAAAAGGGGTTTCTAAGCTTCACTAACCTTTTTTAATGACAGTGAGGTGTGATATATCAAAACAGGTTGTTACATATTTTTGTAACATCTGTCAATTTTAGAATACTCTGCTGAAATAAGCAAAATTTTTAAGGCCTTCGCTGATACAGAGTTGAATTGAAATTACAGTGTGGCAAGACTTGAGATTTATGGTTAGCTACTTGTAGCTGAGGTCACTTTTAAAGTGAAGTACACTGTTTTGGGGATGAAGGGATAAACTGCAGTGGAGGTTACTAGTATTTAGGAGGGCAAAACTAATGCTGACTTTAAAAAATAACACTAAGAGAATGAGTAGACTCTATTAAAAAGAAATTGATTTCAAGATGAGGTGGAATAGTGTGTAACTTGTTTTATGATACCCTAATGCCCTATCCTTTTCAGACATTTTACTGTGCGGAAATTGGTGCACAAGGAAGAAACAATATTTAGGCACATGTGATTGACTAAATTAGGTGTGCTGTCAGTTTTAATGCTTTAAGAACAGTTTATCTGCATTTTTCTGGCACATTTCTTCTCTCGCTGCAACTGTTTTCAAAATGCTGTATCAGTAACACCAGCTGATTAAGGCCTGAGTAGCATTTTACCTTAACTAGTATTTTTCTGTACTTGCGGTACAATAAAAGGCTTAATAAACATTAATAAATGCTGTATCATTGAAAAAAAAAAACCTACTTTGGTACTGTGCTACTTCTTTATACTTCTAAAGAGACAGCTAACATAAATGGGTGTGTCTGTCTTCCAACCATTTTCTTGATGTTTCTTGAACTGCTTAGCCCTTGATATATTTTTTTCCCTCACTGATTCACTTTGAAGTCTTGAGGACTGTGAATATGCTGTTGTTTTTTCTTACTGTGTTCAGTAAATACGGGATTTGCTCTCATTTCCTTCCTTTATATTTGCTTTTGCAAGGGCCTTATTTTCAAAATGAATCAGCTTAAGAAACTTACTAATAACTGAGGTATACTTCTAATTCCATAGGTAGTAGTTGTGATTTCACAGTTACGTTTTCCTTCTTATAATTCCAGTCCCTTTTTATTTTTCAGCAAAGAACCTCCAAACAGGAAAGTTGACAATGCAGGAAATAGTGAAACTGTTCATAAAAGTGCTGACATATGCTTGAATAAAAATACTTGGGGTCTTTTTCAGTCTTCCTCGTGTATTGTGTATATTACTCGTAGGTCAATCATGTGGCTCTAACCTGTTCTTGAAGATGTGCTCGCATGCCCTTTCTTTGTCTTTTAGTGGCTTCTCAATAGTAGTTGGTTTTACAGTCAAAACTGGTCCATCTGATGAGCTTGGGGGAATTCCATTTTTAACAGCTCTGCTTTTTTTTTCCTTGACTGGTAAGTCATAGTTAACCGTGGTGTGGAAGGAGGTGCAGGGAAGCAGCATTTTTCCCAAACAGGCTGCTCTGTCAGTTCAAGTTTTAAGGTCCCCAGATTAGCATTCCTCATTGAGTACACTGAGTGTTCCTGGAGTATGAGCTGCTAGGCTGTTTGGTTTGTACGTTGTCCGTGAAGTGGATTCTGCAGTAGAATGGTACCTAGGATGTGTGTTCAATTAACAGTGATTTTAATTAGTTTGTGTGACATTATGTGCCCTCAGTCTCCTCTGGTCTGTCTCTGCTAACAAGATCAGACTTGGTTTTACTGTAGAAGTCTAAGAAGGCGTGTGTTTGAGATGTGTTGACATCAAATTTTATCATTTAATCTTACGTACTTACATGCTATTTGTGAGTGAGGCAAGTAATTTTTTTTATATATAAAGACTTTTTTTAACTATGTGGGGTTAAATTTTTGACAGTTTCAGCTTTTTCTTACATTTTAGGCCCAAAAGTTAAAACAATCTCTATTGCCATGATGAAAGGGCCCACATCATATCGAAGTACCAGATAACTTCCTTGTAATTTCCCACTCCTATTGTTCTTCAGTAGTTTAACCAGGGTTAAACTGCAACACTCCAGTTACCAGAGCAATGGAAACAATTTCCAAAAGGAAAAAAGTAAAGTAGGAGGGAGATATGGAAATACTGTTTTATTCTAAAATAATTGTTTTACTTCTCAGTGCTCATATGATAGAAATAAGTCAGTAATGAATTGTAGTTACTTTGTCATTGTGCATGGTATACTCCTGCCGTACTTTGCAGATTCCTTTCTGTTTTACTGTCTTGCAAAGCGTGCATGTAAGGCTACAACATCCATGTAGATTGCTTGGAGGTTGGGAAATGCTTCTTTGACTTTTCTCCTCAAGACTTTGGTCATGCTCATAATCGTAATCAATGTTGTACTGATTCAAAGAGCAGGGACTTCCAGCCTGGTGTCCTGTGGCCAACAGTTGCATAAGAAGTGTGATAAAAGTGCAATGCATATGTATTTGTAATTCATCAAACTTCTTTTATTCTTTTTTTGACTGTTGGTGCAAGAGCTTTCATGTCTCTGTCTTCACTACCTGGCATAACTAACACCTTCAGGAGACTTTGCTGCCCATTATGAGAAGTGAACCAGTAATCTTTGGGTTATTCAAAGTGAAGCATTTTTACTCTGTGAAAGCACAGATTGGCCTTGAGCAACTTTAGACATGACAGGTCCTTGCCCTTCAGCAGCTTTTAATTTTTTATACAGGGCTCGGGAGCTCTCTTAGGAGAATTTCTAAAAGTGCTGCTGTGGTCCCTAGTGAGGATCAGCTTTTCACTGTGAACATGGGATAAACCTTTTTTTACAGCGGGAGTGTATTGTGTAAGGTTGTGTTGTTTGGTTTGCTTCCTGAGTGGAAACTTCTGCTTTTGCACACTTCTACATGGAAAGTAAAATGCAGTTGAGTCAGCTCATTTTCATACTTAACAGCTCCTAAAGCAAAACTTATCTTGGAGTATCTCGTGTGCATTTTGCTAGTAGTTTCAGTACGATACACAAGAATCAGAAGCATTAATTTAGCAGTCTTTAAGTATCTTAACTTGCTGTTCAAGTAGTGTGGTCTGGTAAAACTGGATTTGGTTTATAATTTCAAATAATAAGGTTTCTTTTTTGCAATCCTTTCAATTTTTTTTGTATCAACTGGTTTCTCTGAGAGTAAAGTCGAATCTTTGTAGCTGATAGTATTTCTGATTTAGTAGAAAGGCTTGCTGACAGAAACAAAATTTGTAGTATTTTTTTTTTTAATCCAGGATGATATCAGCATTTGGCAGGAAGTTGCCCACAAGATAATACTGTATCTGAGAGTTGAAGCCATTTGTTGATTTTACAGAAGTAACTTTTCCTTAGCCTACATCTTCCAAAATAGGACACTACTCTGACAGGCAAGCACGTGTGTGCTGACCTTTGAACACTTCGATGAAAATCCTTTGTCAAGCAAAATTATCAACTTCCCTTTTGCAGTGAAATTTCCATGTCTGTAATGTGTAATGGAAATTGTTTTAGTGTATTCAAGTCAAATCATGCCTCATTGAATATTTCTACTCTTCTTCTCCAGGGTTACTTATTTGTATGATGGGCAAAGGATTGGTTGTTGCTTTGTTGGGGTTTGGGTTTTTTTCCCCACCCTCCCAATTAAGCTTCAGCATTTCCTATCCTTATTCAATCAATTTCTTTTGGGCTTCTCCAGATGGTTGGAGCTGTAGAAGAAAACACATCAATGATAGATGAGCAGAGCCAGGGAAGCATCAGGAAAGCATTGTCAGGAGTACTTTATTAATGGTCATTACTACAAAGAGATTGTTATTTGGACTTTGAAGTGACTGAGACGAGTTCACTCACACTCAGGTGGCACCGTTACACGTATCTACAGAGTGGAAGTGTGTGTTCAAGGCTTGTAGGATCTGGGACTAGAGTTCCAGGACAGGGTTTACATGGAATAGGGAAGACAGTTTTGTGGAGGTAAGTATGAAACTGGAAGAACGATTCTGTTTTCAAGGTCTGTGGTGGGTGGTCGGCAAGATGATATCCTGATGTTGGACAGGAAGTTTTAGCTGAAGGTATCGCAGGTTAAAAGCATTAAAGTTTGTGTCTCTTGTAACTTTAAATTTGGTACTAACACATGGTAACAAAGGACATCTTAACTTTGATTTTCATCTGCTGATGAGGTTGCATTATCTTACTGTATTCTGCAACAAGCCAACAACGGAATTGAAGTTGTTTGGCTTTTATTAAAAATGCTGCTGCTGCTTTTGTGTTGCATGTTTTACTGTGAAACAGTGTGACAGATGTCTGACTGTTGATGCCTATTCCTAATTGGCAGATGGAGGTCTGTCTTGGTTATGTGTTATTGGTTATTTGAGTGACAGGAGGGCAGTTTAGAGCTGGTTTTGTGACTTGGTTTGAATGCAAAGTTAGGAACACAGACTAACATTGAATAAGTGTAGGAACAAATGTCTTGGTTGATGGATACAGGCTTTGAGAGAGGTATTGAAGACAAACAGCTTTTGTTTGGGAATTTTTAATGTACTTTTTAGGAAGGATTTCCTTGTCCTTCTGCAGTAGGGCATCCTTTTAGTAGAAATACATCTTGGACTATCTTATTTCAGAATTTACTGAAATTAATAATAATAATAATAATAATACATGCGGTGTTTATAACGATGCTTTATTTCATGTTTTGTGGTGGAAGTTAGGTGGTTTTAATTCAAAATATATTATATTGCTCTTTAATTGGATGTTATGGTAGCTTAAGTGCCAAGTCATCAGGCTGACTAGATATATAAAATAGCTCTGATGCTTTTCTAATGTGGGCAAACTAGGAATAATAGTAACATCAAAAAAGTTGCACTGTGTAAGGCTTTTGCACAGTTAGAATCATAGACTCGGGATATCCTGAGTTGGAACAGACCCACAAAGATCTTCGAGTCCAGCTCCAGGCTGAACAGACCAAGTGCCCTCAGCTGTTCCCCATAAGGCTTCCCCTCCAGACCCTTCACCACCCTCATGTCCCTCCTCTAGACCCTCTCTAAAGCTTTGTATCTTTCTTTTGCTGTGGTGCCCAAAACTTGACCCAGAGGCTTCTAGTTACCAGACTTGCAACTCAAAACTTAGGTTGGCAACTTCCTGTCCCAACAGAGGCTGCAGTGGGTTGTAATTCAGTGCCTTTTACAGGGTTTTTGACCAGTAATTGCATCTAATATCAGTTTAATCATGTGGTTTATAGTAAACTTTCCTGTTAAATGTAAGCTATGACACTTCTGATTAGATTGGATGTAGGTAAAGGGAAGTAAAGTACTGTATGTGTCAGAAGGCTTCTCTTCTAGGGAGAACAAACAATTGACCAAGTTTAAGATGTGTTAATTTTGCTGCCATTGCACACTCTTCTGCTTTGGGCACCAGAGAAAAAAATCCTGATGTTGAATGTCAGTGGTATCCTCTTATATGTATGGCAACATCGAAGAACATGTCAAGCAGGCTGGTCACTAGTAAGAGTCTGGCACCACATCTGGACCCACACCTCCCAACAAAGTCCTCCTTTCTTTCACCTACCAGAGAGAAATAGCTTTCCTTTACTGTATCAAAATATCTTGTCTGTATGGGGAGACTTCTGATGGGGTTAAAGATGGAGTAAATTCTCTGTGTCAACCCAAGCATGGAAGGGAGGAGGAAGATACAGTTAGAATAAATGCCTGGGGGAACTCTGGCTTAGCAGAAGTGATGTAGTGAGGAGTACTTAGAACATGCAAAGCAGGAAAAGCAGATGAAGAAATTAAAGAATTAATTAAAATGAATTCATTAAAAGAACCTTGTGTGATGCAGGAGAAGAAAACAGCTATGTGCCAGAAAGACAAGTATGACCTTTCTTAATAAGTTAGGTGGCTTTGCCCATTAATATAGGTAGTAAAAACCTTTCAAAAAAAGGCCTCTTTTGTCATTCATGTAAGAAGTTAAAGCAGCCCTTCTTCTCTCATGTCCTTTACTTCCCAAACAAACAAGCAAAAGACAAACCAAAACCCCCACATGCTTACTTACCCCATGTTAAAATATGGGTTTAAAAAAGCCTTTGATGAAAATGATGTTTTGGGGCTGTTGAGAGTGCTGTCGATAAAAATAACTTCAGTAACTTTAAACCTTCTGCTTTGACTTTTTGGCCTGATTTTGCTCCCTCACTAGGTACTTTCTACACTTGCTTCTAAAACACAACTATATTTCAGATTCTAACTGAAATTCCTAGATTAGATTATTTATTTTAACAAAGGTAATTCTTGCTGGATGAGACATTTTGCTCTTCTTGGATCCTTTCGGACAGAGTATCAGTTAAAGCCAAGAACTGTCTTACTGATATTATTGATATGTGCTTTTTTTTGTTGCATATTTATGTTCCTGGTAATACCCTCGTTCTCTGTACTTCTTCTTCCAGTGTAAGCAGGTCTGTACCCTCTAAAGTGAGTGCAGTGTTTGTGCATTCCTGTAAATCTTCCAAACATTTAATCGCTTCTGTCTTTACTGTGGTCACATGTCATTTATACCTGCTCTAACATTGTCCAATTTAACTTCTTTTTACTTCTCTGATGCTCTTGTGGCATCCCTGAACCTCTCAAGGAAGTGCTTGGCAGTCTGAGTTGTTGGGCTATAGCAGTGATCACCTGTCCATACCAACTGTTCCCATGGTGTCTTCCACACCTGTGTTAAATCTGCAGCTGATGGGGTTTGTATGTGGTGCCACTCGCAGGCACAGCTGGAATAGAAGGTACAAAGTGTTTTGTTTGTACTGTGTGAGGGCATTGTATGTGTAAGTAGTCATGGACGTCCCAGTTCTTGCTTTGCTTTGTGAATCCTGGGACACTCGCTGTGCTTGTTTTTCATGTAGCACCTCTTCTGTTTTAAACAAACAATGTTCTGGCCCCCCAAAGTCTTTATTTCTTCACTCTGAATAGCCAGTTCATATAGAGCCCTGAAATTTTTAAGAGGTTTTTTAAAAAAGAAGTGGCATCTTTGTTTCTCACTGGACAGACATATAAGTTTACCGGGACCCAAAATTAGGGAACAAAACCAAACCTAATCTTTTTGGCCTGTTCTTTTTGTCACAACTGGAGCTTGGTATACAAATAATAAACAATGAACTTTTAATGGTGGCGGCAAGGCAGTATTAGTTGCATGGGACTTCTTTAATAAGACGTTTTTTCAACCTTTTGAATTCTTCAGATGCTGACTTTGGACAAAGTAATTATTTTGTCTTTTTGTCTTTTTCCTGACAGCAATATTCAGTTAGAGTTATTTTGGTTAAAGACATAATTTTCTATGTTTTCTACACTTACAAGCGTAGATCATTTATGGGCAAGAGTTTTGAGATCATTTTTTCTTGTTCTTGGGGGTTCCACTTTGGGGTTGGGGTTTTTTTGTGGCTTTTTTTTTTTTTTTTTTTGTCTTACCTATTAATTTATGCTTTTGATAAGGACCAGTCACATGTCATCTTGTATTAAGCACTAGACTTCTGAAAGAAGAATCAAATATTTGTATTCATAAGCCATCTTCTGGATGGGGAAATCTGGTGTTCTTATGCGTTAAAGCACATGGCAGAGGTATTTTTTCATGTTGTAGAAAGCTGTACACCACACATCCTGGAGACCTGAGGCAAAGAAGAGCTTCAAAGTAGATGAGATATGCACAAGTCTCCCATAGCTGCATTACAGGCTGAGTGAATGTAGGGCTGGGTCCCTGGGAGGTCACTGCAGCTGTTTCTCTTCCATACCTAGCCCTAGCTGAAGTGTGACATAGAGAGCAATTCCTGCACTGCCATGGAGCTGCAGCTGGTCAGGTGATAGCCTGCTCTAGAATCCACACTGGAGCTACTGGCAAGCTACTTGTGGGCTCCCTCTGGGTCTCTGTTAACTAGAGCTTCAGTTTAGTGCCTGGTTCAACAGAGTGTGTGCTCTGCTACTCACAGGAGGAGAGATGTGGCTGGGAGTACCTGTGCTCTCAGCTTATGCTATCAGTTGTTGTTACAGATGGTGGTAAACTGAATTATGGAACTCACACAGATGAGTGAGTTCAAAGGAGAAAAGGATTTGGTTGTGACACCTGGTCCTGGCAGTGCCTACCCCAGTTTCAGCGGTAAAACTGTAGCCTCAGTTCAAGTCTGTTGGCCAGTTTTAACGTTTGCTGCTCTCCAGTTGCATGTTGGCTTGAAAGGAATATGTTCTCTAAGCAGCGAAGTTAATGCATTCCTCTTAGAGACAGGCAGTCTATAAATAATCCTTAAAATAAACAAACTTGGGTGTCTGTATCAGTAGTACAATTTTAATCTATTTAAAAATTATTTTAGATGAAACTGAATTACCACCAAGTGTAGCTTATCTTACATTCAAAACAGAATGAGAGGTAGACCATAAGTTAGTTTCTGTGCGCTTTCATTGTATCTAGATTGTAAGCTCTAAAATACATTCTGCAGGGACTCAGCCCTTTTAAAGTTGGTCTCCTGTGACAGATAATAATTTCACTCATGTCAAGTAGTATTAAGTTTCTAGTGTTATGTTGTTTTGTAGTGTTGAATTTTATATTGAGTATTTTTAGTGTTTAAAATCATGCATCTCAAAGGTTGCTCAAAGCAATCTGTAAATTGAATTCGAAATGCTGAAAAGAGAGTTTTGGTGTTGAGGATGTTGCTGTGTCCACACTGGAGCACTGCAGTGTACTGCTGTGGTGGTAGAACTCACAGGAGCACTGGTGTGAACAAGTGGCTGGAGAGCACTGGATTCAGATCTTAATGTGGTAGTCAGATCACACTGTAGGTTATTGAGCTGTCAAAAACATGGATGTTTCAAAGGTTGTTCTAATTCTGTTGATTATAAATGGTATTCTGAGTCCCTTGTTCTCTTTTAAGTAGAAAGTAGCTTATCTTAAGAAAGGAAGCTTAGGGTGGCAGCTGTGCCGTAGCTGGGGGACACGTGCTGGAGGAAGTGGCAGTTTGCTTGGCACCCTGAGTATTGAGCTGATCTTGGTCATAAAGTCTCCAAGGCCTTAGGAGCAGGAAACTGCCTTATGTTACACATGCACATGGCATCCCCATTCTTTATTGCCTTACCTACTTTAGCCATTTATTTGTATATATTTGTTTTGCCAGTGTTTAAACTTTAAGAGCTTTTCTGTATTAATAACTTCCAAGGTGCAAGACATTGCTCTGTGCCTTGTTGTGTGGGACACTGGTATTGGGTTCTTTGTGTGGGTGAAGAGTTAGATGAAGAAAGGCCAGTTAACCTGAAGGAGCCTATTCAGCCCACTCGAGGTTACTAGTGCGTTGTGGATTCTTGTGGGCTGCCCGGAAGGAATGGAATACAGTTTGTCCCTTTAAGTTGTGAAAGAGTAACTAAAACTGGTTGCACTTGTGTTTAATTCTAAAATAATTAATTTTACTACTTTTGAAAAAATGTTGACCTTTACCCTGTTGTATTCCCTCATGCTAGTCTCCTGTATTTTTGAATGGGTGCAATGAAAGACTGCTGCCTCTTTAATTTAGGTACTGTTACAAGACATTGCTGAGATCATCTGAAAATTCTTTGCAGATGTTACTAGGGACTAAAGCCAAACGTTCAAGTTCAAAATGATTAGACTTTGTTCTTTTGTATGAGGCTGTATGACACACTGGTATGTTGCAAGGGTTCCCCACCCTGCCTTTTACAGTGATCTTGACTCCTACTTCGTCATTTTTTATTTTTTACTGTAATTATTCTAGAAAGATCTAATTTAAAAGCAACTTTCTGAAGCTTCATTTATCTACCTTTGTAGATTGAGATAGTATACTGACGTAGCACAAGAAAATTTTCTCTTGAAAACCACATTAAACAATAATTGTGTATTTAATCCAAACCCTGCAATACCTCCTGCTGAGAACAAAAAAAAAAAGGAGTAATCTCTGGGTAAGCTTGTGGGGAAAATCTGTGGGAACAAATTGATGTCCCTCAGCTGTTGGATATAAATGAAAAGAACAAGTTTCTGCAGTACTGATGTGTAGATCTGTCCATGGAAGATGATGAAACTCTTGAGCTCTGTTCCTGTGCTCACGAAACTTGTGTGTGATCAGTGCTGACATCTGGCGTGTGTCACCTGGTGGTGGCAGAGGTGTGTGACAGGGCCCTGAGTGCTCACAGCCCCTCAGAGTGTGATGTAAATGCACTGGCAGCAGGTGATGCTGACGCTGCTGCTGTGTCTCGGGGGTGACAGGCTTGTGCTGTGCTCTGACTCCAAGGCACCCTTGGAAGGATGAGCAGGACAGCAGCAGCTGTAGGAGCTCTGCCATAGGAGCACTGCTGTTTCCCAGCTCTGCTGTTCAGCCGTGCAGCTTCAGCCACTTGCTGTTCACAAGCAGCCTATAGGGAGAAGCCTATAGGGAGAAGTATTTTCTGAGTAATTCTCTCCCAGGATTCAACAAACTGAGGATGAAGCATATTGATTTTCAGTTATGTGCCTCTTCTCACTTCCTTTTTTTTTGAAGGTAAGTTACAAATCTGCTTGCTTGGTTCAAAGTCTATTTTAATTCACTTAACTGGAGTGACTGCAGAAAATGTTTTTCTTTCCTTTTGTATATCTTAAGACTCTTACATGTCTTGCAGTAAAGAATTTGTAAGATGTTCTCCTTTTCTAGCTCAGCCCATTGAAAAAAATCAAAACCCCACAACCTCACATATAAACAAAGTAGGCTGGGAAGGACCAATGCTGTGAAGTTGGATCAAGCCCAGCTTGAAATTTGATGCATAAATTCCAATTTTTCTCATGCTGATTTGCTCAAAAGGGTAACAAGAGTTTGTACCTTGACTCCTCCCCCCATCTTTTAATGCATTCCTTTTTATTGTAGTCTATGTCCCGTGGTGGTGAGTGCCACAAAGTTCTGTTTATCAGGGAATCCTATTTTTAAAAAATGTTTTATTTCATTCTTCCATTCTTACTTCAAAGGAGTAAGGTAAGATTTAGTCAAGTAGGAAGAGAGCTTCTTTAAGAGGGTGAGGCTTTTATTTTATGCAAGTCATGCAAAACAGTTTCCTTTTTGTTTTAATAAATTATGGTGCATCTTTTATGTTCTTTGATAGATGGGACTAAAATAAGACTTTTCTAGCAAGCGAATCTGGTATTCCTTTTTTCACAGCTTCTTTGCCAATTTTTGTGCTCATTGACTTCTTAAGATTTCTTTGGCTTATATATTAAATAAAACCAACAGGTAAACAATTTAAAATGCTAGTACATTGGATATTTAAAAAAAAAAAAGTATTGATTTATCAGAGATGGAGCAATACTCTGCTGGGGTAGGTATATGGGCTGGTGTATGCTATCAGAGATTGATGTTTATTTACATCCTGAATGGTGCTGATTTCCTGTCTGATTTCTTGCTCCAGCTACACATGTATGGTCCTGGTGCTGCAAACTAGTGTTGAGCCACGTGAAAAATTAACTTAAAATACTGGTGAATTGGGTAATAAAGGTAAAGATTAAGAATTCTAATATTTGCCCGCCAGTGGCAAGATTTTTTGTTTTGGTTTTTTTACACTAATTTGTATAAGTTTATTTTCTGTCTGCCTTTTACTGCTTGTACAAAGCATTCAAGAACGTTGCCCTTCCAGAAGTATTCTGCTAAGCAGACTGAAGTCCCAAGAAACCTTTACCTGCAGGAATTGTTTTCTGGTACAGTTGGAACAGCTTACTGGCTCCAACCAGTATACTTTGGTTTGGTTTCTTTGTGCTGTAGCATTTTCTGCAACAGCAATTTTGTAGAAAAGAAGAAACAAGACAATCTGTCCAAACACTGGTACTATGTAGGGAAAAGTTGTGGTGGAGTCCTAGCTGGAACAGATACTGTAGCATGAAAAACCTGAGATACTGGCTCTGATGGCTACAGGGTTAAAATCGGGGTGAGGGGAGAACAAAAGAGTAACAGTGAAGCCCTGAGAGCAAGCTACTGTTCTAAAAACTAAAGTAACAAAATGAACTTTTTCAGCCTCCCTGCTCAGTTCGTCCTTACATTCCTGTAAGAATTGCGTCAGGCTCGTTTGTTAAAGTTCATGGTAGAAAACCACAGGTACTAGACCTGGAAAAGGAACCTCTCCATATGTGTTGCTGGGCAGTCCCGGCTGTTTACTACTGTAGTATTGTGAGCTCTTTGTAATATTTCACAATGTCTCTTTAAAATGATTGCATTGCAGCTTGATTATGGGTAAAATCTGCCCGGGTGGGTTGAAATAAGAAGAAATGTAGCTGGCGAGTGGAGTAGGGGAAGAGGTAGTGGCAGAAGAGCTTTGGGATATGAAATGGGCATGACTTCTTGGCTTAAACCAAAAGAGGCCAGGTGAAGCCAGTCCCCCTGGCCTGTGGCATTTGGCTGTGTGGCATTGAACAGTGGCTTGCCCTGAATTTTATTAGCTTTGCATAGCAATGCAAGGTAGACACAGCAACCTACAGCTCCCATGGTTTTCTGTGAGAGCCTTTGTGTGGCACTGCCCAGTGTGTTCTTAGACACAGTTTTGTTGGAAGCTATGGAAGCAAATACCCTCAGTAAAGTGAGGAGAGGGGATGCATCCCTGGCCTATAGTTAGCAAGGATCTGGAAAGGATTTTGGAGAATAATAAGCCCTCAGCTACTTTTAGCCCGTGCTGCAAGGGAAATGCCAGCAATTACAGCCCTAACTAATGTGCAGTTCAAATTGCAACCCGGGCTCCATCCTTGCAGAATGCAAGTTTGTGATTCCTGCAACAAATGCTTCTGTATAGCTCTGATCTAATATTTACTGACACGCTAGGTGGGCACCAGTGTGTCAGACTTTCATGTGACAATTCCACTTAAGCAGTTAATTATCCTGTTAGCATTTGCACTCTTAAGAATTAATCTGGGTCTGTGTTTTCTAAAAGCTTCTAAAACTTAACTTCAGATGGACATCCAAATGTTTCTGGGCTTTTTCTCCCTACTGGAAAAACAGCATTTCATGTTGCATTTAAAACTGCAAGCTATGTGATCCTTTGCAATCAGACTTTAATTCACAAATGATTCCTCTTTATTTGGCCTGGGTAACTTTTCAAACTTTTGTATCCCAGTGTGTGGCTGTGCAAAAGAAGAATGGATTAATAAAGGAAATCTTCTGTCAAGAATTAGTGTTGAAAGGCTATAGTTGTTGGAGTGTTTTTTCAATGGTGTAATTTCAATGTAGCTGTAACCAGATCGTGGCTTGTACTTAGCCATGCAAGAGCACTTGGCCGGAAGTGGCAGCACATGTCACCAGGCTTGCTCTGAACGTGTGTAGCTCACCACTTCCTCATACTGACGTGAAGGAACAAAAGAAACATCAGTTTCTAGTTCATTTTAACCTCCAAAAAGTTGCAGTGGCAGAGGTACTTACAGCCTTTCCCTTTATGTTCTTTTTAGCTTTGAAATGAATCTTTGAGAATTTTGATGAAGTTCATACTAGAAATCTTAAGTTCTGAGAAGATCTTTTTTGTGCAGGTCCTGACTTTTAGAAGTGATCAAAGGAATGGTTGTATAAATCATTTCAGTGCTGCAAGGGAGATGAGTAACCACAAGAAACCAGTCTGTGCAAGACCTGGATTGGTGCACATGGAAAGCTTGCACTGCATTCAGGAGTCCTTCTCAGAAAGCCACCCCTCCAGAAGTCTGTCACTGTCTGTGCTGCTGTGTCTTAGCTTCAGCAGTTCACAGGACAGGCAGAATTCTCTTTAAACCACAGCAGTCTCTGAATCTAGTTTTCCTGATAGTTGTTGTACTAAAGCTTCAGGCCTAGACACAAATGAACTTTTAAAACTGATTTAATTTGCTGTTGCCACGATACAATGCTCTTTCCAGAGAAATCCCTATTTGTGCTTTATAACCTTTGAGGCCAAAACAAAATCTATTCAGAGCAAAGGTTATTTGTTTTCAGACCTGAATACAGTTATCTGTGGTTTCAGCAGCTGTGATTGCATCTAGTTAAGAGAAAAATCTTTACAACAAGGGAGGCAGATTCCTCTCCAATGTGAAATGGAAACACTTGCCAAACTTATATTACATAGAATAGGGATTTTTTGAAAGTACATGTAGTTCTCATGTCATTTTTAGAAGAGTGTGAATTAATGAAAGTATCATTTTTCCTGTAAATCTACCAGTGAATCTTGTGAAATTGCAATTGTAGTAGTAATCATAGCATTTTAAATTAATGCAATTAATTTCATACGCTGTTAAAGTGCTGATGTGATATTTTTGCTCATAATTTGTATTCTAAATAATGAGCTGAACTACATATCCATGGCACATTAAGTGGCTGAAACCTGTTATTTTCAGTATATTAAAATAGTAATATTGCATGTGAGAAGAATGAAATTCAAGTAGCTAATGAACATTGATATTTCATATTCAGTTTCTACTGTGGTTTATTAAAAACTCCCATAGCTTCCTGTTTAATGGATAGATGAATTCTTAAAGCTAGAAACAGCATTTTTCCAATTAAAACTCTTATAATTATAAAACTCTTGATAATTATCAATTAAATTACATCTTAAGAAAGTTTATTTAATTTTTTCTAACTTACCCCCATCTTTTACAAACTACAACTGAATATCAAGTAACTATTTAGGATGCCGTGAAGAAAAGTGGGCCATTTGTTTCCAAACTGATTAATTTGGGGGCTACTGTCACAGGATTGAAAAATCTGGCAGTCATGTAGTAGTGAGACTTGGGAAGTCTCAATTTGACCTGTGTTGTAATACAGATGTAGAGATGCAAAAGTTAAAGTAGTTAGGATTAAGACTAGTCTGTTTGGAAATCCATTTCACCCCTCTAAACCTTAAAAAGACATTATTAAGCCCTTCTGAATTTATTTTAAAAATCTTTTTCTAAAACCTATGGCTTAAAATCTGAAATTTGGTGTCAAAAACAGTCTGAGAACTGATGGCTACCATGTGGAAGTATAAGGGGGAAAAGGAGAGAAGTGTTTTCTTGATGCTTTTTGGAGCTTCCTAGAAAATCTTAATTGCTCCCAAATGAGTGTTCTTTAAAAAGGAGTCCTATATGTCCTGTGTTGTATTGCGATTTACTGTGATGTCTGATTAGATTGCATCAAACATCAGTTTTCAAAAGTAGGTGCTGGCTTTGAAAAGGAACTAAGGGGTCACAGGATGTATTTTTAACTCTGAGCCAGAGGTACCAGGGAATTGACTTGAACTGCAGGGACTAGTCAGAAGTTCAGGAGAAATGCACATTCAAACTAATGACCTTATTAGTGTAAAATGGAAAGATTTGGAGATCAAGTCTTCCTCTAATGACCTTGACTAACTAGTAGTGAGTCTGAGTTTGGTCTGCTTTCATTGTGCAGAATAATTTATGCTTGACATGTTGGATGCAGCTGAAAACCTTTGTGCATTCTCAGCACTTCCAAGTGTGTGGAAGAAATGGCAGCTTCAGAATAGTTCTTTTGACTAAGTTTGCTCTTAACCAAATTGCCAAAGGAAATGGAACACTTCATTAATTGCAAAACTTAAGAGTATCTCTTTCTCTGGCAGGAATCGATTTTAAGATCAGAACGATAGAATTAGATGGAAAGAAAATCAAGCTACAAATATGGTAAGTATTCCAAACTAAATCAGGTTTTCAGTGACTTGAATTCACTTTGAGAAAGAATACTTCATACGTTTTGAGCTTCAGTGTACCAGAAGTTTCATACCTTTTATTCATTGATTGTCCATAAGTTTTATGCTTTCTTCTAGCTTGCCCTTGGAGAAGTTCTGCTTCAGTAGCACAGGAAATAGCCTGTTCACATGCAAGCATTACAGCAACTTCCTATTTTATCAAAAGCTGTCCTCTTAAATGTGCTTTTAGCTTTTCCGTGTGGAGGAGAAATATTAACTCAATAGCTGCAAGCTAAAATATGCATGCCAGTAAAATGTAATCTCCTCTGATACTTTGATACCTGGTTGTACTCACCAAGGCACAGGTGAATGATAATGCTCCCAATTCCTTGCATGGTGGCTTAGTAGAAACTGAGTCTCCTGAGCCAGAATCCTTGTGACTAAGGAAGTGCAGTGCCAGAAGTGGCTGGTAAAAATTTCGTGTCTGTAATATAGGTTAAAAAAGCTGGGTTTTGTTGGGCCTTTGGGGTTCAGCTCCCCTGAGGTGTGACTGGTAGCCAAACACTTGAGTCTGCTGGTTCACTCACAGACAGGTACTGCTTTCAAGTCACCCAGGGCAAAACACCAGCACACCGAGGTGTAGTGGCTGACCTTAGCAGCAAACTGTATGCAACAGTGCACCATCCTGATGTATTTTATTGCTGTGTGTTTTAACTTTTGTTTAAGATGGGACTTGGATGGATCAGAGCTTTTTTTTTTAATTACTGGAGGGCAAGCTGTGTGGTGCTGAGTTTTATTGCTTGCATAAAAACTGGAGTGGTTTTGTGCCGTGTTTCTGGTGCTGCTCTAACTGCTGATGTAAGGAGGGTAGCTTGGGAGTGAGGAAGCTGCTGAGGGCTGAAGAAACTTACACAAACAGCCAAAGGTGTGTTTTCCTAGTGAACAAGTATCAGTGCATTGTTACTCTGTTTAGTAAGACATCTCTAAGTACAGATGAGTGTAAAACAAATCCTTTTTTTCACTGAATTGTAGGGATACAGCAGGCCAGGAGAGATTCCGCACAATCACGACAGCTTACTACAGAGGAGCCATGGTGAGTGCTCACACTTGAAAAAACCTAAACACAACTAGTGGAACTGGTTTGCTGTTCCTAAGGTTGTGTCGTGTAAGTCTTCCACTGGAGGACTGGATAATTGTGGCTTGAGATGTGGGGAATGAAGTCTGTGGTTTGGTTGGGGGTTTTCTGTTTGTTTGTTTTTTGTTTTTTTAAACGTGCTGGTACTTCGTCTAGGCCTGGTTTTTGTGATGAAACTTCCAGCCCTATTGTCTTTTTTAATATAATAAAAATTTCTGCAGGTTTTAATAAAATAAGTTGCCAAGCTTTAATCAGATAGGTTTGGTTTTTTTAAACGCAGTCAAGCCCTTTAAACACTTGAAGTGTTTCAAAAGTGGATAATGAATTATTTTAACATTAAAAGTGTGTTTCACTGAGTTGCTTTTCCTTCAGCCAGTAGAGCATGCAAAGTCTGGGCTAGAAATACAATCACTTGCAATGCCCGCTGTTACTTTTTCCTCCACTGACAGTGACTTGAAGTCAAATAACTGACTTAGAGCCTGCACCCTTGTGGTACAACGCTTCTAATGGTTCTTTATGCTATGATTTGAGATATTTTATGTTGGGACTTCTATAATTTTGACTTGGTGGTTGCTACCTGTGCTGCTGTTACAGGTTCTTGCTGCTTTGCATGAACAGATCTGTGACATTCATAGGCTGTGGATCCAAATAACTCCACTGTTATAGAAGACAGGGAGAAATAATAATGGTTGTGGCTCTGTATTAGAGCTTTCCAGTGCTTAAAAAGGCTTTGGCAGTGACCTGGTCTTCTCCCCAGTCCATGGCCAAGGACTTCTATTTGTCCTATGAGGAATGATTGGAAAGGCCTTAGGAAATGGAGGTGAACCTTGCAATCTGTGCTTTATGCAGTGGCTCTGTGGCTTCCCATGCTTTGCTAACTGTTGAGGTCCCATGCCAGTGTATGTACAGAACTGGTGGAAAGAGCTAAAGCTTCTGGGAGAGCCCCAGGGGCAGCTTTGCTGGAAGTGTCTGCTGGCCTCAGGAGACTGGAGCTCACAGGTTTGATACCCTGGACTACTTAAAGCTGCTGCATCTAAACCTGACTTTAACCATAGAGTCCTGGTTGCTGGTGTGGTAGAATTTCTAAACTTATCCCGACTATAGGCTAATAATTAAAAGCTTTGTATAGGTGGTGTGTTTGACATCTAACAGTGGCAAAAGATGTTAAATAGTAATGTTTTGGGTAAATTCCCAGCCATGGCATAATGCCTGGAGAAAAGATTTATACACCTGTAATAGTATGTTGAATTTCTTTGGAAGTATAATTAAAACTACAGCATACATCAAAAGTCAGCCAATAGTGCTAGCTCATCTAACTAGATTTTCCTAACTTTATTTAGGGAATTATGCTGGTGTATGATATCACAAATGAAAAGTCTTTTGACAACATAAAAAACTGGATAAGAAACATAGAGGAGGTAAGTGCTTCGTTCCATCTTATGATTTCCCTGGGACAAATAAAAGTCAAGTAATTACTTTCATTACAGTAGCCAACATATATGGCCATGCACCACTTGCAAGTAAAGTGTGTGCTGTTACATTTCCAGAATAGCCAAATGCCTGTGCATGTGTGCAACCTGCTACAGAGCTCATGGTACACATTTGATCTATTACAGTATTTGGGCAAATGTAATCTAGGAGTATTTATTCCAGCCTATTTTAATATTTTATTGCTTGTTTCAAAAGTCAGCATCTCTCAGTAATGCCTTCACATTAGATAATTTCTCTAAAATAAAATAGTCCATTGTGGAGGAGTTTGATACACAAGTTTCTTTTCAACAATGATGCACTTTGTTCCTGAGAGATTACTTTCTCTTCTTCCAGCATGCCTCTTCAGATGTAGAAAGAATGATCTTGGGTAACAAATGTGATATGAATGAAAAAAGACAAGTCTCAAAAGAAAAAGGGGAGAAGGTAAGATTTGGTAACTTACCCTATTTAGAAGCCTACTTCTTGTAGGATTCTAACTTCTGGATGTTCGGTATGTTTTAGGCATGTGAGAGAGAATGGGTCTCAAGTCTCTTGTTTCGGAAACTTTTATACATATAGGATACCAGGTTTGGGGTTTTTTGTTTTTAAATAGCACTTAACTTCTTCAGGTTTGAATAAACTTCATGGTACTTTTACCTTGAGGGCAAGATCCTGTAAAGAACATTGACCTTTGCTATAGCATGACGTATTCTAGATCTCAATATAAAGTTTTGTGTACACTTTGATTATGTTGTACTCAATTCACTGTAGTGGTCACTTATTCTTGTTTTAAGTACTGTTACTAAAGCTTAAGTAATTGATTGGTTGTTCTACAGAACAAACAAGCGAGGAAGAATACTACAAAATCTGTCGTGTACAGCTGAAGTGGTGTAGCTGTTGGTAACACAGCTTATGGGATGATTGTATTGTAGTTATCTGGTCCACAATCCATATCAATTAAGATTCTACCTTAATGTTCTTTTAGAACCTAAATAAGTATTTTGGTGAGAAATTAATGTCTTTTGTTTTGTTTTGACTTTATGTGAGGGTATGACCAGTTCTAATACTTTGTCTAATTGTCTTTAATGTTCTTGCAAGAGAAAATAGAAGTGAAGCTTGCTTGGTTTTCAAAGCTTCTTGAAGCATGCAGCATCTATTCTGTTATGAACCTATTGTGAACCTATGTGTGAAACATTCCCTTTACAAAGGAACTTCAAAACCACTGAAAAACTTTAACCTCTCTTCCAGTTAGCAATTGATTATGGAATCAAATTTTTGGAGACAAGTGCAAAATCCAGCATAAATGTGGAGGAGGTAAGAGATGGGTGCTACACTTAGGTGCTTCTTGAATTACTTCTGTGGAGGTATGTTCCATGATCTGCTGGGCTTTCTCACCTGACCTGGGACCTGAAGTCCCAACTGTGCTCCTGGCTCTGCTGCTACAATCCAACTGTTTCTGATTTTCTGGTAATGTCTGGAATTGTTTTATAAATGGGTGCTCACAGACTGGTTTACTATTGCTGTAGCAAACAGTTGCTTTAGTGTGTGCCGTGCTACTTAAATTTCAAGTCCTTTTGGACAAGGAATAGGTGTAATTTTAGAACAGTGCTTTGTGCAGGAAATGGGATTCTTTGCTGTCAGGATAACATGCTACTGTGTCACGGAGCCTTCAGGTTACTACTAAATATGTGCTGTGCAGATGAGACTGAAAACTTGTGTATTAACCTGGAACACCAGGTCATAAGCTCATGTTCAAGGAGGAAGAAGACTTACAGTGCTATCTATAGATTTATAATCTGTTTTCCTGCAAATAAATTTTGCACTAAAACCACAAGCTCTCTATTTATGAGAGCATAAGGAAATAGAGTCGGAAGGAAGAGTGGCTCAAGTCCAGTCTATCTCACCATAAATCACTTGTGTCATCTCAGGGAGGGTGGGGGGAGGATCTGAGCTGTATGAAAAGTGTGGACAAAAAAATAACTTTATCAAAAGGCAGTTAAATTAAGATTCATTCATCCAACAAGGTAGACTTGTTCTTAAGTGTTGCCCCTATACCTAATAATTTAAAAGTCTTTCTATGGGGTACTCTTTAGAAGTCCTGCAAACACCTACTTAATTCAGATCAGGCATCTGACAAATTAACTAGAAGCTGAAGACATCGGTTCTTTAAAATAACAAGAGGGACGTTGTGCCAGCCAGGTGTGGTTTTTTCTGATTGCAGGGTGATTGTTACACAGGATAGAGTTAGAATGGACTGATCTGCATCATGCTGCACCTGGACTAGCTTGACCTGATTTTCAGAGTGTCCTTGTGATTCTTAAAGCAGACACTGGAAGTGGGACCATGAGCAGTTAATACCAGAGTGGATAGCTGAGCTCCTCTGGAGGGCTGACTTGCTCTGTCATGTTAGGGCAGTTTCATGTTAACCCCTGCAGGTCATGAAATGCACAACAGTAGTTTGTGCTTACTCCAAATGTTTGGCTCTCTGAATATTTTTTTAAATATTGACACATGAATGATGAAGAAAGCATTAAAAAATGCAGCTGGTGTAGGCATTTGGCAATCACTAATGATTTCGTTTACTTTCCGCCAAATACTTCACTTTCGGGGAATTACACAATTGTGATATTCTTGGGATCAGAAGTGAATTAATTTATTTGTTGTGATTTATTTACATTAAATGAGTGTCTGTCTTTGGATATATTCCAAACACAATGAGAGGGGAAGTGTTTATACTGCTTACAGTCTGGAACTGTCGTTAGATTATTAGGGTCTCCAGATAGCCTAAAGTCTTGCTTTTTCCTGCTCCTGGAGAATTGCAGAATTTTTCTGCTACAGAAGTTTCATTGCTCCTTTGTACATTGAAATCTGGGATGCTGAGATTTGCCAGAGTAATTATTTATGGGTTTTTTCCTGTTTTTAATAGAGATATTGGAAGCTTAAATAGCCTTATAGGTAGTCCAGGAGTAAAGCTTTTGGAGGACAGAAAGCGAGCTAACCTTAATGTGAATTCCCAGGGTTTCCCTTCTCAAAACTCTCTGGGTTTCTAATTGTGATGCACAGTTCAGTTTGGGGGAGAAATAAAATCAGGATTAGTATATGCTCTTCAGATGACTTTTTTTTCTCCGCCCAGATGTATTCAGTGGGAGGGTCTGTTGACTTGCTTCAAAGATTGGCGAGATGGAGACTAAAACCATAGTCTTTTCTTCTAAAGCATGTTTACTGAAGTTTTAAATGTACAGCTATTGTACATAGAGTGTCTTGCAACTCAGAGTGCTTTTAGTGGCCTACAGAACACTCTGTTGTTAATGTGTCTGGCTATTTCAAGTTTATCATGTCCTTCATGTGTCTTGCTCCTAACTCTTGTTTGTTTTTTCTTTATTTCCACTCCTCACCAGGCATTTTTCACACTTGCACGGGACATTATGACAAAGCTCAACAGAAAAATGGTTTGTATTTCCAATTAGCATACAAACTAGTTACAATGAGAGGGCAGCTATCATAATTGGCTGAGTAGTAGCCCTACCAAAACACTCCTGGGGATTACAGTAGTTGCTAGATCAAATTTGAGCAAACAGTGATTTATCACGCTCTATTACACATCAGTGCATAACTATTCATTATTTTGCATGAACATTAACATTGGGCAGCCTGAAACTGATGTGTTGTTCCAAAATGCAATAGTGTGATCCGTCTTTTGTTACGTAGCCTCTTCTCCAGCTAATTCTTAAGATCTGGATTGTTACGTAAATGTTTATTTTTTTTACCAAGTGATTAACAAAGTCTGGATAACTGAGGAGGTCAAGTTGCAGCAGATCTCTGCTCTGGTTATTGCCTTGCAAGCAGGGGAAGTGGGGAGGAAGACTAGAAAAGCTGGAGATCTTTTTTCTGCATTTTATGATGTTGACACTCTTTTCTCTTTCAGAATGACAACAGTTCATCGGGGGCAGGTGGGCCAGTAAAAATAACAGAAAATCGATCTAAGAAGAGCAGCTTCTTTCGATGCACGCTACTTTGATGAACTTCTAATGATAGACTGCAGCACACTTAGAACCTTTTCTGCTTCTTTGAAAGCACAGGGTCACAAAGCCTCAGAAATAATACCACCAAGCTGCTGCTGAGAGCTCCATTGAACGTAGACTGCGATACACAAATACCAAGTGGATTTTGCTCACTAAGCCTATTGACCTGTCAGGCTCTTCTTTCTCAGATATGGAAGCTATGAAGTGGAGACACAAATGCAAGATTTAACTTGTTTTCCTTTTTTACTTTCTGTTTTATTGCCTGTTGCAAAAGCTGCTATGTTTCTTTTAACTTTGCACATCCATATTGGCCTCTTACTGCCTGTTACAGCACAATCTTACATTTGTATTTGCACAGTTTGACTTGTAAGTAAGATTCTTAACAGATTTGTGCAGTTTTCTTTCTCTTTTTAAAAAAAATTGATTTTCAAGCAGAAGAGCCAGGGGAAAAATTAAGTCTCATTTCCTTTATTTTCTATGCTGTATACTTGTGGCCATGCAGTATGGATGTTGTTGCTCTAGTGATGAGAATCACTGTAACTATTGGCATTTAACAATTTGTACAGATTTTGTCTCTTAGATGCACAAATCTGTTTATGCAGAAGCTATGGCTTCTATTCTGAATGTAGTATGTTGCTTTTCTTTCTTTACCAGACTTAGCAAAGTTGTGTTCTGAATTGCCAGTCACTGTCTGATTCACAGATGCACCTTTCAGTTATTTGAATAAACACAGTGTCTTTCCTCACTTAACTTCCCTTTGTTAGCTCAGACTGTCTGCACTTTTTTTTGTTTCTGATGAGGAAGTACACTCTGGATTTGAAATCATCACCGCAAATTGGCCTCGTCACTATCACTTAAGTGGCTTGTGGAAGCTGAATGCATGAGTTCTGAGTAACCTCTTTGTGGATTCACTTGTTCAGAAATGACTGCTTCTAAAGGTGACTTCCATTTCTACTCTTAATTCTAAGGGTAGTTCGTTAACGTCTGTAAGCATCGACCCTTGACAACGGAGGTGTCCAAAACCAAGCTTCCTGCACAGTTGCTAAAGTATATCAAGTTTTGGCACTAAGGAAGCTTTGCATTAGGGCTGTAATGTACTCCTAGTTATGCAGTTAATGCTGAACGTGTGTCTTTGGTCTGCTCGAGCAGTTGTTTTTTCATCAAAAACTGGTACAGTGACCTAGACTGTTAGAAGTAGAGGTGAAACATAGTTGCCTTTTTTACTCAACTGAGCATTGTATAACCTAGTCTTTGTTCTACTACTTTTTTATTGTCTTCTGAAAAATTTCCTCAATGAGCAATTAAAACAGGTGCTTTAGTTCTGTTGGTGTGCCAAACGTGGACCATTGTAAGCTTTAACTACAAGTTTGTGTCCAGCATGTTTGCTGTTAGGGGATGGGTGTGTTCTGTCATTGTCAAAGGAAATGTCTGACGTGCTTGCTTTTGCTTCACTTTGTTGTCTGGAGTTGTAAACAGTGAGTTGGTTGTTACCACAGATAACCACTTCATTTTGCTCTGTCAGGTACTGAATTTGTCTGGGTCTGTTCTAAATAGTTTGAAAGGGAACAGGCCAATAGCGTTAGACGTAAAGCTTTTGATTTTAAAAGGTTTAACCTTAGTAGCTGGTTCCATAGTTTTAAGTGGTTATCAGCCTGTCCCTGTGTGTAGTTTAATAGAAGTAGTTCTTGTAACTAGTTGGTGGATCTCATAAACTGCTGTTGCTGCACTAGAACAGAGAAACCTTAATGGCAACAAGGTTTAGTGAAAAAACAAAGCAACCCTAACTGCTCTGGTGTCTACCCTTGATATTTTTCTTGGACAGGCTAAAGCAGTTATGTTTTCTGTATGGTTAAAAAAAGTGCTTCTATACAGAAAGTGTTGTGACACCAATTATGAATGTTGTTTATTTTCAGTAATTTACCTCTGACTTATTTGGTGTCGTAATACTTTGATTTTTATCTCAGGGGTTGTCTGCAAACCAAAACTGACATGTTCTGTGTTTGGCACTGTTTACAGAATGCTTTGTATTGTTTTTCCTGTCTTCACTGTGTGGTAAATGTTCATTCAATATTAGTCTCCATGAACTTCCCTTTCAAAGAGCCTGTAAGTAGTAGAGTCTATGAAGTGCTTCTTGAAGCAGCAGCAAATTGGGGTATCTGCTCTGTATGGGGGAGGGTGGGAGGGAGAAAAAAACTTGCTATTTTCTTACACTTAGCTGTGCTAAACTGTACATAAATGTGAGGTAAGACCATAGGAAATTCACTTTATGCATGAGAAAGTACTGCAGTAAATATTTCACTTTGCTTATTGTTCATGTACAGTTCATCTTTTTCTATTTGTAGAAGAATTTAATGCAATTTTGTTGTCATCTGCTGAAACTGAAGAATTCTAATTTCATGTGGTCTTATGGATAAGGTAAAATGCAGATTTCTTTCTGTCTTTGCCCCCACCCCACTTCTCCAGCAGTATTAGATGGCTGAGTGGCTGCACTTTATCAGTGTGCTAACTTCTGGTCAGTAGAGACCTTTCTGTGTACAGTCTGCCCTGTCAGATGTGGAAAAATGTGCTGTATCTTAGCGTGCAAATCAGCTGTTATGTTCTACTGGGATATTTTAGCTATGTTTTCCTCTAGTCAAGCAGGTGATGATAATGGTATGTTCTGCCTACGCATCAGATGCTGGGTATTACAGGCTTTTCTAATATCACTATGATTGTTTTGTGCAGTCTCTGTTGCTACTTTGCTCAAGACTATATAATCCTAAGTTTTGAAGGACTCTTAACTATACCTCAGTCAACTAGTTAGTACTCTAATGCCCATTAGAATTAAAGTCATATACTTATTATTCATTAAGCAGCAAATGTATTTCTGTTTTCTTCCAGAAATTGCCATTAACCTTTCAGGAAATAGACATTTTTTGGTGGATTTCAATAAAACAAAAATGCTGCTTCTTATTTGGAGTTTTAGGAGAAGTTCCCTCAGCCCCGTGCCTGTGCGCTCTATCTTGACCAATATTTTTCTAAGTGGTTTTTAAAAAAAGTCAAATGAAAAACAAACTGATCTCAGTGCTTTGCAATATTAGCTTTCAGTCTGTGCTCAGCAAAACATGCACAAGTAGTTTTTGTTGAGCGTATATAGAATATGTAATTGACTTATCTGGGAGTTCTAATATTGCTAAAGCTTAAACCGCTCACGAAACGTAATGCAGCTCACTTTTCTCTTTGGGGGACAGTCTCAAAAATAGTGATTGACTTTTCAGACTGGTAGTTCTTTTTACAGAAAATATTTCCCATTGTAAGTAACTTTCTCATACTAGTCTGCTGAAGTTAAGTGAATTACGTGGATCATTTTCACAGGTGAATAAAGGAGTCTTGAATGTACATATCACATTAAAATATTGTGAATGCATAATGATTTGAAAGTACATCAATAATATGTAAAATGCATAAATGTGTTATTTGTGAAAATGCATCTGTTGTTTGGTTACCTGTTAATGTAACAGAATTTTTGCAATGTTAAACTTGCTAAGGATCGGTCTGTAGGTGATAATAGGTCTTTTTTCTCCTCCATTCACTGAACTGCTTATGCCATTCTCATTCTTAAAAATAAAACTCGTATTTCTTTCTTCCAAAAAAAGCAGGATTTACATTGATTTTTCTTGTTTCTGGTGAATTTAACTATTTCAGTGCATTCCTATGGCCTTACAAACATTTTTGCAAATAAAACTTCAGTTACCATTATTTTAATGCTATATAGCTACTAAATTCAGAATAAAAAGTATAGTCTTTGAGAAAATGCTTAATTTTGAAACAGAAGTGTTCTACTGTGTGTGTTTAAGCACATTTTACCTCTGGTATAAAGGTGTAATGTGAAAAGCTCCTGCAGATAAAAGTGAACTTGTCATGTGGTTAACTTGTAAACCTAATCATTAATCGTGTATTGATGTATATAGACAGAAAAACCAAACCCAGCTCCTAAGAAAACCTTCATAGTCCAATAGTTTTATTATTTCATGTGAACTTTTTTACAATGTGTGTCTCAAATAAAAGTTACATAATGAAAAGCATTTTGGAGTATTTTGTACGAAATATTCCATGTAGTTTTTATACAGTTGGCATCTCCACTCTACTTTTGATACATTTGTGGAAAGGTGTCCAGTTGAGTTGCATCTGTAAAACTTAGTTTAACTAGTGATAAACCACAAGGGTTTTTGTCTGGCTTTGCTTGTTCCTAAACTTGACTCTTCTTTAGAGTTGTCCAGAAAAATCCTTTATTTCTGTAGTGATTGCTTAAATCTAAGTATATTATTTTGATGAGCTTCAGTTTCCTAAGAAACCATTTTTCCAGACATTGAGTGTCATGAAATGCCCTTTCAAAGTAACTTTTGAGCAATGCCTGTAAAGGTAACATGAGACACCATTTCCAATTTGATTAAGAATTAGCTACTGACTTAAGCTGTTAGCATTTTCTTTTTTGTTGTTGCTTTAAATCAGCATTATATGAAAGGTATGACTCTGAAATAACCTGGAGCACAAATATCATTGCATCAATATAGCACATATTGTTTGTCTGGCGTCCTTCAACACTGAGGAATATTCCCAAATTGAGGGATTTGACAAATACTTGTTAGCTGTTACATTAGTAATAGTTTCTGCCTTTCAAATTATTGTGGTTTGGCAGTAGCTTGCAATTGGTACAAAAATTAGCAAACCTAAGGAAAGAAGGGTTTATCTACCCAAGACAAAAGCAGGTTAATAGTTGAGACATCCTAAGGAATAAATGGAAAACTCATGGATGACAGATAGCTTCTAAAGTGTGTTTTCTACATGTTCATCTCACCAGCTGTATTTAGCCGAAAGGATATATAGCAACACAAAGCTAGAGTTCCATCCTTGTTACACCTTACTATTTCTTGATTCTGGTTTGCTTTGTTGTGCTTGTTTTCACACTTCGGCAGACAAATTTGCTGCTTTAGGAGCAGCTGTTTAAGCATTATCTTACATATCCCCTAGGTATGAACTGGGTTTATATGCTCAGCAGTCCTTAGGTCCTCGCAGTAGTTAGTGACATTTTAAGTGCATTTGCATTCTGCATTTGTTAAAAGGAAATACCAGGCATGCCTACACTACATAAAAATGGTGATTTATTACAGCTTCTGTCTGGATCTATTTTTGGTTGCAGATTAGCAATTATGATACGAATACTGCACACTTGTAGATCAGAGGCAAGTTGTTGGTACACATGTAGAATGTATCCAGTTTTTATAATCTGGTAAATTGCCTTTTTCATAAATTACTCTTTTTCCTACTTGGTTGACTAGTGGCTCTTAAGAATTCTTGAACTATACCAAAGTCATCAATATAATAAGATTTCATAATTTTTCTTTAGAAAGATCTAATCTTCAAGAGATGAGATACATAAATGAAGCTTTTATGCTGCATAATGTTCTCACCATCTGGAGGTTTAAAGAAAGGGCATGGCATGGAATGCGAAACATACTGAAAAGTTGTGCTCTTGGATGTGTTGTAGTTGCTTCAAAAATTTTTTACTGTCTTCAGCAGAGCACATCAGCAATGAGCTGCCGGTGTGAACAAATGCTCCATGAATTTTCTGAGCCCATAGTTGGTACTTGTTGATAGTTCAATTTGTGAAATTAAGTTGTAAGTTATGAGCAGGATATGAGAATTTTCCCCATCTGAGGAATGAACAGATTAATGAATTGTGGAAAGTTGTGTAACTTAAACTATGCTAGTGAATACACTGTACTGCCTTCAGAGTGACGAAGAACTCTGAACATGGCACTAAGTCTTGAGAATTTCACCCTAGTTAATCTTAAATACCTTCCTTGAGTAAGTGGCTGAGATGACTTACTGCAGTTGTGACCTTTTCTGCCTATGCCACCCTCCAGAGGCATGTCCATGACACACAGCTCTGACTGGTGTTCCAGGGCCTTATGTTTGGCACTGGGCCGTCAGATCCATGGACTGGCTTCAAAACAGGTTTTGATTTCTCAGGGAAATGCTACCATTGTGCTCACTGACCTTTCTGACTTGGTTTAACACCTCTGCAGAACAGCATAAAGCAATGATGCTCCTGTGACACTTCCTTTGGGACAGGAGCTGGCAGAGCCCAGGGCTGATACCCTTCTCTGCTGCATCCTCACTTCCAGTTCTGCCTCACCCACACACATATTTTTGTATGCAGTGGAAAAGTGCAGACTTCACTTACCCAATTAAATAGAAGTGAAGTGGAAATTATATTTCTTTTTAAGAAAAGTTGAATGTTTATTTTTGTGCTGTTCACAAATCTGTACTGCTACTTTTACTTACTTTTTTATTTTTCCTTTTTTTTTTTCTTTTTCTACCCCCCCAGGCAACATAAGGAACTAACTAGCTCTGGTCTGTATTCTAGATGAAGGACAGAATTTCTTCAACAAGGCTGAACAACTTCTGTCCCTGTCTTAATGCTGCCGAATGCTGCTTCTGAGCTTCCTCACCCAACTGCAATGACTTTGTAACCCTCATCCTCACACTTGTGCTCTGAACCAATAAAACACGGGCAAAAGGCAACCACATGTGTCTTACATACTGTTTATATGTAATTTTCCAGAATAGCACTGGTAGATGTACTTGAAATTAGGAAATGGCTGAGCAGCTCCTTGTGCCAAGTGTGGGGAGGGGACCGGCCATTAAAACCAGGTCTTGATTAATTAATGGAGTTCAATGTGCTGTTTAGGCAGACAGGGCTGCGTTACTCTGCGGCTGCTTCGTCTGCTTGAAGGGAGGGCAGGGGCAAACCCGATGCTGCACGAGGCAGGGCTGGAATCCTTCCCCTTCCTTGTCTCCCGTTTAGGAGCAGCGAGCCCGCGCTGCCCGCCTTGCTGAGGGGATCGGCGGCGAGACCCCTCCTGAGCGGATCAGGTGCGAGACCCTTCTGCCCGCCCCGCTGAGGGGAGATCAGCTGTGAGGCCCCGCTGCCAGTCTTGGTGAGGAGATCGGCGGCGAGACCCCCCTTCCCGCCTCGCTGAGGGGACCAGCGTCAGCCCGCGGGGTCGCGGGCCGCCCGCGCCCTCCTCGCAGCGTGAGGCGGGCGTGGCCGCGGGCCGGTGCCGGCGGCAGCCGCACACCCAGGGCAGGCACTGCGGGAGGGTGGCGCGGCCCCGCGTTCGGGGGCAGAGGGCACGGGGGCCGCACCAACTCGGAGCTTTCCGCGCACGGTCGCGGAGGGAAGGCCGGGGATGGGGACGGTCCCGAGATGCGTTTTTCTTAGATGGCGCAGGCAGCTCCCGCCCGTCCCGGCCTCTCCTCAGACGCTCATGTGGGTACCCCACACCCCCGAGGTGCTGGCGGGGAATGCGGGCACTGCACCCCGGGAAACCAGCGTGGTCCATGCCCTCGCGGGCCCAGGCGCCCCACAGCGATCCTTGGTGGCCACAAATGTCCCCAGCGCCGTGTCCCACGGCCTCGGTCACCCTCTGGGCGGTGACCCCACCGTGCGGGCTACGCCAGGTGCGGGCTGTGCTTGTGTGCACCTCCCAGCCGTACCGTGGTGCCTGGGGATACAAAACCCAGTGATCCACACGTGATGGTCGCTGCGGTTTGGTTACTCCTGGGACGTTCGTGAGGAAGCTCCCAGTGCTGGGTTACGGTGAGCGCCACGGCCGGGAGAGCGCCCTTGGGTGCGGCGGTGCGCGGCCTCTGCCCTGCGCAGGTGACCGGGGTGTCTCAGGAGGGGAGGGGTGTCCCAAGCGGGAGAGGGCCGGCCCCGAGCCCCGGCTCGCCAAGCTGGGCCCATTCCGGCTCTGATGTCTGGGCGGGCCCTTCATTTTCATACGTACTATTTCATGTGCACTTTCGTGCATACTCATTTCAAGTTCCTGTTGTTTCATTTCTGGTGCCTGGCAGGTATTCCCAAGAACCGTAGCTATGTCAGAAAACAGACTATTACCGGAAGTGTTTTTAGAAGCTGCTCATACTTTTCTCTATTTTCCTACACAGTGTAGTTAGGCTAGTAGTCCTTTGTCTTTCCCTATTAATGAAGTTTGCTTAAATGGGTAATAGGTAGGGTTGTTTAAGTGGTTTTCAACCACCTTGTCCATATCAGAGATGAGATTGCTAGTTTAAATTTCTCTTAAAATTAAAAAATAGTTTCTTGTCATGGGAAATGCACACTTTAGCACGTATTTGTTTTGTGGTATTTACTCTGCAACTCTAACCAATTTAGTTGCCTCGAGGAGATCCTTAGTAGAAATTTCAAATGCTAGTGGAAAATGCAATATGTGTAACTGTTTTTAAGGTTTTTTGCCCCCTCTTTGGTTCAAGGCTTTTGTCTGGCTCGTCTCCCTGATGCTTTCTTCTCATGTGTGTTTTGTTCCTGTGCAAACTGGGGCTAGCCATTAAGCATCAGTATGGAAAAATGTGCTCATCTTTGGAGTGGTGTTTTCTATGCTGCTCCAGGAACTGTTCTGATTTACCTAGGACAGAGTTTTGAAGTAAGTCATATGTTATTTCTTATTCACTGGAGATTGCTTAAATGTAGAATCATGTTGGACAAACAGCTTACACTATTTAATATGAGTAGTTCTCTTGTGGCAACATAATTTCTCAAAAGTTAGTTTTGATAATAGAAAATAAAATTATGGCAGCCTTAAGCCAAATAATGAAACTTAGGAATGATAATTTTAAAATTTGTTTCATTGATGCAAATTGGAGATCCAACACAACTAATAGGATTAACTCTATTAGTTAACCTTTGAACATTCTTTCATAGAGAGGGCCACCTTTTGGAAAAAAGAGAATTTAAAACAAAGTTTATATTTCATTCATCTCTGAGGCTATAATTTCAACGTGCCCCACTTTTTAGGGTGAAACGCCCTAAGAATTTAGAGTGGTGGGGTCTGCTAGAGACCTAACTTTTCCAGCAAAGCAAGAAACTGTTCTTTGTATTTATTAAATACACATGGAAAGCAAGGAACAAATGAGGAAACTGGTGGAAATTGTTTGCGCCACCTCTTGTGCTCTTTCACTTTGTGTAGCAATTCCGAAAGAAAGAGCCCTCCTTGATAGTCTTCCAGAGGGCACATTACCTCGGGTTGAAGAAAAAGGTTACTAAGGTTTTGTTCAGTATATTCCTTCAAGAAAATCATAGAAGGAAAAAAAAACCCATAGCAAATATTTTGCTTTTGTCTATATTTTTCTAGTGGATGAATTCCTGGGAGATTTTATAAGACCTATGCAATCTGTACAGAATCAGTTGAAGTTTAACTCTGCAAAAATAGCTTAGAAATATTCTGTGCTGGCAGCCTTTAGGCATTCTGCTGGAAAAGTGAACCAGTGAACATAAATGCATAGGATCATGGTGCCTGTGCAAATATGAAGCGTGATTATTAACTGAAGAGAAGGGGCCGCTATTTGAATTTATCAGTGAAAAAGATGCATCCAAAGTGACTCAATTTTTTTTCATAAGTTTTGACAGCTGTGTGTGTTACTACCTGATAGAAACCTCTTTAATAAGCTATTGTTGCCATTGCTTAAAAAGCATTTGGTGTTCCTGGGAAGATACTTGGGCCAATAGTATGTAAGTATTAAATTTATATTGTATGTGCCTCCAAAAATATTTTAATATACTAAAGACCATAGGTACCTGGTTTGGTAGAAAAATAATCCTTGAGTATAACAGTTGACTTTCAATTCCTTGTTCCGTAGCAAATGTTCGGGCATTCATGTTTAGTTTTACATTTCCTTTTGCTCTTGTTTCCGAACTTGACTGTATGGTGTTGAGAGGAAGTAAAAGAAGTGACTTTTCTGACTTTCTCATTTGTGAGTCACTAGATGGTGCCATTTCACTTCTCTGGAATCAGAAATTCTCTTACATATTTTTAGTACCAGTTGGTGGTTGTGCTTTTAAAAGAAAACAATTGGTCTTCTGAGTTCTTTTTTTGAAACTATTGCTTTTTTTTTCCCTGAGACTATGCAATATAGATGTTTTGACTGAATCAAACTAATGTATTAGTAAACATGTGGAAAATGTTAAAGTTCCGTTCTTTTAAATTTTCATCAACTTTCAGTTTTATATTTGTTTACGTGCTTTACTGATGCAACAATGAGACCAGACTTGACGAAAATACACATTTTAAATGTAGAATTGTTTGAGGGTCTTTAAGTATCTGCAGCTTATGTGAATTATGATTCACATACGACTTCAGTTGAGGCATAGTGGTTTTCATCCACTGACAGCTGCTCTGCATTTCTCTGTGTACTAAGAACTGAAAAGAACAGAGTTAACAGTGGCCCATTTATATCTCTTGCTGTAATCCTGGGATATCACAGAAACCACTTAGTGCAGTTTCATGTAACATGCTAAAAGTTGTTTGGGGAACTGTTATTTCATAATTTCACATAGAAAATGTATGTCACACAATTCATGTGCTGACTGCCAGTTAGGTATGAGTGATGGATATTATTTCCAAGTTTAACCACTAAATTGTCTGTTTATCTGGTCAGAAATGGAGAGGCTTCCAAAACAATTTTTGCAAAATGGCTTGGACACCTTTTTTGTGAGAATGGCAAAGTAGAGCTTTACATTCACAGGAATGCTTGTTATTAATAAAATTATTTACTTTGAGAGGTCCTAATACTGGGTTTGACTTGCTGGCCATCAGTTTTTCCTTGGTGAGAAATGATGTTATAAAACTGTAGCTACTGTATTGTGGTAGAAAGTGTTTTACAGTTTGACAAGGTGCAGTGAGTTAGGTTCAGTATGGAACGACTTTATCAGTTTGAGAAGAAGCAGTGAATACTTAAGTTTTCTAAAGCTGTGCAGTCAGTGGGTTATGGTTCTGAGTTGGACCGTGGGCAGAGCCTCTGGAACTTTTACCATAATCAAGCAATCTAAAACCACCAAAGGGTCTGACTGGTTGTGTGAGCTGCTCGGTTTCCTGAGGCTTCCAAGTCACGGTCTCTTTGTTACCTCTTACTTATTTTATAAAGAGCACGCACATCCTAAACACGTGCGGTAAAGAAACAGAGACTTCAGCATATCCTGGTGCTGGATCCTTCAGTTGAGTCAGCCTGCACGTACTTGGCAGTCGGATACCTCTCCCCCAGGGGTTGCACAGCCCTGTAGGGCCAGCCAGCAAATCATCCACTTTGAAAGATGGACACGGTGGGAAATTTTGTGTGTGTGTTACAAAGTCTCCTGTTTGCTTTTGTTTGGCTTAATTAAAGTACAGGGAGTTTGAAATCTATCTGTAAACATTTCCTGCTGAATATGCAGCCAAAACTGAAACAAGGTATCAGATTTTACTTTTTTGGTAATATTTCTGATTATCTTACATTTTTGAAATGTAGAACATATAAATATTGCCTTATTTTTAATGGTCTGTGTGGTACGTTAAGCTCCAATTTACATTTTCTAGTGATGAAGGAAAATGTCTTTTAAATAGAAGGAAAAAACAAGAAAAATAAAATAAAGTGAAAGTCTTAATAAGATTTAAATATTCCTTGCAAGCTAATAATAAAAACTTCAGTGTCTTGTTGAATTTTTATGTCCTACGCTATATTTGTGGTTGAACAAAAGCCCACACCACAATTGAGTTATAAACTTAATTTGATTTTTCAAAATATATTCAATATGTAAGAATAGCTATTTATAGTTTTCTTTTAGAATTTCAGAAAATTTGATTACTTGTAAATAATAAAAAAGCATTGCCAGTGGTGCCAGTTGTTCAGAGTCACTTGATGGCATCTGCCTAGTGAATTCACTAGTTCCATTTCCTTAAAGTCTTGACAGAAAGCAAGTGAAAAGTGGGGCAGGTCATGTAGCCCCTATAAAATGCACAGAGCTACAACGTGGTGATCTTCTTGTAGTGTGGAAGTTCAAGGGAATATCCCACCCAGCAGCTGGCCAGCTATGGGTATCCAGCTGCCCAGCCGTGAGATATAAGCATTTTCTCTGTCTTTGGTGTTTGCTGTGTTTCTGGGTCTGCTGATCCTGTGACTGAGATGCGTGAAATGGGGGCACACAGCTGCAGCCAACAGAGTAATTATTACAGCACCCTGGCTTTTTTAAAACCTCTGATTTCTTTATAATGATGCCTTTTCATTTCACCTCTCCAGCTCTTTGACACTAGCTGTCTCTTCTCATGTGAAAAGCTTTGGATGTTACTTACATTCCTGGTACTTGGTTGAACTATCTTTATTTTTTTAAATATCAGTATTTGTTTACTTTTTAACTGTTGTCAGGCAGCAGTTTGAAATGCACAGTTCAAACCTTCTCATGGGGACCCCACATCTGAGCATCTTAACAGTTCAGTTGTAGCTTTCTGCAATAATAAGACAAATGATTCAATATTACATTTTTGTGTTTGATTAAGGGTAACAGATTTAATTGAGGACTAGGTCTTAAACTCAGATGACAATTAGTGTGTTGATCTTGCTACAGAATTAATGAACATAACGTTTTACTTCAACACATTAAGCTTTGCAATAGCAAAATTATTTGTTTTCTTTCCGCCATTTTAGCTGAAGTCCAGAAGGCTTTTTTTCCCCTAAAGCTTCTATATTTAATACGCTTTTCAAAATTTGCTTTTGTTGGGTGTTAACTTTTAGGTATATATGTTAAAAGTAATCATTTGGGATTTGTTTTCATAAATTAGAGATGATACATGAAGAATTTTTTGTGATTCAGTATTTCCTTGGTGAATTTTGAAACACAGTCAGTTATCCAAGATGTGTTGTACCCTTACACTCTTCATGGTGGAGAAGGTGTAAAAATAAGGTATTTATCATGATCCCACTGCACACTTCTAGCAGTCTTGTGACTGATCAGCCAGTTCTGACAAAGTTCTACCAAGTTGACTTCAGACTTTGTTATATAAACTATGATAGGATGTCCTGGAGTAAGCTCTCCTTTCTGAACTAAAAAAGAAAACCTGATAGCTGCTGTTTTGATAACGTCTTCCTGAGAGGAGGAATTCTTGCCTGAACGAGGAAGTGGAACAGTCAGTAAAGCACCTCTGTGAGGATATTTGTATTTGCTGACAGGAAGTGAATACTCTGAGATTACACAGTCACGCTGTGAGGGTGTTGTCACACAGAACAGAAAGGATTTCCTTCTGTCACAAGGAAATGGAAGGAGAGTTCTACATCCCTTGTGGCATCTTATTCTTCCACTTCACTGACTCAAGTTATTTAGGCTTCATTTCTGCTATTGGAATCTCAGAAATGGGTCATTCCATTTAAAAAATAAGTGAATTGAGATTTTTTTAAACTTGGTTTCGTTTATTATGGTAGCGTGTTAACTACATCTGTCTTTCTGATCATGCCTGATTTTTTCCTGGACATATTGTGCATGTAAGAGTGACAAAAGAAAGCTGCTGGAAACTATTAAAAAAAAAGTGATCCTTCAATAGGTTTATTAAATGACAGTGGCTACAGAGACCAGAAAACATATGAGCTTAGATTCTTTCAGCTTAGGGACCACTGGCAGTGCAAACTGGTAATACAATATTAAAGAAAAACAATAATTCCCATATGCTTGCATTTTCAAAGGCAGTAGGGATTTTATAGGAGGCGTCCGTGCAATTTGAGTGTTATAAGTGGGAATAGCAGGAATATGATTTGTGTGAATTCCTCTTCAGTATGTTCTTTTGCTCAAGAAACAGTTCTGAAGGAGACATTTTCTCCCAAATGTGTAATGTGTTTAATATGTTTCCCTTGCTGGTACTGTGAGATTTTCCTCACAGTAGGTATGTAATGCTTGGCTAAGGTTTTTATGCTTCTTTTTACAGGTGTCAAGGATGCTACATGCAAAAGAGAGTGATTGATGGATATTTCTAATCAGCTGAGGTGAAGATTAAAATACACAATAAAATGTTACTCTTCTAGAAGAAACAAGAGAAACCAAAGAAACAGCATAAAATTTATTATGTAATCATGTCTTTAAACACCTTTATTCAAGGAGTAAGTTATGTTCCCTGTAGCACACAAATGCTGCTTTTTATGTAATTTCAGACATTTCAATGAGATGATCTTTATGTGCTTGTTTTTGTGGGATAAAAATGCTGGCATATGCAGTGTACTCAGTTGTAAGATGTACTCCTAAATTTCACGTACAGTAAGTATTAATAAGTTATTTCTCCTTGCACTCAAAAGCCTGCTTTTGACATCACACAATTTTCTTGGGGATGGAAGGGAAAGAATCTAAAATACTCTCTGCTGAAACAGTCTGCATCTGCCATCTTGAAAGGAGATAACACATATGATAAGAGTTTATTTCTTTAAAATCCCAGATGTGGTGGTGCTGCAATTGAACGTAAAAGGGATCTAAGTATAAAGTTCAGACTGAAATTTCCCTAGTAGTGTTTAGCAGCATTCAGACCTGAAGTTATTTTAGGTATGATCCTGTGGTCTGTCACTTCCTGTGTGCATACTGAAGTACAAGTATTTCAGATCCACGCTGTAGATGTCAGATTTAAGAGGAATTCTGTATGCATTGGGGTAGGCTGGATACACCGTAGTCTTCCTGAAGTCAATGGCATTCCACTTTGTCTGCAGTGGAAACAGGTTTATGCTTCTCACTTCCAAAAATGCATAATGAGACTCGAGTATCTAGCTTGTGAGGTTTGAAAAGATAATTTAGATTTCTTTCTAGGAATTAGATTACTAAGAGAACTAAATAAGAAAAAACATCTACTGTGTAATTGCAACTGTAATATATACTGTAAAATCTATCAGGTTTTCATGGTTAAATGACAAGTCTGCTTAAAAGCAGCAGCAACTACATTATCTTCACTTCATTCATACACACTCTATAAATAAGAGCAGGATAATAAGACAATCTTCTTCTCTAATTCCAGTGACAGTCAGGGGCTGACTTCCTTAACAGATTTGTGAGGCTGTGTAATATCTGGACAGGTAACTGTTCCTCTAGCAGTAGTGTTTTCTCAGCACTGAGTTCCTGGGCTTGAACGCCATTAATAATCCATGTGGCTTTCATTGGATTTACACTTGTCTTTTCCTCTAATATTACAATCCCACTGGTGAATGCACTGGCATCGTATCCTGTGCTTTTCAAAACTGTATCTGTTGAACAACCCAGTTCAAATACTGATGTCAAATACAGTTTTCCCTTTATCTTTTTTATATTCATCCTGCTAAAACGAATACCTTGTTTTAGCAGGGAAGAGTGCTTGTAGCTTGATGAGTGTCTTCAGATTTGAATACCTGTGGGAAAACCTGTGCTAAACAAACCGTAAAACTGGAGTTTAGGATTAACTGTAAAATCAATTAAAACACCCAGACTCAGTAAGCAGCAGACATGAAAAGAATGTGGTGAGGAATTCCACTCAGGGGGATTCACTGATCATATCTCTCTGGAAAACAAGAGAACAAGGGCTACAGAAAACTCATGGCTGGTATGTGTTATTAGAACTCTCTTGAGGCTTATCATTAGCCAAGAACAGGAGATGTATTTCACCAATCCAAAATAAATCAGTGCTATGAATGAAATGGGGCTTTTGTGACAGAGCAGGGCATCAAATTTTGGAGATGTCATCTTCCTCCTTTGACATGCCTGGTTTGTAGATGACTCCTCTGTTGTCTTCACCTCCCTTTTTGCAGCTAAAATAAAACAAATTTATTAAATAATTGTAATGCCAGTGGAGGAAAAGCACACTTAGTTACTTAAAATTGTCCATTATGCATGTATGTATGAGATTATTTTTCTCTGTACTAGTGCAAATGTCACAGTAGCTTATTGTTACAAATATTTCAGGAGTACACAGTTTGTATGCAAGGTCAATTCTGAATGCAAAGGGAATCAGGCTGTAGGAAAATTTGTAATCTTAGATTTTTTTCCAGGATTTGCCTTTGTTGGCAAACAGTGGCTTAATGATCTTTTGGCAGTACATATTTCTTCCTCTAAAATGTTGTGACCTTTGGGAGAGGTTTTCCTAAATTTCCATTCTCCTTGTTTCACTTACTGTTCTAGGAAAAAATGGAAGGATCCAAAAAGCAATTAGGAGCAGCAGTGCTAGCAAAAAGAACAAGAAAAGAGCAAATGGCATTTGAGAAATAGAAAAACTGGGTAAGTCTGTTATTGACCCAGTCTGATATCACACAGGGGAAATAATGTCTACAGTAATAAAAACAAATCATAGTTTGTAGGAAGAGATCATGTCTTATAAAAGATCAAACCTTACCAGTATAAAACAATGTGCAAAGTTTTGGACACACAATCACTTCTTCGTGTCAGAGGAAAAATACGGATTTTTTTTTTGTGATATGACAGCCAGACATCTTACCTTTTCTTCTTCAGTAGCCAGAAGGCTACTGCAAGAATGATGAGAACTCCCAGAATGCAGGCTATCACAACAGAAACCACAAAACCTAGGAAAAGAGGGAAAACATGCAAAACTGTTGATATCATTGTCTAGAGAAGAGAAGGTGAGTCTCTGGTCTGTCATAACATTTGCATTCTGCATCTGCAACTTTTCTACAGCCTGGTCACATCACTTTGTGACTGTGGAATGGGTAACTTTGCACAGGTGTTCCCTGGAATGTCCCAGTCCCACAGCTGGATCCACAGTTCACAATGCTGTGACATGAGACACATGCTGAAGTCACGATGCCAGTGTGGAGGCACCAGCACAGCAGGTCATAGCAGGAATATGATTTTTGTGCTGTAATAAATAAGAGATCATAAGCAAATCCAAAGAACTAAACCCAGGCAGCCAAGGATGTTAAATTTGATGCCTTTTGTTTTCTCAAACAGAACACCATTGAATGCGGACAGCTGAAGAATGATACGCTTTGCTGTTGATTGCTTAAAGGCATCAAAGAAGGTAAAAATTAATCAGGATATTAGTATGAAGAACTGAGTTATCACTTGTTTGCATAAAGATTTAAGGATTATCATAATGCTATATTTGGTAGTGAGCTTCACGTACATTTTTGGCAATGGAAGTATTTTTTATTTATTTTGGCCTCCCCAAAGATCCAGGAGGTGAGCTCTCTTTTCTTAACTGCATTTTCTTAATTTATTTACGCATTGTTTTTTATATTTTATCAAATGACTGTTTCTCTCTAAGCAACATCAGAGCTCTTTCAGAGTCAAACTGACAGGTTTCATGTTTTCCATCTAAATATTTTCTCTTATTAAATCAGTTGTTGATAAAACACAAATGTTAAACGTGGAGTTTAACCTTACTCCATTTGACTCATTAATTTGAAGCCCAGCTGAATGGAAGAAGCTTACATCCATGGACTTGAAGAAGATCTGTTTTACAAAAGGTGAGTTTTGTTATAGTAAAGGTGTGTCAAATGGACACAAAAATGTAACACCAAAGAGATAACTGTAGAAAAAGAGCTTGTAGTTTGAAGAGGAAGGGTAGGGAGTACTTCTTTCTGATGAGAGGCTCTTCTTACAAAATTTAGTTAGTATTTCAGCATGGTACCCTAATCAAAACTAGACATGAGTTCCTGTTTAACTCGTGGGCAATGAGTGGTTTGAACACCGAAACAAATTCCAGCTGCATGTATGTGAAGCTGATTTTATTGAAATAAATTGCTGACAGACAAAATATATCATAAACACGTGTGAGTTTTGCTGTGTAATCCTTAAAGATTAGAGGCTTTTTTCAATGTGGTTCTTATTAATAGTGAGTATGAATTTAGATACTCATTACTGGCATCAAAAATGTGGATGACCGAGCACTTCAGTCATTTTCAATTTTGATGCAAAACACCGTCCAGTGGCCCCATCTTGTGGTGTCTGTGCTCAGGTGAAAGTGGCAGCTCTCAGGCTTGTCACTGATAAGGCAGAAAAGTTGCTCAGAAAACCTGCTTAGTAGGGGCCTAGGTGTGCACAACAGGAGTTCTTTTACAAATTTCTGTGGTTGCCTGGCCCAATCCTTGATTCTGTGCATGGCCTCTCCTTTCCTTCTTAATAGGTGTGTTCTGTTCCTATTTGAGGTACAGCTGACTGCATCAGGCTGGATACTTGCAGCAACCAGGTGTACTTCATTGGGCTTTGACAGGAGCCTTTTAATCTTCTTTTTCCTTTTTTTCTTTTTCATTTCTTTCTTTTCTTGACTTTTTTTGCCCTTTAGGTGAGGGCCTGCACCTGTGAGGGAGCTTTTGTGACTGCAGTAAGTGGAATGTGAGATTATAGGGGCAATGAATACCTTTTTTGAAATGGGTTGAACATTTTTTCTATGGTTCACTGATAGAGTCAATGAGCTTTTGTAATTAAATGTACTTAGACTGAATGGGAGTTTCTATTAAAGTAACACTGAGCAATGTCTTTCATAGCCATAGAGACTGGTTCTGGAGTATGAACAGCAGGATGGGCAATAACCCCTACAATTTAACTCTGCTAAGTCATGCTGGCTTTAAAGATACATTGAAAATGCTTTTAGAGCTGCTGTCCTCTCTGCGTGGGAGCCAATAATGTGGCTTAACAGAGGAAGAACCAAATGTTGTTACTTGGTTTGGCTCTAGTTCACAGCAACAATTTTGAGAAAGTCACATCTGGATCAAATTTTCCCCCATAAATGGAAATAATGATACTTACACTATTTCTGTGAAGTGTTTGGAGATTCCTGGATGAAAAGTATAGTGTCTGATTTTCAATTATTGAGATCGTGGGTTGTAACTCTCTACTTTCTACTATTAAATACTGAGTGTGATTTACAGAGAGAATATAGTCAGGTCCTGGAGGGTCAGCTTAAGAAACAGATGGAAAACTGCATTTCTCATTTCTGACTGACCACTCTGACTCAGCAGATCAGTGGCTCGTAGGTGTGGTTAGGAATTGACAACGTACCCTTGCCAAGCCCACCAGGTATTGAATTTTGATACACAGAGGATGAGGTTAGAAAATGTAAAAGTTGGATTGCTAGGATTGCATGGTGAACCTGTCTCAATCACAAGAGAGCTGCTCACTCGGGAACTTCTGGTACTTCAGGAAGTGTTTCTGCAGTGGCATTGCTATAGTAGATTGTTTGTGCAGAGATTTAAGACGCTGCAGAGGAAGCCTTAGTCTCAGAAACTTGGCAGCTGTATTGCAAATTCTGCTGGTTGAAATCATTGCTCATAATCTGACTTGAGCAGAGATTTGAAGAGGATTACTGAAATAGCCATCCTGGACCCAACTAGCTCTCTAGCTGGCAGCCAGTGTTTGAGGCTGGAGGTTGGAGAAGAAAGTTTTAACCTCTTTGTGGTCATATAAGAATGCCATGGGGGGCATTCCTCTGGTTGGCCAATCCATAAAAGCAGAAAACAGACTGACATACTTTAGTTCTTCTCCTCTTTCACTATTCAGTCAGCTTTTAGTTTACTCAAAATATTGTTTGTGCAACCAGTATCCATTTGTATATTAATCACAGAGATGTTACGGAATGTTAGTTCATTAAACGTGTAATTTTCCTATGTATTGTGTTTAGAATCTAGCAACAAAAGAACTACTAGTGTAATTCTCATTTTAAGAGATCAGTCAACTTTTGGTGACAAATGTAAATCATCTCTGATTTCAGAGAAATGTTTTGCCAGGATTTGTTTTGGCTGATCTCTAATTTTCACTTTTCTCCTTTGTAGCTTTCTATTAGAAGAGATATGTTATGAAACGGTCTGTCTGCAGAGGGGAATGGCAGGAACAACTACTGCAGTGTGCCTGCAGGGAACTGTTTCTGCAGTGGCTGTTGTGTGAAAGTGTCCAAAACAGACAATTCCTGTGTTTTCTGTTCTTTCATCTAAGCAGTGAAGAAACTGACAAGCAAAGTTGAAATGATGTGCTAACACATTTTATTAATTTGAAAGTTTACTACTTGGCTAATCTTTTTTATGAAGTCTGCTTTTTCTTTTAGAAGTATTTTATTCTCAATTTCAAATAGTGTAGTGGCTTGCCTAGATTCATCTGCCTTGAGTGTACATGCCACCTTCACAAGTCCTTAAGAGTATTCATTTGCAAAACAACAAAGAAGTTGGAACAATACATTTTGCACAAACAATATACTCAAAGGCCTTTCTGTGAGGTACAGCTCAGCTTCTCACCACAGATGCGGACTTTTGTGCAAAGCTCCCCACCAAACGTATGTCTTGTCATTGTGTAACACTGCAGATTTAAGCCTTTGGATCAGTTCTTCCTCATAAAATGGGGTTGTTGTTTTTTAATTTGTAACGCTGAACCATAGAATCCAATGTTATGAATTATATTTATTTGCCAAGTGTGAATTCCTCAAGGACCTCTTCTGATTCTGTGTAATTTCCCCAAAACAAGGTCCCTGAAAGGCAAAGTTGTGACTCCCTTTAAATGTGTGGTCTGCATAAGATCAGGCCTGACATTGCTGAGAACCAGCAAATGTCACTGGTGAGACAAGGCCATCTTAAGCACTTACACTGGCTGAAACAGCTCAGCTGTGGAGCTGTTTAGTATTTGGAGTGACAGCAAATACTTCTGCCAAGGGTGACAAGGCCAATCGTGTCTTCCTTCTTTTATATCCTTGCCTTTGATCAGAAGGGTTGCAGGACTTGCCTGACACCCACTGTGGAAAAGAATTCTTATCTACCCTGAGAATACCTTATTCTTGTGCAATTGCCCATGCATCAGTGCAATACAAAAAGAAAAGGCAACAAAGTGAACTACAGGGGAAGGAGATTGTTGTGTTTCTGTAGTGGTACAGTGCAGCAGGACTGCCATTTCAGTACTTCACGTTTACCCAGATCACTGTGCACTGTTTCTTTGCACAGAAGCATTCATACAACTCACCTTCACGGAAGGAGATAAAAACCAGTCTTTCATGGAATTCCTGAACGTTTCTGAAGTTATCAACCATTTCCAGGGGTTCTGGGTCATCACTCTCTGTGCAGTACATGGCTGTTTCCAGTGCCAGTAACTAGAAAGGGAAGCACCTGTTCAGCTCCCAGAATACAGAGAAAGCAGTGCCAGTGTGGGATCACTGGGAGTGTTTGAAATCAAAGGGGTAGTCAAAGGGAAGAGGATACATTAAGTAATAAGTCTTGTGTGGCCTGTAAACCTAAATACAGAATAATGTGTAAACAGTGTGACATCTCCAAGTCCATACCTGTATTTTGTTTACGTCCTGATAAAACTACTCCTTACTATCAGATTATCTGCCAGGAAAACTGGATGAGAGGAAACATGGTAGACTTTTGCAGCATGCTCTCCCTGGCACAGTCTAACTCCTAAGTGGTATTAAAGGCTACTTTTTGAAAGAACTCTTTATTTTGGTAGAGACGTGATCTGACAGAATGGACAAAGGTGGGAATGTATTTTCGAAATGAGAAGCATGCAGTAATTTGATCCGAGATTTTGATAATAATATTTTCCCCCTGTGTCTCATCACACATGAATCAGAAGATAGTGATTGTGAGTTTATAGTCTATGTAAGTGGCCACCTAAGAGCAAAATAAGTTAATTAGATGAGCACAAAAAATGTAAGCTGGGAGAAAAGCTAGGGGATTCAAGATTGATAAATAACACAACACAAGCTTTTTAGAAACTTTCCAACCCACCAAAGTCCATCAATCAAAGTAGCACTAAAATACTTGGTGAATAGCGTTCAGACATGGAGCCCAAACAAAATAATCTGCAGGTAACTCATGGAAAGACTTAGAGCAGGGAGTAAGTACATAATGAAAATAAAAATTCATTTCACTTGACTGTGATTTTTTCAAGGTCATAGTGTACCAATTGCTGGGCAGCTGGCTGTCTTTTGTTCTGGCCAACTGAAAACATGCGAACAACGAACAGAATGGGATATTGATTTATGTCAGTTCTGTGCTGTTCTTCCCACTCAAAGGATTTTAGCAATGGTCACCTTTCAGTTTTACAGGAACATAAGAGAAATCCAAGAAATAAGAATATGTATTTACAGTTCTTTAGCAGACACCGATCAGGAAAATGTGCTCTGTTGGAACTTGCCTGCTCTTGAGAAATTTTAACAGGGTGTCGGAAAACTGTCCAGAGAACACTCGGGTAGCAGGGAGGAGTTGTCAGGGATCCTTCATAGCGATAATACTCATCCAGTCCGTCAGGAAGCAGTTCTTGAATATTGAAACCAGGGACCAGGACCTTCTGATCTAAAAAAGGGAGTTTGTGTTAAATATTGCATCATGACTACACAGGGTGTTTCAGTCAAGTGAATTTGCTTGTCAGTAAGTAGGATATTTTCAGTGTCATATCACTAGGATAAAAAAAACCTTTTAGCAGAGATGATCCCAGTTTAATAAGAAGTATGGCTTTTCAAATTTCCTATGTATGCATCTTGTCTAAGATACCAGATCAGAGTCCTCTAAGATAAACTGTGGCCATATTAACTAAAAAACACCATGTGGAAGAAATGAGGCCCAGTCAGAATCACACGGGATGTCCTAGCCATATGCTCTTCCCAGAAATGCACTGCATTTGGAAGCCTTTCACAGTTTGTGACAGGTTTGCCTGGGATCGCTGGACTGTTTCTTCAGCCAGTTCAATCCCTCTCAGGGTGACATCTGATACTCTCAGCCATTCTCAATCTGATTTAGCCACTCACCCTTGTATTTCACATTCTGGAAGTGCCGGAAGATCTTTTCATAGGATGGGTTGAAGGGTCCAATCTGCAATGATCACATTATCAACAGCTGTGCAAATCACCAGTCTGAATATGAGTCTGTACTTCTGGCCTGTCTTAAGGCAAGTGCCTTCACTGTCCAGATATTCATGTGGCATAAGTATTTTATAACTCAAACATTCCCTCTGTCCTCAGAGCCATGATTATGCTCCTGCTCCAGGGCTATCTATTAGAGCTGCTGTATCATAATGCTGCCTTTACAACTGCAGTGCAGACCTTTTGTGTGCATGTGAGAGACCCTATTGCCCTTGCCTGCTCAGAGTGCTGTGCAAATGAAGAGAAACCCTTTCCTCTGACAGCATTGCAGGCAGAAGTTCTCAGCTGCCAGGCTTCTCAGATCATCTCCTGGTTTCCAGTCAAAGCCACATTTTTCCACCCACAAACATTTTTTAATCTGCTGCTCTTCATGGTCCAGTGAGGTAAAGAATGACACTGTTGGGTGCTACAGGGCTACAACTCAACTATTTGGCAAAGCCTATAACTCAACTATCACATAAGACTATGTTTTTCAACTGCTACCAGCAGCTTTTCAGTCTAATAATTAATGCCTTTTTTATTAATTCTTCAGAGCTGGTGCTGAGCAACTCCTCTGACAACCGGACATCGTAAACTTGTGTCCTTACATCAACTGTAATAGCCACCAGCTGTCTGAAAGCATTTCCAAGACCTAATCTCCATTGTTCACTAATTTGATTTTCAAACACCATTGCTTAGAAATAACCAGAATCCCAGTATTATTCCCTAGCATAATATACAATACTCTTGACACTTTCCACAGCTACAACTTCCAAATGAACTGAAATTTAACACAAAATTACTGTCAGAATCACCTCACTAGGAAGTGAGCTTGGGTAATATTAATGAGAGCTTTGTTTGCTAACTAGAACATTTTACTTTTTTGATGGAAATGTGGAAACTTGTGGTTTTGGTTTGCTATGGTGGAGAAAATCCTCACATTTAAAAATGGTCTTTACAGTTATTGAGGAGTTTTAATCCTCAAGAAAAAGGAGAATTATATATGTATAAGCTACTAATTTTTTTTTTTGTTGCTTAAGATCATTATTATCTTCATATGTGGAACTTTAGAGAGGAAAATTGGAAAGCCGTCCTTCTGACATCTTAAAATGTCACTGAATGTACTCATTTACTGTAATCTGTGATTCAAAGAATCTGGGAAGTTAGCAGGGAGAAGACTGTGGTTAAATCCTAATTACATGTAGTGGTCAAAGGCAGGGTTGTGCCTGCCTGTGCCTCTCTTCTGTGTTCAAACTGCTTCATGCTACAGTAGGCAGCTTTGAGTAAATGAGCTTCAAATTCACTGTTGCCTCTTGTTTGATAAAAGCTACCAGTCATTAGTTTGTAAATGAATGCAAGGATGGATTTAACATAGCTGAAGTTAATTTACTAAAAAACATGAGGAAATACTCAGAATTTCTCTTTTCTTAATATTTCCTCCTGGTTTGGTATATGCTGGTAGAATCTAACCCTTTTTTTTTTTTTTTTTTGTGAAAGAGAAAAGGAAGAACCTTTATTCAGCCACTGTATTGTTAAATAATGTAGGTAATTTTGTACATTAAAGGTCTCTCATAACTGAATGATTGAAAGCATATTCTAAACAACCAGGAAAAAAAAGATCCTGCATCCTACCTCAAGGAGAACAGCCAAAACTGCCAGCCCATCTGCTTTGTCCATTGCTGCTGTTACATCTGGGTATTTCTCAGAGTTGTAATGTACAATATGCAGCTATAAAGGAGGAGATATTTTGTTACAATAATGCCTGGGTCGTGCTCACATTTATGCTTCACAGCTAAAAAGGACCAGTGCAGCCACCTCAGGATAAGACAATGCAGGAGGGTCCTTCAGTGATTTCTGGGTGCAGTGGTAGGATCTTTTTAGAGAAAGGCAGAAGGTCCTGGGACTCCCAGCCCTGCTGTAGCTGAGTTACACACAGCCCACATGCCCCATGATGAGGGGAGAAAGAGGATCCATGACTTCAGCTTCAAGGCATCTTGACTGGAGTACTAATACATTTTTCTGAAAAAACACCTTAGCACTCCAATATTTGGAATGCAAACCCAAGTGTTAAATGTAACTAGAGAAGAAATGGATTCCTAAAGTGCTGTTATGCAAGCAAATTATTCTGACTAGTTTATTTTTTTAATAATTTAGAGGTAAATATCTGATTGGTACTGCTTATCAAAATGTATTCCAAAATCCATAATTTAGAAATTAGAAAAGATAAATAGTTTGTCACTGGATAGAAGAAGGTGAGTAAAGGTAAACAGAGCAGCAGTGTCATGCAGGTAAAATTTACCTCAAGCGACCTGGTGCCAGTTCTGAGTTCAGAATCTAAATTCCAGCTCCCTGACTTAGCACGTCTGAGTCCATCTTTTTTTGTGGTGCACAACCCATTTTTTTAGTATGTACCCAGATCATAAATACTTGGCTTAGAACCTTGCAGCCTTTTGTAATCATTTACCCAAGACACAGATCCCACTTTGAAACAATGGGACCTGCCCAACCTTCTTTGCTTCTTCCCCTGATCTGAGCTGGCCTTACCTCTGCTGCAAAATGCTTCCCACTGACAGTGTGCTCGGAGCCTTCAGACTTGTTTCGGTTTCCCCAGTGCAGGTGAAGTTGAGATGCAGTGTATTCAAACGGGAGGTTTCTGATGGACATAGTCGGTGACAGATACATTTTCACTGTAAGCAGATCAAAACCAGATAGGAACAAATGATACCACAGCTCTCAAGAACAGGGCAAATAAAAATACTGCATATTATATATGGAGCATGAAAAAAAAAGATTCTTAACTCAAATCCATTTCAGTCTGTGTTAGGAGATAAAACACTTCAGTTCTCTTGAAGCCTTTCTTAGTAGATCAGGATTTAGAACATTTAGAACACACCCATTTCTATTTTCTCAAATACATGAATTGAATGTGACAATTGTTGCTAGTGAAGATCTTTCTTCTCCCTGAAGAATGCGAATTTATCTCAGACATTGAAGAGACAATTATTGATACGTCGAAGCAAAATTTAGGCTCATGTACCTTCTTTCAATCCCCTTATAATGGTTGAAAATGGCTCAATAAATTAATATTTATCACGGTAATTTATATCTTCTGTTATATTGAGCTCTGCTTGCCTCTTAATCTTCTTTAAGGAGCAGATGACAAAACCAAATAAACTCCCCCCTCTCCTTGCTGCTCCCCAAACTGATGTCAAGCAAAAGATAATCCCAGGCCTTAACAACTAGCATTTCCTCTCTTGACGTGCTGGAGGGAGACCTTTGTATGCATTACCGTCCCTTCAGCTCACTAAGGCTCTCCAGTGGGGAAGGCAGGCTGGCTGTTGGGGTTTTTTTGGTGTAGAAATGACAGTAGCAATTTTCAACCCAGCAGAAACTTCTCAGTTGTTCACTTGGAGCATTTGGTACTTAATAAAGCAATGGCTTATGTCAAGAACGGATCAATTTCTTTGCAGTTTATCTGTATTATTTTCCAGAGTGAATACAGTTTATTTCTGGACTGTCCTGGACATGCTTTTCAGGGGAAACAAGGCTCAAAGCCGTAGTGAAGTAGCTGTGAGCCTATGTATTTTTAGGCTCCTACTAAAGAGGGTTTTTTTGAGCTCTACTGTTTTCAGTCTAGCTGAAGTAGGTAATTGTGTCTGGACGAGATGGCTGGTGAAGAACATTAATTATATATAGGAATGACTGACAGCACAACACTAAGCATGCTACTGATTTTCTCTAGCTGAAAGAGAAGGTAGCAGCATATGGTATAACAATCACTCCAACAGAGGCTAATTTTTTGTTACTCAGGGCAACTAATTTGTATCTAAATGAGGTTTCTAGAGTAGGATGCATCTCTGCTGCTTTCTAGGAGGGCACTGACCTTGGAAATGAATTCCCATTTTCCTGAGGGTGTTATGTTTTTGTCTCGGCTTTCTTTAGGAAGTAATCGAATTTTGTATTTTAGGGGTGAGGTCTGACAGTGGTAGTGACTTAGGTTCTCCAAGGAATTTGTTTTTACCATTGTGACTGTTTTGGGAGGGACAGGCTCTTGGTGCCGTTCTTTTAGCTCCTTCTGCACTCTGGCACCCTTCGAGTACACAGTGACAATTTTTCCTTCTCTGCCTATTCCCTGTCACGTACATCAGCCTGGTGCATTCAACTGTGACAGTCCAGTCCTTCACTCAGGACCGAGAAGGACTTTTAGGAAAAGAAGGCTCACAAGGAAAGGGTATTCCAGCCATTCCTGGTTTTAATGGAGAAATTGATCAAGAGGAAAACCAGGAATCTCTCCTAAGAGATTGGCCCTTACTGAAGAATGGGCTTATTGTGAGGAACGAGACAACTTAGAAAAATTAAAATAATTTATTAAAACAGAAAAATTGAAAAATTACGAAAATCAGAAAAATATAAAAATTTGGGATCCTAGTGGCTCAAGAGGTATGCCCAGGAACGCAGGGATTAGAGATCTTTGGGCTTAAACAGCACTGGACCTCTGGTGGAAAACTTGCAGTGCTGGGCTGACTTTTAGCTAACCCAAAAGTCAAAGAAAAATTATTAAAGGCTCCTAAATAGGAGTAAGGCTTAAGTGCCCAGCACTCACGTCCACTACAGCTGAAATCTCCAGTGCTCTGCCCCTGCTCTGACGCTGACTCGCTATTTGATAGTGCCTTTGCTCCGCCCCAGTCCACCCACAGCCCGCCCAAAGCACACCCCTTTGGTCCTAAGTGATTGGTGCTTCCCTTTTGACAGATTATCTCTGTCTACCAATAGCTCGTCGTTGTCAGGGTTGGGGTAGTAGCCGCTGGGGTAAGAGTGGTAACACGTCCTTATTAAGATTCAGGTTGCCACGGAGCTTACCTACAGACCAACGGCTAAAGGTCTAAAACTCGCTGTTGGCTGTTAGAAACTGGGGTTTGGAGCTGGTTCTGAGACTTAGGGTGCAAAGTAGAAACCCTTAAAAAAAATATTAAAATACATCCAACACATCTTAAAACATTTGTAAAAGTATACAGTGAACATGAGAAAAACAACTCTTACAGTGTACAAGTGGTTTAAAGTTGGAAAGGGATTTTTAACTGGGACACTTTTAACTGGGGGATTTTAACTGGAACTGATGCAGATAAACTGCTTTGAACAAGTGAAAACACTAATAGCAGAACTTGATTTTTGTACCTGGACTGATGGGTGAACATTAACACTCAATTAAAAATTGTGTAACCCAAAATTAACTAATTAAAACACTTAACATGCAAAGACCAAGCTAATTAGGGAGTTCATGTATGACACTTACGATGTTCAATAGAGCAGGTCAACCTCACTGAAAGAATGTTTAAAAAAAAGAGATTTTGATCAACTTATAACCAGGCATGTGAGAGCAGAGGCCATTTTACAATGCAGGTTATTTTGATACTTATGCAATAAAGGAGGATACAGAGAAGGAGGGTTTTATAACTTACTGTTTCTATGTCTTCAAGTGTTTCAGGAAGGAATGAAAAGTGGGAGGGCTGACTCACTGGTGTATTGTATAGTGTGTAATTATAGGAGACCTTTATGAGACAGCATCATCTCTGCATTTACCTTCTGTACTGACGCTGATTTAGTGCTGCTGTGGGGAGGGCCTGTTTGTACACTGTTTCTAACTATTTTTCTGTCTTCTTACCTATCCCTACCTATCACTGTCTATCTTACCTTACACTAAGAAGGTTTCTATCTCAAGTCAAAAGAACAGAATGGTGCTCCTACATTTTTTCCTCTTCCCCACGCCCCCAAATAATTCAGTTGAGCTGCTTTGATGAATGTAAGAGACCCATTACTCATATTTTATCAGTTAATCTCTTTTTAGCAGAATCACAAAGTCTGTTTCTGTTTTGGAGCACCACAACCAAAGTAAGAAGAAAACCTTGGGCACTAATTCTGACATGCCTAGGGTTTATTTTAAATTTCTTTATTTAAAGTTTGACTTACTGGGAATCCATTGGTACTTAGTACATTCCCAGGTTTCTCTAGCCTGTTCTGTAGATGTAGGTATGCTGATGTGAAGGCTTCCTCATGTGATTAGCAGCTTAATTTCATCTGATAATCAAAGTAATCCACCCATGAAGTAAAAAAACCACTGAGTTCCTGCAACTCTTTCTTTTACCATTTCTTGCTGTCCATGAGCTCCCTTACCTGAATGGCCATTATTGATCAATGTAAACTGGTCGGTGGAGGGCACGTTATAGCCTATGAATTCTAAAGGCAAGAGATTAGAATCATACTGGAGAATATCTTTGTGGAAATCAATTGGTGATTGGAATACTCCTCCACAAAATGGGTATTTCTTTGACCAGGCCTTCTCTCCATCAGGACCTGTGTGAATTAACAGAGACATGTTTGTGAAACCTTTACTGTGCAATTAACACAGAAATTCCCCTGTGTCAGCCTTCTCACAAAATTTGGAAAAGAAGCCTTTTCTGAATTTTTAAGACTTTTTTTTTTAAAAAAAGGACCTCATTAAAACTGAGGTAATGAAGGATATGATCATTTTTCTGAGGGTGTTGTGACCTAGAGACAGGTCTGATTATATCAGACCCTCACAGACTTTTCCTTACTGAACAAACTGTCTGGCTCTGTCTAACAGGATTGCATAACCCACAGTGAAAAGCTAACTTGCAAAAATGGAAGGTGTTACGGTAATTTGACCTGCAGTAACTTGCTCAAACTCTGGTGAAACTTTTCCTCATCACAGCCTTTTGCCTGAGGTAAGATCTACAAAGAGTAGATAATATCAAGAGAATTTTAATTGTGCCTTTAATTACACATTAACAGCTAGCAGCTGTTTGCAAACTGTAAGATGAGATGATTTGGATTTAAATACCAGAAGAGGTACTTGCAACTTGTGTTCCTCCTTGTCTCTGAACATTCATCATGATTCTTTCCAAGGCAGAAAGGTCCTTAGGGATCACCCAGCCCAATCTGTGTAACACAGGACACTGGGCCTCCCTGGATCAATTTCTACTTTGGTGAGGCCATTTCTTTCAGAAGGGAAGAAACATCTATTCTTCCTTTAAGCATTGCAGACAAAAGATACTTCATTAGTGCCCGATGGATAATTACTCTCCTTGGCAGCTTGCTTTTCACTGAGAGCCTGCTGTTCCCATATTTTTGTTCCTTGTTGAAGTACTTCTAACATAGAGGATATAGTTTCTCACTTCTCTTAAACTAAGTAGATTGAGTCCCTTGAGTCTTTGATTAGAAGGCTTCTTTTTCAAACCTGTAATATTCCCAGTGGCTTCTTTGAAGATCAGGTCATCTTGCAAGTTCAGATATTTTCTGAAGGAAATTAACAGTCAGGAGGATACTATTAGTGGCTCACTTTATTTACATGAAAGACAATTGCCAAGTAAATGGACAGTGGAGGTGAGTCTGACTTAAACCTAGTGCATGTGTCAGAATCAACAAGATCAGTTCTGGTACTTAAAGACAGACTTACTTCCTTGGTGAAGCTGTTTAAGATTATTCAAGACATAGGTTAGCAGGTGACTTTGTTTGCAGTGTGGATACTCAGACTCAATCAGTGCTTTTCAGTATAAATAGGCCTTGCTGTTGCTGTAACTTAAATTTTTGACTCCAGTTCTCTGACAATCACATCAATTTCTTTCCACTTACATCTTTGTGATACTAGCTTAAAGTTGCTGAATTTCTTTTAAAAAGGTTATAAATGTTATGCTGACATTATAGAAGCCTATCCTCTACCTATTTTTGGCAAATAACAAATACGTCCAGAAGAGCATAAATTCCATACTATGGAATACATACTGAAATATTTCCCAGGAAAAGATACAATAGGATATATCAAGAAATGATGGTTTCTTAGGTTCAAACGTGTTGTGCAAGACAATGACACTGAAATTTAACACTTTACTAGGAGCTAAGATTACAGCAATGTCAGAAAATTGGTGAGAAGCCTTTATTGTAAAAAGACTTCAATAATTTTAAAAGGTTTGATAAGGTAGTGAGTTTGCAAGAAGATTTTAATATATTACATATCATAGCTTTGGAGACTTGATAATTAAATCGGTGATTGATGTATGAAATAGAAGTCTGGTCCCAGCCAGGGAAAACCATGTCATGAAGTACCGATCATTTTTTCAGTACTGTGTTTGGGTGAGTTGAATGTCTGGAAGAGTTGGCAACAGAATGTGGTAACTTCCACACCTACATCACCAGTTCAGAAGGAAAACTTTTGTCTTTTCTGTCAAATGATGCAGTTATCACAGTCTTTATGTACGTTGATCTTTACTGGCATTTATCCTTTTCTTGACATAAATCTGCAACTTCACTCACAGACGTTTAAGCTACAGAACCTTTTGCTTGTTTCTCATTCCTGCTCAATTAAAAAACCCCAACAAAACCAAGCGAAACCTCTTTTTTTGGTACAAACCCAGTTTTTATAGAAATTCTGTCTTCTGTCACATAGTCTTTCTAATTTCAGTGCCTCAAAACTCCTGTCTCAAAGAGCTGAGCTCACTGCAGCTTAGTTTTGCATATGTGAAATTGAGATTTCCACGGTAGATAAACCACACAGCTGGAAGGCATTTCTCAGCTAGGTCTGCTGAAAATGAATGATTGATTGTGAACCAGATTTTCCTTTTTCTGTGCCAGTACACTCAGATAAATTCAGTGGAAATCACATTGTGTTTACAAAGGCTTTGTCTGAGTATTACTGAGTAAAGAACAGCATGTGGATGTAAGATTGGCCTGGGCTGCAAGTCCCAAAAGATATTAACATAAGAAGTACTGCAAAATTATTTTCAAAGTTAATTTCCTTTTTGTGTGACACATTTGTGACCTAGGCATTTCAGAAGTGTTTGCTGCTATGAGGATCCCACCATGACTGTGTCAGCAGAGCACTAATTGTGCCATGGGCCTGTTCCGCCCCCTCAACACTATAATTCAGCTGTTGGAGTGAGCATATTAAGGTAGAGAGCTGTTGGAATGAGTGGAAGTAGGACCCTTCCTGCTACCACTGCTCCCAGTGCTGCCAAGAACACTCCCTGCCCTAGGGGGTGCAAACTGAGGCTGCCCAAATCCAGCTTGTGGACTGCCTTGCTTGACATGAGTTTGCAGGACCGTGTTCCCTTACCACATTGAAAATAGCCCTGAGCCTGACTGTGCCCTCATGGCTATTTCATAAAAGATGTCTGTAGATAAAGCAGGAATAATTCTCTGGATAGTCTGGCTGCCCACTGCCCAGTGAGCTGAGCAAAACACCCTCAGCACCAAGGCTGCGCATGTCCATTGTACCATCTCCTTTGACAGCTTTTAGCTTTCCAGCCAGCCCCACAGCACTGGTGCTGCTGGGCAATGCAGGACAGATGTTCCTTCAAGAACAGTGGTGTCTGCTCCCAGGATGTATACATTGGCCCATTTAAAATAAGGAGAAAACAGCACTGTGAGACTCCAGTGGTACCAACAGGCTGCTGCTCTGATGACCAATTAATGTTTGTGTTGCTCCAGATTTTCACAGTCTATCCAAGTTCTCTTGATTAGAAGCAAACTAGTGTAGTAAAATGCATTGGATCAGTAACACAGGGAGTGTCTGTGGTATTTTTGCAGCCAGGCAGAGCACTTTGCCCTGTTTTCAGCCAGCTGGAAGCTGTAAAGTTGCTGTTTGCCCAGGGCTGAGATAGTGGTGAAGGCTGAGAGTCCAGGCTCCCTGCCATGGTGACACGACCACATGGTTTCCATTTTGCTCAGAGCTCAGTCATACCATTCTGTGCACACAGAGCCAATATGTGTGTATCTTCCACACATGCGTCCAGAGGGAAGCTTGTGAGATAGAGGAATCGCCAAAGGGCTGTAGCTGTCGCTGTTACTGCATTCAAGTGCTGTATGAGAAATCTGGGGCATGTTCAAGTGTGTTCACTAAAGCTTGCATTTCTGAAGGGGAAGTAGAAGGGTCTTAGCACAGGTTCTCAGCACTTCACTGAATTGGAGTATTTGGCAACAGCAGAATAAAAGAGTTTGCAAGTACAATTAGCCTGATGTCTGTTAGCAACAGTTCTTGTGTCTGCATTGCAGCATGAAGTTGTCTCTTCACATGCTAAAGTACATGAATAATTCTGTTGGCAATATTACGGCTAAAGCATGTTAATAATTCTGTTGGCACTATTACCTTAAACTTGTCTGCAAAGCTAGTTTTCTCCATTGTAGCTGCTTGTCCACTCTGAAGGGATGATTCTGGTTCTTTGATTTCATTCCAGCCCACTTACCCTACAGAAACAGAGCCAGAATCCAAATAACTGAAGCCTCACATCCACTTCTACCATTTTTTTCTGGGGCAGAAGACTTCAGCCTGCACCTCACAGCCACACAGCAGCACTGCCAAAAGCTGCCTGCACATGCTGTCCTGAGCTGTGGGGCATAGGAACCACTCTTTTAGTTCTTTAATTGAAAACACTTTCCTTATGATACACTTGATCTACTTGATCAAAGCAAGCCTGTGTCACGGGGGTCTGAGGGCTCAGGCCTCACTGCTCCATGGTGTTTCCTCCAGGCACTTTTTCTTGGGCTATGTACGAGGGTAGTGAAAAGAGGAAGAACAAATAGCATTGCTGCAGTTTGGCTAAGGAAGAAGCAAACAGAGGAGAGGTTTAGCCTTTATATTTGATGTATCTAATGTAGTAGTTTCCATTATAGGCAAAGCAAACTCATTTCTTTGGAAAGCCTGTGCTGAATAGATAAGGCCTGATCCCATGCGGTGTCATCTTGCTTTGCTACTGTGGCCTGAGGTACTAACACTGTATCACCATTCAGTTTTACATATCGTCCTACTCAACAAATAGAAACCTCTGACAGTGAGCACCCAGATTTCTCCTCCACCCTTAAGCTTGTACCTTGACCCTCATCTTGACATCAGTCTGCACTGTGGTTATAATGGCTTGATTTCCTTTCCATTCTTATTGACTCAATTTTAGTGAGAGGCACTGCAAAGTGTTTCGGGGACAGAGGTAAATGGTGGAAAGTTTAGGATGCCGTAAGGAACCAGGATCAGTAGAAGAGTACAGAGGGGCTCTTTCCTGGGTTAGCACAACCTCTCTAATAGCTGTTTTTCTCTGTGGGGATCAATGCTCCACCTTCGCTTTTCTGTACTATTCTGTACAAGTCCACTTGCCACCTTACTTATTTGAAGTTGCTTTTATGTATTTGCTTTTATATGTTTTTCTAAATACATTTTGAAATCAATAGTTGAAGGAAAAAGACAACCTGTTTTGTGAACCTTCTCTCTATCCTCCATACATTTAGAATGTAGAAATCAGACCGCAGTATGGAAGAGCTTAACAGGAATTGATGAAGTTGGGCATTGAGAATAATACACTTTGAAATCATCATTGGTACCCAAATTTCCAGGAAGGGAGAAGTAACTAATTTAAACAAGGATTACCCTGGGAAGAAGGGCAAAACTTCTGCTTTGATGGTAGTAAAAAAAGTCTTGTTTTCCTTACTACCCAGCAGGGTTAGATTTATCTGATGGCTGCTGTCAAAGTGGAAGACCCAGGCTTTTGCTGAAGCTGTGTCAAGCTTTCTCCCTACTGGGAATGTGAGGTATATGTATGGACACTGGCAGATAGACATGCAGCTGACAGTTTTCCTTCTGTGTATGTGAAGCAAGTCAGGTAAACTGGAGCACAGCCAAAGGGAGGAGTTCCCAGCAGCAAGTTTCAGTCTCAGAGGTTCTTTGTGTTGTCTTGGAGCAGCACCAAAAGCTTAAGAACAAGCATTTTTTTTCTGAGATTCTCTGTACTGCCTAGTTCTGTGGGGGTATTTGGCATGTAAAATGCTACTCTGAATGAGGAAATACCTGGCGAGAGGATTTGATAAGTAAAAGAAAAATGCTAGATAATTCTTTTTCTGAGCAGCCACCAGGCCCTCCTGAGTTAGTAGATGACTAAAAGGATTAGTTACAAATTAACACTGCTTTCCTGAAGATGATTTATTTTGTCACTGCTGGGATCTTCGGGGACCTGAGTCTCCAGTAACATGATACAGGTGACTTGCTGAACTCTGACTACTTGAAAAAGAAGATTCATGTGGGCAGGGAGAGAATGCTCTTTGCAGAACTAGGCTGGAATGTGCTGCTGGCCTGTGACTGGTGAGGAAACAGAGGGCTTCAGGGACCCTCTGCAGTTGTAGGGCCAGCTTTAGTCTGCTGAAATTCCTGTCATTCCACATGGAAATTTAGAATTCAGTAACCAATTCTCAGTCACTTAGATATGAAACCTGATGGATGAATAACAGATTTCAAGAAAATTGACCAGATTCAAACCTGGGTAAGGATTATGATCCCAGTAAGTACTCACCAGAATACATTTGGCAGGTTGTCCTTAAAGTATAGAAGAAAGCCATAACTTTGTATGTATGAATTAGTACTTACCAATATAAGACCATTTTGACCCTGTTTAAAGACAAAGGAGATATTACTGTGAGTAGTTGAAATTGATCTTACTCTGTAAAGAAACAAATTGCTACTTAAACCCATGTATTGAATTTTGCAATACTTTTGTCTATCTTTCTAGTCCCAGCTGTTGATCAAAACATAGCAAAACATAGACACTTTCAAATTTTTTGACACTTTATGAACCTTTCTCACTCAAATTGTAACTATAATTATCCCTGTGATCCTGCCCATAGGGGTGAATTTCTTGTGGTCACTTAAATCTTGGGGCAAAACTGCCTTTTAAAAAAAATATCTATTTATTTATATATTTATTTATTTATTTAAATTTGAATATCCACAGACTTTGTCTGTAGGTACATCCCTGGGATTTTTTTCTGGTTAGGAAGCTAAGGAAAGTAAGTGGAGTGTAACTACAGTGAACCCCTGTATGCCTTGTTGAGGAGTTTGAAAAACATCAGTGGCTTGCCAGTCGTTACACTGAGGAGTGATGGACAGAAATGAATAGATGGACTTTGAAAAAAGGGAGTATGATACATGAACCCATATAAATCAGAGAATCCCAGGGAGGGTGTGTGAGAGCTAAAATGATCAACACTCATCCACTGCTTAAGGAACTGAACTTGGGACAGTATCTCTGCATGTTTCTGGAAATGTCTTGACTTATTAAATGCTCTTTTTAGTAATTTTTTTCCTGGTCCTGAAATCTACTTAAAAACACTCAGCTTGCTGCATAATTAGAGGTACTTGTCTTGACAGACCTGAACAGTTTGTGTTATCAGGCTAATGCTGATCTTTACTCTCTGCAAATTTAATTTTATTTCTGCTTAGAAAATAGTCCTGAAATACAAATCTTGCAAACACTCAGTGTGCCTGTGAGTGTCTATATGCATGCAGGCAAATATTTATCATTACATGCACCTGTCTGCTCAATACATGGTTCTTGGCAGCATTTCTTGTGCTCTGAAGTGTGGTCACAGATGCAGCTCTTTCCCTAAGAATGTTGTGTGAAATGTTTGGGATTAATTTGTAGGGGTATGCAAACCAACTGAATTTAGCTCTTTTGTATTGCTATGTGCTGGGAACACGAAACTCTCTGTTTTCAGTTTGTTAGGACCAGTGTGCCTCATTCTTTTACACTGGAATTTTCAAAGCAAGGTCTGTGTAATCATCCTGGCTCAAGTCCTCAGGTTCTTCTCATAGAAGAATTAATGTTTTAGATTTCAGGATGAGAAACCTCCTTCTCCTCCTGCCTTCTCTCTGCAGGGGATTACCTCTTACTGGGTTTTTTGGGGGTTGCTTGTGTCCTTTGGTCATTCTGTAGGCAAAACTTGCATACAGATAGAAACTGACTGGCAGTAGGTTCTAGAAACATCCTCATTTGAGCAGGGTTTGAAGAAATACTGACTTAACTACTGTGTTCATGCTCTTTTTGACCATTAAAATGTGTATGAGTTGTCAAAACTATGATTTTTATAATCTACAGCAACCTTAAAACCATCACTTTAAAGTGTTTACAGTATTTTGGTCAGTAATGCCACTAGACACAAAAGTAAGTGAAAGCTTCAAGTCTTTTGCCAAGTGAAGTATTCCTTAGCCTGTGAGTAGTTTGATGATCTGCAGGTCACTGCTGTTATGACTTTATGGTGAGCACAACCATAGCAACTACTGTAGGTAGGGCTGAGGCACTTTATGCTCATTTCATCTATCTTGAATCAGGAGATGAATCAATTACCAGATGGCAGAACCTCCTTGATTTTGTCTGAATGAACACAGAGAGCTGCCTGCCTCCGACTGCGAGCAAGGTTGCTTTTACCCTTATTCTGCCTGGTAATGGAATGAGGGTTAGGCAGACTGTCACACAGTGTCAAATTGGAGGATTCACATCTGGAGGGGAACATTCAATGGCTCTGTGTCTGTGAACACTCTCCTGCCTCTTTGTTCATGTTGGGATGAGTATTGATGAGTAACACAGTTACATGCCGGTGCATGGCAGAGGAGCTTCTTAGAGCCAGTGTACCTGCATCTGACTGATCAATAGCCAGGGAATAAATCCATTTCCAATGTCACTTGAGAGCTGGGAAAGTGTGAATGGTTGTAGGTGTGATAATCTACTTGGAAAGATGTCTGAGACAGGCAGATCTTCTAGCTCTTGCCATTTCTTGCTACTAGGTTTCTAAGTCTGAGATAGGCACTCTCCAGAATTCCCTTCAGGATGTATCGTAAGATATCTTTTCAACACATCCTTTCAATTCCAAACCTTCTGTATGGTCACAGAAAGCACCTGGAAAACATCAAGCTTTATTTATTCTGTTGTTCTGGAAAGCACCAAGCTCCAGGAACCTCTGTCCTTCAGATGGGAGATTCTGCTAGAGAATATAGGCATTTTTCAGAGGACATAGGCACAAAACAAGACGATGACCTTAAAAGCTTGAATTCCATGGCTTATGCTGCTCATGCAAAAAACCTGGTAAAATGCTTGTCCTGACAGAGCTCTGCATGAACCAACAGCTCTGGATTATGGTTGAACCTTCTGGATTTTTGTCCCATGAATATACGTGCTGAGTAAGTCCTCTCACACAACACTTTAGAATGATTCCCCTCGTATCCTATAATAACACTGGGTAGATTATAATTAGTGTGAAAAAATTAAAATTGGTTAGAATCAGCTTGAATAGATGAACATGGACTCCTAAAAAGAGAGTGAAGAGTGCCAACCTCCTAAAACTAGTCTTGTTTCAATATAAGAGAATGACCTCTACTATGTGGGGTGCTTTACAGGCATTGCCTTTTTTCTCTCTGGTTTAAAAATAAACAGGCAGAGGGAAAAGTGTGATGCTTCCACTAACTCTGAAAGGGCCAGTCTCTGCCTCATTTTATGAGAAATAGAAGGATCACAAAGCAAAGCATACTGAGCATGGAAGAAGTCTAGAATGCCAACTAAATCAGAGGACAAATTTCTCTTCCCTGTATATTTCAGAATACCTTTTCTGAGAAATTGAAATAAGAATACTAACTCCAAACAACTGTAGACTACAACAATATACAACTTTGAGCGTTATTGAATAGTAATAATTAAAATATGCCATCTTTCTGCATAAATAACTGCCCTAAGGTACAAGTGACAATAAAATAGAAAGCTGAAAGACTTTACCATTCAACGGCGCTTGCACTGAGAGCTGTATCTTTAGGAAGAAAATAAGCACAGTAGCCACTGTGACTATACTGAAGCTCTTGGCTGACATCTCAAGGAAAGACTTATAATATTCCAGCAGTTCACAGGTTTCTTTGCACTCTGAAGAAATTCCCTTGTAGACATGTGGCAAATAGCAGAATGCAGATATACAGAGCTTCTGCTAATGAGTTACTGCCCTCCTCTCCCCTTTTCTCTCTCCTTGCCTTTAGGACTGCTTTTTATAAAGCTCCTGAGACTCAACCCAAAACAAATGATGTAATCAGACCTACCTCTATGTCACAACAGCCTCAGAAAACTGATCATATCCTTCATTACCTCAGTTTTAGTGAGGTCCTCACAGGGCAGACTCCAGCACTTAGAGAGGGAATTTAAACATGGAATTTGAGAAATTATTTAGCAGAGACAAAAATGCTTAAAAAAGCTGTCCTCTTATGGCCCATACCACAGTAGAGTTTTTCTGGCCTGTTTCAGAGAGTCTCCCTCAGCTCCCATTTTTGGATGAGTCTGATGTAATATAATGGCCCACTGTGAGGACTGGAGGGAAGGGAGGAGAAGTGAGGCTCTGTGTGGGACTGGTAATAACTCAAAGGGACCATGGACACTTCCCACAAAAACCGTCCAACCTGTCAGGAACAGATTCTTTTTGAGCTGAAGGCTCTTGGAACCAGGAGGACACATGAGGTAGGGAGGAGTGAAAATTCATGAAGCAACAGTCCCAGAATCTGGTATTATTCAGGACGTGTATGGAGAGGGATAAAGAGGAGCACAGGGTGTAAGTCAATGTCCTCTTCTGTCAGTGACTGAGGAATAAGCTCTTAAAGTGAGGATAGCTGAGGAGCAGAAGGTGGGATTGAAGAGGCTATTGGTTTTATTACATTATTTAGTACATTATTATTTATAATTTTTATTAATTGCTTGCTACATATTACTAACAGCTTTATCATGTATTAGTATTGATTGGTCAAACTTTATTTTCAACATCTTTATTTATCAACTACTGTTTAATTGCTCAATGTTACTAGACTTGCTTCATTTTTCCTACCATTTATGAGGCTGATAAGGGGAAAGGAAAGTTAACTGGAGCATGGCTCACTTCTGCCTAGATCCCAGGTAGCGCCCTGCTGTAAAGCAGGATTCTGGTCTATTGCTGCTGTTCATCCATAGCCCAGTCCTCCCAGTCTAGGTGGAGGGAGGCTGCAGGGAGCAGCAGCAACTAATTAATGTCCTGTAGCCTTTTAGAAAGCAGCTGTGGTTGAGAACACTTCCTCTCATACTTCTCCTTAGCATTTGGTAAACCTAGATTGTAATTCTGTTTGTTTTGGTTCAGACAGATGTAATCAAGAGGAAGAGGGTGTAAGTTACAGAGAAAATGTTTTTAACATGACTTTTCAAGTGCCATTGTCCAAAGCAGAGGGCCACTGTCTACCACATTTGTACAGAAGGTATGCTGAGTGTTTTAAGCATATGGGCTATCAGCACACAGCTGTTGCTGCATGCAGGACCTTCCTAACCTGATGGAAATTTGGAAACACCATTTTGTAGGTTTCTGTAGAATAAGTGGTTTTGTCATCAGCCTTCACATAGCTGGCAGCCTGTCTGACAAGCTGCTAAGGTTGGTATCAACAGCTGAAAATTACCTCCTCTACAAAAAAACCCTGTTGTGTAGGAGGGTATGGACTGAGCTATCTGCCAAACTGTGTTTTCTTATCTCCTTCCTTCATCTTTTCTGATAGTGTTCTTGAAACATTCACCATGGTGAAGTATGCTCTGATTCTTAGAATCTCCCTCAGACCATTTTTGCATCTTCACAATCTGCACCTCTCCTCCCCCAGTTCCTGCAATAGCAAAAGCCAGTTTGGCTTCACATCTATGAGAGGAATTCCAGGCAGTGCTTGTGCTGTCAAGGCTGGCTGGATAGAAAGCTCTTTGCTTCCAAAATATAAGCCATAGAAAAAGAGAAAAGAAGCTCCCTGGCATAGTTACCTGCCTGTGTTCTGCACAAACATCATAGAGACTGCATTTTATTCTGGATTTAAGAAATTTTAGGTTGCTAGCAGTTGGTTTTCATTCCTGCACCAGGCCAAGGCAGAGACAGAGCAGCATTTTCATGGACATGGGGAGCTCATGAGAAGCAGTAGATTTGCATCCCGAGTGTGAAAGGTCAGGCTGAAATTCTGCAGTGTGGGTTTATCAGTCTTTAATTTGCACTGTCCCTTAACTTTAATGGTGTTTTGCCAAGGCAGTAGTAATGCATAGACTGATGTGATAGTGGAAAGTGTATAGGACAAGTTCAAGGCAAACGGGTAAGATGAGGCATTCTCATTAGAGAGTACGTTTGGAGTTTTCACTTGCAAATTCTGTGAGCACTTGAGTGACCACACTCACTCCCTCTTCCTGGTGTGTTTAACTTCAAAGGTGAAGCTGTAATAAAACAGAAAATAAGGTCCTCTCGCCAGCCATTCAGGCGCAGGGCGGGGCTTTCCTCCGGCCCTCGCAAGTGCGATTAAAAGAAGGCTCTAGGGAGCGCGGCGGGTCGGGGTGTGGTACGGCAGTTCGCGTGGCCGTTCAAGTAGGCAGGGTTGCAGTCATCCTCCTGCTAGTGGGCTTTTTATTTTGTGTGGGCTTGGTTTGGTAGGTTGGTTTTGGGTTTTTTCAGCAGTGGTCTCCAAACGATCAAAAGCTATAGCTAGTGGAAGTGTACCAACCCAAAAAGAACCCCTCAAGAAGGCCACATCTGTCTAGACCCCTTCCTGTATGGAGTGTTTGAGCTTGTCAGTAGTACCAGGGGATGCTGTAAAAGATGCCCGCATGCGGTGCGAACAGGTGAATGATCTCCTCTGCCTGGTGGTTGAGCTTAAGGAGGAGGTAGAAAGACTAAGGAGTATTAGGGAAAGTGAAAGGGAAATAGACTGGTGGAGTTTCACCCTTCCATCCGTGAGAGAAGCCGACCAGGAGTCAGGGGACTCCCATGCCTCCTACCATCAGGCAGAAGGAGGAGACCTAGTAGATGAAGGAGAGTGGAAATGGGGCCCTACTCGGGGAGTTAATAAAAATTCCTCCTGACCCCCATCACCTACCCAGGTGCTACTTCAGAATAGGTGTGAGGCCCTGGATCCAGAGGGTCAGCCAGGCGAGACTGAAGAAAATAATCTGCCTGCAGAATACTCAAGGTCACATCAGGCACAAACCTCAAACTCCCTCTGAGTGCATATATTGATTTTGTTCAGTGTGTGTCTTCAGAAGGATTAATTTCTCTTGCATTTCTGGACTGAAGTTAACCAATTACAGTAAAACATGACTGTAAAGCAACTTGACTTCAGGTCCCAGCTGTTGGGAAAACAGTAGACTAAACTATGATGCTTAGAATAGGTTAAGCAGCACCCATAAAAGAAGCAGACTGAATACTGTATTTACAGTGTCTGTGACTATATTACAGTTAGAAATATTGCTAATCTTGGCATGGAGGTGAATCCAAAGTACAAATATATGGCCAGTTAATTTCAAAGCACTGCATTCAGTTTCTGAGAAAAGGACCTGTTAAGTATCTACTTAGTTGCATGTGGGGAATATATGTAGTGAATTACAAACTGATTATATACAAAGGTAATTAGGCTTTTTGGTGCTAATAGATTATATGACTTAACAGAGGTTCTCAGTCACAGGGATGAGGTGGACATTTGGCCTGTAGGGCATGATTGCTGCATGCTCTGCAAGGGCACGGCTCATTCTGTTGATGAGGGCAGGAGAGTCACCTCAGATGTAAGTGGGTTCCTGGGGCCAGCTCAGGGGAGTGGGCTGTGTTGTTCATAGTGATGACTGTATGAATGATGTGCAAGAAGATCTATTGTCTAAAATAGGCTCCAGCAAATTTCCTTGTCACCTTACCAGGATGGTGACCCTGCCACCACATGAAAAGCACAAATGGTATCCTGTATTAGGAAAGGTTACCTAGGAAAGTTGCATGAAATAAGAATTTCAAGGGCAAAAAAGTGACCACGTTTTTTGTGGTCACTGCTGTGACTAACAGTGCTTATATGTAGTAATTTAAAAACAAGCTGAGGATTTGCCTATGTGGGGGGGATGAGAAAGGATCCTTGCAAGGTGGCAACAGCCCAGAACAAATTTCAAGCAGAAGTTTCCAGCAAACCTAGAATGTGAATTCATGGTGTGCTCAGGTGGGCTTTATATAACAACTAAATAATAGGTATATGCTTGTGAGTCACTATATTTGTCCTGTCTGCACACACTGAAAAGCCCAAAAGTGTGGTTAAAAAAAGGCTCAAGCAAACAAGTCACGAAACAGTGTACAGCAAAGTGAGGCATTCCGCTAAAGATGGAACACAGCTTTCTCCTCATTGCTTTGCACCCCTGGATCCTGCCAGAAATACTCCTCAGAATAACAGGATCATTTGTGTTGCTGGCCTCTGCTGTCTGCTTCATTCACCACACATAGTCATGGTGTTGGCTGGAGCTGAGAGTAGCCAGACTAAAGCCTTGCTATAGAGAAGACAGAGGCATTACATTGTCAGTTCTGGCCTTGTCTAGGTTCTAAGCTGGCAGGCTAGAAGAGAGTGAGCTGGGCAGAGTGCTGGGAGTCCCTATGCTGGCTATCTGTTTCTGACTCTGGGAATGACATCCTTCTGCTTTATTTCTGTCCCTATACCTCTGTAAAAATCTTTAGGTGCTGCATACTTTCCACATTGCAGCCAGCCAGACCCATAAGGCAATATGAACTGGGGAAGTTTGGAAAAATGGCCAGTTTCCTCCTTCCAGTTCTGCCCTTTGCTCTGAGCATTGAAGTTCACTGCAGTTGCTGCTGCACAGGATGCAGAGGCCCCTTGTCACTACTGCACCAGCTTCATCAACACAAGATGGCCGGCTAGAGTCCAACCAGAAGTCCTTCCATTTCTCTTGGAGTCACTGAGGGATGTTATGTGCTCATTAACTCCTATTCAACTCTAGTTTTTCTATTACAAAAAAAACCCAAATAATGAAGCCACATCTGCTTTTGACTGGGGGAAAAAAAAAAAAAAAGGAAGAAAGATAAACAAACCCAAAACTCACTTTACAGCTTTTTCCAAAATATCTTTAAATTGTCTGGAGTGACTCACTGACTCTGCTACACATCAAGAGACTTAAAGGTATACTTTAAAATAAAACTAGAGAGATGAATATTAATTCTGCTTCAGCCTCAGCTCCAAATGTATTTATGGCTTAGTGTTCTGGGTTGAGCCTGTTCTAAATCAACAAGAGAACCTATGCTTAAGAAACTACAGGATGATTAAAATAGCCATCTCCTTTTGTGGAGCTTCGTGCAGAAACTCAAGGCAAGCTGTGCTCCAAGCACTATTTTATTATCTTTGGAGACATAAAAAGCTTGCTTGGTTTGTCTGGCTGGCAGACACCTTGCCAGTCATATGTTACCTTTAAAAGCCAATGTGAAAGAAGTCAGTGTTGTAGTTTTCCAGAAATGTAAATCCTTAATAGTGACTGCAAAAGCCAGGGAGTTAGGAGTGGGGAGAGAGAGAAATGGGGGCCAGTTTTTTGCATGAAGGCATGAAAAGGTTTTAAATTAAGTGTATTCTGCTTACATTTTAATAATATGTCCCCAAAAATCTTTCAAAATATTAATTGTCATTCAGGGATGCAGGGAGTCCACATCTGCTGGCCTGTGTTCCCTTTGGGAAGGCAGTGCACCAGTGGTGCAGCTGCTGGTTTGAAACCTCCCCACAAGGGGCTTTTCCAGGGGAAAACAGGGACATGGAGCTGTTGGAGTTGTCCCACCAGCTTGTTTGCTGCAGCAGTCTTGTGTCCAGAGCTGCAATTTGATAGATATATCATACACAGTGATAACCACATTATCATAGCAAACAGGGTCAAAGGGACCTGCATAGCCCAGTACTGTAGATTGAGAACATTCCTGAATAGCCTCTCCTATTACAGAACCAAGAACTGCTCCAACTGTTTGCCTACCGAGGTGAATGGGAATGACTTCTTCACTGACAGGCAATGCATGATGAGTTTTTCCAGATTATTTGCACAAATCTGTTCAGATGACATCAAGTCAGATTCATTCTTTAATTTCACTTTTCAGCCCTTAGTGATGCCTCTTCACAACCCCATACAACTTGTAGTCAGCTGAGTTAATATAACCTCAAACTACAATGTTTGTAGGTCTCTCTGAGAACAGGATGATTTGTAAACACTTTTAAGTAGCACGTCCCAACAACAGATACAAAAGATATGCAGTGTACATCCCTGCAGGAAGAAGTTTGCAGGTAGTCCTATGTTCCTTTTACGCAGATACCTTGCGATTTAATATTGCTAATGCTTGTGCAGCACCATCAACAGTATCTGCTCCTTTTCCCATGACAAGGTGATGGACAGTTCTCTCTGTAGGAAAAGCTAGGGGTGACTCTGGGCATTGGCAAAAGAGCTGCCTGGAACAGCAGCCTGCTGGCAGCGTAAGTGCCAATGCCCCAGCCCCAGCCAGCCAGGCTGGTTCTCGCTATGGGTGTGTTCAGGCAGAAAGAGGGAGGTATGGCAGGATTGGGTATGGCAAAGTTTGGGGTCAGACGGATCAGCAGCCCAGTAACTTGGGGGTGTTTGGAGCTTGGCAAGACTTTCTAATACTTAGTTCTGCTCACAGGGCCTCCCGGCAGCTTCTTATTTCAGAACAAGCTGAACATCTTCCTCTCCCTTGAGATTTTGCCATCTCAAGTTTCAAGTTCCAGCTAGAGCAGAAACATTTCAGAAGGCCTTGTTCAGTCCTTGAATTCACAGATGTTGAGTGAAGGGAGTGAGAAATCTGGACCAATGGTCTCCTATTTCACAATTCAGATTGCTACTCAACATTGTGAATAACTAGGCCTGAAGAGTAACATAATAACAAATAATGTAATCCTAGTGACATGGAAAGAAAATTCCTGCTTCCCTGGTAATGAGCTGATCTCCAAACAGGATAAAATGTGCCATTTTGCTACCACAAATATCGCTCAACTTAGTTATCAATGAAGTATATATACTGTCTTTGTGTATAATGGCAAGTTTTTTCAGGGATACTTTGCTTTGGAGTCAAAACACTTCAGAACCAAAATGCTGAGACGCTGGCACCTTTTGTGTTAGCATTCACAGTTCTTTGTGGACAGTAAAGTAGAACCAAGATATGTGTGCAGTACAGTACAAAATTCCTTGTACAAAACTGGAAGTAAGCACATGCAGCAGAGTCAGGTGGGATGCCTTTGTAGCTTACAGCAAACGAAGCAGAAATAGCTTGTACAGTGTTTTTACTGTCAACAATCTTGTTTAATGTAGCAGGAAAAGTGGTATCATTTGTGTAGAGTTACAGTTCACAGATACATATGATACTTTTACTGTAGCAATATTCTACAGATATAACTAATATATACATTTAGATATTATAACAGGTTAGAGGTGAAAAAAATCATTTTAGATCACCCAGTTCATCTTGGGACTTTCCATTTGTAAGTCTTTGAGATGGGAGTATAGAACTTAATTTAAATATTTATTTTACAATAGTTTCCTTACATGTTCTTTTCACTAGCAAGTAGATTTTGCATTCTGATTCCTAAGTTTTATCTGAAATAGTATAATTCTATAACATTTCATTATCTTCCTAATCCTCACGGATTATTACCAGAGTAATATTTCTTACATTTTTTGTGTCTGGATTATTGTCTTTTGATTTGTTAACTAATCATAGTGGTGAAATTGAAAACCTGAATGTCATTTAAACATGCAGTACTTGCAGCTTAGGAACAGCTATGGGTTTGCTCCTTGTGACACAAGAAATAATACTAGTGAGTTTTAGGTTCTGGAGTTACTCGAGTGCTTTTGAACAGTTTTCCTTTCCTTGATCAAATGGATAAGCTGGTCCCAACTATGATATTTTCCAGGCAAATAGGTACTACTAGGCTTTCTTTCAACAGGATGCTTGGAAGTTCTTTTCTGTGCTCTGATACAGTATGTAAGCTGAGCTGCCTATTATTTCTTTTAAATATACCTATAGTTCCCTCATTTGCCAAAAAATTAGTGAGTAAGCCTTGTTCAGTTGCGATGAAGAGAAATTAGTTATCCAGGCTCTAAAATGTTCTATTCTGATGGGATGAAATGAAGTCTGCTGATCTTTAAAGCAGCTTAAGCTGAAGTACAGACTCATTCTTTTCAAGACTGCATTTGGAAATATATAATATAAAGTTTACGTAACAAATACAGTAAAAGCTAAATGCCAGTGACATGAATTAATACTGCTTGATGTCACCCTGATCCACCTGCATTATTGAACAGGCTCTGGAGGACACTAAACAATTGATGAAGCTGGTGTTGAAAGCTGCCAGACATATGAGAACTTTAAGGCATTTGTTTAAAACATGAATTAAAAATAACTCTTTGTCTGTATGAATAACACCTTATGAAAACCATTCAGTTTATTTGTACCATTTGTTTGTCTCATCTTCATTGGTTTGTTCAAAAAATCCCATCACAGAGATTACTCACATTCACCTTTATTTATCCCCTTACATTGTATCCAAGCTGGGATAGTGCAGAACAGGTGAAGTTTGGGGCAGAATTAAAGCTCCTGGAATCCTTGGAAAAGTGATGTAAAATTATTATAGGCTCTTAGAAATTAAAGAAATCAGATCTCAGATACATATTTGAATTATACTTTAAAAAATAAACACATTCTTCTGTTCTGATGGAATCTGAATCAGCCCAATGCCATTTGTACTGCCAAAGCCAACCTTATTTCCCAGAGGAAGCAACTCATTAAGAAATGAGGGACGCCTCCATATAACTGGAGAGAGCCATAAATCCTGTGGCAGTAGATATCCCGGGAATTTCTTTGCAGTGCCGGTGGAAGCAGAAAGAGTGCAGAACTCGTCCTTCGGCCCCCCGGATCCTTTTCTCCATGCCTTGTGTCACACCGCCCCCTCAAGGGGTGTGCTCGGCAGTGTCCTGGGCGTGCTGGGAAGGAGTCCTGCCCATTTACACGCTTTAATCCCATGCTCCAAATTCTGTCACGGATGCTTGCCCTGGGCATTTGCCTACTTTTAAATTCTTTGTCCTTCATCTTAGAGATCTTGTCCTTTAGAGAAGATCTTGAACCCTGTAAAGGGATGTGCTTGTGTTCTTATGATCAAACACTGAAAAATTGCTTGAGCTTTATTTTCAGAGCTGTTATACAGGAAATGGAAATAGATTTGTTAATGAGACAACGTGCCAGCAGAAATGTGCTTGTGGTATTTAATGTGCTCTAGTGTAGTTTCATACACAGCTGCCTGCAGCTAAGCTTCTGTCCACTGCAGATGGCATAGAACTCACAGAACTGCTTGGCCAACCCTCAGTAGAGGTTTTGTTAAGCTGAGGCCTTGTGTTAGAAATTACCTATATTCTGATGCTTTCTATTGATATTTTGCCTGCCAGCATCTGCCTCAGAGTTGCATCTGCACTGAGTAAAGAACTCGCTTCCTTGTGGTGGGCTTCTGTGGTCTCCATCACTATTGCCATCATACCTGAATGTTTCAGTTTTCCTTTGGGAAATTAGAGGTGAAAGCCCACTACATCAAGTTGTTACTAGGTCTGGATTGGCATGTAGTGTGTTCAGAGTGTTCACTGCAAGAGGCTGTGTGGACCTTAGTTGCCACTTGGTGCTCAGAGCAAAAGGCTTGCTAATACTCATATTTCAGCTGAGTGCCAATCTCCATTCTGAATAAGAAGAAACATGCCATGGGAGATGGTATTATTTCTATCTTTATGTATTTAATCTAGAAGTGGAGGATGGATGTGTATCCATAGAGATAGGAAAAGTCCAATGTGTGTGCCTTGAACAGAGCTGGCCTCTTTTCACAGCTGTAGCTGAGAAGGACATTAGTCTTCAAACAAGCAAACAGGTCTACTTTGTAAAGAAATTGGTTGAAATAGTTTGCCAGGTGACATGCAAGAATCGTCTGGCAAAGACTGAATTATAGTTTTTCAGGTCAGCATTCATTCCACTTCTACAGCATCATCCCTTCTTCATTCCATGCTCTCCAATTTCTACAGCAAATGTGGAAGTCAGCTAAGGCAACAGTCTGCTTCACTTGATCCACTGAGTGATGTTCATCTGGTGATTTTGAAGGAAGCCATCATCACAAGGAAAATTGCTGCTACTCTATCATTAGACCATATCATAATACATACTCATGGCAAGCAATGTTTTCAATGTTTTCAAATATTTAACACCACCAATTTTATTTCTGAGGAATACAGCAGAACAAAAGAACTCTCCAGGCAAACTTCCCCACTCCCACTGTAAATTCTTAGTATATATGCAAGATACCAATTCAGGACTAAATTCTAAGCTCACATGCTCTCAGGTGGAACCTATAGCATAGATGGATGACTACATATATCCCAGAAGGGGATTCTATGTGAAGTATCTCTCTTGTAGTAGAGATGATGATGTGCTATATTAGAAATTTCTAATACACAGTGCTAAATCACAAGCTCCTGTTCTGCACTGATTGCACCCATTATGAGCATGTGCCTGTAGGATTTATATTAGCTATCATCTAAATTATTCTGATCTGAGGAAGGATGGGACCAAGAGGTGAGACTCTGGTTCCAAATCAAGTCATTTGTACTGAAGAAATCTTACTCACGAAGCAAACCAAAAAGGAAAATTATACCCAGAGCTTCTACTCCAGTTTTCCTCTGCATTCAACATGTACACCTCACTGCAAGCCACTTAAAACTACCCTTGTTGTAAGCAAAGCTTTTGAGATCTGAGTGCTGGGAGTTGCATTAGTGATCAATTATTTTTCAGTAGGCCAAGAGGCTGCATTACAAACATGCTTGTACTGGTCCTTATGCATCCTCACATATGTGATAACTGCTATGCATCCTGACTCCCTAACAGATAAAATCATCCTTACTTAAGTATTTATCTTGGCAGCTAGAGATAAAAAAATTTAAAGGCTACCACATTTGCTGTGGGCATGGCAACTAAAACAAAGAAATGAGCACATTTTTGCACAGAATTACACTGTTCAAAGAGTCAATGAATGGCTGTCAACCCACAAATGAAAAAATTGAGAAAACTCCATTATTATCTTGCAAAGAAACAAGGCATAAAGTCAGTAATAACAGTGCTAAAGTGAAAGTAGACAACCAAAAACATATAAACATGTTTATTTTACCATATTTAATCTTGTTGATATATTGTTTCCTTACTTCTGAAAGACTAAATATACTGCTAACATAATCCACACAGGTAAGAACTGGCTGTTTCGGTTAAGTTCTGGTTTATACTGCTTGGAGAAGGCCAAGTAACGCTGGTACAAGGGGAAAATGAGAAAAGCAGATCTAGTTGAGGTTTCTTACTCATTGTGTGTGTGTAAGGATGGGTGGGGCACAACACGAGGATTAAATGTATGCATTGGTGAGAAAAGACAGCAACTGCAGTCAAACTGCTGCCTTAATTCAATGTATTGTCTTCATTATACATTGTGGCAGAGGGTGGAGAGTAAACAAAAGGATCCTTTGGTTAATGTAAAGCATGCTAGCATGACCACCTTTTTTAGAAGCTCCTTGAATTAGTACAAGTAATTCCTAGATGTGTATCAAGGTTTGTATGTTGTATGAAACATATTTAAATATTAGTTTCCCAGTTAATTTTTTCTCTATTTGTACAATGCTTGTTAGAAAATTATATAAATATATGGTTTCTGTACAACCTGTAAAATATATGTTGGAAATGTTACTTACCTAATAGATCAAATATGACAAGCTTGAAGGATGAGGGTTATGTGAGGAAGATCTATGGTTTTGTGTCAAGGTAACATTTGCAGCCATTTAATTCACAGTTTGGTATCTATGACCTAATGCTGCTTGTAGCTACACAGTTAGAAATGCAAACTAATTCCATGGAGTGTAGTCAAAGTAGTTTCTGATGCTGTGAAGAATTGGATCTTTCATGCTCTGATTTTTTTCCCCCTTGTGTAAACAGGGTGAAAAAGAACAAAGGGTAAAGAATGGCATTCTGCCAAGGAGATTAGTGACCACCAAGACATCTTTGATATGAATATTTAAAGTATCTCATCTGAAAATCCATACAGAACTGTCAGTTTCTAAAATATTCTTCCATGAAATAGTGCAGTGCCACATAAAATACATTGAGAGAGATGCTTTCCATGTCTACTCAAAGGTCACACAACAGGCAAAACCAGTGGCAAAATTGTGTTTCTCACATTAGTTAATGTAAGAGAAAAGGTCTAAAACTCCTAATAATATTCAAGAGTTGTCACAGCCTTAGACTAAAAAAGTCCCCACTTTTATGCTGGTGGACTTTATTTGCTCTATTTGAAAAGGAACTACATTTTGGTTTTGCAAATTGCTGAGTTATAAAACTGTTATTCTGCATTGTCTGGTAAAGCTGTAACACAACATCTATACTTTTATTACCACTTAAAGGTTACAGCCATAGAGTAGGAAATTCAGTAACAAGCTAAATTTGAGGCCAGGTAACTCTTTAAAAAAAAATCTGGCACATACCTCAGACCGTGCACCTTACAGAACAGAACATTGGATGACAGGCTAGACATGAGCTGGCAATCAGTGCATGCAGCCCAGAAAGCCAAACGTGTCCTGGGCTGCATCCAGATTCCTGTGGGCAGCAGGAGAGCGGGGATTCCACCCCACCTGCAGAGCTGCCCCAGCCCTGGGGCCCAAGACAGGAAGGATGTGGAGCTGCTGGTGTGAGTCCAGACGAGGCCACCAAGTTGATCAGATGGGTGGAGCAGCTCTGCTGCGAGGAAAGGCTGAGAGAATTGGCATTGTTCAGCCTGGAAATGACAAGCTTCAGGGTGACCTAATTGTGGCCTTTCAGTACCTAAGGTGAACTTACAGGAAAGATGGGCCACGACTATATGGCAGAGTATGAAGTGATGGAGGACAAGGGGGGACGGGTTCAGATTGAAAGAGAGCAGGTTTAGATTAGCTATTAGGATATTCTTCCCTGTGAGGGTGGTGAAGCACTGGCACAGGTTGCCCAGAGAAGCTGTGGATACCTCATCCCTGGAAGTGTTCAAGGCCAGGTTGGATGGGGCCTGGAGCAACCTGGTCTAGTGGAAGGTGTTCCTGCCTATGGCAGGCGTTGAAAGCGGATGATCTTCAAGGTCCTTCCAACCCAAGCCACTCCACGAACGCCGGCGCTCGCCTCTCTGCCGGCCAGCCGGGCCACTGGCCCCTGGGGCGGGCGGTTGTCCGCAAAGCCCGGCGGGTGGGGAGCGACGCGGACGGGAGGGAGGGAGGGCGGCTGCCCGCAAAGCCCGGCCCGGCCTCGCGCGGAGCGGAGCGGGAGGCCGGCCTTAAGATGGCTGTTGTGCGCGGGGCGCCGCTGCTGTAGCGCCGCGAGGAGCCGCCCGCCCGCCCCGCTCCGCCGCGCCCGCCATGGAGTGCCCGCACCTCGGCTCCAGCGTCTGCATCGCGCCCGACTCGGCCAAGTTCCCGCAGGGCTCGCCCTCCTCCTGGTGCTGCAGCGGTGAGTGCGGCCTGCGCTGCGCGGCCCTCCTGGCCCGCGGTAGCCCGGCCGTTCCTTTGTCCTCTCTGCCCGACGGCGGGAGGGCGCCCCGCGGGCGGGGGAGGGCCCGGCGGCGCGCGGGAGGGCGGCTGCCACGGTCCCCACCCGCCGGGGCCGCCCCGCGGGACCCTCTGAGGGGGGCTGCGCCTTCCAGCCGCCGCTGTCCCCGCGGGGGAGCCGCGTGTTGAGGCAGGAGTGGGGGCTGCCCTCCCACCCCCGGCCCTGCGCCGGGCTCCCAGCGCAGCGCTGTCCGGCCCGGGGCAGGCAGCGGACTTTGTCCCGGCGGGGCCCGCGCCCCCCGCCCCGCCGCCGCGGAGCTCTGCGGGGCCGCGCTCCGCGCTCCTTTTGTCTGCCGGAGGAGCTGCGTGCTCGGCTCTGCCCCGGGACCGTGGCTGAAGGGAGACGAGCCGCTGGCAGCTGCAGGGTCAGTGTGTTCTTTAAATCTGCCTGAGATTACTTTCCTTTTTTTTTTTTTTTTAATATACGTTTTTGGAAGGACTTTGGAGAGTGTAGTTTTAATAAGACTGTTGCGGTGGAACGTGTCGCTTGGGACCCCCGTTCAAGCCAAGGAGCATCTCAGTGAAGGTGGTCTGTGGGGGTTTGGGGGTCACGCTCACCTACCTGTGAGTCGGTAGGATTGTAGAGGTCGTCTTTTTTTAGTACTTTGCTCTTTGATTTAATAATGCAAATATCCTGTCGTCACTACTGTACCTCGCATGATCTTGTTTGTTCAGGGGCTTTCCCTTTAAACGTGCCGTGCGCCAGGTGTTACAAATTTAGCTTTCTGCACAGATAACCCGCGATGTTTGCTGTCGTTGTTTGTTTGCTGTAGTTGTGTTTAGTTGTGCCCCGTGTGAAAGCAGACACAACCACCTCGGTTTAGAGTGGGAAGTAGGCCCCGCTTAGAGGAGCAGCGGGACTTGTGCCGGTGGGCGCTGGAGAAGAAGCCTCCTTTGGGAATGACCGACCGGGGAGCACTGAAGGGCTAAATGTATTTTAAGGTGTTCCTTTTTTTTTAAAGGGAAGATGGTTGTCCTTTGTCTCGCAGTGTCAGTGCCTTCGTGTGGGAAGGCTGCTGCTTACTTAACTTCTTCCCTGATTGCAGTTTCCGGGAGCCAAGGTGTGGTAGCGTTGCTGCTTCCTTTGGCAAAACCAGTTACTTTTCTCTGTAATGCTTTTGATTTAGAGGGTGTACACTTTACAGTGGAGTCATGCAGGGAAATGATTAGGAGGAAAGGAGAAGTACAGGAAAAATTGTTGTCCCTAATGGTTTTTTACCAAAAAAAAAAAAAAAATTATTGTCAAGGAGTTTAACTTTTAACTTTGAAAGTCCATCTGTTATCTTCAGAATATCAAGGGTAAGCAAAGTTGTCAAGAAGAAGTGTATGGCAGTAGGGAACCAACCTTCAGAGAACTTAAAAAAGATAAAAGTACCAAAACTAAAAATACATGCTAAGGTATTAATATAACTTCCTAGCTTAAAATAATAGCCAGTTTACAGCTACCATGTTATGCATTCTGCTTCTCAACAAAGAAGTTCAGCAGTTAGAACAAGTTTTTCTTTGTTGTTCAGAGGAGTTTCTCCCAAACCAGCACTTACAGAGAGAGCCAGTTGCTGGGCAATCACCTGATTTATTTTACAGCACTGAGGCAGGAGGAAGGTGTAAGGGCTCTTCAGGCACTGAATAATGATGGCACCATATCTAGGGGAGTTTTTTGTTTGTAATGCTTTTTAAGAAAAAAAAGGTAAGTCACACAGTACTCGCATAGATAACTGTTGAAATCTTAACAAGTGGCTAAAGAAAAAAACTCAGTAGATTGAATTTAAAACAGTCCAGTGAACAAACAGCAGGCTTTTGTTAATTTAAAGCAAATGAAATTGTGGGGTTTTTTTTAAATTAATGGTGCATTTCTACTAGTATAGTAAAGCTGTAGTGCCTCAGTTCTCACTTCCAGCTGGTAATAACGTGATTATTGTTACATTAACTCTGTAACAGTATGTAGAGTACTGTCATCTTTTTGTTTGTACTCACTTTAGTAACGTCAGTTTTTTTAAAGATAGGTAATACGGGTTTATGTCAAGTCACAGTAAATACTATGTCTTATTTGCTGGGTTTGATGTAACTTTGTAATATAAAATTAAACAGAAAATGCTGCGTGTAAATTAATACCTTGTTAAAATTTAATGCATTTCCTATTAATTTTGATGCTGTTTTCTAAGGTTGTATGGTTTTAGTTTGGTTTGTTGGTGGTGGTGTCCCAGTTGTAGAAAAATATTTGGAAGGCAGTTTTCTGCATTCTGTAATTACAGGGCATCTCTCATCAAGTACATTGTCTTAAACTAACTCAGAACTTGCCTGTCCTGTTCCTAGTTGCTGCTGACCTTTCCAGAAAAAGGTAGTGATCCAGGAAACTTTCTGGCAGCCACCTGATGTGCCAGTGATAGCAAAACGTTGCAGAATAGGTTGGAGAGTTGAGTTTTAGTTCAGACTATCAGTGGCTATTTTTATCATTATCTGGTATTCTAGAGATTTGTGGGGCTGCAGTTGCCATGCTGAGTTAAGTACCTTTTCCTTGTCTGTCCGAAAAAACTCCTGGTTGCAACAATAACTTCACAAGGTAATAATGGAGGCACTTTTGAGTATTGTTAATTGATCTTGAATATTGTGTCATTGTGTAATGGAGGAGTGTTGCATTTGGTGCTGGTGTTTGGAAGCCAGGTTTACTGAAGGTACGAGTTGGTTAGAGGAGCATGTGCATCAGCCTGAGCTGCTCCTTTTGCCCAAATGTTTCAAGTTTCCCTTGAAAGCTTCCTGCCGGAGTTGTTTTGGAGGTCTTGTGATGAGGGAAGATTCTTAAAAAAGCACTGAGAGGAAGCATTGACAACAAGGGTGTGATCCAAATATGAGTGGTTTTGTTTTCAGGTAAAAAGTAATGCTGTATGTTCATTTTTCAGTGTCTAGATCTTCTGTTACGTTACTGTTGAGTAGTTTGGAGGTCAGAGAGTTTAAGGCCCCCCATTTAGAAAATGGTGTGCTTTCCCCTGAGTATTTAACCAGTTAGGCTTGCTCTGTACAATCAGCAGTGCAGAAAGCAGCATGTATTTGCTTTGAGGAGCTTCAAGATTATCAAAATAGAGCACAGAATGATTTTTTTGCAGATCTATAGGCAGTTCGTTGTTGTAATGGGGCATTTAGGAGGAGAAATATATGCAAAGTAGAAATGGTATAGAAACTGAAAATGGCTTGTCATTTCACTGTCATGTGAAATTATGTGTGCAGATATCTGCTAATTCCAACAGGATTGCAGTCTTTCCATGCACTTTAATTTCTGAAGCTTCTGCTGAAGTTGGAAGCAGAGTAGCTGGAGGCATTGGCAGGACTGTGTCACAGACTGAAGCTGTTGAATTTGTATGATGTGCCACACCTTCAGCACTGTTGTGCAAATCATGTAATTATGAAAAGTACTCTGGAATAGCTCAGATGTGGTATTTCTTAACAACTTTTCATAGACTCATCAAACCACAGGGAGCCCTGCCTCACCTAAGTGAGATTGCAATCTTCTAAGCACACCTGTGGAAGTCTGGAGAGGTTTTCCAACTTTTTTTCTGTGTGGTTGAGGATTCATTAATTGTTCTCACTGGGCTCATTGGTTGTTCAGTATAGAATCTGATGTTCTGTCTTTAGAAGAATAACTGCAGAGTGATAGGATTTTGTCTGCTGAGATAGAGATTCTGTGATTTTTGTTTTTTTTAAAGGGGAATTGCATTTGTGAAGGATGCTTAAAACTTACTTTTCAGATCACTGTCAGTTGAATAGTTCTTTTTTCCCCGTTAAAAAGCATGATTTTGTTAGGTATTGGAGAGCAGTTCTGGCTGTAGACTGGTATTTCCTGCAAAAGCTGAATATATGTGTCTGGCATTTGCATTCTGATTTCTGTTGTATAAGAGTTGTAATTGCACCAGTGATCAGAAACATACGTTGTGGGATTTAGAAATGACACTGGGAATATGAAAGACAGGAGAGCCAGCATTGGAAGCTGTTTGAGGCCTAGTGAACAGTGATTATGGTGGAAATCCACATGCTGAGTTAATGACTTTTTTTGTGTGTGTTTAAGTTACTAAAATATTTGGTAAATTCAGTTTGTTCAGAATAACCCCACATATCCTTGAATGCTTATTTAGATTTGAGACCAAATGTTTTAGGCTGAGTAGACCTTTCAAGAACATGACTGCACTGGGTCAGGCTGCTTGTGATGGTTTTTTTTGTTAGCTGCTTCCCTGCCTGCCCCCCCTCCCCCCCCCCCATCAGGTTTTGTTTCCTCAGTTAAATTAGTCGCACTGTTCTGCTTTCACTGGGGTAGGTAATGCTGTTCTGCCACGCTGTGATTTTTGGCTTTGGACTGTTGCAGTCAGTGCAAACACAAGTACAGTGTAAAAGTGCAGGTACAGACTTTAACCCTCTTGGCTTTCCTTTTCATCCCAGCTGCTTCTTAGTGTTGCTTCTTCATTTCCGTAAGTGTTTGTGTCTCTGTCTGCTTTTCCAGTTTTATTACTAGAGGTCCTGATTTCTTCTGTCTTTTTGTGATTACTGTGATATAGGAGGAGGGAAAACTTGCTGAAACTGGAGAGGGGGTAGGTAGGGACCTTATTCCTAAGAAAACTTCAGTTCTCTGCGTGTAAACTCAGGGTAAGATCATGGACAGTGTGTGGACCTAGTGGTCTGTATTGTGTGTGTGAGGATTATTTGTCACCCTACATCTGGAAAATTAAATTGGCCTGGAAATTGCCAGATTTATTCTGAAATTTAAAGGACAAAGTAAGTATATATATATTTTAAAAATTACCCCTTTTTATTCAGTCACTTTAAGTCCAGAGTTGGGTAGTCTTTCACCTTTTTATTTCTCTGGGTCACTGCTATGCAGGAATGCTTGTTAGTAACTCTTTATAGGTTGTTAAATCTCCTTAAATTCATTCCCTGGCTGTTGTTTTAAGTTAGCTTGTTAGATTTGGTTTTTTTTTTTAGACACAGTCTTGTTTTCCTTAAAATTGTTTTGGTGTTGGCTTTCTTTTTTTTTCCCATTTGAATTGGTTACTGATGTGTGAGCTGACCATGGGTCAGCAGTTATCTTGGCCTGTGAGATAGAGCACAGTGCTTTGGAACTAGTTAGAAGATGCACATTTATTGAGATAGGATAAAAGTCTTAATTTTGGTCTCATAAATTAGATGTAAATTTCCTTTTAATTTAAAAAAAGGTGAGTCTTTGTTTTCAGATACTTAGTATCTTTTAAAAGTAAACTTAAATTGGTGGTGATTAATATTTTCTAGATTTTCTTTTCAAAGTTTTGTTTATACTCTACTGAACAAAACCATAATCCATCACAAAATTTGAACATTAGCTGGGGGAAGAGATGCTTCAGAGGAAAGAAGTAGACATTTAATATGTTTCCTTTGAGAAACTAGATCTAATCTTCATGATGATTTTGAAGATAAACTTTGAAGGACAAATTTTACTACTGACTGTTCTAAAGTGTCCAGTGTTTTGAAATGACTCTTTGAAATGTAGCAAGTAAGGAGACAGTATAGTCTGAGGCATTGTGGAGGCAGGATGAGACACTCATGTGTGCATGGCAGACTCTTGATTTACCACAGATTAGGGCAAATCTCATTACAGCTGGTTTCAATGTAAGCAGGATGATTTTCACCTGCCTTTCCCAAACTCTTCAGGGTATGCAGGTGTTAAACAGTATCAGTGCATTATACTTTGTTTGTCTTATCGTGTCAAGGTGTTGAGGCTGACAGACTTGTTAATTTTTTTTTTTTGTCATGTGTGTGTCTGAGGTTGACAGAGTGAAAGTTTCAGACCCAGTGTCTGGAATGAAATTAAGCTTTGAGCTATTTCTCATTTGATCAGTACCACTCACTTCATTTAGTAACCTGCTCATGCTTTGCTTTCTGTTTTACCAAACATTCCTTACCTAGGTAAAAAGTGATTAAAGGCCACTAATTAAAATATTCCATGAAGGGTAGAAAGTGCAATTTAATAAAAAATTTGGCTCTGAAAACTAGTTAAGGCTGTTCTGATTTATACTCCAGTATTGTTGGAGGAAACGTTTTATTGTAGAGTGAATCGGAATTGCTTTATGGTGCCCTTGTTATGGGAGTAGTGTAAGATTTTGTCCTTAAAAATTCTTTTCCTTGATTATAAGAGGATATGTTAAATGGTACTTGACATAATGACTACACTTGCCATTTAGCAGTCTTATCTGGTATGTCAAAGCAATCCTCTGGTGTTACCCCCTTTGGAATACCTTGCATAATTTTGGATCTTGTAAACCTAGTTTGAGATTTCTGTGGAAGATTTAATTACCCGTGTGAATCTAATCCCAATACCCCCAGGCAGCCTGGCAGAACAAGGTGGTGGTTCTGGAAGTTGGCCTGCCCCCAGTACTGCAAGCAGACAGCTTTTTGTAAAGCAAGGTATTACTCTCGGATTTGGGGATGGGGGTTGAAGGTCCCTATCAATATCAAACAGGGAAATACTGATTTTTGGAGGTACTTGGTAGGTGGGAATATGCGCATCTGCTTGTCTGTGTCAAAATAGGTGCATTTTCTCAAAACAGCCTTGATCCTTTTAAATTTTTTGGGTTTTTACCCTTCAGTTCATGTTTTGATTTGGTAATGTTTTCACCCACCAAGCATTTCTTTCTCTTTTTTTTTTTTTTTTTTTGTCACATGGATGGTTTAATGTGTCTTTTGCTGATACTGGGGAAGTAGGAATGCAACAGTGGCAACTACAAACAAACAGATTATTCACTAGATTATATAAAGAAAGCAAGAAGACTTCTTTCTGTCTTTCCCCTCTTTTCCCTCCTATTCCCAGCTTGAATATTTTGACCTGCTCTTGATTGCTAACTTGTCAAAACGACATTACACTGTTGGCTTTGCTGTGTTTTTTCTGGCTGCTGTCTGAAAATGAGCGTTTATGTGTCTTGTTCTAACAAAGATTGACTAACTTTTTTTTTGTGGATGCTACTGCTATACTGAGGAATAATAGCTGTTTTTCTGTGAAGGCTAAAATACTCAAATTTAAAATATATGTATTTAAATTTGTATGCTAATGAGTTATCAAAGTAGCCAAACAACTAAAAAATGTTTTTGGAGTGTAAAGGAGAAATAGAGGCAGTAATTTTTAACAAAATGCTTTTGGCTGTGCTTGTTCATTAAGATCAGACTGTCTCTAATGTTTTACTTTTTCCTTTTTTTTTTTTTTAAATAATAATGCATACTTTTCACTTTGTTTTCAGGTAGGATGTGCTTTTTCTGGTATATGCAGGAAGATCAACTGCTGACACATCTACATTGTCCTAAAGTTTGACTGGACATGTAGAAAAATTAAATTATCAGAAGAAATCGCAGTAGTGTAGCCTGGGAGCTGAATGTCTGTGTGACTGGCAGTGCTGATTCTTTCTGTCTCTCCCTCCCTTACCCAGAGCAGCAGGGCAGCGAGCTCGGGATGTCTCTGGATTGCTGCTGTGAGTGACCTGACTTTGGTTTGGCACCTCCTCCCCCCAGTTTGTTCAGCCACTTCCTGGGGAACTGTTTACACTGGTTAGAAGAAGTTTTCCTGACCTCCCTGTCTGCTTTTCTATCACTGCACTAAGAATACAGGCAAATAAAAACGCCTGCATTTTTGTAACATTCCCTGTTTCTCAGTGTGGAATTCTGATTGCATAATCCGAATGCCAGACTGAAGCCACTGTGGTCGAGTGTAGGGGAGGGGAATTCCATGCAGATGAAGCTGGTCACGTTGTTCTCTGATATTCTTCAGCGTTAAGAATGTGTTGGGCACTTCAGTGACCTACTTATTCTGTGAAAAGTTGTTCACCTACCCGTGTTTTATGTTCTCACTCAGTTGTTGTTCAGTATATCTAAACTATCTGTGGTTTTCCACTGTAAATGGGAATGGTTCAATGTAACCATCTGTGAAATTTCCTCTGTGAGACTGAGCAATGCTTTTATTTGGCACAAGGAGGAGGAAACTACATGTACAGGTGTGCATGAGCACAAATAGTAGTTCACAAACTATCACTAAATGACTTGTCTCCTCACTAGAAACTCAATCTTTCTGATTTTGGCTGAAAGATAAAGACAGAGGAAATAACTTGGGGTTTTTTCCATACCTGTAAGTGAGGGTTGTTTGTTTCTTTCTTTGAATGTTCTTTGGAGTCTTACTTGAATGTGATTTGAGTCAGGATAAGACCTGATACTGTTGAGACTTTTCTTCATTGGGAAAGAAGGGTTTAACATTTTTGTATGTTTAGTAATGCTTACCAGGAGACTTGCTTCCTGGTGAATTCTCTTGCTTTTGATACAAATGTAATGGAAATTTCATCTTTTATTAACTTTTCCTTTAGTTATGTGTGTGTTAGCTCATTTTAAAACAAAGCATTTAAAGTAGTATAATTGCAAACCTTATCCCCTTCTGTCTGGTTTCATTTTGACTAGAATGCTGTTTTTCTAAAATACGCAGTAAAGATGTCTAACAAATTAAACTTACGTAAAATATTGTTAAATAGAATATGTTTTCGTAATGATTAAGAGTTTAGAACAAATTCAGTGCACTTATGAACATCTTTTAATGGGACTGAGGGAAGGATAGAAAGAAAAACTTTGTGAAATAAGGTTTGGAAACAAATGGGAGTAGTCTTTAAAACCTAGACAGTAAAACTAGCTGCCTTATAACTGTAGAACGTCTCTAGTTTTCAAAGCCTGTAATGTTCCTTTTCCCTGCATTCGTTGTTTAGAATGGGGCTTTTGTCTGCTCAGAGGTTAAAAAAATACTCTTGTAACATTTACTTCTTTTTTCAGTCACCTGACTTTCATTAGTTAACTCACCTAGAATTGACTGGCCTTCTTAAAATGTGGGGCAGTTGCTTTTCCCAAATGCATATACACTTTAAACATTCCCCACCCAAACAAAAAAAAACCCAGTCAACAATCATACACATTTAACTCTGTCTTTATGTTCTAAGAACCTATTCCTAGATCACAAGATAGTGGTAGCATTCTTTCTGCACTTCTGGGTATGTTAAGGCCCGCCCTGTCTTTTCAGTACTTTTGATTCCTCCTGAATGTAAACATACATTAGGGTCAGATAATGATAAAGCTTGTGTGTTCACTTGAAGGAACTGCCTTTTTAAATACACAAATGAATGTCAGAAGCTGGGAACCTGATTAGTTGTGTTGGTGTACGTGTACTTAGGACTAAGTAACTTACATTGCCTGTTAGGGGTTTTTTCATGCTGCTGGTAAAAATACTGATGTGCCTTGGGGCTTTGTTTCTGGCAATAAAGTGGTTTTTTCAATGCCAGAGTGTCTTGATTCTGCACATATCCACGTGCCCTACAATCTTGACTGATGTTCTGTGATGAGGAAGACTTGTGATTTTTGCCTTGAAATGATGTTTATTGTATATGCTGGTTTATGGGCCAGAAGGAAAGAGTGCACATGGCTCTCTAATGTTGTGATTTGGTCAGTTCATCTTGGTGGAAAATGCTTGGTTCCAGTCTTAATTTTAACAACTGAGTGTTTCACGTGGTGGATTTTGAATGTAGAGTGCATGGATATTCCTTGCTGTGGAGCCTGCAGCCTAGGTGAAAGCTGTAACTGCTAAGCTGGGTGAAATGTTCATTCTCTCTCTTGCTTTGTCTCACTCTTCCCTTGAAGTACTTACTCATGGGAAGGAATTGTCAGTCTTCCCTCAGCATTTAGGAGTTGTCTGTAAAGAAGGCCTTTCAAGGGTAGGAGATACTTGCATTAAACTTGAGATGTTCACATCTTGAATGCATGGGGATTTTGTGGAGAAAACTCCTCCGCTGATTTATTCAGTCTTTGAAGGGACTTGTGCCTGCATCCAGAGGGAGTTCCAGAGCTGTAAATTCCAGCAGTGGGCAGAACCTTTTTGCAGCTCTAGCATGTAAGCCTAGAGAAGGGACCACATCCAACATCTTTGTCCCCTTGATGTTTCTCATAGGTTAATAACTTGAGTAATTCCCTACTTAGAATACCAGCTTTCATGGATGACTTAGACACCTGGTACCCGTTGTATATTGCATATGGGAAGTTTTATGTGTTTAATTTAGAGCTGTTTTGGCGAATCACCTTACAAGTTTTGTGTAGAGTGATGGGTTTGGGGATATCTTACCCTTGGCTGCAGTTAAAATGATTTAAAGGACTTGGGTGTATGGGCTAGTAGGCTCCGTTCTGATCTATGCTGATAAACTTAAAATTCTTTTGGTAAATTATTCAATCTGTTGTTTTCATCTCTAAAATGGAAATGGGCTTTCTGAGAAATGCTATGAATTCTGTGACTGAAAATCTTTGCATTTGAAATGCTATTACTATAGGGGTTTGTATAAATCCGATTAAATACTTGTGCAGAATTTTGTATTCTCACCGGGATTTTTGCTTGCAAATTTCTCTCACCTTTACTTCCAGATTTTTGGAAAAGGTAGCTTTCAGTCTGATTCCTTAGGCCTGATGTGTCACAGCAGAAGGATTGTGTTTTACAAAGAAGGGGTTTCTCATTTTGGTGTGTGGGTTGTTGCTGCTTTTTTCTTCACATGTTGCTAATGGAGACTGCCCAGCTCTTTTTTGCTTCAATTGTCTGGTTCTTTAAGGGGTAAAATGGAAGTCTGCCTACTAAATCATAATTAAACAGGACACTGAGGGATTTTTAAGGCAAAATCAAGTGAAAGGTATGAGAAAGGAAAAGTAGTCCATTTCTTGTAGCAGTATTCTTGTGGATTTTTTTGATAGGCACATGTGTGTTACATGTTGTATGTGCAACATGCTGTACTTAAGTAGCATATTGTATGCCTTTGTCAGCAAGTGCACGTGTTTGTGGGATGATTTTCTCAGCACAGTATCAGTGTACCACTGACACCACAAGTATGTAAGTACTGTTCCTTCTTCCTGAGTGGAGCAACAGTGGTGGTTTTTTGGTTTTTTTGGTTTTTTTTTTACAGTTTAGCTTGTTTCAGTGTAGCTGAAACTATGTGAACATAATGTTCACATATCTACTGTGTGAACGTAAAGTGAACTGACCAGAGGTCAGTTAGTCTGGAGATGTTTCTGTGCGGGTCAATGTGCTGTTGAAGTGTATAATTGGGCCAGTAACGTGGGAGTGCTGCTATAGCTCCTTTTGAGAGCAGAGCCCAGGATGTCTGGTAAAGGCTGTGGGGACTGTTTGAAACAGTTTAGTGACCCTAATCTTGTTTCTATTCAATGTGCTTTTAACAGAAGGACCAAAGTATTGCTCTTAATGTGCTGATATTTTGTGACCTTTTCTTTAGTGGTGCAATGAAGGGCTATTTTAAACCCTGGCTGTAAGCACAGTTCTGTAGCAGCTCTGGCCCGGGGTCACTCGCGCTGTGGCTGTGCTGCTGCCAGGTCTCTGGTGGACACTGCATCTTGCAGGTTTCTGAACTTGGCTGCTTTACAAAAACTGCTTCCTGTTTGTCTCTTCCTCTTCCTGCTGCTTTTTTCTATTGCCAGTTTCTCAGCTATGCAGTGTGCTGTTTAAACAAACCCATTAATTTCACAAGTTGGTTGTGCACTTTTACGTGTCTGTAACTTTCCTTCAGTGGCAGTCTGCATCTTTGCTGTGTAAGAAATGCAGTGTTTGCCAGGAGCGTTCATGCTTCGCAAGAGTGCACTTGGAGTCGGTTTTCAACAAGAAAAAAATAAGCATGAGAAGTACATATTTGCATGATTGTGGGGTAGGATGGGGTGGGGGACCCTGTGGTGAGAACACCAAACTGATTAACCATATCTTGCTCATTCTACTTGGCATAACTCAGTGAACCTTACCCAGTTGACTTACAAAAAGTGGAAGCTGCATGGATGTCTCTGAGTATTCCCAAAGTTATGTATGACTCTTTGCTCTCCTGGGGATAGATTGGTACTCCTCTTCATTTGGAGAGGGCTTTGTAAACTGAGTAACAAATCAGTATTCAAGTTTTACTTAGAGAAATCATTCTGTAAAAGAATTCTTCCTATTATATGATGAAAAATTGTGTTTCTGAGCTTCTGAATAAGATGATTTTGATGTAAAGTGGCAAATGGCAATGCCTCAGATGAGATTGTGGCATTGCAGCTTTTCTTTTGACACTTAAGTATTGTCTTTGCCTGACCACTTGAATTTAATTTAAAAATACAGCAAATTGAGGCAGTTGGTAACTGTTTCAGTAGCCAAACTTTTGTTCAAGCTGAGAAAGCGGCCAGTGTTCCTTGGTCTATATACCACTAAATAAGGCAGATAATTTTTTTTATGTGGTTACAATGTTTGAACATAATTTTAATCCAAAGTGAGGGATGCTAATGTAATGCACCCCTCTCTTTTTTAAGTAGTGCTAAAACAAAAGCAAGCCAAACCCCCAAATCCCAATTGGAAAACTGGTTATGGAAGGAATACATCTGTAGCTATACAAATGGGTTTGAAAGTCTTTCCTCATGATTTAGTGTAACTGTCTGACCTGAAAGTCCAGAACACCCAAGTCTGTTTTAAGGGTCAACTTCCAGGGCTGTGTAATGTTCTTCTGAATTGAGAAGGATTTGCTATGGATCTCTCCCTCTCACTTCTGGTCTGCTTTGAAGCTTACTGCATTCATGTCAGTACCCCATTTGAAAGGAATAATGTGCAGTATCTTTACATATGAAGCCAAACTGTCTACCTCTAATTTAGATTATAGGTAGTTCTGGACAGTGATTTGTGATTTTGCTGTGCATTCCATGGTGCCTGTCTTGATAGAGTCCTGATTAATGCCTGAAGCTTCCAGTGTAATTAAATTTATTAAGTAGCAAGATGGTGACTGCTTCAGGATCTGTACTGAGGAATACCTGGAGAGCCAGGCTTTCATGCAGCTATTTACTGAGCTAGCCTCAGAGAAATACAAAATGAAGTCTTCAGCAATGTGTTAAAAAATCAATTGTGTAATTCTCTGAGAATAGAGCAATTTAATTTAACAGAGGTCACAGATTTAATACTGGATTCTGTGTTTAATCTTAGTGGGAGACACTTCCATGTGGTATGAGTTCTTTGTGGGTGGAGATGTTTGTGCAGAAGATAAACTACACATTTCTGATGTGATGCAATTGGACCAAAGTTCTTCCTAAAAATTAAAGTAAACAAATGAGCCATCTTTTCCTATTCCCTGATATGAAAGATGGAAAGTTTTAGTGTATGTGATTTTTTTGGCATTGTGCAGAAGTTGGACTTGTTTGCTGACTTTGTGCAGAACATTTAAACCTGCAGAATGAGCACTACTTTGGTATAATTTAACACTTGACAAACAAGCAGTACAGGTACTTAAAGTACCTTAATGTGAAATTGTAATTGTCTGGTAGGAGTGGAAAGTAGGAGTAACAGTTTCCATCATAATGCTTTGACCTACTGGTTGAGAACCAGTTCCATGCATAGATGATAACATAGTGAAAGCAAACATGTGATTTCAAAGTGGGAGATTTCTGTTAGGATTTTAATGCTAGGAAGACCTTTTAATGTTCCTGGCATGGAAAGTGTAGAGTAGTGCTTTGTTCACACAGCATTTGAACACAGATTAAGTGCATGAATGGTTTTGGCTTCTTTTTCTTTCCTTCTGGTTCATATTTTACATTGTAGTTTGTGAAATTCAAGCAAATAAAATTGTATCAGGGTAGACCAATGGTTCCTTTAGCCCATTTTTAATTGATAATGGCTGTTTAAGATTTTTCCTTTCTCTTCTGTTTGCCAGTGTTAAATTTTGGGTTTCTTAGTAACATTTTGGTCAAATTAGACAAACTTCTTCCATGTTCCTGACTTGAAATGTAAACCAAAACAGCTCTACCTGGCTGCTTTCTATCTATTGCAAGCTGACCATCACAGCTGTGGGAATAAACAGCTTTAGAAATAGAAAAATTGAGTTTTGGAGAACCAATGCCGGAAAACTGAGACATATGAAAAAATGTGTTTCTCAAGTAAAGCAGCTGAAGGAACCAGTTCTGGAGCCTTGACTGGAGAGTTTAAAGTACTTACTTCAAAAAATACTTCTGGAGGATGTGCCTTTTTTCCCCCACATAGTACGGTAACATTCTCATTTTAAACATGCCTTGGATTTAGCTTTTGAGTTGACATACAGCAGCTATTTGTAATAATAAATTCAGATTCAAAACCCAGTTGTTTAAAAAGCAGTGTACTCTTTATTTTTTCCATCTGATTTAAATCACAAAGGTAAAATCTGGTAGTGGAAAAATATATTAGCTCTTCTAAATGGCTAAGCTTGTTGGTTCTCTGCTGTTTCAAAATTGACCCCTTCCTTTTTAATGAACATTTAATTTGATAAAGAAACTACTTTTCTTAGCTTGATGTTCTCCAATAGTCTTTGATCTTAACAGTTTGCTATGTACCATGGTTCATAGCTTGGTGAACTGTGTTTTGAGTTTTGCTACAAGTCCTGAATTAGCCTGCTCAGATTGATCCTACCCTGGAGCAGCTTCTGTGCTGCTTCAGTTCTTGTTTTAAGATGTGACTCCGGAAGGGGAAGGCTGTTCTCATGCTTTCCCACAATAAATAACAATTTAAGTAATTTACATGTACAACCAGTGTCAGTCCTATCCTCTTTGTCTTTCTACCCCCTGGCCTCACAGGCCTTCATGTTCCCAATCTCTTCTCTTTCCTCTGTGACTCTCTTGACTGGCTGCTCCAAGCAGCAGAAATTTATGTTGTGTAAAAAAATTATCTGTTATCATACCCTTTTGTATTTTGGGAATAATCAAAGTAGTATTTTATTTTTGTTTTCTGATCTTGTAGCCATGCACTTAGTGTTTTATTTTAATTTTCTCATCATATTAGTTGGGTATTTCAAAGTGTAATATTATTTTTGTAAATTTTGTGGTAATGGATAGTTAACAATTTTATTTCTCAAATCTTAAGTGCTGTATTTCATAGCATCCCTCTTTCAGTGACATGCTGCTGGGTTAGAATTAGAGTTGGAATATCCCATTTCTATGGCTCTACCCTGGGAATGGTGTTTCATCTTTTTTTAGTATTTGCCATTGGTTTTGTTTAAGCCCTTTAGCTTTAAACATCCATGTTTTAAATTTTCTAGACTTAACATCTGACAGCCAAAAACTTAGATAACATCTTCTGATGTCTTGAGTAAATTGTGAAGCACAGCACTGGTGTTACATTGAGGGTGAAGTCATTATGGATAAATTCTTTATCAGCACTGCAGAGTAGGAATACACGTTGTATAAATGGTGTGTATTATCATGCATTGCACAGTAATTTATTCTCTGTGCTTCTTATCAGATTGCCAGGCTTTCTTGCAATACCTTCTTTAAAATGGTTTCTTGTAGAACAAGTTTTATGAAACAGAAGTGCTATAGCTTTTTATCCTGTGTTCACTGGACTGTCTTATTAAAAGCCAAAAGAAAAAATCAGAAGGTTTACCAGTGGTTTTGTCCTTCTGATTTTTTTGTATTGTATTTTAAAATCAAGTAGACTTCATTCATTTGACCTTTTTTTTTTTAAAATCTTTTATAGTGTGCCGGTCAAACAAAAGTCCCTGGGTCTGTCTGACGTGTTCGAGTGTCCATTGTGGAAGGTGGGTACAATGTTAGTGTGCAAATCTTTTAATCAGACTTTTATCTTTCTCCTTTATTGCTTGACTCTCACTTCATTCAAAATTTCCCTGAAATAAGCCTTTTATTATCTCATTTAACATTGCATGTTTATGCTTAACGTGGTTCTTTGCTACCTTATGAGAGTCCAGAGATTATACTCAAGATATGGGGGTTTTATTTTGTTGGGTTTTTCAAGTAAAGTGGACAGTAAATGTGACTGCTCAGTTCAAAAAGTGTCTGGAGAACTGGTAATTTATTGTAAAGTTGCACTCTGTGGAAGATGTTTCTTTTGTGTTAAGATAAACCCAAGTAAAAATTGTTGGAAAGCCACAGGTTGGCACATCTTATTTTGAGAGAAACAGCAACTATTCATCTGAGACTGCAAATAGCTTAAATGTACTGCAGTGTAGTTTTGGACCTAAAGTTATTACCATAGCATGTAAGAACTAGCTGCCATCAGAATTCCTTCAGGCTACACCTGCTTGATGTCTGTATTAGTTGAAGTACTCCAAATACATCATAGATGAATGATACAGTAAATGCTGTTATTTATATGTCAGGATAATTGTAGAAAATGTGCTGCTACATAAAAGTTTGAGATGCACATACTAATGGGCTGCAGTTACTGTGGACATTTAGACAGTGTCTGAGATGCAAACATGTTTTCATCTGTTGGGTAACATATGTGTTGGTGTGCTGTTATTCTGGGAAAGCATCATTAAACTTAGTGACTTCATCTTTTTAAGTGGATTGAATAAACTCAAGGTTTTGTTTGTTTGATCTGGGTAGCAGTAAGTGCCACAGTTTTAGTAATGTATCTTAGAATTTTTGACACCAACTGTTTTTTCCCCTCTATTTATTTATTTAATAAATCTATACTTGGTGAGACCTAAGAGAGCGGGAAATACTTCATGGTATGAAATAAATAATTGGAATATTTTAATTGTTGCTAATCTTAAAAAAAATATTATTACTGTCCACAAATGGCCCTTCTTACATGCAGTTGGTAGACACTGAGTCAGTTATTCATGCAGTTTGTTTTGTCTTTCCAAACTGCTCCCATCCTTAGAATGGAAAATAATTGAATGAGAAGATTTAATATACCTTGGGGCTCTTGCATTTTATAAGGACACTTCTTTTTAAATTAAAGGTGCTTAATTTCCTGTATCTCAGACTTTGGGCATGAAAATGCTCATTGTGTCAGCAAAAGAGCTGCAGGATTTTAGATTTCTTATTCCCTTATGTAACCACAAGCTCCAGAGCCCTTCAAGTTCATGAACAGGATGACTGTAACATTAAATCATGCTGCAAAATTGGAAAGCTGAAAATGGGGGTGCTTTCAGATGGGGGTCAGCACTCTCTTAAAGGGATCCCAAACACAAGTGCTGGGGGGAAAAAAGGTGGAGCATTAAGAAGAGTATATGGGAAAGTAGTACGGACTTCCTGCACTTACAGGTATGGATAAAGGGAGTTTAGGATTTTCTCAGTTGTGGAAGTGCATTAGACTGTTAAGAGCACACATCCTGGGATTTGGTACAAGGAGATGGAGGGGCTAATTTGGACCACATGAGAGAGTAAAGGGGGAAAACGTTGGAAAATTTAACCAGTGTTTTCACACAAGTGAATTGTCTTTTTTAATGCCTGTGTAAATATTGGATGCCTTTTTTATTCCTATTTTTTAAATGAATGCTAATTAGCTGTTTAGAAGTATAAACTTATTTCTTTTTCATTTATTTTAGATATGTGAATGGCCATGCAAAAAAGCATTACGAAGATGCACAGATTCCTATGACCAATCATAAGAAAACAGAAAAACAGGAGAAAGTTCAGCATACTGTGTGTATGGATTGCAGTAGTTACAGTACATACTGGTAAGGGTTTAAACACTGTAATTTGACAACTTTTTATATTCTAGCAGGTGAAAACATCAGACTCTTGTGCAACAGTATATTACACACATTTTTGAACATTTCATCTTTTGATTTCCAGACCTGTATTTTTAGAACACTCTGCTTTTGCATGTGCATTGTAGCACTGGCTGTGGCTAAACTCTTACACGTCAACTGACTTAAACAGAAGAAACTTTTCTAAATAAGTGCTGTGGGGTTTGGAGTTGCTTCTGTTTGCTTTGGGGTATGTGGAGACCCAAACCTCTTAATTGCAAAAGCTGTTTGGTTGTAGTTACTCCTTCCATCAAGCTGGTGGAAGCCTTTCACATATACTTTATTTGTCAGGATTCAGAAAGTAAAGTATTACACTGTAGTTCCTGCCCAAGAGATCTGAACTCGAGTTGTGTTTGTATGTGTACCTTCTGTGAGTCCGGGAAAGTGATGGATCCTGTTGGGAAGCAGCATCAGGTCTCTGGTAAGAGTAAGGAGAAGAATCAGAAACGTTTCTTTAAATAGCACAGTGGCCTGGGCTGATTCCTTCTGTGGGGTTCTTGGAGTGTGATAAGCACTGTTTAGGGAAACTTAATATTGATGCTGCTAATGTTGGATTCCCCAGTGTACTTGTTCCCCAGGGGGCACAGACTGGGAGTCAATGGAGAGCACTGCTTTTTCCCTCAGCGTCCTCCATCCTCTTCCCCCTTAAGCAGACCTGTTGACAGGTGCTTCCCCATTTGCAGGTGCTCCATGGTTTCCTGTGTGGTGTTACTTGTGCAGTGTGGGTTTGAACAGTGTAAATCTTGGGGAAATCCCTGTTACGTTCTTGTAAAATTACTGGGTATGTAGCTCCTCTAATGGGTATTTTGTTCAAATAATTGGGTGTCTTTTGGGTAGTCCATCAGGAAAAAATCTGTTTGTTGAAGTTTGGGTATCCAGTTTTATGAGGAATGCTTCTGTAACACATACTTTTATCCCCTGCAAGTAAAACCCCAGTTAAGTGATTTCACCTGAAGAAATGTTTGGAGCAACTCAAAAGCTGCTCAGATGGTACAAGCAGCTGTAGGCATTTAAACATAGAAGAAAGGTTGGAGTAGCTTTGTGATGTAGGGGAATTTTGCTTTTATTTGCATTTTATTTTAATGACCAGGATTTTTATCTGCTCCTGTGTGAATACATGAGAAAACAGACAAGTTTTCTAAGGGATACATGTGCACAGGTTACCAGCATTGCAACAGCTTTCGGAAGCTAGTTTCACTTTCCCAATTAATACAGGTATCACCTGAGTTCTATGTTGTGGCTTTTTGTTTTGTTTGAATTATGCCCTGTCTTCTAGTCATTCTGAAGGTAATAATCTGTGGAGGAATTTTAGTGGGGTAGTTGAAGTCTTGATTATATCTCCATTATGACAAATAGTGTTCCAAACTTGCTGAGGCTTGATGAGTTACAGCAGCATCCTGCTGACCTTATCAGCAGGATAAGTCTGAGCACCCTGCTGACCTTATCCCAAACCCCGTGTGGGCATTACAAAGTACCAGCAGCCAGACTGGGGGCTGTGGGATCTGTTACTGACCCCAGCTGTGCTGGTGAGGGGCAGGCAGACCTGCACCTCGGGGAGGCACATGTTTCTGGTAGAACACAAGGGAAGCAGTTTAGCATGTGATGTGATGTCTTTTCTGCTGTAGTAGAGGCTGAGTCATCTATGGATGAACTGGAACTAATTGTAGCCAGCTTTGCTTTGGAGAGTTCCTGTTGTGGGTAGTTCACCAGCAAATTATAACTCCTGTGCTAATGTGAAGCTGAACAAGTTTTAAAAGCAGTTTATCTTTGTTTTCATTTAGTATATTTCAGGTTTTTCCCTCACGATAATCAGAAAAAGATACTTGAATTTGTTACTGCACCCAGTTGAAATGAGCACAGAAGTTTAAAGATGAAGCAGAAGGCATTCAGATCAACTTTTCCCCCTTTATTTTGGACAGTACTGTGGAGGCTGCTGTCAAATAGCGGTGCCAGTTAAAGCAAATAGTTCGGTAAAGTTGAGACATAATTAGTTATTGTGGAGAGTGAGTTTGAAAAGGCTGTTTTGTTAGGTTTAGTGTGGACATGAATCCAGTAGACATTGCTAAGTTTATGCCATGGTGGTTCTTTTAAGTGAACTTTTATGTAAAGGTGGATATTTTATGCTACTGGTGTGGGCTGCCTCAATAATTTGAAAGTCAGTAAAATACCATCTTACGACTTAATTGAATTTTACTTCTACTCTAAAAATAATGGAGATATTTTGATGCAGTGCTGGCTTTTATGTTTTTATTTGCAGTTGTGTTTACTGCACAAAGTTGAGTAGAATACTCTTATTCCATTTTTATCCTATGGATCCCAATTTACTGTGTTTGTTGGCTTGCATGATAATAGCAGTGAACAGGCTTGTATGGGCTTTCTAAGAAGGCAGCATTTGATCCTTTGCCTTCCTTTGGCCATGTCATAACCTGTCATGCAGTCTTTCCAGAGGGTTTTGTTGTTTTACTCTGTCCTTCTATTCAACTGCTCAGTCTTAACAGTGGAAAAGTTGAGAGAATTTGTTAATATTTCATTTATTATGAGAGTACAACTCTCTTCTTGATTCTTTGGTCACTTTTGAGACAATAGATGCAATATTAAACCCTCAGACTAAGTTACGTTTGAGACTTTAACTGCTGAGAAAAAGAGAGTCCTGAATTCCACTTCTTGGAGGTAATCAGCCTTTCGGTTAGTTCTAAAGTACTACACACAAAGAGTTTGCAAGAAGTACAGATCTTTTTTGTCTTCAAGCTATCGTAGGATGCTTTCCCCTGCTGTGTTAGTTGGTTTTTTGTGCACGAGAAGTAAAACGATATGTGTAAGAACCCTGCTTTCCTGAAAGAGGACTCTTGTAAATTGGTTTTCTCTGTGCTAGTGCACAGACAGTTGGCACAGAAGAAGAAAGGCTGCCTTGTTTATGTATTTGCATAATATGTTTCCTATGTTCATTTAATCCCAGACACAGTTTGCAGGTCAGATTTCTCACCCATTACCCTCCTTGTTATCCCTTAAAGGGACACAGTTGTGTCGGGGGTGTGTGTGTTCCTGGTTGGTGTAAAAAGAACCAACTGTCAAGGACTTAGGAAAATTCTTTTTTAGTCTTTGTGAGGATGGTTCTCTTTAAAAAATAAACCAGGCTTACTGTGCTGGTGCCACGAGCATTGGAAAATGAGATTGCTTAGTACTCTTATTTTGCATTCTACAATCAGTGAAAATAGGAAGAGTTAAAAGCCTTTTATCCAGACAGTAGAACTTGACCTCTTTGTTTACTCATATAAAGTGTTGGCATAACTAAGGAAACCTGGGTTTTCTTAATTTTTCCTATCCTTCAAATTCTTTGAATCTAGTCAGGGCTTTTAATCACAGCATGAAGTTTTGTCCCTCCTAAGCACTCCTGTTCCCAGCAGTGCGTACATCCACTGGCTTGCTGCCATTTTAGAAGCAAATGAGGCCAGCAGAGACCAGGCCTTGGAGGTAGCAGAGGTACTAAAAATAGAGTGTATAGAGGAAAATACTGTCCTAAGCCATATAAGGGACCCTCTGGAAGGTATAGAATTTATTCCATGCCGTTGCTGTTAAAGCATATTGTAGAGCTGCTGTGTGCAAAAAAGGTGTTTGTTAATTTGCGATAATCCTGAGGATCACAAATTAAACATCTGTTTTGAATGCCAGCTTCACATATAGGATGTAATTTCTCAGCAGTTTACCCTTAAGGTGTATGGGCTTAGCAAATTTAAGTAACTAAAACATAAACTACTTCTCACTCTGTTTACTTGGTTTATCCAAAATAGATTGGAGGTAATGCTGTTATTTCTAATAGTAATGCTGAATCCTCAGTGTTGCAAGATAGGTGGTTTAAAAACTCTGCTCAGTAAAAAGAGAAATAGAAGTTTGTCTTGATTCTGAGTGAAACTTACAAGTACTTTTCCAGTGTTGGAACGACCCTGATATTTACTGATGTATTTGGTTTTACTCTTCCATCTTGGGGCAAGTACTAAACTGGTATGTGAAAATAAGGTTAATGTGATCTTCAGGGCATGGGAGCAATTTAATCATCTTTCAGCAGTAAGTTCCCATAGAGGCTTCCATTCCCTGCTTTATCAACAGTAGCTAGTCCAGCATTAGTAGCAGTGTAACTGTGCCGGTGTAGCTGGGGTGTTCTTGCTCAGGAGGGTTCCAGTCTGGGTGTTCAGCTGGCTGGGCTGGTGTGCTCTGAGGGTTGGCCTGGGAGACTGGTGTCCTGTGGGAGTGCAGGAGCACCTCATTAGGTCATTGTAGGTGGCTGAAAAAGCTGCCAAGGACTAACTAAGACATGGCTGAAAAAGCAGCATATTAACAGACTTCTTCCCCCTCCCAAACTAACTTGGTCTGTGGCCATCTTTAAAAATGTAAAAAAAAATTCCCTTACTGGTAATCTTACTAATTTCTAGATCTTGTGTAAGTACCCATAACTGCTTGAGAGTCATATTAATTTCTCTTCTTAGAGGCAAAAATCAGAGGTCATGAACAGACTTTCTCAACTCTGTAGCCTTTTTAAGAATGTAGTGTTCGAAGGAACACTGGCATTACTGCAGATTTTTGCAACAGTGTTGTGAATTCCAGTTGTGCCTGAAGTCAGTAGCTTCGTTAAATTAGGAAGCAAGTGTGGATTTGCTCCAGCAGAGGAGTAGCCTGAGGTGATGATGATGTATTTTGTGTTTGAGTCAGTCTTGTGCCAAAGGGAAAGGAGAGACGTAGTTACAGTTCTGATATTAAACATATCCAAAGTTAATTTTCCTCACAGGACATGTTCACTTGTCTGCCAAAATTTGAAGCTGTAATTTGATACTTCACAGTATGTACAGAAATTGATGAGTGATGGAGTGATATTTGTGGTTAAGCACGAGGTGCAAGTTGCCACAGACTTCTGGCCTGACTTTGGAAAACTCAGGTGATCTTAGTCCATCTTTCCTGCTGTTTTTTCAATAGCACCAACTTTTATGTTTTGTGTGTATCTGTTCAGCTCTTCAGGTTTCAGTGATAACTTTACAATGTTAAAATAGTTCAAAAATTAATAAAAGCTTTGTGTTCTGGTTTACTAGGTGTCAGTTGGTCTTTTCTGATGAATCTATGGATAGACTACTGAGTCTGCTTTTGGTTACACTGTTTGAGTTTTTGTTGAGCTGGTATTCTGCCTTGGGCCAGGCAGTATATCATGCTTTTGATTTCTAAAGAACTAAACTAGAAGAAAAGCCATGTAGTAAGATGTTGCTTGTACCCTCTTTTGCTGGACGGGGGTTCTCGGAGCAAACCAAGCTCAATGTGAGGTGGTGTGCTCCCAAGTTCTCCTCATAATCTTTGAGTAGATGGATCCCTTTGGTGCTTCCCATACATAGGCTTGTGTGATTTGATCTGCTTCACTGAGGTGCTTTGCATATTCTGAAAAATACTTTTCTTGCAGTTATCGCTGTGATGATTTTGTAGTCAATGATACCAAGCTGGGCCTGGTACAGAAGGTCAGAGAGCACCTACAGAACTTGGAAAAGTAAGTAGTTTGCATCCAGACTGCCTTGGGCAGACTTGTAATACTGCATCATTTAAGTGGTATTTGTTTCATGTATGTATATTTATCTAATTATGTGTATCTTAATCCTTCTGTGTGTCTTTGAACTGTGTGTTTAGAAACCTTTTCATCGCTAAGAAGCAGAGGTGCAGAACAAATGGATTTAATTGATCTCATGTCTTGTTTCTTATACAGTGAATCTCGCAGAAGCAGCATATGATAATGCAGTAATTTAGATATCAATTAGCTTTATTTCTGCCTAAACAATAATGCCTTTTTCCACATAAATGAGAGAGATTTTTCAGAATGAAACAGATAGTGTTGTCATAGCTTTGTCCAAAAACCACAATAAGCTTTTATTATCAGAGAAATTGAAGCAAAAGTACAGGTGGAAGTAGTCTTCATATTAATTGTATAGTTTGATTTGCTAGCAAAAAGATTAAGAAGGCTTATGAACTTAGAACTGTACAGAAGAGACATTTTTTCCTTTGCCTCTGACTGGTGCTGTTCCACTGGAAAGCAGATAATCTGATCTGGGTGATGTATGTGCTGTGGCCAGTCCTTAGGGAGAAAAGAGTGCTTGCACAGTTTGCCTGAAAGTCTTACATAATGCCAAGGGGAAATACACATGCATTCAGTGCTTCCAAATACATCAGGATGCCCCTGAGTTCCACCAGGACTCCTGCTAAGAAATTGCTGTGGTTCGGGGAAATGTCTGGATCCTCCCTGAGTTAAGTGTATCGATTATTTGGTAGGTTATATTAATATTTTAATTATTGTCCATTTTCTTTTGGTGGCTTTGTCAGGTGCATAATGAGATGTAAAGATGTTTAAGCATAATGAGAAGTGCACACAAGTATTTTGGAAATGTCCAGGAGACCTTACTTTTTGGGAGGTAAATGATACTGTGCAGGCTCTCATTCTGTCTAATGGTGGTTTTTGAATGTTTGGAGGGCTTTTTAATTAAAAAAAAAAAGAAAAAACCTACCAACCAAAACCCCAAACCCTGAACCAAACTACGATTTCACTATTAAATTAGAGAGAAATCATCAGCTGGTTTAATTGAGGGGCCATTAATTTCCATTGATGTGCAAAAGAATAAATGATTATTTTTGTCACTTAGTATTACAGAAATGTTACAGTTTCATGTATTTTTATTTAAGTAAGAGAGGTCAGCCATAATTCACAAGTGCTAACATTCCACATATTCTTGACTTTTGGTAACTTAACTTCGTCCTGATTTTTGGAAGTTCTATTCTTAAAGACTTAGATGATTCTCCTGACAGAAGTATTTTATTTCTTTGACCTAGGAAAAAGATCAGTATTTTAGATGATTAAGTAGCTGCTAATAAGGCCATGCTTGAGGGCACACATCCCTGGGCAGAACATCCTGCTCTGACTCCCTGGTGGGCCATGGGGCTGTGCCCCGAGGGAGGTGCAGCCCATTTTCAGACTCTGCAGCAATGGGGAGCCTGTTTGCTGTCAGTGACAACTGGTGACAGATGGAATCACTCCGTTAAACATGAGTTGATTATATCTAGTCCATTCCACACAATACTTTGTTTTTGTGGTAAATAACCTCTTTTAATTGCTTTCCAACAGTTCAGCCTTTACATCAGACAGACATAGGAAAAGAAAACTATTGGAAAACTCATCTCTGAACAGCAAGTTATTGAAAGTAAATGTAAGTATAACAGATCTGGTACAGTGAGTTTAAAGGGTTTTTGTAAACCTGCTGAGGTTTATAGTTGGCCTAGACCCACATTCTGCTTGGTGCACTTTAGCATCTTCTGGCCACACACCTAGAAAAGCCCCTTCACACACAAGCATGGTTGATACACTGCTGCATTTCTGCTGATGTACACTGTGAGCTTCCCTGTGCTTTAGAAGGGCTTCATGTCAAGGTGGAGCTTTTCTTTCCTGAGCACACAAGGGGCTTTTGTATTTTGTTTATTTTTTTATTCTCCCAGGTGCAGAAGGCAAAGAAGGAGGTGCCCTCTTTTGAGGGGAGACTAAGAATAATTGTTACGAAAAAGTAAAAAATATTACCAGTTTTTTAAAAGAGCTTAGTAAAACTGGCTTTCAAGAGAAACTATGGACTGCTTTTAAGCTTTTCTTCTCCTCATTTCATCTTCCTGCTATTTTAGCTTCAGATCTGCAGAATAGCACCCAGGAGAGGAGGATCCAGCCCTGGCTAGGTGGCTGACAGGCAGCATAGTTTCTTCCAGACAAAGAATGTCCCAAATCAAATGTCTGTTTTGCACAGATGGGATTAACAGAGTTCCTAATTTTCATAATTTCTCCCACATTTTGAGTGTGGAGAGGGAAGATTCTGACCCAGCTGTATTCAACTGCTTCATTTTCACCCTTGGGAAAATGAGGGAGAGATGGAGCAGAGCTCTTGGGCTGTGGGCCAGCAGTGTCACCAAAGGGAGCTGGAGCAGCAGCTTCTTCAGCCATAGGAACAAGGGCCCAAGAGGATGTGAATGGGAGTAAGAGCCTAGGGTGGAGCAAAGCAGTCACTTGCTGCTTGGTAAAGTGTGGAGGGGTTTAGTTGCTTTAAAAAATGCACTACTATAACCAGTTCAGGGTTATCTGAATGTGCTGCTTATGCTTCTTGTACTTTCCCAGTCCTGCAGAGATTGAGGAAGCCTGGGAGAAATAGTGGGGCTTTGTTGCTATGGCAGTACACAGCATCATTGTCTGAAAAACTCAAAGCCAGTAAAAACCAGAAGAAAAATTCCAGGCAACATTTAGATAAGGAGAAGAAAGAATTAGAAAGCATGAACTAAATGCTGCTTTTATTCTTCTTACTTAGTGCTGTTTTGTCAGTTTTATTAATACTTCAGTATTGCCTCTAACAACAGATTATCTTTTTATTTTTGGCATGTTGAATCCTTATCTAGAACTGCAGGGGCACTGCTGTGTGCATTAGTGCTGTGGCACTTGGGGCAAGAGTGAGAAAAGAATATGCTCAGGACACTGTGGTGATTGCACTTTGAGATACTAAAAAATAGCCCAGCTTTCAAATTATGTTAGAACAATGAAGAATACCCAGAAATTTGATGAACTTCCAATGTGATATTTTGTAGACAGTGGAATGTGTCCAAGAGTTGCAGATTCTAGAATCATAAATGCAACTTTGTCCACATTTCTCTTCCCTTTCCTCCCCACCCAACCTGGGGATTTGTCAAAAAGCAAGCCTGTCTGGGGGTTCATTGTTCTAGGCTGTAAATGGTGTATATTTTGCTTCTCTTTTTTCAACACTCTGCCTTTTCTTTGCACAGTCTAACTTGACTGTTTATTCCCCAAATAAATGCTGTTGTCTTGTCTTTCAAAAAGCCTCCTGGATACCACAAAACCCCACTGAGACTCAGACTAGTGCTGGTGACTTAAAATCAACCTGGAGGTGGCCACACTGCATATTAGACATGGGAAAAGATGGATGAGGATTGGTACTTTCATTTTTCAAAGGCACTAGGGAAATTGCTGTCCAGTTCTTACTGAACACTATTGGAGTGTGACTATTTAACATATACACACACAAATCCTTGTCAGTAAGAGCCTGTGATTAACTCTGTGTTGTCCTATTCTAGATTTATTTTCACAGGAAAAGATTGTTGACAGGAATAACTAAGAAGCAGTTTTTGTGTCAAGATGGAGCTTCAAGGCAGTTGGAGCTGTTGAGGTGGTTGCTTTGGCTTTGCGGCTGCACTCAGTGTAGTTGGTTATTGTTTAAATCTGTGCTGATCCAACCGTGATGACTCAGGAGGGAGGGAAGTAGTGGAGCAATGATAAATCTTTCTTTAACTTAACTGTTCTCGTTCTAGGGAAGCACCACTGCCCTTTGTGCCACAGGCCTCCGGAACCTGGGGAACACTTGTTTCATGAATGCAATCCTTCAGTCGCTCAGGTACCTTTCCACAGCTCTCCCACCCCTCTCAGGGGGCTTGTGTGATGTAGCATTGGGCAGGTGAATTTGGCAAGTTCCCACTGGACAGAAGTGTGCCTGGATTGCAGGAGTGGGTGTGTGTGGGTTGATGAAGTTGTGTTTCATGGTGTGAGGCACATCCTGTGGTGTAGCATTCCAGAAGAAACCCGACATGTCCTGCGCAGAACAGGAGACTGCCCCTTCACTGCCGAGGCCGGTGAAGTGCATTAACTTCCTCAGCAGATGCAGTCTGGGTTGTTAGGAAATGATAGCTCAGTCTGGCAGGGTATCTCTTAGTCAAAGCAGAGCCAAAATGTAATTATTTTAGGAATTTGGGATGACAATGGTATTTTCAGATCTGCTCAGTTGGTTACAGAAGATGAGTATTTGCTACAGTATTTCTTGTCTCTTGAACTGTTTGTAATTGCCATCCTCTATTACTGCACGAACTGGTGTTTATGCATTTAAAAGAACTAGCTCCAGAATACATAATATTCTCCTTTTTCTCCGCCCTTTAAGGATTTCATTCTTATTTCCTTTTTCCTAGTAACATTCAGCAGTTTTGCTGTTACTTCAAAGAGTTACCTGCGGTGGAGCTGAGGAATGGGAAGACGGCAGGGCGGCGAACTTACCACACCAGGAGCCAGGGGGATAACAATGTGTAAGCTGTGTGTGCCTTGTGAGCTCTGAGCTGTGCAGGAAACAGCAAATGTGGGCTGCTGGGGTCACTGTACACTTTTGATATTGCACAATTCACAGGGGACCGAGTCACGGGAGAATAGTTGTCTACAAAGAAAGGAACTTGTATCGTTTGCAGCTTGCTGTTACAGGTCTGGTGCTGCAGGGAGAGGCAATCACATACAGCAGGTAGTGCTGGAGCGTACATGTTAAATCATGTTAAGAAGTCCTATTTATATGTGCTGCAGACATTATGCTACTGAATTCCAGCTGAAATAGGGCCATGGAGATGTGACAAGCAAGTCAACATATTGCTACTACTACAAAATAAATTCAGGAGTAGGTGATTCATGATCTGTAGGTTGTTTGAGCGAATGTTAAAGGGATGATGTTAGCAGAGTCTGCACTAAAATGGCAAACAGTGCATAGGTGTTCATGTGAGTCCTGAACATCTGAAATGTAATTTTCCTAAGCTGTGTGTCTTCAACATTATGGGTAGGATTTTGGACATAAAATCTTTGAAGGTACTGGAAAGGATATTTACGCAGTCATTACAGTCTTAACCCAGCTAATTTCTGATACTTGTACCATTGAAAAAGTAAACTTCTAACGGATTGTGACACAAACCCACATTAAACACCAGCTTTTACTTTCTTTACAGTTCACTTGTGGAAGAATTCAGAAAGACACTCTGTGCTTTATGGCAAGGAAGCCAAACTGCATTTAGTCCAGAGTCTTTATTTTACGTTGTTTGGAAAATAATGCCAAATTTTAGGTAAGGTTTTTTTTTTTTTTTTAAATGACAGTATTCTTGATTGCAACCACATATTGCTGGTGTCCTACTCTGAATTGGGCTGCATCCACAGGATGCACTCTACGCAGCTTTCCATAGGCCTACAAACGTGCTTTGAAAATGATCTTTGCTTTGACCAACAGTTTTGTGTTCGTCAGTAGTGCTCGCTTTTTCCTTCTGCCATTCTACCACATGTAGCAGTGTCAGAGAGGACAGAGATCTCAAATGAGAAACAGTGGTAGTTGTACCTTTGAGCCAGTGCTCCGAAAGAATCAAGCTATTGACTGGTAGGTAAGTGCCAAGTGCCAGGGTGTTGACAGGACCCAGGCTTGGCTGCAATAAGAAAGTGATGTAGTCAGATTAAAAAAGACAGCACCTACAGGCCTAAATGCAAACATACTGGCTGAAACTTCCTTGATTCTCTCAAAATACTGTATCCAGCAGCTGGACATGAAATAAGGGCTATAAGAGAAAAATCTTGTGCATAATAAGCATTTTGTGCCCATACTGACAAAACAGACAATAAAGGGAAAAAGGTTACCCAAGTAAACCCAAGTATCGTTCCTCTCCAAGGTCTCCCTGTCCTGGCCCCCGAACCTCTTTCAAAGGAGCACTGAAACCTGTTAGGATATATTGTGATGAAGGTAAGTTGCTCCATGTTGTCAGATAGTAAAGATGCTCTCTTATCTGTTTTATCTCCAGCAGTGCTGAAAAGATGCTGTGAACACATCTGCTCAATGAGTAACCCAAAACCACAGATCTGTTTATTCTGTTCTTCACACTGCCAGTTATGTTTCACTTGGCTTATGAGAATCAAGGAAGTTTAATACCAGTAGTTGCAAGCAGTGACCAAAACATTGTAGGCAAACAAACATCATCCCTACTGTCTGTGACCAGTTTCCCTATTACAGTCTTCTCTATAATTCTTGTTAGACCAAGTGAGGAACCTGTTCATTGAAGTTCCTCAAGCAAATTTTCAGCACTGTGGATTCTATCACAGCTTTTAAAAGAAAAAGTGCTGTTTGTTGGGGTTCTCCTTCTTCCCTTTTTATTCCCAGTTTTCTGGGAGCATGTCCATGATTAATGGATAAGGGAACTCATAAAATCAAATGGAGAATAGTGTCAGCTGCTTTTAACAAGTCCCCACTCCCACATGATCCAGGGAGAAAATTTGAATTTGTTCAGTGCTTAATTAAACCTGGTAAAAGCTATTGATGCTGAAATTCCAGATATGTCTTTTGTGCTCCCTGGGAGATGGGGAGGAGAAGGTGGATGGAGGGATGTGGGGAAGAAAGATGGAACCAGCAGCCTGCTGGCAGCACAGCAGCCACTTTGGGGTGTGCTTTTGGAGCCTGAAGTGCTGGGGCAGGGGAGGAGCAGCTGGCAATCGGTTCCGTTGTTTTAGTCCAACGAGATTTCAGTTGTGAAAGTGAAGGACTCTGAGTGCTGCTCTCCCCTGAGGAGGGTTATAGAAAAAACTGCTACTGCCCTCCATGCCCTTCTGCCTCACACTGCAGCAGGGAGTAGAAAATGCCATTTGTAGTTACTAGGGGCACAACTGCAGGGCCTCTGGGCTCTCTTGCTGCTGTGCAGGTCCTGCTCCCTGACTGCTGTTGTGCTGCATGCCAGGGCAGTTCTGCAGCCCCATGCCAAGATGCAAGATGTGTGTTTTGCTGATTTACTGCTGTATAAATAGTGTGCTCTATTTTCCTGGTAACTGGTCCTGTTTATAGCCTATCCTCTTGCCACTCGGAAAAAGTGCTAGGGGTGGGCTTGAATTGAATTGCTTCAGGTGGATGGACATCAGTTTTGTTACATAAGCAGACTATTGGAGTAACTCTGCTTTTTGCTGAAGGGCTTTAACATCATAATTTATTTTAAACAGTGCATTGTCCATATCATCGTGTCCTTTTAAAGATCTGTATCTGTAATTATGGTTTTTAACAAATCCAAAGAATTTTCCATCTATAATTAGCATACTTATATGCAAGTATAAATACATGCACCGGCAGCACAGCCAACATTGTGGAGTGATTCCAAAGGTTTATTTGTTGCAGAGCAAGTGTGCCAAGCTCTTTTATGAGGAATTTCATGTCGAAAAGGTGTCTGAAGCAAAGACTTTCCATAAATTTAATCTTCAGTTGTTTAATGTGGTTGCTTACGTGGTTATTGAAAAAATCTGTATTCAGTAAACTAAGCAAATCCTGTGTTACCTCAGCAACTTCAAAGTCATGCACAATTAGCATGCAGCTTTGAAGCAGAGTTCGGTTTTACTACTTTAACAAATGTATAATTATTTTGCAACTTTGGGACAGTAAATCCTATTTTGGCTGTACAGGACTGTGACCTGTTGAAGCACAGCAGTGTTTTCTGTGTGCTGGGTTTTCTGTTGTAAAAGGTAGGCAGTGCTGCCCATGTGTCTATATACAGACTCATTGATTTATTTTAAAGCTGTTGGTGTGAAAGAAAGCATTACTGTAATACTGTAAGGTGAAAATATTTATTCAGTTATCTCCTAGCAATACTTTCGTAGGACCTATCTGGGTTCTTCACTAAGCACATCAGCCTCACATTGCATATTTCTGTTGCACCAAGTCCATTCTCATTTCCCTCCACTTCTGGATATTCTGCCATGAGTCTTATGGGATTTTCCCTCCCGTGAGCACTTTGATTTTCAAAAAAAAAAACACATTTGTTTTTCCCAGACATTTCTACCTGACAGTTATTGCCAGCACTTAGGTGGGATAGTGAGGTGGAAAAGGGGAGGGAGGCCTGATAAAACAGCTTGAAAGAATGGATAGGAGGAAGAGGGGAAGCCAGCTCTTGGTGGGTAGGGATTTCTGTAGCTTGGCCTACAACAACCTGCACGTACTTACATCAGTGTTGCACAAAGTTTTCAGTGTTTCACTATGTATCCTCTCCTGCTTTGTCTCAGTGTGCAGCTTAAGGGCAAGTGAACAGCAGTTGTTTGTTGAATTTGATGCATGATTTAGCTTAAATAACTTAAAAGGCACATTTTATCCTGATGGCTTCTCTGTTCTTTTCGCTAAGGTTTGTTAGTGGTGAAGTAATAATGGTGATTGAGCAGCGTTGCTGCTGATGGCACAGCACACGTGAAACTGCAGCCTTGTCCTACCAAATCAAAATGCTCAAGAGATACTCTGAATACCCCACTATTACCTCCCTCTCCCAGAAAATGGTGTGTGAGTTATGCAGTGGAAGTGTGCAACTCCAAGCATGGCTTTAGATCTCATCGTAGAAGAAACGGTGCTCTCATCCTAATTATCTCAGACTTCATATTGGTGCTGAAAGATGCATGTAGAAAACAAGCCTAGAGACTAAATTCCTGCCTTTGGTGAGGAGGGGAACAAACGGTCAAGCAAACACTTGTACCTGCCAAAGTGAGTGGGATCAGTGACTGAATGAGAACCACTCAGAAATACTGACCCTGTATCCCACATGAACAATACATTTTGTAGTGTCTTTCTTTTGACTCTTACCAGGTTTGAGATAACAATATATTGACCCTAATCTGCAGCAGATTCAAAGTAGGGACATATAGTGCCCTGTCTGAATGAGATTCAAAGCAGTTCTGCTGAGGTCCAAATCAAACATAGTCGGTACCAAAGGAGACAGAGGAGAAGCCACTGCTGCTACCATCCATTGTGTATTTCAGTTAACAGGGGCACAGTCCTGGGGTGCCCCAGCACAGGTGGGGCTGGTGAGGCCAGTTCAAAACATGGCAGCTCTGTTAGCTCAGTGTGTGAGCACATGGCAGGTGTCTCCTGCTCCCTGGTGTTTTCTCTTCCTATCTAAATTGTATATTCTTAAAGGTTTCTCCATTCGCAAAAAGAGGCATGCAGAGAGCACGAGCTGCAAAGGACCAGAATCACTTAATTTGTCAGGACATTGCTGTGCTTTTCCAGAGGCTACTTGGAAAACTTTCTTGGTACCAAGTGCATATGGAAAGTCTGCTCAGTATGATTAAACAAGCAGAGGTTTTTATCCTGTGATGTTGGTGCTTGCTGTGTGTTGTCTCTAAAGCAATTTTATTGTTGTTGTTTCTTTTTCTCTTAAGGGGATACCAGCAACAGGATGCCCACGAGTTCATGCGTTACCTTTTGGACCATCTACACTTGGAACTCCAGGGTGGCTTCAATGGGGTTTCACGTTCAGTAATCTTGCAAGAAAATTCTAACCTGTCTGCAAGCAACAAATGTTGCATGTAAGAAGTGGTTTTTAATTTCTTCAAAGCCTTCGTGCCTTTACAGGGGTCTGCATGTGGTGACTGAAATTTCAGATTCAGTGTTCCTTGTTTTAAGTTTTCTTTAGTGCCTCTAACTTTAGGCAGTGGTAATAAAGATGAGCATTCTCTAGGATGTGTCCTTTCAAAAGGAAGTGTCTTAGATCAGCACTTTTCATAGGTGTGAGTGAGCATACAGGCCAAGTTGTAAAGACATTTTAATTCATTAGTCTTTCAGAAATAAAAGACTGTATTTTCTATACCCCACAGAATTCCTTCTTCTCCCCAGACAATATCATTGTCTTAGGGTGATAGATAGATAGCCTTATTGCTGCAGGAGCAAAAACGGTGGCCAAGGATTTTGATATTTAAATTGTCAGCAGACCTCCTGGATTGATGACTGAGCAGTGCAGTTGGAACTTGAAGTCAGTTTTTCTGCAGATGATCTTGTTATATTTGTGTATCACTTGACAGTTACAGTTGGTGCTTTTTTTTGCTGCATAATTTTGATTTTCTTGCTACTGTGTATTTTGAAACAGGTGTAATTTGTGTGTTTCACTCCTCTTTCTGTACATCTCAAAATACTGTTGTTTCTGAACTTTTTCTCAACTTTGTTTTCTCTCAGATTGAAACTCTCACAGAGAGAAAACCTTGTATTTGCTTCAGGAAGGAAAGTTGTCAGATCAGCCTGCACATTTAGTCCCTAAGTCCTTAATTCCCTGCAGAAAACTTGAGTTCGGGTTTTCCCTTCTATACTGATGAGGACAGCGTAAGCAGGCCTGAGATGCAGGGTTTTATAGATGCTTTGTTAGGGAAGGCCTAGAGTTCAGACTGTGCTCTTTACTGCATTTATGTTGTGTTGCTGATGCTTAAAAATCCCCCAGAAGAATCTTAAAATGCTTGTAGAATTGACATGTATTTGAAATCTAAACTGTTTTTGTTTTGTCAGCATTCTGAATGTCAAAATCCAAAGAGAATTTAACCTTTGTTCACCTCTCTACTGTAAATTTGTCTTGAGAAGGGCTGTTCAAATGCAGTGAGATGGGGTAAGCTGCCCTTCTGGTGAGGTCATGTGCACTTTAATGCCTCCAGTAAAGTAATAAATAGGCTGTGAATGCTCTCTTCTTGTGCACCAGTCTATTTGAGGAGCTATTTCCTCCTGCTCAGGAAGCATTCAGAGGAGCTGTAGAGATGTAGGTGGAGTTCAGGTAAGGAACACAGGTTTCTGCAAGCCTTAGTGTCAGGTCTGCTAGCACAAAGTAGCAAGGTCAGGAGTTGTATAATAAAGTAACTTAAAATTTGTTTTGTGTGTTTTTTAGATTGGACTATGAGAAGCAGGCCCTTTACATAATCTGCTAAAAAAATTAAGTAGGGGAGTAATGAAAGCTTAGAGAATAACGCTGACATTGCACATCGTTTATCATGTCTTAATGCAACTTAAGCTGCTGTTGGCAGTGAAGTGCAGAAAATGTGCTCAAAGAAGTCAAAAGCACATGTAAGAAAGGGCGTAGAGTTAGAACAAAAATATGCTTGACCTACCTAAGAAAGAATTTTTGTTTCAGATAAAGCCTTAATTACAGCGTTAAAATCTTGGACATGTGTGTGCATCAGGTACAGCTCCACTATAGAAATGCACCCAACTGCACCACAACACTGGCAGTTTGAGCATCTGCTTAGAGCATGCTCATTCACCCTTTCTTCAGGTCCAGGATAAAGCAGTGTAGCCACCACACACGTGTAATGTGCCCCTGGGCAGCTGCAGTGGGCAGTTCTGCCTGGAGCACCCAGTCCCTGGTCTGTCAGCTCTGCCTGGCAGCGGGAGGTGTGAGCACCAAACATGGGCCAGGTATTGCGAATTGAGCTCAGGCGTCTGGCTGACTGTACTTCTCTGATGTGCTTTGTCTAGAAATGGAGCGTCTACTGTTGTCACTGCCATTTTTGGAGGCATTCTTCAAAATGAAGTCAACTGCCTAATATGTGGGACTGAATCTAGAAAGTTTGACCCATTCCTAGGTAAGGTGCCTCTAGTGTTCCAAGTAACGTGTGACTTGGAGCAGAAAAATAAATCTGAAGCTTGATATCTTTAGATGTCACATGGCAGACCCAGAGTTTCAACCTGAAAAGACCAGGCATTGTTCTGTTCAGCCCTAATTTTGTTTTTTAAATCTTTGCTTTTCTAGACCTTTCGCTAGATATTCCAAGTCAGTTCAGAAATAAACGTACTAAAAACCAAGAGAGTGGACCAATGTGCACGCTACGAGGTAAGAGAGCTTGGCTAACGAAATCATCCCCAGCCTAAGGGGTTTTCTTTCTAGTCAGAGTATTTCTAATGTATTTCACTCTTCCCAACCACTCAGCTGCAGTGTTGCCTATGGGTATTTGCTAGGGCACTGTCCTTGGAAGCATGTGCCTGTGCCCACAGTGAGGGTGGCTCTTGGGGGTTCTACATTTAAATCACATCAGTGCAGTTCAGCAGGTTGGGCAGCAGTGCTGGTACTGACCTTGGTTTTTACAGGATGTTAATTTTTACAGATTTGTGAATATACTTGCTGAAAAATCAAGAAATATTCAACAAAACCCTGTTGTTGTGTCTGTTCACTTTGTATTTAAAGCCAAACAAGCTTTAAAAGTTGAATATTTAATGTTAGAAAGTAATTTATCTTTGTTTGAAAGCAGCTGTGCTGAATGTTGGATGGAATCTTGTTTGAAAGAGGGAGAGTTTGTGAATGCCTGTTTTATTCTTTCAAACTACTTCTAACTGCTTTCAGGAACAGGGAATGTTGCATGTTATAACATGTTATTGTATTAAAACATTATTACACAGCTTTTTTGCTGCTTAGTAGGCTATGACTAGAACGACTGCAGCAGATGAGCACACTTTCATTGCTGTATTTGTTGTATTTCACGTTACAAAGCTCACTTGATGTATCTGCTTTTTTTAGATTGTCTTCGCAGTTTTACAGACCTGGAAGAACTTGATGAGACAGAGCTGTATATGTGTCACAAATGCAAAAAGAAACAGAAGTCCACCAAAAAATTCTGGATTCAGAAACTACCAAAGGTTTGCATATGCATGAGAAGTAACTGTGTGACAAAATGTCAAAGCAAATACTGGCTCAGCCACGACCTCCCCCTCCCTCTGACTATTGCAGTGTCCAGCACTGAGTTCAGCCCCCTCCTCTAACACACCTTTTGTAATTGTCCCCCTGAAGGTGCTATGCTTACACTTGAAACGTTTTCATTGGACAGCATATCTGAGAAACAAGGTTGATACCTATGTTGAGTTTCCCTTGCGAGGCCTAGACATGAAATGCTACTTGCTAGAGGTAAGAAGACTTACTGATGCTTCCTGCAGGAATTGTTCCATGACATATGTCTTTATTACAAATTACAATGCGTGCTGTTGAGATTTGAGTTTTCGGTTTTTCCTTCCACAGCCTGAAAACAGTGGCCCGGAGAGCTGCCTGTATGACCTTGTGGCTGTGGTTGTGCATCATGGCTCAGGGTGAGTACATGGAGCTAGCCTGTCCTCCTGGCACACACCTTCTCCCACTGTGGTACATGCAGAGTTAATGAAGGGCTTTCTGTCCCTAGGGAATGTAATTTAACTGGGGGAAGTAAGCTGTAGTTCATAAACTGGCAGGGAGCTGAGCTGAATTAATTTAGATAGATCCAACAGAGTCAGTTCTGTGAATGCCCCATGGCAGCCTTTGTGGTTAATGACTACATGTGTGAAATAAAATGAAAATAGGTCTAGTGCCTCTACAAATGAAAAGCCTTAAACCAAGAGGAGGAGTCAGGAGGCCTTCCAGAAATTAATGCCTTATTTTGAAATGCTTACTACAAAACAGGAATCTTTTTTCCTCTTTTATTCATGTTGGAAGGTATATTTGCATTTGTACTACAGAAGTGTGTGTGAATGGTTGGAACAACTGTGGCCCAAATATGGGCTGCTGGGCATATTTTGAAGTAAAGTTACCGGGAGTCTTTTAACTTTTCCCAGCCCTGGACAGATCTGTTGAGAGTAACAGTAGTAGGGACAGGAGAATGTGTTCTTGTAAAACTTGGATTTGGAGAACTTTGAGCCCCACAGCTCAAAAAGGGAACCAGCTGCTGTGGAGGGCTGTGAGTATCTTCCTTCCTCAGGCTGCTGGCAGACCCTGAGCCCCAAGAGAAGGTGCCTCAGTGAGGTGTGTGTGTCCCTGACCGTTGTCCCTCTCCCTGCCCCGACAGCGTTGGCTCAGGCCATTACACGGCGTACGCGGTGCACGAGGGCCGCTGGTTCCACTTCAACGACAGTACTGTAACCCTGACCGACGAGGAGACCGTGGGCAAGGCCAAGGCCTACATCCTCTTCTACGTGGAGCGGCAAGCCAAGCCTGGAGCAGAGAAACTTTAATACCTCCTTTGCATTCTTACTTATCAAGTTCACCGGACAAACATTTCCATTTTTCCATAAATACTTGATCCAAGACTTATTAATTTCATTGTGCACTTTTCAATTTCCTCTTGTGGGTTTTAGTTTTGTTTTGTCAATGGTAGCATTTGACTTACTGAACTTGGACACAAACTAACTTTTTTTTTAGTTATACCAGAAAACCTCAGCAGATTTTGATTTGCTGCTTTAGCTGTGATAACTCAATTTTTATATATATAGTTTCATGAAATAGTTATTTGACTTTTTTATATTAATGTTTTCAGTTCTCACTTTCTAAAGGCACATTTACATCAACTTTCTGTCCTCCATACAAGAAAGATAAATGTGCTTCTGATCATGAAGAGCAATACAACTTTGTGCTGTTCTCAGTGCTGTTACGTAGATATGATTTAATCTCTTTAAATCAAGGAATTGTTTGCACGTACTATTTCCCCTTGTGCAAGAAACTTACAGTGACCTCTGACCAATCATTCTTTGTCTGCAGAAGAGAGGTGATGTGGCATCATTAACTAGACCAGGTCATTGCTGCTATATTGGTGTGTATTCAGGCTGCTGACTTTCAGGAATCATTGTAAATGAACAGTTGGTTCAACTGTATCAATACTGCAGTTGAATTCAAGTAATGCTCTGCCCCCACCCCCTTCAAATTTAAAACAATTATCTTAAAATTACCTGCCTAAATTATGTTGATACATGTGATTTTTTTTTTTAACTGAACCTGAATTGCATTAGACATCTCTTGGTTTAGACTGTCATCCTGAAATTTGACCGTGAACACTTGCTTGAAAATTTGGGAGACTTCCTGGCAGTAGAATCCCAAGTAGAACCCCTTTGTTCCTGGTGGGAATTGGAAGTACAGCTCCAGGGGCTGGGGTTTGTGAGAACAGGCTTAGGTCTAAATGCAGCTCTGCTACATGCCTGCAGCTCACTTGGAAGCAGGAGGAGGCAGATGCTGTTTGAGGTGCTTTATATGGAATTGTTCTATCAGTTCAAATCAAACTCAAGGGAGGATGCTGAAGTCTCTCACAGCAGAGCCCTCAGAGGGGAGGAGCTGAGCCACATGTGCTTGTGACTGGAGCAGGCTCAGGGAGCCCCTGTGGCCATTTACACACTGGCCCAGGCTTTTGTTTAGTCTCTAGGTGAACACTGGAGGCATGGTGCAGGTTCTAAAACGTGGCTATGTAATGGAGAAAGACCATGCTAAAACAAACCCCCAACTGGTTTTAGCTCTACTGCTGAAGAGTGGAAGGCAGCTGATATGATGGAAAAGGCAGTCAGAAAAACCACTACTACAAAAGCAAGAAATCTGACAGAAAATGTGAAATTTGACAAATGTTGCATTTCAGATCTGTTCCCCCAGTCCATCCTTTCTAGCTGGCTCCCTTGTGCCAAGCAAGGAGCTGGACACTCCTGAAAGCTCGCTCAGTAAGAGGAGAATACAGTTCATGGAGCGTCCCACCACCAAACAGCAGCTTTTAGTTGTGTTAACAGAAAAATGCAATTGTCTGAAAATACATCTGGAATTCCAGATGTGAAACCCATTTTAATTAATGCCTCTGAAGGACACGGTGGGGGGGGGCTGGAGTGGAGCTCAGAGCAGCCTGGGGCACAGGGACTGCACAGCAGTGCATTGCCCTGGGGTCCTGCTGGCTGTACAGGGTAAAGACAAATCACAGTCGTGTTTGGTACAGTGTCATTCTTGAGAGCTTTTCAACAGCACCTTAAACCAGGAAAGGGAGAAATTGGCTTAATCTAGAACTGCAGAAATCATTCAGCATAGTTAATGGGGTGTGAATGTGTACACAGGTTAAGACTACAGAGTTACTATTTGATACAGTGACATACATAAGGATGGCTTAAGTTGAACAATAAATAGAACTTGTCATTGCTTTAAATTAGATAGTTTGTCACCTTCCATTCCTTGCAGGCAGAGCCCTTCTTCTAACCAACAAGAATAGGTTGCTGATATTTAAACAGGAAGAAAATGGGACAGGTAAAGCATTGTACCACATTCCTGCCCTTCCTGCTGCTCACAGGGAGCTGCATAGATAGCACCTATAGCTGCATTGTCTCTGCATCCTGCTTGGACTGGATTCCTTTAGAATTTACCTGTGAGAATGCCAAGCTTAAAATACACGAACTAGCTCTGGGCCAGCAGCAGTTTAACTTAAAATAGTCAGGTGTGTGCAGTGTTCTTGCAAAACAGTGATGTAAATGTGCCTTTTTGTATTTTAAGAAATTTAAATTTGTAATCTTCAGCAACATTCACTTATTTTAATCAACTTCTACTCGTCAGTAATTGTTTGGGTCAGAATTACATTCTCACTTGAGCATTTTCTTTGTCCTACTTGCTCTGTCCCATGCAGCTCCTGGGCAGTGGTGTCTCCAGCACGGCTGCATGGGGCCAGCCTGGGATCACGATGCAATCACAGCAGGCTGTCCTTGCAGCAGGTGCTGATCTGGACTCAGCCATATGCTTTGCTGGAACAAGTACACATTGTAAATCCTTTCCTAATTTAACTTTCTCCCACTGCAAACCCAGATGGACAGTATGAACAGTTTGTTGTGGCAACACAAGTATTTCTCTTCCTGGTGGAGAACTTTGCTTATCCACTGTATTCTATTCAGTGTGGTGTCAAAAGAAAAAAAAGTAACTGAGCACTGAACCAGTAACATATACTGCACCTGGCCTAGTATTACATTTTTAACCTAGCTTGTATATCCTATATTTATCTACTAGCTTGTGGGGGGGGGGGAATATCTCTTTCATTTAAGCCAAACGTTTCTTTTCTACTTACTGCTGATCATAGTACACACTAGCTGGCAAGAATTTTTTTTCTTGCTTGAGACTGCACTGCAAGCAGCAGCTGCTCTCTACACTTCAAAGACTTGCATTTTTTCACCAAAATGTGTCCAATCAAAGGTTGTCCTTTTGTCAGTAATTGTTTAGCCACGTACACAACTGGAGCCAAGATTTATGTCAGTCAAAACTGCAAAATGTCCAGTTCCCAAATGTCAGCAAGAGAGGAGAGTTTAAAACTTTGAGACAGGCAGAGACAGTAGACTTGTATCAAAAGCAGGAGGCCATTTATGAGGATTTTGCTAAATCAATGGGAAGTGTAACACATGGTGTTCAGAAGTTCCCCCAGCAATGTTTCATTACCAATGTGTCTGTGTCCTACTGATGAGGTAATGGGCACCTTGACAACTGATTCCAACATGCTTTAGGATATTCTCAAGTACTGTAGTGCCATAGTTGTAATTGTTTACCATTAAAACCTTGTGTGTAATTTTCAGTGAGGATTACTGACTGTGTTCATCTTGTATGTTTCTGGAGCATTTCCAGGATGAATGTGAATTATATCTCATCAGACAGTGTGTTTATGGAAAATGTGCCATTAAAGTGTCTCCTTTCCTTAGAAAATGAAACTTCTCTTGTCCTTCTGCAGGCTTGCAGACCAACACTGGTCTAAGTCCTCTGAACACAAATGGCAGAGTATTGTACCTTATTCTGGGGAAAACAAAATAAAGCAACTGCAGTGTTCCTAACTCTGTAACACCTCTACCACACTTAGTGTCTAACCCCAAAGATGACCTGCCGTTCCATTTTCATGGGCCTTGTCATCCAACTGCTGTTAATTTTTATGTCAGATTGTGGTGTGTCCCCTCTGTCTGGCAAGAGTTCATCCTAACATCCTTGTCATTCAATTTTGCTGGATGGTTGATGTGTTAATTTTTTTAAATAATATTTTTAAAAATAGTATTCCTGTATGTATAACTCTGAGAAGTCTCAACTGTTTAAACCTGCTCAAGAAGGTAAGAGAGAGTTGAAAATGCTAATGTGAGAATGAGGAACAACATCTCAGGCACACCATTTCAGCTGCTGTTTTCCTGTGACTGCCTTACCTGGTATATGTGAAATCTTCTTGTCCCTTTCATGGCTTCATAAAGCACTCGTGGCACTGTCCAGAGCCTGTTTCTGAGGTGGGAGGAGGAACAGCAATCTCCTTATCATTTCAAGAAAAAGATTAAATAACACAGGATATTAAACCAAAAAGGCTGGCAACTGTTAAACACAGCTTACTGTATATAGTAAGAAGTTACTAACTAAAGAATGAAGCAAAACAAATTGCCATTTCTTTGTGTATGCCAGCTGTGTTCAGACACACAGGTTAGTCAAGCACTTCCTCGAGCTAAGAAGCTACAATTGTTACAGACTGCAAATAAATTTCAGATCTTGTTTTTCAGAGTTGAATTTTAAACTGCATTCTCAGGGTAAGAAGGAAAAGGTATAAAATTGGGTCCCACTGATCCTTGTCCTGTATTAAAACACTCCTAATTAAAATGCCATAGGTACATAAAGTCTCCCAACTCCTATCTGTGTGCAGGCCATATGAAAAACTCCCCCAGTGCTGTTTGCTGTTACTTTCTATGGATTTGTTCAATGTATTTATTCTCTTATAGGCAGAAATAGTCACCAGGCAGAAGGTAACTATAAAATACCTTCAGCTCAAGCATTTTTGCTTCACAAGCAGGAAAGTTGAAGGGATGCTTACTGCTTTTCATTTCAACCTGTCCTTGCTGTAGCTTTACTTTTCTTCTAGGAGCAACTTTCTGCTACACTTTCTCCCATTACTGTACAACAAATACTTTTACCTAGAAAACCACTTTCATATCTCCTTTTTCCACCAAAGGGTGGAAAAAAGGTTTCTATGGTAACAGAACTAAGCCTGCAAAACCAGAACAGCCCAACTTGTAAAATTCAAGCCAATAGAAGACATCTACTAAAAGCACAAACCCACAAGGAACTAAACATAGCCTCACTGTTTCCATGCGTGGCTGCCTCTGTGTCATTGCTTCCCTCCTGCAGAAGGTGGGGACACAGCCAGCTTTGTTTATAGAAGCACAGCTCAGCCTCAAATAACAGCGGGCAGGAAACTGCCCCTACCTCTGAGGCTTGTAAACTGAACTGCAGACTGTGTGCACACTTCAAGGTACCCAGAGAATGTTTCAGCTCCTTTTAAAAAACTCTGGAAGTTCCATTATCCATGTAACAATCCTTGAACATGAACCAAATGTGCAACTTCAGAAAATCAATGAACAAATAGAGACTAAAAGTGTTGTACTCTGCAAAACCAAACTGCTGCTCAGAAAGCAAAATCTCCCAAATGGGAAGCACTGACAGAGATAGGCGTGGCAGTTGTAGCTACAGCCCCACTCCCCTCTCCAGCAACTCGGAACAAGAGCTTCACTTAGCTTCAGGAGAGTCTATAAGGGGGGAAAAAAAAAATCCCTTTTAAGGAAGCATTTCATGAGTGTCAAGTTGTACATGCCCACTCCATTCCCTTGGACAAAGGGAAGCACAAGCTGCATACATGGTTCTTTTCCTTTCTCTGTTCTGAGCTTCTGCACCAGTTGTTAGCCAAAAATAAACCCCATTCCACAACCATATATGTGCAACAACCTCCTAGTGAGTGCAAGCCCCCTCCAGCACTGCTGTTACTCCATGAGGCCAAGAGACTCTGCCACTGCTGCGGGGCTATGCACATAACCCAGCTCAACCGGGAATGCCTTTTGCATCTCTTTTCCTTTCTGGACAAAAACAGTAGGAAAAATTTAGCAGAAACATGTCACAAGTTGCTAGAAGTGTTTCAGGATCCTTTACTGTGGTCTTTGTTGAACTTTCATTCTCCAGTGGAACTAAAGAAGGATAATTTCTTCCTGGGACCTGCTTTAAAATACTTATCCATCTGCTGGTATTCAGAGAGAGTCAAGGTGTGTAACATTGAGGACTGGATGAAAAAAAGTTTCCAGAAAGACTTCTGTAACAGGCATGAGAACACTGTCAGTGATTTTTTACTAGACGTTTGCAACAGGTACGTTCTGTGGGTGTGAGTGTGCAGTAACTGCCTTGAGTGAAGTGAGAATTATTTCAAATACTACATAGCACCTGCCTGAAATGAAGTACATGAGTGCTTTGCCTTAACAATTTTAGTGTAATATTAAGTTCATTTTATAGTGGCAATAGTGTATATACTTCATGTAGACTTTCCTTAAGCCTACTTTTTCCTTCTTTTTTTCTAAGAATTGGTAATTAATACAGGAAAGTGCACTCCTGCCTCCCACATTGCTGCTCAGCTGAACTGCACCATTCTGGCAGTGTCTGGGGGGGGCCTGGAGCAGAATCCTGATTTCTAACAGTGAACACACCTCATAACAACCATGTTGTTCATTAAACATGTTACTAAATGCCAGCTTTAATTCAGTCTAAGAAATAAATATTGCTGTTACGCTAACGTTTAAACTTTTAGCTGCTTCTGAACTACAGTAAGGGAAGAGAAATGCCACCATGGAAAAGCAGCTCTGGGTGCACGGCTTTTCTTGTAACAGCTCTGCTGCTGCAAGGCAGCTCTGAGGAAAGAGCAGAGCAGTTACAGGAGGAGGCTCTCTGGGCTAGAGCCAGTCCTGCTCTATGTGTGGGTAACACCAGGGCTGGCCCTGGTCCCAGAGCAGAGCCCAAGGGCCAGGGCAGTGCCTCCCCTGACACAGGGTCCTGTGCCACAGCCAGCCCTCAGCTTTGGAACAACCACCAAAAAAAGCCAACAAATTATGTGATACTGACAGGAGAGAGTGTCTTGGTGAGAGCCAACAGCAGTGCAATATCAAAACAAGGACTGAACGGCAGCTTCAAAACAGGGATTAAATTGCAAGTACCAAATTTCTGAACTGTTCTAGAACAATTGATAAAAATCTGATTAAGGAGGGATCAGCACACCTGTGGCTACAACGGGTCCTGCCCCTTTTTGCGGCAACCTATTGAAAGCATTCCCAGTCAAACAAAATTCCTAACATTGTGTACAAAGAAAAATGCAAATTAAATATCCAGCTTTTCTCCCTGAGTTTGAAGTGGTTTTATTCTGTTAGAGCCTTTCTTGCTCCTGCCAGCTTTTTTCTCCAACTGCTCATTAACAGAAAAGAGTTAAAAGAAAAAAATTCTGTCTAGAGGTCTCACAAGAGCAACGTTACCACAGATGCTCTATTTAGCTGAACAGGTGGATGCTGAACTGCCACTGCCTGGAGAGGGGGCTGAGCCAGGAGCCACACACGGCACAGGTTTGCAGGCTGCTGCACAGGACCCTGCTGAGCTCAGCAGCTGCTCCAGGACAGCTCCTGGGCATCATCAACACCTCACTGGGGACAGGCCTTTCCTGTACTTCCTCAGGGCTACCCAAGCAGCAAGAAAAAGCTTTTTTCATTTGCTGCATCACTGTTTGTAACAACAGAGTTACCAGTTTCAGTGATTCAAAGCAAAGTTTAAGAGCTGTGTGGGGTTCAAACATCAACACTCTTTAGGAAGCAGCTAGCACCTATTGAGTAAACTGAAGGAGAAAAAATATATCCATAATTCCTGCAAATGAAGAGTGGGAGTGCCTTACTTGCTCATGCTCAGCATGTCTGCATAGCAGTCCTCCACTTTATCCTGAAATGAATCTCCTCTCTACTGGGTCTCAGCACCATCCAACTCCTTAAGAGAAAACAGTGCAGCCACAGCTTAAATAGGCTTCCACATCCCCCTGTGCACTCTGCCAGCTGAGCTGGAGATGTTGCTACCAACAGAAAAAGCAAAGGAGGCAAGCTTTGCCTTTAGTAAAGCTGAACATTAAGATTTACATATGCACTCACCTACTTGTGCCTTGTTGCCCCTCCTGATGAAGAGGAGGCATTTTTTCAGCCTTCATATTTATTCTTGATGCTATTTGGTTCTCCAAGCGCTGTGATTTATTTCTCCCACCTCACCTGTCACCATCCTGCTTTCAGATGTCCAAATCTGCTGTCTCTGACCCTCTCTGGATGTGGCCACGTTACAGATGACTGCATTTTGCAGGTTCTCAAGAACTGCCCAAACCTGAAGAGCCTCAAACTGGAGAACTGTGTGCGGATCACTGACCACACACTGGAGGCAGTGACCCTCCATGGGGCATCACTGCGAACGCTCCACGTGGATTTCTGCCGCAACATAACACAAGCTGGACTAGAGAGAGTCAGGCAGAAGTGTCCTTCAGTAATGCTGAGAGCAGAGAGAAGTGCTAACATGATCCCAGACAGTAAGCCAGAAAAAAAGCTTGAAAAAGCATCAAGAAAATTGGTTCAGCTCTAAGTGCAGTAAAATAATCAGTGTGGGTATTTTACCTCACTCTGGTAGCAATGAACTGTGGCTACTTTCCTGGGCTCTGGTCAAGTCCAAACAAATGGTTGTTTTGTAAAGGGTATACTGGGAAAAGGCATGCATCTCCTCCTGGTCAGGCTTAAGGACAAAAACATTTGTTCTCTGTTATTCCTTGAAACTGGAAAACCTTGCATTGCTGTCACAAAATGCCTGACCTGCTGAAAACTGCAGTTCTGGTACCCTCCTGTTGCAGATGCACCTCACTCAGAAGAGGGAAGCAGCAATGTGTTTATTGAGGCCAAATAATTTGATGAGTTCAATAAATTTTATGGACGTTTTAAGAAAGCTTAACAGTAGTTTGACAAGGTGCAGTAAGTTTGATGGCAAGGTTCACCTGACTGCATGGAAGAAACACACAGAGTAAACTGAGGCAGAGTGACTCACTCAGGGACCTGAGAACACAAACATTAAGGAAAAGCTTCCCACTGAGTCACAAGGTTCAGACTGGAGACTTCTTACGTAATAGCAAGGGCATAAAGCCACAGCAGAGAGAGCCTGAGTCACTGTAGGATTTTCACAAATTTCAGGCCAAGAGTGATTAACAAACTTCTGTTAAAGGGTATATCCAGACAGTCGTTCCATCCACTAAGGGGAATAACCACTCCCTGAAAGGTCTTTCTAGCAAAAGCAGAGTGCTGACCACCAGCACTGCCTCAGTGATTAACAGCAGTAGCTAATTTACCAGGCTTTTTTATTAAACGAGGGAAGCATGGATTCAAGGCACACAAAACACAGTTTGAACCTCTGTATGATGTACTTACATCATATAACACACACCAAGTTATTTTGTAAAGCTGACATTAAAGGAAGTGCAATACGAACAAATGCTAGTTCAGAGAACTAACCCACAAGAAAAGACAGTGACTAACAGCCTGTAGCTTTAAATGCTAAATTAGGAACACACCACAGGCCAGCTCTATATGAACACCCATTTCTCATTGCAAAGTACAAAACCAGTAACTATTTTCATCCCAAAGCACAAGGCTGTCCCTTTCCTATAACGCTGCACTGCTACCTAGAAGTGAAACTTTTTTTTACATGCTTTTGATGCTATGCCAACCATCTACAAAATCTGACACCAGAGGACTTTACAGCTCTCAACATAACTGAATATACTTACTTCTCCTTCCCATCCTGGTTAATTGATCCACAGATATCCTTGGTACTCTCTAATTTGGCTGAGCTAAGAAATAAATCACAGCATTACAGCAACTTTGTCAAACAATGCTGCAATTCTAGAGGAAATGATCAGTATGAGTATCCGTAAGAAACGATCACCCAGAAAACCAATGAGGAAAATAAATTATTGCATCTTCATTACATAGAGATATTTAACAGCATGACACTGTAAAACTGGTATTTCATTAACTCATTCCTAAAGTTTAAGTAGGGCCCTTATACACCACAAAGTAAGGAGAAAACTGGAAGTGTGGACAAGGACAAACAGCAATCCTCAGCCAGCACTGACAGCTTGGAAAGGACATTGCTGAGCTGAACAAACTTACTGTGATGTGGAAATTGGGAAGCTGACACAACTCGTACCTTGGATACACAACACCAGTTCCACACACTGCTGACAAGCCAAAACAAGGTAGGAATTTATACAGTCACAGCAGTAAGCAAAGACTGTATAAATTGCACTGCTCCTCGTGCAACCAGCTCTCCCAGCACTCTGTGGTGGAAGACACGTCTCTGTAGGTGTAACAGGAACAGATTTTCAAGTAACTACGAGACATAAAAGCACATTTGCATCTGTCTACGTATTACTTAAGCGTTTTTGCCAGTTTTCTACAAGGACTGTGGGGGGGCAGGGTATTTTGTGGGGTGTGTGGTTTGTTTGGGTTTTTAGTTTTCTTTTATAGAGCTAAAAAGGGTCTTGAAACACTCCCTACTTGGTTTCTTTGACTATTTGTATAGAAATGCTCTAACTCGTTACTTTGCTCTTCCCCTCCTTGAATGGTGATATTTGTTCATGACATGGTAAAGTCTGAACAGGATTGTGTTGATATATTTTCTCAGCATCAATAATGAATTTTCTTACTTCACAATCCAATCTGAAGTTTGAGTATAGAAAATGATAACATTTTACTTAGGTATTATACTACTAATAATACCACACTAATAATTATACCATACTTAGGGTATTATGGAAGGATGGAAACACATCTGTGGTTTTAGTTCCAAGCCATTAAAGTTTCATCAAGCAAAATCCTTTAAATAACATCCTCTCATTTCAGTGTCAACTGCCTCTAAAAAGATCTTCATTATCCAGGAAGCCAACTGCATGGTCCATATAAAACTGCCATATTTAGGCACTGTTCTATTACTTTCTGAGCTGATTGAAACAGGCTGACAAATCGGTGCCACTAAGTCAGACACATCACTGAGGTGTAGAAGGCAGTAATACAGGACTTAATACAGCAGTTTCCCCATTTATTTATATACTGTATTTTTTACCTATTACACCTATAAATTTAGGCCAAGATGTGAATAGACATCCCCACAACACAGTGATGGGACACCAAAAATCTCAGTCCAATTTGGAATCTAATACACAATGAGGCAGGAAACCAAGTCTGCACGATTTCAGAGGCCTGAGACCCTCCTTCCCCCCAAACTGCTGATCCCCCTCAAATGTTTCACATTGCAGTGCGGTCCTTTCATCACAGCTAAAAATCTTTAGCCTTTTTCAGGAGCCAACAACTAGTCCTAACTGAGAGAACTTCACCAGATAAAACCCAGATTTGCACATTTTTACAGCTTATCCCTCCCTTTGAGCACTGTCAGCTGGCAGCAATACAGCACCTCAGTCTCGGACAACCAGAAAATTTCCCAGTCAGTCCTTGCTAACATACAACAAACACAGGAGAGAAAACAACAGAAATTTCTACCCTACACTCCAGACTCAGATGGACCAGTCTTGCCCCACATGAGATGACACTAACAAACATTTTCACCAGCCCTCAGTCCCTACAGCATCTTCCCAAAGAGTTCAGGGAGGAAGAGGCTGGGGGACAATGGGGGCAGAGCAGCTCTGACTCACCTGGGGACAAACTCTCCCCTGTTCCTTCACCCAGGTCAGTCCTGCTCTGAACACCAAGCAGCATTTGGAGCTTGACATCAATGATGTCTTTTATAGAGACAATGGGCAATCATCTATTGCCCAGCACTTTCCTAAGGCACAGAGCAGGGATTTCTTTGGGCAGTACATCGCTGCCCTAACCAAACAGGAACATCAATCACAGTGTAAGCCAACCATGCTGATCATAATAATCACTGCAACAAAATGAGACCAAAGGCAGAGCTAAAAATGTGAATAAAATCCACAGCTTCAACTACTACCCTGTCAATTCCATTTTAATTTTTTCATACTCTGAGCAGGAATCAACTACATCAATGTGTCTATTAAAAAATATTACTATTTTGCTCAAAAGATTTAAAGTTTTCTGAATCAAGGTGGCAGCATGTTGTTACTGCCAACAACTACTCTGGAGGAGCAAAATGTTTAAACAAAAAGCAAGAAGGAACCAAGCACAACATGAACTTGTATTGCAGCATAAGGAATGAACAGCAGTACACCTGAACAAAGCAGGGCCTCAGGCCAAGAGAATGCAGAGCATGGGGTTACACAGCAGAGTCCGGCAGGATAAACATTTTAAGATGCTTCAAATGTCACACCCTGTCTAAACACTGTTAAGACTATAATTTCCTGAAACAAAATACAAAAGTATGAAGACTGAGTAAACCAACCACAGTTCACAAATGCATACAAGCAACCAATTCTTGAATTTGCTTTATTTTTCTCTGCATAAGGAACCCTGCACAGGCAATTCAAATTAAAACAAAATAAATATGTGAATATTCATGTAAAACTGTCCTGGCTAATGAACAATTATACACAATGTACAACTCTTCATGTTCACTGGGAGGGCTTACAAATGTACTATTCCCAACAAAAATGCACCAAAATGTCTCCATGCAAACTTATCAAAAGTGACCAAAAAAGGAGAAAAAACTTACCAATCATACTTTTTTGTTTTGTTTTTCCTTTTTTCTTTTTTTTCAATCACAAAAAAATAAAAACATCTAATTTTTGTTACATTTAGAGTAACTAAAATGTGGCCACCATCTATTAACATCTGGTTTTATGCTCCTAAAACATCTATGGTTACTGTAAAATTATGTCAACGATGAATTGGACTTGGGGCACTATTTGTAGTAAAAGGAAGATGATTTTGTTCACAGAATGTTAATAATCTGTGTCTGAGCCCTCTGCATTGTCCACATTCCGGGAGAGCATGTAATTGTCCATGTCTATAGACCTGCAATTATTGATTGCATAGCGCAAACGCTCTGCCATGATTAGTTGACTGGAGTAAGGTGGGAGCCTCAGTTGAAAGAAACAAGTCTGTGAGGTAGGCAAGCTGTCGTAAGGCTGTGGAAATGGATAAAAGGTGAGACACTGGTAAGTTGTGAATGAAGTTAAAAATGCAACATATCCACATTTCATTGCTCCTTCCCTCCCTTGACTTTATCTTTGCATACTCTATCTCAAATTCTTTTTAAGCAGCAGACTAACCTCCCTTGTTTACAGCATTTGTTTCATCCTTGTTTCAAGTATATCTAAAACTACTGTATCACTTACTCTGTAAATAACTCAACCCACTACTGGAATTCAGCCTTTTGGAAAGCTGATTACACTGCTGTTCAGCAGCCCACTGCAAGATACCAAACAATGTTCAAATTACATACCGTAGTGTGTCTTAACATAAGGCAATCTGAGAGACACCTAACCAAAGATGACAGACAAACCACTGTTAGCTGAGATTTTGTCAAGTTTTTGGTTCGTGTTGTTCACAGAAAACGTGCTTTCACTGCACAAAACCCCAAAGTAATTCCAAATGAATGCACCCTGTATGTAAAATAATACACTGTAAACTCATTGCAGTGGCTTTAAAACATTAAGAGTTCACTAGTGGTCATATGTTGCCACTTACAAGAAATTAAAAACAGAATGAAAATTACTAAATGAAGAGAGATTGGAACAGTTACAGTAGACAAAGGTTTGTTTCTTGTCTTGATCTCTAGTCACCAATTGCACCAATGAAATTAAGATGTAATTCATGCAGCCTATATCCTTCTACACAACCAAAATGCTTGAGTTTATTAATTCAGAGCATATCCTATCCCATACTTTTTCTGTAAATTTACAATTATGGAAATTGTCTCCTAGTGCCAAAGCACAGACTATACTAGAGAGCAAATAACAATAACAATAATAATAACAAAAATGTGTCTTACCCTATCAACCTTCATTATTTGGAATCGCTGAGAGATATCAGCTGTGTTGGCTGGCAATCGAGATCTTCCTGACACAAACCTCATGAAAAGAACTCTCTCCTCGTTTGAAAATTCTTCCAGGGTGTGCCAGAACCACTGCACCAGCTGATGCTGCTCATCAACTTCTCTGTATCGAACAACCTTCTTCAGAACCTCAACTGATATCTCTGGCATTCCACAGACCATTTGCTCCAACTGCTTAGCAGTCAGAAGGGACAGCAAAGGAACGGGAACAATCCAAGACATTCCTTCCCTGACAGCAGCCACCTATTGGCCAAAAATGGGAGAGATGTTTGAAGTGCCTGATCTCTGTCACTTCCTGGACCATCCAAAAAAAAAGTAACTTCCCAGCTAAGAAATGGCATTGAGATACAGAATTACCAGTATCTGCCAAATACAGCTTCCTACACACACAGCCCCTGCAAGGGCTGTATTGTTTCTCAAAATCCTGGAGAATATTACAGCTATTTTTAACTGTAATTGAACATTAACCAACATGTTCTGATCCAAAACAGAACTACTTAAAAAAAATTACAAGCTGGCAGCACAAATAATGATGGCTAAACCAAGAAACTGTGTAAATACAGAAAAGGCTTTGTTCCAGCTCAGATGTATGGTGAGAATGCTGTACTTGTTCTGCAAGACTTAGGATTTGGTACCTCTGATGAGGAAGCTGTTTTCTAATGCAGATAACATCACACAGACATCTTTACCTTGAAATTAGAATACTGCTTTCACAAGGGTCACTACTCAAATGACAACATACACAGAACTATGCAAATAGGTAATGAGCACTTCCCACAACATACCATGAAATATTTGCAGGATTTGTGGTACAACAAAAGAGAAACAGTTTCAAGTTAAACAAATGATTGTCAGTAATATTTACTTTAGCCAGTCTCTGTGTTGTTCATATGCCCAGTTACAGTACCCAGCATGCAAAATCGCAGGTTTTTTTCTCAATTGGGGCTACTCAGATGGAAAACCAGCTCTGATTTCTAATGCTCTTTTGCCAACTGAACAATTACTGAGGAAGAAACAGCACTACATTTTAAAAAAGAGTCAAAACAGTTTGTGGGTGAAGAAAAGACATGGAGACCCAGAAAGATACAGAAAGCCAAGCTTTTCTTACCACAGAATAAACTGTAATGGAAATAGGCACAAATCACCCCCTGCTCCCACTAACAACAGGGCCGGGCCACAACGAGGTTCTTACCTGCCGGTCCATTTCATGGAGTCTGTACTCAATTGCCCTCTCCACATACTCTTTCCTGTTTGAAAAGGTAAGTGGGATACTGTTCCCTCCAGGGATTATGGGAACCATTTTACCATCAGCACTTTGGCCAACGAAAGAATCTAAAGGAATCATCTGTTATGCGAAACAGGAAAAGCACAAGTCACTCCAGTGATCCAAGTACAGCATTTTACTATAAGTCACCTAGAACTATGTATAGTAAGATCACAGACTATTCTAAACACACACAAAGTGCTTGTTATCGCAAGAATGGAGATTGAAATTATATAAATACTGATGTGAAGGTCAATCTGATAAAGTAATTGCTTTCAAAATAAACCTAAAAGTGCAGACTTTCTGATCTTACCTCATGGAAATTTTCTTCCGTAATCCCACTGTCTTCAATGTGAAGAATGCTGTTGAGGGTCTGCACATAGAGCAGATCTACCTCCTCCAAATCCTCTAAGATGAGTGGGATACAACAAAGTTGCTTCCAGACCATTGGAGCCAAATGAAGATCTAATGGCTTTTTCGTACGAATAGCTACACCCATGAGAATGCCCAAGAACTTAAACTGCATCAGATGCTCATCTAAACATGCTGAAGGGTTAAAGAGAAACCTGAAGGGACAAAGAAGCAGTGAAAAGAGTATTATTTCTATGCTACTTATTAGAAGCAAAAGAGAAAACATTTCTAAGTACGGAACAGTAACTGCCAGCACACTTAACAGCAAGGCCTGCCCAAGTAAGATTATTATCTTTAGCTGTTAAAACACTGGAGGGCTGAGGGAGGCAGAACTCCTGAGCACAAAGCCTGGCATCTTGATGTTACTCTGAATTCTACTATCACCAATCCAGCAAGCCCATGTGAAAACCATGCCCTCCCTCCACAACGAAATAATATCACAACCTGAAGGAAAAAATATACTAGAGACAATCATGAAGTCTCATCATTTGGTACAAAAGAGTCAGTAGAAGATTTTGATTTTCACCCACTACCATCTGCAATAAAAGCAAGTCCTGGACAACTTACCTATCCCTATTGTAGCCTACTTCAGCTGTAGCATTTGGGGAAGGAATAAGCAGGTCTACTATTCCAGTTTCCAGTTCCTTAAAAATTAACAAGAAAAAAGCATTCTTAGCAAGAGGGAAAGCAAACCTATGACAGAACTATCAAGACATTATAGCATTACAAGACAAGAGTATTTCACTACAGTGATGATTACTCGTTACAAATTAATATGAAACACTGAGAGAAAGTAAATGGCAGAATCAATGGCATGATGATTTTAAGTAATAAAGACATGTTTATTTCAAGACCTGACTTCATGTCAGACTATAATGTTTTTTTTCCTGGGACTGGACTGGGATACATTACTAAAACATGTTTCCAAAATACTCACAGACGTACCTGACACATTTCTGTAATAGTGTCATCAAACACTCCACCTGCATCATCAGCTCCTTCTCCAACCAGTTTCACTTTCCAGGCACGGGAGGGTAAGCGAAGGTCTGATGCATTCAGCTTTACCACTTGCCTTGCTATCTGTACAAAAATCGGCTTGCACTTCCGACCCCTTTGGGGGAAAGGGACACAGCCAGAAATGTAACTCATAATTATGTAAAGGCTACTGATTATTGTTAACTTGATCAACAAAGCTCTACAGAGAGAACTCAGAATGCCAAAACAGAAGGAAATGCATAAATATCAGTATTCACAGGCCTGTGAAAGCAGCACTGACCTGGTGGATATCCTTTTCACAGTGATCTGGGGCCCATAGTTCTTGCCCTGCACCATGGTTTTGCCTATGGAGCGCACCATGGGCAGGGTGTACACCCGTGGTGCCAGCAAGGGCCTCAGCTGTCCCTGCACTATTCCCCACGTTCCAGCATTGTAATGAGATGTACTGTTCTGCAATAAAACAGGAATGAGAACAAACGTATCAATAAAGGATATTCATTCCATTCTTTGCAGAATAAAACCCTTCATAGCAATGACTGGCACTTCAATGTTTCAGGAAACAGGTCAGCACTTTTTGGTATTAATTTTGAGGCTAGTAAGCTTTTGGAAACCAGAACACTGACATGTCAGTGATAGCATAAGTGAGAATGTAAAGCAATACCTTCACGAAGTTTGCTTTATTCCGGAATTATTTATTTAAAAATTTTTTTTACCAAAAGAATTACAGAGCCTATTACTAAGGTCCATCCAGATCGGGTAGATATACTGTTCTACTCTCTAGTAGAACAACACAGCCAAGTCAGTTTTTTCAAAAGGAATTTTACCTGGTTATTGGGACTGAGGTTAAGTAATCTCCATGAAGAGTACATGAGGTCAGAAAAATGGTACAACAGTCTCAGCCTTGCTCTTACTGTATGAATGCTCACTTCTTTCAGTGCCCCATACTGGGGTGGAATGGCATCAGGTAAACCAAGCTGCAAAGGCACCGAAACACCTGCCACAGAAACAGAAACAAAGCACTGTTTGAGAAAGGGGATCTGTATTGCTTTGCCTGGGACGAAGCTGATTTTCCTCGCACTAGCTTCCACAGTGCTCAGCTGCCTACTGGGGTTAAATCACAACAGAAGCCAAACTGAGAGTAAGATAATTGGGATATCATAAAAAACAAAGTATGGATATAAAACAAAACCACTTTTGTCCCAAATGTTCAGAAATTCTTGTTGCACTCACACCCCAGGAGACACCAAGACTAAAGAAAAGGCTGCACAAGATCTCAGTTGCTCACCTGGAGCTCGAGGTGGGACAGGGGGAGCTGTCCAGGCAGCGCTGTGGCAGCGGCCAGCTGAGATTTGCCGCACGTTCTTCCCCTGCAGCACCGTTACCAGCGTGGGCTCTCTCACGTGGTTGGTGTGGCCCAGCCCCAGCTGACAAAAGGGAACAATCAACAACTGATGATATTTCTAAAACTCTCCAAGCAAAAAGTGAGAGAAGATGGTAAAAAATGGTATTTCTTTACAGCATATACTGTGATAAAGAATATTTACCATATACATATATTTTTTCATCTTTTATTTTTGACAGGATACTGCATCTGCACCTAACGGGAGCAACAGATCCAGGTATCAAAGAGACCTGAAAACAGCTGGAGACTTCTGGAAAAATCTTTCCCAGACTGAGGAACTGATCCATGTTGCTAAGTCCTGTATTGCAGTCTTTCATACACAGACAACAAAAGCTCCTACATTTCCTCTGTGCTATTTAAACGCCATTTTCGTTCTAGCATGTACTGACTAAAAAAAAAAAAAAAAAAAAAAAAAATCACTCCTTTCAAAAGGTTCATTTATATTTTCATTACGAAAAGCATCTAAAAAGTTCACAGATCTGACTGACACCAACCATAAGTTTTTTCATGTTGAAAGAATTGAAGACAGCTCAATAATTAGGAGAAAATCTGCAATTTTTTAAAACGCTTGGATTAATTTGGGTAGCATGTTCTGAGTGCTTTCCCAAACTGCTACCACGAAAGAGCACAGAGAGTAAACAAGAAAATAATGGAAATTGACTAAAACACAACCATGCTGAAGGGCGAAGGAGAAGCATGACAATAAAAGCTTTCTTTTCCACCAAAAGGAAGCTATGCCAGGCACATGTGTCAAGTACAGTGAGAGGCTCCCGGAGGTCAGGAGCAGAGGCAACAGGACGTACCTGGCCTTCAGAATTGCTGCCCCAGGCATACACGTCCCCTGTGGAGGACAGGGCCAGCGTGTGCTCGGCTCCCACAGCGATGTCCTCGATGAAGATCCCGGCCAGCACTGGTACCTGCTGCGGCCGGTTGTGGTTGCGGGCACGGCCCTCAGGCAGACCGATCAGGCGATCTGCAAGGGCAAGCACAAGGCTCCAGGGGCAAGCAACACTCAGGGGGTATTTCACTACAGGCACAAGTAGGGGAGGGGCAGAAATCAATTCTGTACAGTCCTGGGACTGGGACGCAAAGGTAACCCTTTAGGGAAAAAGGGCGTGGGTATTTCCTGCAAAGCAGTGTTGCCTCCAGTGCTCATTTATACTGCTAAAGCTGTCACGTCCATGTTCAGTCTGAAACAAGACCAAATTCTACTAAACCACGACCTCTAGATCTACATGTATGGGTTGAACGTGAATTAACTGACTTGAGAGGCTTCCGCATGTTTCATTCAGTGCACATGGAAATCCTCCCACCCAGACTGTTAAACGTGAGTAGGTATGTGCTTAAGTAGACAATGTAAACTTTGAAGTTTTTCGATATGTGAAATTCAATGAAGTTTTAGGAAAATGCTCTTCAAAAAGTAAAGTAGTAAAATGAAAGGTTGTTCTGAGATCAAACGAGACAGAGCTACGAATCTGGATTTTAGGTGCATGTTAAAATTACATTGTTGAAGTTTCCAAATTTAGATTAGATCAGCATGTGTCTAAAAAGTAGCATTAGGTCAGTCTTAGAAATATATTTTAATATTCTTCCTTTTCACTTGCAATATATACACAAGCTTTATAGATGGAAATGTCCAAAAAGCAGATTATCTTACCTTGGCCAAAAGTATAAACGTGACCATCTTTCGTCAGTGCAACAGAGAACTGAGTTCCACAGGCAACTTTTTTTATTCCAATTCCACAAAGAATATCCACTTTCTATGGGGTAAAGTGAAATGAAAACCAGCTATAGTATTACAAGGACATAAACAGATAGCAAACATGAATTTAATCTGTAACTCCTGCTTCCAGAAGAGAAATTTTCTTATTCCCCCTGTGCAGCACACATATTGTAGGATCATTTTAATTAACACTTGGAAATAAATACAGGGAACATAAACAGATGTTTTCTTCAATGAATTAACGCCTTATTCTATGTACAGTGATTCAAAATACTTTCTTTTGTTCTGGGAAGGAGGTGGAGTGGCATGGGAAGAAGTAGATGGGTGTGCAAGCAACCTTCTCCCCACTTTCCAAAAGAAGAAATCTCTCTTCTCTAAGATAAACCTCAGATTTTCACTATTTGTACTGCTACTGAGATACAGTCACCATGATTTACATGAAATTCTTCAGAGTACTAGGCTCAGCATAATATGCCATCAGAATTACTTGTGCCAGGTTGTATAACATCAGCATGGAATGAATAACAACTTCTGGAAATCCCACTCTCAACACTGTGCAACACCTTTAACAGCACGGAAAGTTTATGCAAAGAATCATTTCCGCAGTAATCTAACCTGTGGTGAGGACTTTGCAGTGGAATTTCCCAAACCAAGTTTACCATAATCTCCATCTCCAAAAGCCCAAACCATTGAGCCATCTGTTGACACAGCCACAGTGTGATTGAGACCACAGGCCACCTGGGGGAGAGAAATAACGTTATCACCACTGCTTTTGCTGACTTACTAACTCAAACATACCAACTACCTTTAAGAAGAAATATTGTGTTTTAAAAATAACTATCCCTGTAAAACCACTAAAACTTCCATTGTTTATTAGAGTGTTTTAAATACACTTAGGACCACAGTAGTATTTTTTCAACACTTGCTTCCTCTTAGCTCATAGAACTAAGTATTATGCCACACGTGTTCCTTGCTTAAAAATACAGAAAATCTCATGAATTTGTGCTTAAAAATGCCTAAACTGTGAAATGTTAAAATCATGGCCAGTTTTGCAGAAAGAAAATCAAGAGAGCCAGGAAAGTAATTATTTTAAAAATGATGCATAGTCAAATTCTGCCATCATAATCAAAATGAACGCCAAGGTTAAAACCCACAGCTGAACACTTACATATGTTAAAAACATGAGCTTTAAACTAAGATACATTGCTAATTTGAGATAAACCATGCCTGGCCAATCTGGTAACCTTCCAGCGCTGTCACTCTTTCTGGAAGCTTCTTATTGGAAGTATTTCCAAGCCCCAGTCTACCATAATCACCATTTCCAAACGTAAAAAGTTTGCCATCTGCTGTCACCACAGCTGAGTGTTTGAAGCCACAGGACATCTGGAAGCAAAGAAAGCATTATTTTTACATACACTTTAGATTTGGGTAGAAGTTTATATTGACTATTACATGTATATATAAATATATAGTATCTTTTTCAACTCTAAACTATATTCCTTTTTAAAGAGCTAAAAAATACAGACATTTTAGTATTAATGATTTCTCCAGCAACTCATCTCTTATCCTTTTCAATGGTAATGTTATGCAGGGGGACCAGAGGATATTTGCATGAAGAATTTCATGTGTGATTATCTAATTTTTTTATAAAGAAACCTCCAGTCAAAACCAAATATGGTTTTGTGCATTGTTAGTACTTAGGAGGAGGTCTTGGTGACCAGTTTTGTACGTCAAAGTCACCTGACAAGGACAAAGGGAAGCTTATAAATCATGTCTGCATTTGGATCGTCTTTAAAACACCTCATTCTTCCATGCTCTATTTTTAGTCCTTTCCAGTACTAACTGTCAATTAATATCTTCATTTAATTGGAAATCACCACCTTGGTTCATAAACCCCAGAGAAGTAAGAAGTTGCCTGCTTTTTGTGCGGTTATACAGCACTGGGTTCCCAGGCCTGCAGCTTCAAACAGACAAAAATATTTTGCAACCTGCACAACTTCTTCTCCTTGCAGAGCCTCGATCTGCCTGGGCCTGCGCTGTCTGTCGCTGTTCCCATGGCCCAGCTTGCCATAGTCCCCATCTCCCCAGCTGAAGACTTCCCCACTTTCTGTTAAAGCCATGGAATGTCCATCAGATCCACAGGAGGTCACCAGCTGTGTTACAACAAAGCCTGTCAAAGAGAAGTGAGAAAACAAAGCTTAGCATAACTTACAATAGATGCTAACATACATTTATCCAAGTGGGCCTTGTGGCAGCTAGTTAAGTCAGGGGAAAGGAACATACCACAATAAGGCTTCTTTCTATAGCAATTAATTTACTTTTATTTTGAACAAAACCTTTGTTTTCTCATGGAGAACTCAGGCTTCCATCCTGCCATTAGTTTTGGAATTAAATGTTCCTAATGTGAGCCAACATTTTTCCCTGAAGCTTTCCTAACATTAAGAAATCTTAACATATTACTACTGAAATCTTAAGGAAATACAAAGATCTTGTTTGTTTGTTCAAATTTTTAACTAAAAACTACAATATTTTCATGCGTAAATCTGCGAGGAGAGCATCAGCACACATAATTATACTACCAAAATGGTTATTTGTACTCCTTCACTGGATTCCTTTCAAACCAACAGCTTTACCTTGTAGTGCTGAAATGACAGTTAAGACGTGAAGATCATCGGAATTTCCCTGTCCCAGTCGCCCATAGCTCCCTTCACCACAAGCCAAAACGGTGCCATTGGCTTGAATGACAAAAGTACAATTCTGACCACAAACCACCTAGGTTAGAAAGATATGAAGGAAATGTAATAAATTCTATGCTAAATGCAGCAATGCTGTAATACCTGCATTACAAGTGCTCCACTTCCTTTTAATTTGTTTACTTTGTAATTATATCAGGCCAGTGTTATTTCAGAAAGCAAAACTGCCATACGTATTATGTGAAAGCTGTGCAATTGTTATCAAATCATGCTCATATAAAATAATTCTGTGTTGTCAGATTTCAGTGGCTTCTTGGTTTGAATTTGTCAAATAATTTAATATTTCCTTTCTAGTGAAACCTATGTTTTCGAATACTTGCAGTAAATTCAAACAAGCTGCAAAGACACTTAGGGATTTTGACAAGGCATACAAATAATAGATGGCAAGTGATGAAATCATGGCTGGTTTCAAGTGATCACCTGCTGAGCCTGGGAGAACGAAGGTGCTGCCACTGGGATCATGACATTTCTGCCAGCCTCTGCCAGCTGCCCATGCCGTCCTGCTCCCCACAGGTACACGTCACATTTGCCTCCCAAGTGCCAGTCCTAGGGAAGAGCGTGAAAGGAGGCTTTAGAACAAGAGTACTTTCAAAAGCTTGCCATGTTTCAAAGGAATAAAATACCCTCCAAACCATCAATTTTACTGACCTCTGGCCTTGATGTTGCCCAAGACATGATCTGTTCATCCATGCCATTGATCCATTTACTGTTATCCTACACAGCAAAAGCCACAGTTACCACATTCAGCGCAAGAGATGCACATTATTTTTCTGTTACGTAATACATATTTTCCTTTTTAAGAACAATATTTAAATTGTTCCAAACAATTTAGCAATAAGAACAAATGTGTGCAGACTAGCAATGACACTGTTGTCCATGACTTGCAATCCAAATCAAAGAAAAAAAACCGTAATTCACGACAAAGAAATCTTTTTCTATTTACTGATGCTTAGGGCTTTTTAAAATTTCAATTGCAAATATGAGCTTATAATGTTACAAGCTTGCTTATAAAAAATTCTTAACCAAAAATTTCTGGTTTGCTATACGTAACAAGTCATGAAGAAAATTGACACTAGCAAAATAATTTGGTGTAGGAATGTGACAAAACGCTACTCTTAAAATATCATTAACAAAGCTCTACATTTCTTACTTCTATCACATATGAAAATTACTGTCACAGTTTCGGGTTGTTTTGTATTTTAACATGCAACTGACTTGCACTCATTACACACACACATACAGAGCAATCTTGACAGTATATTCCACCTGTTAATTAAAAAATAAGCTTACATTTATTGCTGGTGCTTATGTTGCTAAATATAAATCTTTACAGCTCAGAGATGTTAACTGCATCATACCATATGCTCAGTAGCAACACACTTGGCTGTTGAGACAATAAATCAACTTTTACCATCAGGAGAGTAAGCTCATCCTCTGGAACAGGCTCCAGGTCTGGAACAGTGAAGGACTCTGGGAACTGAGCTCCCTTGGCCAGGGCTTCAGCAGCTTTTATGGTAGTGGAGAAGCACTCGAGCCAGGCCCATTCTGTGGGGTTCCAGGCAGAGGGGTCAGGGAGGCAGCTCTGGTGGTGAGGGGGCACGGGGGGGTTGCAGAGCAGCTGGTCCAGGTGCAGCCCCACGGCCAGGGATGCCAAGCACTGCATGTAGGGGCTGTGAACCAGCTGGTCCCCACACACCACGTGTGGCTGGAGGGCAGCAGGAAGAGAAAGGGAAGAGTTAGAAACACACATTTATCAATTTAAAATATAAGTCCTTCAAAGCTAGTCCTGTAGAACAATACCTTCCTCCCTGCTTAATCAAAGTTTTTCTAATATTTTAAGTATTTTCAAATTAGGAGACTATTGGCTTTGAGAATAGTGAAAGATATTTGCAAGCAGAACGTAGGAAAGTCTTCTGGGTTCTCTGGTGAAAGACTGAAACCAGCTGAGATCTAAACAGTGACCTCATGTCAGACATGAATGTTAAAACATTTGCATTACTCCTACCTTTTCATAAGCATACTGCTCCTGCAGCATTATGGGCAGGCGCTCCAAGAACGCTCGCATGCACGGAGCCATGTTTAAGCCCAGAACTCCCTGCTGCTTCAGTGCAGTCCTACACGTCGCCAGCACGTGATTGGAAGAGATCCACTCTGAGGTGCAGTTCACCACCAACACGTCCTGTTTAACAGTCGTATGATACATTAGAAATTAAAAATTCACAAAGCAGGATCATTCAGCTCCATTGATTTATCACCAAGCATCTTGGTTTCTAGAGGGGCCAGAAAACACTCAGGTTCAAACATTTCTGTCTCACCTTTGATCTGTTAGAGCAGGCAGCTACTCCAACCTCAGGGATCCACACTGCAGTCTGGATAGCTCCAGACCCTATCACAACACTCTGCAATACTGAACCATCCTAAGGAGAGAAGAGGTTTGAGTCAGGCACAGACACAGCTACAGTTCTGTTCAAGTGCATACAAACACATTCCTAAGGGATGATACTCTCACAAGCTTTCAATAACTATTTAAAAACTGCACTGCTTAACCTAAAAGCAGAAAAACACATTTTTATTGTATTAAGGTGTTGGAGTGAAGGCTCCTCTGGACTCAGGCCCAGAGGGAAGCCAAAGCACAGGGATTGAACAAAAACCTTTGGACAAGCTGAGATACATGAAGCCACACCAAAATGAAACAGAAATACAGATTTTTAACTTTCAGTAGAAATATATGCTAAGTGCCTTAAACATTAAAAAGCTGTAGCAGAGACCTTAAATACAGTTCTTTGCTGCAGCAGTGTTACCTTTTCACAGAATTCTTTACTTTAGACAAAGTATAGAATTATACTGTTCACATTTTTTAGATAGAGTGTTCACATAAACAATAAGAACTGATAGAAACTGTATATGCAAATTTGTGTAATACCTATGTAACACTTGTGTAAGGCTTATGATTGTTAGAATTAGACCAGGATAGGTTCAGAAAAGAAAAACTAGAATTGTGTGTTAATCTTATTGGTCAATTAATATAATCCACACTTATGAGAGGAAAAATCGATGGAGCATATAGAAGAAGCTATTTTTGCCTGCTGTTGCTGCTTGGCTTTAAAATGTAACCCCCCTTTGGACTCTGCCTTCAAGAAACCTATGAGACTATGAAATAAAGAACTTAGCAGAACAGCAGCCTCCTCTGCTCTTTTACCCTGGTCCAAGAAGGAAGCTCAACATTAAGGAGATAATATAACTAAGGATTTAGAAGTGTTTAATAATCCATTTTATGTGACTCTTCAGAGCCCTCAACATAAGAGAATATTGTTCCTACTAAGAAAGCGGCTGGTTCTGCAAAGCCTAACATGACCAAACGTACAGAATCAATCAATACTAAACCGTAACTATGAAGTACTTCAATGTTAAGTACAATTTCAATTTATATTTTATTATTTACAATGTTAGAACATTATTTTACACCTGCTTTCTCTAACGTATCTATCACGTGGTGAGGTGGAAGTTGGTCTGATACCATGACCATTTCAGATACTCTTACTAAAAATGAGAATCAAGCCACACCAAAGATGATCTTACCCGTAAAGACCAGATATTCATGAGGCCACCAAGTCCCCCAGACACCAATGCCAGCCCATCAGGACTGAAAGCAACAGTGCGGACAGGAGTGATGTGTCCTCTCAGCTGGAACACACACTTCACTTCCACTGCTTTCCTGCATCCATCCTGCAAACAAGTGCACACTTATGGGACACTGGACTACTTTCAGGACAGGGAGTAGCATGACAGCATCTGTATTCTGCAATAAAAACTGATCATCCACAGAGATGGGGAAGTTCCACTAAATAATTTAAAAACCCCAGTAACTATGACTATATTTTATAGATATCTTGATCACATTATCAGCTTTCCTCCCATTACAAAATGCCATTAACATCAAAGACTACATTACAATTTATGAAGGTGAAATTAATCTTGACTCTTTATCTACAAATAACTTTGAATTCTTACTAAATTTTAGGATAAATTGATCAATTTTTTTGAAAGAAAGAAAACACATCAAAATATAATCTTTAGCCAAATAAAATTTTCAATTTCCTATTCTGAAAATGCTTACACATACACAAATGCAATGTAAACTTTTTAAAACAAACTTCTTCTCTCAGGAAATGTTGAGAATCAAGTAATTCCCTCACATTCTTCTCCTCTCTCAACTTCACAATGAGCAGAGAATTTCTTACACACCAAGTTTCCTCCTTTTACCTTGGCACTTGTTTCTTGCTCCCACCATCCTTCTGAGCAAGCTGAGTTGGACTTCAATGTGATTACTATGTCCTGGGGAACAGTCCAGACACACACCAAACCATTGTGGCATCCCCTAAAGCAAGTCAGGAGAAATTAGAAAAACAAAATAAAGATATTGACTAACAAAATATCAGTGGTCTGGTATTAACTTCTAATATCAGTAGTCTTCAGCACCTTTCCATAAAAAACTATAGTGCATCAGTCAATCTAAAGTAGAAAGACCTGTTCCCAATGGGTAAATGCTATTTTTTCCTCACACCCTGTAGCTTTTCCATTTCTACTAACAACATATTCTCAGAAAAAATATTTGGATGAAGCAAAAAAAAAAAATTTCAAACAGAACCAGCACCCACAGGTCATGGAGAAAACAGCTGGTAACACAACCAGGCTCATTTTTTTAATCTGAATTCTGGAACTTCACAAATCTCATGGCAACTGACTTACTGAAGGAATGTTACTTAAAAAATACCAAACTCATTTCTTTGTTCTGGACACTACAGACTGGTAGAAAAGACCTACAAAAGAACTACAGAAATAACAACAAAAAAAAGACTTACGTAGCTAACAAAAGCTGGGCCTTGGGTCCCTTCCCTGGCAGAGCACACCAGGCAATGCCATTCACCAGAGCTGGGTGGGACAGTGAATGCAGGCGCCTCCAGCATCCTCCCAGACAGCCCCAGAGCTTCACTGTTTCCTCTTTGGCACAGGTCAGGAGAATCTTACCAGTTGGATCCCACTTCATACTAACAACCATATCCTGTTGGATTTAAAAAAATGAAAAGCTGGTATGAAGTAACACAGTAGGGAGGAGGAAAGTTAACTATCAGAGCTAATGTAACTTTTAATTACTAGTAACAAAAATATTTTCTCATATAAATTACAGATAGTGAATTGCAATAATGAAGTCTTAGTGATACATTTCAGAACTATCAAATTAAAAAGACTTTAAAAAGTTTGCTGAAAGAAAATAAATGGAAAGCACAGAAAAAGATGTTTCCTTTTCACTGCAAATCTTTTCTTGATTATTTTTCCCCCAGATGTAGCTTTGAGTCTGAGGTAGGAAAGGAGGTTAGCCCCTAGTAAGAAGACAGGTACAGATTTATTACCACAGTGTGCTCCCTTCTGGGATCGCCCTGCTTCACACACTCAGAGCAGCTCTTGGAAGCATTCAAGATGCTCTCACTACACCTACATTTGAGGAATTCTCCTCTCAGCCTAACAAATAATTCATGGACTATTCATGACTCATTAGTACATAATGGCGAAGCGGAGATGCTAAACCTCTGCCAACTGCCTATTTAGAAAAACACCTTTTGCTTTGCCCAGGAAGCTGAACTAAAACATGTGACATGATCAAAATTAAAATTTATTATGAGTACTTTTACCAAGTAAAACAATTAAGTCTTTTAAGTGCAGTCAGTGCACAGCTGTGTGCTTAATTCACTTCTGTCACTGTTAAGTACACACTTCACAGTCTCTGATAGTAAATAGGGTATCAGGTTCATCATTCCTTTTTTTTACATTTGGTACACTGGTCCTTCAAAATACATTATGTTAATATATGTATCAGCAATAGGTGTGAGTTTTTAAAATAATCTGCACTTGTCTTTATAAATAGCTTTCAAATAGAGAGAACAGCTTAAACAGATTTTACCTACAAAAATTCAACGTTAGTTTTAAAAAGACCAGCTCTACCTTATGCGCATCGATGAGAATGACTCCTCCTTTCTCAGTTGGTTCCTTTGTTCCTATAAGCAATTTTCCATCTGAATAGCCAACAGCAAATGGTCTGTCTTCATTGAACCAGGCCAGGCATGTGACAGACACTGCATGAACAGACAACACAAACATTTATTAAACTAAACTGAACTTCGTTCCTGCCGAAGAGGTTTTTGCAGTGCAGTTGTCTAAACTGTGAAGTGCATAACAATGTCCCCCACCACCAATGTCACTTAACATACTTTTGGTCTGAAAATTTTCTTGAATTTATATGGTAAAGATAAAACTCAGTGTCACTAACAACAGCTGTTGAGATTGTTCTGTAATACTTTTCTCAATTCTTCTTTTTATTAAAAAAATGGAATTTATATTCCTGGCACAGTGAAAACAACTATACCAGGGCAAAGAAAAAAGGTAGACTGAATACTATACATGCATCTCATGTATCCGAGAGAGGCTTCTGAAAAATGCTCTGAAAACAACTTGCCTTCCTTAGCAAGTAGATACTGCTTCACTTGATTCTGCCAAAAAAACCCCTGCAGGCTTACTGAAGAAGCAATATCCACACAAATACCATCAAAGATGTGCTACTTGATGTCCTCTGGGACTGGAACTATAAAGGAAAAATGGCAATCATTCAGGAATTCAAATGACACTGACTACGTGCTATATGCAGACAGAGCAGACACTACAGGGGATCTCTACTGATTGTCCACAATGGCAAGGAATGGCAGGATTTTTACCAGGTTACTACAAACTGTTTGCCTCTGCTGTGAGGGAATCAGGGTGCAGACAGAGATCCCATAGACTCTTCTCCTCCCATGAACCAGAAATCATATCCCATGAACAATAACCAAAAATGATTATATACTTCCTTAATAAAAAGTGCCAAGTGTGTTCACACTTTCAATTTCAAATACTGATCCAGTCTCTTACCATCCTTTCTGTAGCAGTGTTCCAGTTCCACCCGGTGCATAGCTGAAATATCCAGGACTTCAATAAGTGCCAGAGATCCATCCATGCGCCCAATTAACAATAATTCTGGAGCATCCCCTGTCCATGCTGCAGCTGGCCCTTCTTCTGGCCAGGCTAGGGCAGATACCCAGTGAGGCTGAAGATCTAATAAGCCTTTTCCTCCTAGGAGATCAAAGAGTCTTTTAAAACTACTTCATCTTCATAAAGAAAAGAAAACAATAATACTTTCCATGGGAAAGAAAATCAAGAGATCTTATTTAGACCTAGGACATACTACAAATTCACCTAAGTTAAAAGAATACAACTCAGCGGTTCACTAACTTATGCAGACAAAATCTAGGTAACAAATCTCAATTATCATTCAAGTTAGACAGTTTTGTTATGGAAGGAAGCTGAATTCTTCACTACCCAGTAAATTTATACTTTTCTTAGGGATTGTCTATTACCACAGGGTAACTGGTGACTTTCGTAAGTGCAAAGCAACACAATGAAGCTTCCAAGATTACCAATTACAGGGTTTAAAAGTCTTCCTCTCAAAGGTGCGTATCACACATCCACTTGGGGTTAGTGCCTTGCTCTACTTAAACAGGTTCACAAGACACTGTGGGAGATGCTAAGCATTTAAACTGGGCAGTTAAACACTGGGGTAAACAAACATGCAGTGACCTGGCAGCTCCCCTAGGAATACGCTGTACCAGGAAGTGCCCACAGGCAGTTCAGAACGTACCATTGACTTGCCAGATGTTCACCATCTTTTCTGTAGCTCCAGCCAGGTACTTGCCACTGATGCTCCAACAGACAAGAGATAAACTAAGGTCACTGGGTGACCCCAGACTTTCTTCAGAATCACCTTCTCTGAAACAGAATATTAAGATAAATTAAGAGGGCATTGCCTTTAAGCAGACAGTAAAACCTAGAACTCATAAAATACATGAGTTAGAACCTGAAGTCTTGCCATCGCAGCAGATTTACATAATACATTTTTCTGCTCATAGAATGACATTCCCCCTAAAACCACTTTAAGTTACAGAATGAGATACTACTTATTTCCAAGATATTTCAAATTAGGTTTGAAATAGAAACTCTTTACCTTTACCTACTTATTTCTCAGATTTGACATCTTCAGCAAAGGCAAACTTTTCTGGGAAGTCATGAAATGAAACAACAGCTCGGATAAGAAATAAAAGAGGCAAATCTTGCTATCAAATCTACTTTAAACTCTTCCTCCTGTTACACAATGTTGTTACACTGTTCTAAGATTCAATTTTGAAGTCTGCTTTGGCTAACTGTAACAGGGTCACAGATACCTTTAATTGCCCTTAAGATCATACACAACAGCCACATTTTTTACTGCTTGCAGTACCGGAACAATGAAGGCTTATAATACTGTTATAGTATTCTGGTTATTCCTTTTAAGGCCACATCTAACATCAGCAAGCAAACAAGAACTAAGCCAACCACTAAGAAATTGTCACAAAACAACCTTGTAGTTCACTATTGCTTCTTCATTCTTCCAAGTTCAACTCACCTATACTACACTAAAGAATTAGATTTCAATCTTTCCTTTTGCTTTCTTCTTTTTTGGACACACCCAAATGAAAAAAAAAGTACTTCCAAGACACTCATGAAGAATTACATTTAGTTCTTGTATCTCAGAAGCCAAAATTCTTTTTTCACACTTGACTCAAATGACCACACTTGCAATGATCATGTTATATGTTGGAGCTGTCCACTGAAACCCGCTGAAGGGATATTGATATTCCCTTTTCTGCTATATGACAGTCCTATTATTTTACCCATGTCTGTAGGAACCCAGGGTTACATCAATTAATTAAGGATGCTTTTAAACAGCATTGACATGATCTCTATAAAGAGACTCTAACCAGGCTGATATTTAAGTTCAGTTTTAAGCTATTTAATTTATTTTGCATGCCATAAACAGTGACAGAAAACAAGTGAGAGATTTTAAGTGCAGGAGATAATGAGAACAGCCAACCCTGCAGTATCTTGCACAATTACAGCTTAAACTAAATATCTGGCAGCTGTAAAGAACCAACTTACAGCTTGTTGAGCACACAGGTCTGTTGCAAGGAATATTGCTTCTTTGTCACATTCCACACTCTGATGGTGCCATCATTTCCACTCGTTGCCAAAAGTCCCTTTTTATTGCACCAAACACATGTCATGACCTACAAATACCAAAATAATAATGGAAAAACTGGAATTTAAAACTCACTAATATTAAGCAAACACTAACCAATGAGACAGGTATTGAAATACACTGTAACAACCAACCTAGATTTATTTTTCTACTTTTATAGCATTATTTACTGCAATTAAGCAGGCTTGATAAGGATGCCATGCTTCATACAGCCCCATGCTCCAGAGGCTGCTAGTGCACAGAATACTGCACAAAAATGTTAACTACTATGACAGAAAAATTAATGCAAATTAAGATCTAAGAATTATTCAGAGTGATCCTGTTGACTTTATATACCATAAGAACACTTTCCTGACCCCTTTAACTGAAGCCTCAAAGAAACTAAACATTTTTGTGCATCAGAGGTGCAATAACTTAAATCAAGCAATAACTTAATCTCCAAAGAATTTTGAGGGAATTCATCTCAAAAATGATGTGGAAAATCATTCCAGTCAGTGTATTTTTAAAACAATACTATTTTCCTCTGCCAAGGAGAGCATCACAGTGGACGTGGTCCCGGGCGGTTCACGCTTACCCTGTTCTGGTGAGCCTCGAGCTTGATGAAAGAGCACTTGCGCAGGTCTCCACCCATGTCGGCGAGGGTCTGTGGCACGCTCTGGTTGTCGCGGTCATGCGCGGCCAGCGTGCGCACGAGCTGCTGCGCCGCCCACTGCCGGTGCTGCGATGACAGGCGCGACGACAGGCAGCACGCGGCCAGCGCGTTAGCCAGCTCCAGAGGGCCTACAGCAGAGGGATCATAGGAAGGATGGGCATACAAATGGGCAATTAAACCTGCTTAGACAAAACAGTGAGACGATGCCTAGATGAGTACCACACAGAGTTACAGGAACACAGCAATAGCCAGCATTTCCAGAAAGAGATTAACAAGCATCTTAGCACAACGTTGCAATCATGTGAACTATAGTAAAAACACTCTTCTGATACTAATAGCAAAATAACCCCAGTTCAATTTTCACAAAAAGAACCTTAAGAATAGAATTATAAATAGCCTTATTTCCACCATATGGAAAACGGCTGGTCAAAGAGTGAGTGCTTTCTGAACAGGAAAAACCTCCTCTGACAGAGACCTGCCACTGTCACTGCCCTATCCTTCTCTCTCCATCACAGCAATAGCCTGGGGGAAGGCACAGCTGTTGCTCTGTGGCTCCCTGGAAGCAGAGGCAGCACAAATTTCTGCCTCAGACACAGGACTGCACTTGGGGAGCAGCAATCAGCTGTTAGCCTCCTTAATTTCATCAGGAGGCACAACAAGGCTCGATGTTTCAGCTCTATGGCTTTGAATGCATGCTCAGACTATATTTTAAAGTGGTAAAAGATACTTAAAAATACGGTCTTATTCCATAATTGTAAAATGCGTGTCATAAACTGTAACATTCCTTTGATCAAAACAGGTTTTGTACATCTTTAAGAGTGTATCGCTTTGTACATTATTCTAGCAAGTCTCTCCTTTATATATAAATGAGGAACTGAAGATCTAGTGAATAATATTTAAAAACAAAGTTGTATCATACCTTTCTTTTCAATTTCAGCTTTATCATAGTTTGGCCTCAGTTTGGCCCCTTTGTCTGCCAACAATGCTACAAGTGCTTGAGTAACCACAAAATTTGGAGATGTGACAAGTTTGTTTTCTTCTGCAATTCCTCTTAAAAAACTTGGCAAAAATTTTCTCTGAATTGGATCATCAACTGTTGTCAAGTTCACACCAGTTGCTGCAGAAATCAAATTCTAAAAAGAAATAATTGATGATAAATAATCAGAACAAACAGAACTATCAAATTTATAAATATTTTTAGTTGCATAAATTGTGCGTAGTGTTACAGCTTTTCCTTTTTTTTTTCCCTGTGCTCCACATAAAATTGACTCAATTAAAAAACCAAAACCTTAACAGAAAAACCCTATGAACACAAAAAGCACATCCATTTTCCCCACTTGAAGAGAGTACTCAGCAAACACACATACAGTTACTTGATTTTTACCAACAGTCAAACATACCCCTGGTGCAAAGCCATGAACAAGGACTCTAAGGAGGATCCTCAAACTGAGGGCAGTCTCACCCCAGTTGAGAAGGTGAAAGCACAAATAATCAAAGTAGTCTCAAGTAAGTACTGAAGTCCTACCTGTGTACATAACTGTACCAGCAGCTTTGCAGCACTGGGAGTGTTTGATGCCAAGCAGCCAACCGCAGTGCTCAGGTAGGCAAGGCAAGAGATGGGCTTGCTGGTTTTGCTGTGGATGCCCCTGGATCTCTCTGTCGAGCTGGACACCGTGGATGGGCTCGTGGACAGGCCTGCTCTCCCCGCTGCCGCCAGGCACATCAAACGAACCAACGTGCGGATGTCTGTTAATCCCAAGGATTCAAGGCCAGCTGCCAGGCTACAACTGGAACCACTGTGGAAACAGATATAAAAGCTCAAAAAACCAAAATCGATGAACAATTTTTCTCTTCGCAGTATTATGTAAGTACAGAAATGAGAATCGCTTCCCCAACGAGTTTAAAACTGCATCCTTCTAAAACAGAACTGGGTAACTGGCTACAAAAGGAAAAGTGGAAGTGTTGCCAAGGATGCCACAAACCTGACAGACAGAAGTGAGAGAGCTCTCATAACCATTGTTCTTGCCAGGAGCACTTGTGCAGCAGCTGTCACTCTTCTGAGAGCCATGACACGGTCGTGTGGATTTACCAGGGCAGCTGCTTGTTCTCCTAAGGTAATCCTGCCAGAAGAACTTTTTTCTATTGAGCCATGACAGCCTTGGAAATAATGATGATTTGCATTAGTGTTTAAAGAAAAAACAAAACATTATCATACAGTAATAAGCACAGAAGCAAAGCTGGCCTAAATTACTCATTCATTTTTCAGTATTTCATACATACAAAACTACAATGATAATGACTGAGACGAAAATACACTCCTGAAATACACTCCATGAATTAATTATTCCTTATTTTCAAAGAGACATGAACACAACCTGACATACTCAAGTTAATTTTAGTTCCTCTGATTCCCTCTTCCATCAGAAGGGACTACTTTTAAGTCCCAACTTAAAAAACCCATTCATTGAGTTCTGCAAATTATGTTACTGGCATCTATTGTTTGACTACAGTAGTAAGTTTTATTGGCAAAATTCAAGCCTTCTGCCAATTCATAATGCCTCACACTCCTCTCTCTAATTTTCCTGTAACAAAAGGACAATTTAGAGCCAGTCTTCACTTCCTCGTGGTGGGAGGCAGAAAATACTGTCACAATGTTCCTGGCTTGGCCCTAGAAAAACCACACCAAAGTAGAGGAGGTGGTGATATCATTATCATGTATCGTTACTGTTGTTGCTACTGCTATTGTTATTATCATTATTTCTTTAAATGAAATGCATTTTAAATGTACCTATTTGCATCAATGTTTCTTCCATACTGTTGGTGGCTGTCACCATTGCAACTGAAGCACCCAGAGGGTCACTGTCAGGGAACTGAACGGGTTCGGGCACAATGCGTCGATCATTTAACCCAAGAGGCCCAGCCAGTAATTCAAACTCCTCTTCTCCTGTCAGCTTTTCATCTTCGTCCACATCTAACATGTCCCAGTCTTCTAGAATTGGAGAAATATAATTAGGCTTGGTTACAAAAGCTCAAATATTAAATAATTTCAATTAATTAGAAGAACAGTACAAGATATGAAATGTGTACTGTAATCTGCAGCACAGTAGGCATTAAAAACTCATCTGATGTTGACATAGGCACAACAAAGTAAATCAGAAAAAATCCTGTTCTTGCCCCTCTCTATTCAAATTGATCTTTACACTGCAGCTTTAAGGAAGATTCTCTGAAGTACCAAACTAGCTGGTCTTTAAAAACACAGACATTAGAGGTCATCACATACAGCACAAGACAGCTCCAACACCTGGAATATAGTGAAAAGTGCTGACATACAGTTGTACTTTAAATCATGGTAACAAGTGCATATTCCAAAGGACTGAATAGTTAAAGACAGATGTTAGAAAATTTCTGGTCTTCATATTTATCAAAAAAGCATGCATTAGTTCATGAATTATAACTGAACACCCAGGCTTGCTTTTCCTTCCCAGGGAATAAAAAAACCCCAAACAACAAAGAAAACCACTTTAACTGCAATTCAGTGAGGCACTTCCTTCACTTGCCAACCATTTACACACAAGTCAGCTTACATTTAACTGATCTCTCCTGCTCTGTCTCCCTCCACACACAGTAGAATCAGAACACCTTTGATCTACAGCAGACAGACTTGCCCTAAGTACTGTAGCACTCACATTGTCTCAAATAGACAAATGTGGTAAATCACTCAGTTGTGATCACAGGAGCTACAGAAAGGACCAGAATCAAAGAATCACCCAAGACAGGTTTGCTACAGACACCAGAAATAATCTGTTTAAAGTGAAAGCCACCCTCAGGACACTCTCAGCTCGGACAAAGGAAGAAAAATTAAGAACAAGAGTAATGGCCGTGTTTTGGGACACCAACTTACACTAATTTATTTCTCCCGCAAAGGCAGCCGAAGAAAGATATTTGAACATAAAATTTAGTATGTGCAGCTCTGGATGTAACATCTCCTCACAACACCTTATCACCCCAAGCTAGGTATTTGCCATTTCAGCTGCTTACATGAAAGACAGGGGAAAGAAGTCACTGATTTTTTTTTTCTGATTTGAACTAAAAAAATCCCCAAAACTAAATATTGTATCTAACTGGAAGAGATTTTAAAATACACCTTCAGGTTTATTTGCATGAAAGTACCTTTTAGAAAAAACAAAACCCCATGCAACTTAAAAACATACCTTCATAGACACTGTCTTGTTTACCTATTAGATCAGGAGCCTGGCCTTTGTACCTGTATGAAAAAATAACAAAGAAAATTACTGAGCGGCTCTAATATTTTGTAAATACACATAATTTTAAATTTGGTTCCCTGTTTAGTCTAACTTTACTGTTAGGTCTACATGTATTTACGAATGATTCTAGAAATGTCTAGTAACAGAGGAAAGAGAAACAGGTAAGACGGCTTCCGAAAGTGTGTGTGGAGACACAAGCACTTTGCAGTACTAATGTGTAGAAGTCCATAAGAAAATATTGGAACTGTCAGACAAAATTGATAGAGAGTTTTCAAAAGTCACTAGGTAGTAGGCAACATCCCAAGAAATTATTCCTTGTTTTTAACTTAAAAACCAGAAATATCAAGTCAACCTTTTTTTTTTTTCTAAATATGCATTTTTTTAATACAGAGAACGATTTTAAGTATCAGAAAACCGTGCTAGGAATTCTTATCTCTTAAATCAAATTCTTAAAATTATGATGGCTGGTAAACATGTTTCATTTCCTTTCTTTATCCACTGTCTTATATTTCTGTACCTTTCAGAGGTTGATGTTTTAGATTTACTCTTCAGGGCTAGGTATTTCTCTCTGCACATGCCACACAGTAAGTAGTAGGGATTTCCACTGCCACACTCCCCCCCAAACCAGCCGTCCACGTAGGAGCCGTTGCTGCGGTAGCCCTGGCGATTGGCGCTGCGGCCGCAGCCAGGGTGGTTCCTCTTCATATGCTGGTTGAAGCTGACCACGCTGGATTCACACAGCTCACAAACCACTACTTCTTCTCTGTCCTCAGATTCACAAACGTGCTGCACAGTAAGATTTTCACAAATTATTTGTACAGAATAAGTGTCTGCACCTTAGATATAAAACATGCCAATATTCTTAGGTGGATGTCCCTGCACATTTCTATCACTGAGTGATATTTATATGGTTGACTTGTACAAAAGCAAAGCAGAAACATACAATTTATGACATAATGATGACCACCTCAGAACAGGAAAAATATTTGGAAGTAAAGTTTCAGAGGAGATAATTTTCTAGTTAATTTTAGATTGACTCAAAATTCTTGACAGTATAACTTTTCATTCGTAACCCTGTCACATTCAACACTCTCTTTATCTGGTTCTCCTCAGAACTTGTCTGAAACCAGATATAACAAAGGAAAAGGATTCTTTTCGGTTTCAGACAATCAGATTTTACATTTACTGAGCAACAACAATTACCATTTGTGTCAATAAATACCAAGGTTTTATCTCAATATGAAGTTAGTTTTTCATAATTACATTCCTGTCCAAAGTCAGTAATTTCATTGAGATGTTTAAGTGAAACGAGTGCTCCGAAAAATTCAATATGCATCCTGAAACTTGCTTCCATATCAAAGCCAGGTAACATCATAATTAGGAGATGAAAAGCTGAGTCTTTGGGGTTGATTGTCTAATTTGACACAGGTAATCCAAAGATTAACAAACCACTGTTATTATATTTGTTTTCCACCACCAAATAGATTTTTAGTGCTCTATACAACAATTCAGTGAGGACTGTCACCACATCCTTCCCAGAGAATGAAATACATGGCACAATTAAATTAAGAAAAACTGATTTAAGTGCAAATTATGTTGCTACAGATCAACTACTATTAGTAGTAGCAGTAGAAGAAACATTTACAACTGTGTTCGTTATCTCACACAGCTAAGCCACCTGGGACACCTACTTGATTTCTAATTGGTATCATCAGAACAACTATACAGGTTCTGTTCTCATCTTTCAGGGAAGGGAGAAGAAAAACTACATACATGTGGAAGTGCAGAGCAAGAAGCACAAGAAATCACTATTTTTAATCTGAAAGTGATGCTATGGAATACAAGATGATTTTAAGCATTGCTGGCACTTAGTAAGATATTTTCAAACAGGCTATAAGCATACACATGTTACTTTAAATTTAAAAATATAAGCATGCAGAAAGCAGTAAGTTAAAGCAGCCCCCGCTGCAGTCACACACACCCAGGTAGGCCAATCCAGTACCTCTGGGATCCACATTCCCAGAATATCATTATCACTAGCCAGGTCTTGCCCAAACATAGCTTCCATTGCTTCATCATCAAGGTCAATCTCCAACTCCTCATCCAAGTTGAAGTCATACAGTGTCCCTGGATCCTGCTGCAAGGAGATCCCTTCCCTGCGGCTCTGGTTCCTGTGGGCCTGCACTGAGCGATACAATCCCGCTCAAGGTAGGAAAAGAGAGAAAAAGGAAAGCAGGGCTTTTATTTTCCATGGCAGAAAGATGGCTGTACTTTCAATTTCCTTTTTGTTTTCAACTCTTCTGCTAAACAATCTACTTATAACCACATAAAACTCTTAAATATATGTTGGCACATATATGAGAAGGAGTTTTCTAGATGTCATGCTAAGTCCCAGCCCCGCTCCTATTCTTTCCTGGATAAGCAAAGCCCTTGGAATTCTTTCAGTCCCTTACCAGCACGTGCCAGCAACGTTCGGGCAGCTAAATCAAATTTGTGTCTGCGTGTGACAGCCGACCGACTTCGAGAGGGAGGTCCACTTGCTGCAGCTGCATTATCCACATGATCCATATTATCAGGGCTACAGGGATTTGTAATTTACAGGTGAATCAAACCAAGTTTTAAACAACCGCATACAGTAACTACGTCATATTTATTAGCATTTTTTCCTTTCTTTAATGGAAGAAAAAAAAAGAATTTGGAATTCAAGAATCTTCAGTTTCAATGAGCACATATATACTGTCTTTTAGACTGTGAGATTTACTTCAAACAAATTAGGTGCAGCCATGTCAACACCTATTTGATCTTCCAGAGTGCCTAAGCATGGCAGAAACTTTGCAGAGTACTCATTTTATACTAGGTTAATTCAGCTTGAATTAGTTTTTTCTCCTCTTTCAAAGAAATAAAATCAACATCTCTGTTGTTGCTGGCTGAGTCCATTTGCCTTTGGCCTTACACATGAATTTGCCAAAACATGAATTTAATGGAATTTTGCTTTATTACTACGTCTTTTAGTTAAAATGCAACTATAAGCCCTCAATTTTTTCATTCTTTTCTTTTTTTTGTAGTGAAGAAAACATGCTCAGTTACATTCTTCCCCAGTTCTGCACACAAATAGTACTGGAAAATAAATGCACCATGTACAGCTAATTCAATTTCATCTTTCCTTCTACTCATGCTGTAACAAAATTCTAAAGCTGCATTACAAAGTAGCACTCTGTCAGCAACAATGAATTAGTGAGATTTCCAGTTTCAGGAACACATTACAATCAATTACAAGATAATTATCTCACCTCTCACTAAAGCCTTCCTCCATTTCAGTGGCATCAGCAGAAGGAATATCACCTGGAGACTGCAAATAGCAATGATCACCAGATTTCCCACCACTTCCAGAGACGATTGTCCCATGCCGTGATTCTGCAGTCCCCTCTGACTGGGGCTCCTCATCATCTTCATTTCCAGGGTGCTCAATCATCCACATAGCCAGCACTGTGATATTCTGTGCATCTGCTTCTCCTCTGGCACCTGAAAGCAGGAAAACCACACTTTGGAACTGTATTTTAGCACTTATGGTTACAAAAAAAGCAATCAATTTTTCCACAGAAATGGTTATAGAACTTAAAAATTACATATTCTATTGGAAAACAAGTGTTTCACGTGTATCCAGTTTTTCAGTTAAACTGTTATTATAGCTATAGATTACCTGTAGCTTCCATAGCTTTTGCAATTTGCCTGAGGGAGAACCCCATTTCTAGCAAGGGAACAGCAATGGCTGGAGGAGGAGGGGATGTTGAAAGTCGGCTGCTTGGATCAGACAAAGCTTAAGAGACAGAAAATGATAAACGTAAAGCACATAAGTCTTTCTCTAGTGTTACTTCATTAAACCTTACTTTGATAGATCAGCTTCAACTAAGGGAATAATTGCTCTCAACTTTTCTCTCGACTACATTCCACAAGGTAAGATACTTTCTGTAACAAAACCAGACGGTATTCATTCTCCTTTGAAACACAGATTGTTGACTTTTTGATCAAGTAGGATACTGATAATATGCAAAGAACTATTTAAGCAATTTCTATTGTTTTCATTTTTAACTGTATTAAATTATCTATTTGATCTATATTTATGTAGTCTAGATAAAGTTATCCTTGTCCAAATCATTGAAGATTCCCAAATGGTGAGATCACTATATATTCCTCTTACGGTACAGAAAGAGACCTCAGCTAAACTGGGAAGGTATCTGAAAAATCTCTTTGTGGATGATGGCTGTATGATGGCTGTGCAGAGAGTCATTCAAGGGACTCTGAAGAGGTCAGTTACTGCCCCAAACCCACAGTTTCTACAGAAAACTTTTATGACTTGCCATAAAAGTGATGTCTCATCAGTGAAGGCAAAAATGTACTATCAAACAAACACTGTTGTAAAGACACTATCGTGACTAGAAGTACGTCATCTCATAATTAAATCAAAAAGAAAAAAAAAAAAGAGATGTGAAACTGAGCACATCAGTTGCTATGCAACACATGAACCACTAAACCCCCCAACTAATAACACAGATGTAAAGGCAAGAATAAAAAGTACTGGTGCATGTACCATAAAATACATCAATTCCTGTTTTCTTTGTGGTATGTGATCTAACAAAAGCTAGAAAATTAGTGCACTTAGCAGCAGCACACAATCAAGGAAACAAGCTCAAATCAGATGAACGTTTTGAAGTAATTATGAATTATACTTCATTATTGTTTTAGACATGCAGTTCGTAATCCAATCCACAGCCTTTAAAAACTCATGTCATTTGCTTGATAAAACCTACAGCTAATAATCCATATTCTTTTGTCCTAAGATAAGTCACTAAAAGGTTTTCAACAATGCTTTGCATCTTAGTCTGCCTTAAAAAGAAATTGTGTTGGGTTTCCATCCCTTAAAACACAGCCCCATAACTCCTGTGACTTTCCTAACTTGTCCCCATTTCTATTACACTGACAAGTTTACCTGTGCGATTGGCAGGCCTTGCAGACTGGGAATCTGGAGAAGTCAAACTTTGTCTCCTTCCAACTTCATCGGAAGGAGAGGTTGGCAAAGAAGATATTGGGGGAGTCTGAGCACGTCGTGCTGGAAGTACAGTTGTAGTAGGATAACTGGAGAACATTTGCCTTGAAAAAAGAACAATGCACGCTGATACTAAACAGAACTATGCTGAGGAAGGTCTGACAGAAGAAATACATCAAATTAGAGTGCACTTGGCAAATCCTACTTTATGCAATTGCGTTTTGTAAGGGTAAGACTCAACACATACATTGAGGCAACAGCTCATTCCTACCAACTTTATCTGTACAGTTAAGTTCTAAGCATGCACATAAAAAAACCCCTCACAGACCAGGAGCTGTCCTAAGAGATAAAAGATAAATAAACATTTTTCCCATTTCCATGGTGTGTTCAGAACTCAGGCTGACTAACAAATCAGGTGAGTATTTGATTTTCACTGTCCTAGTAGGAAGACATTGTTCTGGCTCTTATCAGATTATATCTGCAAAACATCTGAGAATTAATAAACGTAGAAAAGGATTCTATGAGAAGTAAAGCAGATTTCCTTTAACAACACAAATTGTGTCTGCAAATTCAGTAGTTTATCTTCCATTTCAGTATGTAAGGGTAAGCTGAAACAACATCTTAGCTTACAGGATGTTACCTACCAACTAAGATCTATTCTAGTTTGAGAACCAAATGAACATTCATGAAAAATCTAGAATTTCAGAGATTTATAATTTAAACTCTGAACTCAGAGATCTATAATTTAAACTCATGTACCAAATAAACATGAAAACTGAAGGACAACTTGAGGAGAGAATTTTCTCCTTAAAGAATTCAGGTATTGCATTTAGATACAGTGTATACAAAAGCTTAACAGCTTTCAAATAAAAAACTGAAAACCTGCAAGGCAAAGTACCATTAAACTGTGTCCTCTGCAGAGGCAGGTCTTGACAGCATTTTCAAAGGCTTAGGCAGCTAAAGACATGTATTCTATATAAACCAGACACCTGGCTCCCTACACCCGCAGAATCATATATGCTGATAGGGTATTTTACCTCAGGAGACTGAGAGGCATAACACCAGGTGATTCTGAAGCTGGAACTGTTTCTGTATCAGTTACTGGAGTAGTAGCAGTGGTGGTATCCTCCAGAGAGCTGCTCATGAAAGACGTTGTGCTAGAAGCAGAAGGGCTGGTTGTAACTGGTGTTTGGGCTTGCTGAGACTGGTCGCCTTCTTCTACTTGTTGCTCCACTTCTGCAAGAGAAAAAAGGACGTTACAGCAACATTCATATAATTGTGTAGATCAAAATAGTAACCATGGCTAAACTTTTAGCTTTCAAAACCAACTACCGTTATTTAGAATTCACCCCAGAGAAAGAAAGGGGTGTGCAAAATCTGCCACTAACTCATGGACTTGTGTACAGAAATCACACCAGGAGCTCTTGCTGTTCTCACAGCGATACAAGGTAAATAGCAAACAAACCACTTACTTATGCCAGACTTTATGATATTCAGATTTATGGTTGTAACAGCTACGATTACTCTCAAAACAGGCAAAAGGGGAAGAGGTCTTAGATATAGAAATAGAGATGATTAACTATAAAGCTATTTTTAACTCAGCTGTATGAGTGGCATTTTTAAGGCTTTTGTTTGTTGGTTTAGAAGTGCAAATCCTCCTGAGAAGTATATACAGTACTGCTCGTTTTCAGAAGTATTAGAGACATACTAAAACCTTTAATTTCTGATTGATATGCATTCACTTTTTATTAGAATAAGGAATTAGAAAAAAGGCAAAATGTCAGTATAATATCTTTAAAACAGTAAACAGAGCTTTGCTAAATTTCTCTGTCCGATTAAGATTCCCCTGAATTATAACAACTACAAAATGACAAGACTATGTTAATTGTATTATCATCGTTACTAGTAATTTTATACTAATTTTGAAAAGGTACCTTGTTTAAGTCTGCCACCAAACTGGTCCTCCAGCAGCCCATGAACCACTAATTTGTAGATCATGGCTTGTGCCCGCTCCAGGTCCGCCAGCCCCAGCGCTCTCTTGATGGGCGAGCGCATGACCGCCCGTTTCACCATGTGCCGCATCAGGAACTGCAGCGCAGCTCGCATCTCCACGTCCTCGTGAACCACTGGGGAACTGGCACAGTCAGAGTTGTGACCATTTTCTGCCAGTACTTTGGGTATTAACAGCAGCTCAGCATACTTACTACAACTAAGAAGAACACTAAGTGACTTCATAGCACCAAGGTAAAGGTAAGACAGCTGTACAGCTCGAATTTCTGACTGCACTATATCGTGACTTCTTGGGGTGTGTTCATGATTCTTTTTTCTTCCCTCAGCAGGTTGGTGTTGGGATTCCATACCTAGTGTTGATGGTTCTAAAGAAAAGGAAACAATTTCATTTTCCGACTTAGAGGTTGTAGCACCATGTCCTTTGTTATCATCAGCACTTTGGCCTAATCGTGTATCTGATCCAACATCACCCTCCATTTTCTGGTCCATCTCCCCTTTATCTTCAGATTCATGTCTGTGTTTTTTCTCGTGTCTCTTGGTGCTTTGCTTTCCTGTATCTTCATGAATGCCAGTCAGATAGGTAAGGTCCAGCAACACAGTAGCTGTCAGCCCACGAAATCTTGCAACATCAAAAGGCAGTGGTTCACAGGGCTCCAGATTATACAGTGGAGTATCACTAGGCGACCAAAAAGTTGGGAAGCTTTAATAAAGATCAGAATGACACAGGAAAAAGCAAGTGAGGGAGAGACAGGAGGAAAGTACAGGAAATAATGTAGGCAAATAAGATGTAAAATATATTTAATAAAACAAACCAATTCTAAAAATTAAATGCAAATAGGGGAAAATGAGGTTATGATCAGAAAACAGGGAGATATGGTTTCAAAGCAAATGCAACAAAGCATACACAGGTTTTCAACAACAAACACTGAAATGCAGAAGCCCCACAGAAGCTATCCATTCTGTGCTGACACAGCCTCTGGATATACTATTTACTAGAAATATGTAACAGACTTTTACTAAGAAAAATTACCTTAAGGTAAATATTATCATCATACCTGAATCTGAACAGGTTTAAAAGCTTATAAAGAAAACTTTTTAAACATTAAGGAAAAGCTTTGATTGACCTCAGCTACTCATCACCAGGAGCACACTACTGAATATCTCAGGACAATTCTGTCTCTGGTGTGTCAGGACAGATCACCTGGCGAGGACAGTGAACCTTTAAAAAACACGGGTCAGAAAACCTAACACACACATTTATGTATCTGTCCATCTATACTCAGTGATATTTGCTGGTACTATCTAGGACTGTTACACTTGACTAATTTTCACTTGAAACAGGACAAAAATTCACCAGCCTGTATTTCCATACACCTGTATTTTCCATATATCCAGCAGATAAATGACTTTTAAATCTTCCTTTTATTATCCCAAAAAGTTTTCACATCTTACAATGTAAACGTATACCTAAAAATAAAAGCAAGCTTTAGGCTGGTTTTAATTAAGAAGGTATAAAATGAACCTAATTAAATGCTTTACCAAAAGCTTGCCTATGTTCAAGTGCTGTTCCACTTCACTCAAATAAAGCTTTGAATTGTTTTAAGGGCACTCTTACTTTAAGGCTATACTGTCACATGGGCATACTTGAAAGAATTTGTATCTGGAACTAAATCAATTGCACTTCAGTATATTTAGTCAAAGTGACAACAGCCTTTGCAAAGACAAAACAGACATAATGCTGCAACAGCTGTAAGTGTAAAGTGACCTTGGCTATTTCAGAACATAATTGTAACTGGTAGGGGGAAAAAAAAAATCACTGCTCAACTTCTTCAAAAGACTACCTCAGCTATAGGCAGAAGGAGTTCAAGAAATTAAGTTAATCAACTCTTTTCCACACAAAAACACAGGCAATTCCTATGAGAGCAGCAAGAAGCTCAGAGAAGCTTCATTTCAGTTTCCTTCCAGGTGCTTTCCCTCTGAATGCATGTCTGCAAGACAGGTGGAAAAAGGAGCATCTCCTTCCAGCCTTGAGCTCTTTAAGGCAGATGGGAAAATGAATGAACACTACTTCAAGGCAGCATTAATTTCAATACAACTGAAGTCTAAACTTAAAGTAATTGATCAACATAGCTCTAATATAAAGTATATGTTACCTCTGAAGATTTCCAGCCAGAAACCACTACTACTAGACTGTGAAAAGCATAGGAAATGGGCATACCTGATTGTAATCTCTGCTTCATCCCACTGGACCTTGGCAGAGGTACTGCCCTCCTTCACCACTCCCAGCAGGGTGGCATGACGGCCTGTTTGCTTGTGGACACATCGACCTCCAACTCTGAGCCCAGCATCCACTCCACCAATGACTGCTAGAACAGGCCACACCTCCACACAGAGCATCTTCAGCTGCAGCTCTGAAAGCTCTGCCAGGCCATGTCGGCTGTGTTTGCTTTTCTCCTCCTCTTTATTTTCTTTCTCCTCTCTCACCTCGTTCTCTTCTCGGCTTTGAACAGAGCGACTTTTCTTCAGTTTTTGACCTGCTTCCTTAAGACATGTTTTGATTTTATTCAGTCTTTCCATCATTTTTTTATTAATGCAGTGTGTCCAGCGGTCTGTGCGATGCAGGATGCGAATGAGCTGGATCGTGGCTTCTGCCAGCACTGCAGCAACAGGACTGCAGATGGGGTCACCAGGCAGCAAATCTCTTGGTGTCCCACGCATCTGCATATCACAGATCTTCACCTAAGTGTTTGAAGAGAACAATTTACAAGTTATCTAATCAACATACCCGAATAAGCTCTTATAAATACAGGAGTCTCCTGCTGAATAGAAATAGTTACTAGCATTGTCTTTTTTTTTCCCCCTGGAACCCCTAGGAAATCCACCTTAACACTGAGCAAAACCTCCATCCTTCAGATTCAACGATGCCAAAATTACGTATTTCACGGTTTCTCACACAAGACTATCTAGAAATCCTAATACCACATTCTCCTTGGTTTCTGGGGAATAGAATTTTTGTGTAGAACACTAAGTCTTTAAATTTATTCTAAGCAATAAAATACATCTTAAATTTACAATAGATTACAGTAGTTAAAACACTGTGTATGACCAACACTGTTTTGGTCAGTAATTCAAAGCAGCACCATACAGGCTGCTATGGTAAATACTGACTTTATCCCAGCCAAAACCAATATGCCTACACAGACAAACATTTAAGTTACCTTCTCTCCTGGGTTACTGCTATAGAACATAACACAAGGGTATAACTCAGCTGCATCTACATCTTCAAAAGCTAGTTTTGGCTCCTAGTGAAGAAATAGAACAAAACTCCTTCAATCTTAGAACACCTCAACAAGCAAAAACATGAAACATAAAGAAGTTATGTCTGTATTATAAATCTTCTAAGTTCTGAAACTGCCACATGTTTTAACTCTAATGCTTATCCATGCCATATTACCATTACAAAAAAACCACCAAAAAACCAACTGATGTTAAATACCTCTCCATTTTTACCAAAGGAAATAGTTCTTGCTTCCATATCTAACACACATGTGATGAAATCTCCTTGGGTAAAGCTTGACAGAGTCAAAGTCTGCTCTCCATTGTGATAGAGGTTGCCACTGTAGGCTCTGTAGAGCCACATATCTGAGGTAGTGCGATGGTTGAAGTCATGCACTGGCCAGCGAGACACTCCCACACAAGTGCCTTCATTGCCTCGGTTCTCCTTCACAATGTAGAACTAGCAGGCAAAACACACACACGGGGGGGAAAAAAAAAAATCAGGAATATAGACTTTCACACAACAAAGAAATGAAAATCTTCCTTATACATATGTATGTCTACTCTTAACTGTTTTTCACAGAAGCTTTTAATAAGAAAAATAGTAAGTTTATATGGTAAAACCATTAAAAAAATCACTCCAAATGATGTATTAAACACTGTTCTTGTAGTCAGACCGATGTGTCTTTGTGAAATGCTTTTCTACAAAAAGAAAATCCTAAATCTACATAATTCAGTAGGTAGGTTTTGCAAAACTGCACATGCATGCTGACTATGGACCTTAGGGACAAGTACCATTACCACTAGAAATACACACCACGCATTCAGAGTCTCCAGCGTGTGTTGAAATACTCAAAATTCCAGCACTCAAAGCAGCCACAAACTCTTCCCTTTGGATTGAAAATCACAGAATTATTTAAGTTGAAGAAGATCCTTAAGATCATGGAGTCCAACAATAAATGCAACACTGCAATTTACTCAAGAATCTTGTCATAAGCGAAAAGCACAGGCAGCTGCTGTTAATAAATCATAGCACTTTTCCAAAACAATGTGAGAGAAGGTAAGAAATTCCCATTTATGCAACCTACCTTCCACTGGTAACACCCAGAAGTAACTCCAGTGGATGCTAAACCATATCCTTTGCCTCCACTTCCATGAGTTAGAACCTGCCCATTCTCCACTATGCAGCACTGAGCTTTCTCAGGATCAAAGGACACTTCCTGGATGGGAAGATTCTCATCTTCATCCTCAGACTCTCCTTGCTTCTACCAGAAATAGGACAAAATATTTGTGGTAAATGTAATTCAGCTGCATTCAGACATGAGTCAAAGTACAAGCATTGTTACCTGGAGCTTCATTTCTTGCTCTTTCTCCTTTATTTGAATTGCATGTTTGGCCTGGGCTATCGGAGTCTCCCACATGCAGTCTGACAGAAGTGAGAACAATCGTTCAACAACCTGGGGCATTGGGACAGAATTCAGATCATTTTAACTCCAACATGAGGACAACAGTAACATTATATTGTTTTACTTTGCTTCATAGGTATAAACATCAAGATATTTAGTGCTCTTAGATTAAAAAATAACTACACTGAGCCTCACTTCATTTGGATTTTGAACAAACCTATGAAACATTTATAACTTTAAGAGACTTTTTGAAGAGACAGGTGTAAAAGCTTATAGAGACCTGAGCCATTTGGTCATCTTCAACACCAGATTCACAAGCAGGTAACACAGCTTCTAGTACATGAAGCGCAAGCAGTCTAGTCCTCAGATTGCCAACCAATGGAACTCCTGAAGATGGAACAATGTGTCAATAATCTTAAAATTACTTCTGCTTCAGGCCTGCCCCTGGCTCCATGCCCCCAGTGCCCCAGAGCGTAATCCCTGCACACATGTACTGTAGTTAGTTTGAACTGTTCACTATGAACATTCACTATGTAATACATGTTCTAACAGGGCTTAATTTTTGTAACTGCACTACAGAAATGCAAAGTAACCATGGGGCACATTTTGACACGATCATACCTGAGCAACACTTCTGGGAAGCAATGTTAAGAAGGACTTCTGTCCACTTCGGAGATGCCATCTTGGACTGAATTGCTTTTGAAGACACGACTCTACGCAGGAAAACAAGAAAGTCTCCCAGGTGCAATTCTGCTGCATGCTGCTTTCGGAGGGCAGCTAGGAAGTTAAACCAAAAGTTTTCATTTACAACCTTAATATTACAACTTGACTAGAAGTCCTGTTCCGCAGGTAAAAGCACAATGATCAGTTATTACATGGCAGCTGGCTGTTAACTTTGGCTGGCTGGTGGGTGCCCACTAAGCTATGCTCTCACTCTTGCTCCTCAGCAAGACAGAGAGAGAAAATAACATTAAACTTTTGTGGGTCATGGTAAGGGAGGGAGATCTCTATGGGAAGAGCTCATATTCTGATTCCTGATTATTTTATTAGCTCATTAGCCTTTGCATTATTTATAAGTGAAGACAGTTAAAAGCACAAACAAAAACATATGTTACACTTAAAACCAGGCTACAATTAAAAGTTCTTCAAACTCAATTTCCACAGAAATTCAAAATGCTCATTAAGGGACTGCAAGCTATGTGAGGATACCAGTATTTCAGAAAATCTTTTGTTGCAGATTTTTTCATAAGACACAGTAGTGTCACCCTCCTGCCATCCACTCAGACTGCAAAACTGCGTAATACAAAGCAAATAAAACAATTTCCTGAATAAAGCCATATTTATTTGTGGTTTGGAATTGAGGTATTTAAATTCCTATGACCACATTTATGAAAAACTCTACCACCACCAACTCATTTTTCAAGGAAAACTGTATTCTCTTCCTAATTCCAAACCCAATGAAGTAATTCTTATTCTCAGCCTGCTCCTATCCTTGCAGCTTTGTGCATTGATTCTATATAATTCTAAACTGAGCACAAAATCAATTGATGACTTTAATCTAATTTACAGAGTTAAAAATGACCTGACAAAAACAAACACACAATAGAGTGGATAAGGACCCTCAGCATTCAGTGGTTTCTTCTATTATGTTTTGTGGTATTTTAGAACTGTAACAGAAATTACGCAGGATAATTACCTCTGAAGTCTCTCTTCTCATTATCACCATTCGAATCTGCCTTTTTTGATTCCACTTCACCTTCCTCACCTTCCCCTTCTCCAAAGGAAGCCATCAGCATCACACCAGCTTGTGATAACAAGTTCTTCAGCTGGCTGCATAATAAATCCAGCAAAGATTGCACCACCTTTGGGCTCAGTTTATCAGCATAGGTTCTGTACACACACACAAAGAAGAAGCAGGAGTATTTGAGAGCTGATCCAAGGAACAATAATTGCAGCAAGTTACTCTTCCCCATCCTACACCCTCCACCACAGGCTTTAATTCTTATTATTATTTTAACCCTATTTTTAAACACATTAAAACTGTCTAATCTTTTGAGTCAAAGGATACATTTTCAACACTTTCTAAGGAAAAAAGAGTAACTTTGTTAATTGATCATAATTCCAATGCAATTTCTAAAGATGGGGTGCTGTTTCTATGGGTTTGGGGGGGTTCTTTTGGTGTAGGATTATAGGGCTTTTTCACATAATAGATTTGGCAGGTAAATGCAACATGTTGTACATACACTGAAATGAAGATGCATATACCGTGTATCAAACTTCAACTAGAAAATACTTTCTCCACTGGTGTTTTCTTTACTAAGACTAAATACTTAAGTATTGCAAGGACTTTGCACGCTGTCTCACAGTCTAGCAGAGACCACTATTCCTCAGAAAATTATTTCATATTACAGAAAGAAGTACAATGTCAGGCTCTGAGGAACATTATTAGTATTGCTTTTACACAAATGACGTTTATACAGCAACAGAAAGTCTTATCACACCAACTGAACACACTTACATACAAAACTAAAGTAGCAAAGTGGGGATTACTAGAATATGGTGTTTACAAACCACAAAGTTGTGACTATTCAGGTCCAAACACTTGCAACTGAAAAATACTTGTTAGTCTTATTTGCATCCTTCCTATGAATAATGTGACTACTCTTTCCCCCACTCCTCTTTCACTTATGTACTCCTGAGCAACATTTATTGTCCTAATGAAAGCTTACACAAAATTTTTCAGGGGTGCTGATAAGCTCAGCGATGAAGTTTCTCAAAAGCAAGGGACACTCACCCTGTGGTGATAGCCAGGATCTGCAGTAGTCTCGTGCTGGCTACTTTCAAAGCTGTGCTGAGCTGAGAAATCCCAGTTTTGGGCAGCAGCTGCAGGGGCTGTCCTAACATGGTGTCTGTGCCACACAGCTGGGACAGCACATTCAGCAGCCCAGTGGAAATGGCCAAGGAGACATCAACGGGCTGATAGTGGACACTGAGAGCAAAGACTGTCACCAACAGAAGACGCTGTTGTGCTTCTAAGATTAAAATACAGTTGTTTTTAATTAATAAGATGTTCAGAGTAAGAACACCAAGACAGAAGAACAGCAGATTATTTCAAAATACAATTTAATTAAATTATAAAAGAAAGAGTGAGTCTTGTCAGACACTTTAAGGTAGTCTTTCTGATAAACCACTGCATTCCTCTTTAACTCACTGTAACTCTGTGTCAAAACTGTCCAAGGAAGAGTAGCACACAGATCTAGTTTGTGATATAAATGTTCTGAGGCTAAATCTCAAACCAGAATCTTCTCTCTAAGGTAAGCATAACTGGGTGAAATATTTCTTTTTTTACTTGTACATCACATTGTTTCTCAAAGTGAAACAACAAAACAACCCAGGTATGAATGGCCACTGGGCTCTATGAACAAAGGCAGATTTCTCACTTTTAGGAAAAGTAGTCAGATAGGTATTCAGTGAATCCTGGTCACTAATATCAAAGTCTGCCTTGGTAAACATACGATCTGTTGTACTGTAGGTTAGAGAACATCTGGTTTGCAAATCTGCTCTTTGCTTACCTATGTGATGCTTATTAGCTTGCAGAGCTCTTTCTAATGTAGCAGATAATTGCTGGTAAATTTTGTGCACAGCCACCTGGATTTCAATCTGAATACTCCTCTTGGCTGCTCTGATACCATCCTGGGCCAGACAAACAAAGAGATATTTTAAGAACTGAGAGATTTTTATCACTGGGTTATTTAAACAGCAAAAACTGCTGAAGTACACACCTGGTAGTGATGCAATCTTACACTCTCTCCTTTGGCCCCTGCATGTCCTACAGTGCCCAGACCAAAGCAGCCAGCAAGAAACTGGAGTCTAACAGAAGTAAGCAGTGAAGAAGACTGAAATCCTGGTACTTGGCGACTTCCCATTAATGGTACACAGCCTTTTTCCTCCATCCCTGACAGAAGCACTAAAATCTGATGAAGTGCTTCCAGACGAAGCTAAAAATAAAGGCAGGCAAAAGACAATATTAAATAAGTAGCTAGTACTCTTAGAAATTGAAACTGGATCATACTGAACTGTAAGCAAGGATGAATGGGGTTGCTGTTTCCTCCTCGGCACATTTTTTTAAGAAGGGAATACTTTTGGTTTTGTTTTAGAGTTTATTTACATGAAGTTCCCAGTTCCAGTTAAGATACTTAACAGGAAAGAAAGAAAAATGTCTTCAATAGATAGAATTCAGAAAAAATAGATAGAATTTTTTAAAAAATCCTATAATGAGCATAATGTAAGAAGAGTAAGAAGAGTTGTTAAACTGAAATTTACCTCAGCCCTCAACTGCTGCTGCTCCATTGCAATTATTGATGCTTGTGGACTGGTGGACATACTTTCCTCTGGTTCCTTAAAGCCTGGGGAGTTTCCCACATCTCCACTTACAAAACTGACAGCATTTTCAATCAAAGTATGAACTCCAAGGGATCTTGAGAGATCAAAATCAGACTCAACAAATGAGTAGGAGGATGTGTATAACCAATCTCTGCTGTGTTTCAGTCGAACCCACGAGTCACTTAGAGAGTCCATTTGACTGTGTATTGCTCCTGAAGATACACACAAGGAAGTCTCATCAGTTCCAATTCAGGTAACACATTTTGGCTGTAGGTAAAGACTGAGCTGCTGCTACTGATACAGGTGGAAAATGAATATTCATGTTAATTATACCATGCATTAAGCAACTTAGAGCAAAACACTTGATTTAAATTTACAGCAATTTCCCTAAAGAAAAGGCTGTATTTCTTTTAAACGTTAAGCACTATTGCAACACGCTGCCACGTGAAAAAGCAAAAAGAAGCCACTCAAACTGCTCAGCTTAAAGCTAGAACACTGAATAAAAAATGCTTTGCAGCTAAATGACAAAACAGTACAGAAAAGATTTTCTACCAACACAAGTTATGCACTTGGATATTTACTTTGAGATTTAAACATAAAGCAAGAGTGGTTTTGGTTTTAATCAAGCCACTATATTTCATATCCTTGAAAAAGCACAATGTTATTTTGAATGAAATATTTACAAAATTCGTGACTGCAGAAGAGAACAGAAAAGTTTTTAGACTAACGCAGAACATGTACTTCGACTCAAGATAGATACATGTATATTAAACACTATCTAGAGTGTTAGATCTGTGTCATCTGGCAGTTTCACAAGTCTGTTTTCAAGTGTTTCCTAGGACATCAGCACGTCATTACCTGAAATTTTACTGCCACTAATAAGCAGACTTCTTCAAATGAGCATCAGTCTGCAGCACTGGAATTTATCACCATAGGTTTGATCTCATTTCTAAGAGAGTTTTGCTAGAACTCTCTCCCTGGCACAAATGAGTGCCATGCCAGTCAAGTCATAACTTCATTAGCAGCTAATTGATAGGCATCAATCAGTATTTTCCTCCTTTTGCAAGTGCTGTTTGCCCACTCAGAGCCATGCAAAATATTACAAGAGGGCACACCCTGCTCAGAAGAACTTCCCATCTGTACAGAGAGGCAGTATCTGGAAACCTTTGTGGAAACCTAGACTGTGTTTAAATTCACTTTGAAATTTTAGTCTGGATTATTTACATAACATACAAAAAATATTTAAATATTTATCTACCTTTGGAGAATTGCAACCTGCTCACAGTACTTGTACAAATCTATATTACTTCAGTTTTAACCATCTTTCTGCAGGGTATCAGCAGAATATCAAACATTACTAAACATAGCCGTTTTCAGGGAAAAGTCACACAAATTCACAGGAATTCATCTGCTCAAAGTTTGCTTTCATCAGTAAGGCTGAGTTCCAACGGTAACAGCCAGATCCAAATTTCAGGGCCTCCTTTAAACGCTGCCTACCTACAGCAGCTGCTCATAGGAACAAACAAAGACAGACACAGAGGTTTTGAACTTGGGCTAGCTTTCCCAGCAACCTACACAACTTTCTTCCTGAAGTAAAGGCAAAATGCCTTTATTGTGCCAACAAGTCAACACCTGCAGGTCACAATTTGCACCTTCACGCAATTTACGAACTCAAAATACTGTGAAATTTAGCTTCTCTTTTGTAAACCAGGTTACCTTCACTTAGTTGCCAAAAAATTAATTGTCAGGGCTATGAATTACAAGAACCTATTCACATCCCATTCTGTTTTCAGTGAATAGTGTTAATGCGTATTTGCATAGTATTCCCTACACTTACTACTAAGCAGACTGCTATGGCTTCAGAAAGAACCATCACAGTGCCTGGGTCATGCAGACTCAAGTTTATTTTGGATAATGGAAAGATTAAGTTCAAACACTACTTTTCAAGTGCACTTTTCAAGTGCAATCTAATTTCCTAATCTCTGCTGCTTTATGTAACACAGTAAGATGACAGGGTTTACAGAGGACAACCTATTTCGTCATGTTTACTATGAAAAAATTTAAAGAAATTCTGTTATTCAATTTTACAATTTATACCTGGCAATAATATTTAAAACAAAAATAAAGACAGATCACCTTACTCTAATTTTAACATTAATTCTTAGAATAGTTGCTTTAAAGCTTTCCTTTAAAATCAAAGTTACATGGGGAAGTGGAAGGTGAGAAACAAGATAAATAAGACAGAACAGAATAAATAGGTGCTAAAATACTCAGTTTCATGTAGGAAGCAGTTTCCTGGCAAGTGCATGGTGAACAGAGGCCGGGGAGAGGATAAATGAAGCCTCAGATTAACCACAGGAAGCACAGCTAAATCATTTCCAAGTCCACAAAATGCTGCCTACACAACACCTCTTTCAAAAGCCCCCATAAGCCCTCCAACCTTTGTACAGCAGGAGAGCTCAAAGCACCCCACAGTGACTTCAGCTTCCTCCCCTCCACCTGCCTGACACTGCACTATGCCACAGCACAGAATCAAAGCATTTGTAAAGAAACAAAAACCAATTCCAGTGTCTTAAATCATAAGCTAAAGGAGACCTTCCACAGATTTACAGAACATCAGAAGAAAATTTAGTTTTGATAGGCAACAAACCTTGTAAGAAAGAAACCCAACCAAGTATTAATAAAACCCTAAATTATTTCATATTTGAAGAAAAGATGAGGTCTTAGCTAATTGCTTTAGTACAAAATGCAAGAATGTTTAAATGTAAGACCAATGTAAATTTGCTTCTAATTTGGAGAAAAGTGCAATGATTATGAATTACAGATTAAATGTAAAACAATAGAGGTTATAATTGAAAGGATAGAGTTTAAACACAAATATGTCAGAAATCAAAGGAGCATACTTCAGAACTATAAACATTTAACAATTAGGGCACAGAGACCTAAAAGTAAATTTTTTTTTCCTCTTGATGATATATCAGTAGAAGAATCAAATGTATGACTACGCTGGAGCTCAGCTTGATTCTGTGTAACATCAATCACACAGAATTGATTGCAGCACAGCACTTCCAGAAGCCTCTACAATCACATGAACAGAGCTGCACAGACGAATAAACCTGAAGCTTACAGTAAAAAAAAAGTTTACTTGTCCTTATAAGCCAGCTTATAATAATGAGTTTTCTAAATGAATGTGGCACAGCTGCAATGCACACTTCATAAAACAAAAAATATGTAGGGAAGCTATAGAGACAAAAAATAAACATGCCATCAGTTACTTGCTTGAAGCTCTTCTTTTTTCTGGGGCTCAACTGGCCAAAAAGGAGTAAATACACTACACCACACAAGAATCAGAAGACAAAAGCAGACATTTGAAACAGAAGGTAACATACGCATAAAATCTCTGCCTCATATTATTCTGACTTAAACAATCAGTCTCATCTCAATCCATACAATACACCAGCACAGGGTACATGGAAAAAATATTTACTCTTGTTCTGAATTAGTATAGCCTAGATAACAGTCTTTCTAAATTCTCTTCAAAGAAAAAAGAAATAATCCCCTTTAGCACTGCTGTACACATTCATGTGTGTATTCTTGAATGTTCAAGTCCCTTCCTTAAGCACGATCTGTCAGTTTTCAAAGGCAGAATTCATTATTGCAGGTACACTAAAATATTTCAATTCCATTTGGGTTTCATTTAAGTTGCTGCTTTTTTTGGAGTAGCCCAGTTGTGTTAGTAATGCAGAACAGTATACAGATGCACACTGAAATTCACTGAGTTAAGATGTACGTGATGAAAAGCCAAGAGTGGAGGACTCTCACTGATCTGTAGCTATGTTTGTGACTGCACTGCTGTGCTTTCCTTACTGCTATGTACCCAACGTGGTGTACAGCATCCCACAGGCACTGTACACAACAGGTACAACACCAGGAGGCATACTCTCCGGATCTGGAAAATTGAAAAAATTAATCTAAGCAATAGAAAAAACCAAGAGCTTAAACACAAGGAGAAAACAACAATGTGCTGCTCATCATCCCTTACTGCAAAATTACTCAAAACGATTTTTTCTGTAGGGATGGAAGGAAAAGTTTACTAATTCAGAAATAACTGAGTAATAGCAAGGAACAAGATACTCAAAGAATCCTCAGGCTGAAGTAGGAATAGCCCAGTTCTCTTTCTGATTAGACAGAGTAAATTAAAAAGGCAATTAGAATAAACATTGAACTGAGTAGCTAAAATATTAATTAAGTAAAAAGAGAATGCTCTTCCTTCCATAGCCATCTGCAAGACCATAGGAACTCATACAGTATCCCCTTTATTAGTCACAGCACACCACAAGAATAAAGATAAAACTGAAGGGGATTCACCAAACATCCATAGCTGGCACTGCACTGTGCTGGCCACGTGACAAGGGGTGGACAATCCAAAAAAGCTGCAAGTTACACCCTCACCAAACACTGGGACATGCTTCAGTTCTAAGAGATAACTAGGATTCACAAAACAGACATGTCACAAGAGACAAAAGACCATAAAAAGCACTGAGCTGAACAGCTCATCCATTTATCACACAAATATTTAAAGATCTTTTCCTGACCTTGACAGGCGTATAAGGAATGTTTCCCTGTAGGTACACCCTGCATTCATCAACTCTGGTATTGGTTATCAACCAAATCTGGCATATATATCATCCAGCACAAGCAAACAAGCTTGCATTGCTGTGTGCTGATTAACTCCCAGTACCAAAACAGAGGCATCTGTACATGCTGTCACAGTGTTCAGTTTGCAAATGAGCTATTTGAACTTCTTTTTAGGTTCTGGACAGATTCACTGTATTTATCCCTTTCTCCTGAGTGTTACAAACCTGGTACAGAATCTTCTTGCTGTAATAAAAGTTGATGAAGTCTACTCTTGCACTGTTCCTCACTTCCTGAGGCTTCTGATCAAAGCAATATCAGCCTAAGCAACAGTCCAGGAACCACAATTCATGAGACATTGCACCTGAGATCTAATCCAAGATCATTTCCTAGGTTACTTTTAGGACACAGAGGATATCAAGTACAGAGTTCTGTGTCAGATTAATGGCAAAGCTAAAAATGCTGACTTCAAAGAATGTCCTGCAGATCAGGGGGCGGACAGAGGCCTTTCTGATAGATCTTCTAACCCTGAGAATGCCATGATACCTCTGCTGTCACAGTAACAGCAGCTCTAGTGCATTTCTTTATTTGTTCAACTGTTTCAATTGCTTATGCATGGACAAGGCATTTCTTTCCACATTAGTTAAATATTGAAATCTAATGGGTGCTGCCACTAATAGCATCCTTTACAATTCCAAAAGACTTTAGAAGGCATGAAAACTCTGAGTACTCTGCTTAATGATGAAGCCTTTTAAACTAGAACTCTTACCTTACCAAAAGTATCAAGGCCTCTGTTACTGAGGCATATCATAATTCAACCTAATCCCTGTTTGCATATTCCCATGGTTTTTACAGATACAGCAGACCTGAGTCATGATTCTCAGAGAGATTCTGCATCATCCAGAGGGAAGTGGGACTTTCTGGTCCCGCCACCACCTTCTATTAAGGAGCTCACTGCAATTCCCCAGAATGAAGCAGCAACAAAGAGCAATAGAAAATGTGGTTGCTTGGTTCTGGAGGTGTGCTGGTATTCAAGGGATGCAAAGTAAAGCAGTGTTTTCTGCATACAAGTTCTCCAGACACAAGCACATTTTATGGTAAAAGTTCGTTGTTAGCACAAGAATAGAACATTCCATATGAACTTCTCTCCCAATTTTTTATTCCTGAAGTCACATGAGCAAAACCAGAATGAATGTTTCTGATTCACTTAACAGAAAAACTCACTTGTTTCAAAAGAACATTACAATTCTAGAAACTAGAATGAAGAGTTATAACCAAGGAAATACTATAACCAAGCCACAAAGCAACAGAACTTCACACAACACACAGTAGGTAACAATTATTTTAAATGCTATTTTTAAATGCTCAGCTTTAACACCTGTTATGTAACTGTAAACTGTATGCAACTGCAAACACAGTTTAACTTAAGAAACATTAACATTTATTAGGTTAGTATTCACTAGGTAAACAATAGAACTTACCCCTCTTTCTGTGTGATGCTGCCAAATCCAAATCAACATTTCGTCTTCCACTCTAGATTAAAAGATTAATAAAAGCCTCATTTCCTCAGGTGATCATATGTGGTGCATAATATTACTTAAATTTCATCCCTCACCCATAAAAGTGAGACAGTTAACAGAGTTATAATTATTTCAAATTATTTTTACCACTAGTGCTTTCTCTTAACAATAATGAATTACTGTACTGAAACATAGTGCTAAACAAATATTTCAGATGTACTTCCCTTCTAAATATTCTATTGACAATCCCTAAATACATCATGCTGGTTTACTTACCAGTGAATAACCTTCCTCATCTGATTCTGGCTGAGACAAATCAGATTCACTTCTTGACTTCATCAGTCTGTAGCTTGAGTTTGCATGGATTGAGCGACTTTCTGCTGTAAGACTTTCACTCCTGCTTCAGGTGCACACACACAGAAAAACACCACTGATATTACACAAAGGTAAGAGTTGATAGCCAAATTTAGCAGGTACCACAGTTTTATTTGGGAGCAGACTATCACAGAACATCACAGGACCACATTAAAGAGGAAAAGAGTGGTCTGATGGCTTCAATTATGCTTATACAGGGTATTAGTAAACTTTGTTACTTCTTAATGGCCTTACTGGTCAACTGAACAAATGGCGACCTCAAATGAGTGATTGCTCTAGAGCCTTGTTAAGTATTACACAGAGTAAACAGAAACACTCTGAGCTGAGAGGACAAGAAACAGAGACAGAGTAAGTGGGTGAAAAAGCACTGAACTTATTAAAAACCCACCCATAAAATGCATCCTAAAGTTGGTATGCTGGAGATGAAAGCCACTTTGACAATGACAGAGGCAGCCACCCATGCTTTAGGGACTAGATTTCCAAAAAGAGGCAAAAAGAATAAAAGGGTACTGAATGAATGTAATCTTCCTAATATCTTAATATTTTCCCCATCAGTATCTTTATTTAAAATATCAAAATGGGTTCTGTACACTGTACAAGCTTAAGTAGACTCAGACTAGTATCATCACAATTCCTGTGTTATGTTCTACTTTAAACTCAAAGATCTCTAGAATAAAAGTTTAGGGAGGTCAAGTTTAGAATAAATCTGTTTTACCAAGAATATCCCAGGTTATGAAAATTAAAATGCATTATGTAGTACTTATAGTATTTAAATTAAACATTTCTCTCATTCAACGAGCTGTCTGGCTTTTTTTTCTCCTACACCTAGCAACAAGTCTTACCCATGGCTCTGTTAGGAATATTTATAAAAAGCCATCATGAACAACACTTTTGTCATAATAGGCTTTGAAACTTTTGTTTTAAACGTATACAATTTTTTTTAACAGTACTATATAGGACAGTGGCACAGTTCAAAAAACCACACATATGGTGAAAAAAAAATCCAAACACAAATTACAGGAAAAATGAGTAATTTTTCCAAGTACCTTATGCTGTCTGTACACCTGATGATCTGAACTACTTACCCCTAAGCCCAACTTTGAAACTTAAATAGGGTCCACACAGAATAAAACTCTTCAGGTTCAGTTAGCATGGCCAAGGAAAATTAAGAAAAATCACTATTCTCAACAGAAGCATAACACTGCTCTCAGCAGAAATTTTCTTCTAAAAAAACTGCAATAATCCTCAGAGGAAAACTGGGGTGATTTAATCAATTCTAAAGGGAGCAGAGAAGAGTTAACCATTCTGTAGAGTCAGCAAAGCCCACCTTGTCATGAGCCCAATCCCCTCTGGAGCAACAGAGGGAGGCTGCTGGAGCTGCCCATCCTCCCTTCTCTTCTGGAGCTCCTCAATGACAGGGCTCACTCCCAAGATCAACAAGGCGCATCTGTGGATCACAGAGTTGCAGGCAGCAGTGTACACGTCCTGCCCTTCTGTCAGATCAGTGCTGATCCTTCGTTCCTGCTGGGACTGAGGAGGTGGATCATCAAGTCTAGTCCCCGTCCCCGTGCTCATCCTATCTCGATCCCGACTGCGAGCTACTTCACGGGCTGATAGGAAACATTGAAATATTTCTGTAACATGCAACACAAAAAGAAAGTCTTAACTTCTAGACAAAGCTACAGAGAATAAAATACTCATCTACATCTTGGGCCAAAAACTGCCCCACTGTAAAGAACAAATATTTTTCTAACAGTAAAAGAATACTATAATAATGCAGTGCCATGAAAGAAGTCATGCAAACAAGTTAAATGAGCATTTACACAACGTTAATTTTAAAATTAAGGACAATGCACTTTGACAGAACACCAAACACTCTTCCAGTGTCTTACTGCAACTCAACTCCTGTTTGGATAGCATCAAAGAGAAAGAGATTATTTCATGTTTGCCTTTTAGCAGATGCATATAAAATAATGCTTCTGTAAATCTGTATTCCAGACACCAGAATATCTCCAATTTGATACTGGAACAGTTTCAGGCTTTTATTAGCTTTGGGCAGTATAATGAACATCCTATCAAAATTCTTAGCCTTCACTTTACTTAATTCTGCTGTAGTCTAAAGGGCCAGATTCTTCTAAAGAGTACGTGAGAGACCTTCTCATCTATGTCCAAAGAACTAAAGCTCTCTTGATTTAATCATTTTAATTTTAAAGATTCAGTTCCCCTTTGGGAAGGCAAAGGTAAAACTAAATACTTCCTTCACTGATATGAATAGAACTCCACATGTCAGGTTCAGCATCCCTTAGGAACACAAGTGAAAGAGCCATCATCTTCCTACTTATCTGTGCATGTAACACTATTGTCTGTCTGGATCTTTCTGGATACATTTCCTTTATTGTACCCAGAGGCCCTGACCAGGTGGAATTTGAGAACTCTGAGCATTTGCCCAGAATAATTGCAAATCAAGCAGCAAAACATACTGCATGTACTGAGCAGGTAACATGTAAATCTTCCAGAACCACAAATCATCTCATGAATGTGAACTTCAGCTCCACTGCACACTTTCAGGAAAGCCCACTGCGCTGTCCATGTAATAACAAAACCTATAAAACTAAAGGTGTAACGTACATTTTGGTCAGTAAGGTCCCAAACAGAAATGTGGGAGTCCTAATGGGAAACTGTCAGCAAAACAGGTGATGACAGCAGAGGCTGAAAAAGATAAACATTCTAACAGCATCCAGAGGAACAATATTTGGAAAAGAAAAAAAAATTGTGCAGCTATGGAAAATATTTCAAGTCAGCCAATTTAACTTTTTAAGCTATGTGCATTCTACAGAAATTTTCCAAGGCTAACACAAATGCTGTCTTGGAGAACACTCAGCTCACGACAGAGAAAAACCAACCCTGTGTGACTGTCTGTTGCTTTACTGAAACTGCAAAAATGAAGGATTAACTACCCCATCAAGCTGGACTTCAAGCCCCAATCAGTGTAACAACAGTTTGTGAAATTCACCTTTTTCAAGCTATCTTCTGAAGAATTAAACAAGGTGTTCAGAAAGCCCAGGAGGAAATATGGCAAATAGTGTTAAAAATACCAAACTCTGACTAAAACCTCCACATTTTTAAAAGCAGAGATATTCTAAGGCAGCAGTGAATTCCAGCACAATCAGTCCACTATTATCAACAGTTTTGTTTCTAAACTTCAAAATAACATTACCCTTCAAAGCTTACTACATAAAATAACACATACAAACACAGCCAAAATTCTCTATATAAATACTGTAGTGAAAACTCAGAGATCTAATGACAAGAACTTTAGAGAAAACAAGATGAAACCAATTGGCTTGTAGACAGTGCATACAGAAGTGTTGGTATATGTCAGATGCCCTGATTTGCAGTGAACTTGCTTAGTATTCACATTCCATTTTATCTAAAAACTGTCCTGAAGCAATAAAAAGCACTACACCATTGTATAAACCTCTCAAAATGTTTATGCAGGCAAATCTTTCATAATCTTTTAAATAATTTCTCTCTTTTACCTCAGAGAGAAAAAGACACTCTCCTGCCAAAGGACACGGCATTACTGACACACATAACAAGTACTTACTACCAGCTGTCATAACTTCATGTTCTCTTTCCTCCTCTTCATCTTCTTGTTCTGGGTGTCCTTCCTCCCTGTCCCGTTCTGCCTGCTCCTCCATTTCTGCTTCTTCATCAATTGTACGAGTAAAAGAATGTTCTTGAGTATCCACATCAGCAGATTCTTGGTTATCTAGCATCTTGATTCAAAAAAATACACACATGAAGTGAAATTAATGCTCACCAAAATTAAAGATGAAAGTACAATGACACAGGTATTGAATAAGAGGTTATTTTCTATCAAAAAATACTTCTGATATTGTGTGAAATAAACAACAAAGACAGTTGTTTACATTCAAGGTTTTAAATACTTAGGTTGGAAAATTTAATTTTCCTTTTGTAATCATGACTCAGATTATTTACAGAAAAATGTCTCCTTGTTATGCTTTACTTAGACACTACAGTCAAACTTTGACACTTCAGCACCAAAGACTTTAGAAACTGTAAGCCTGCGTATATTGTGCAAAAGCAAACCAGGTCCTTTTTCCCAATGCTATTAAAACTGAAGCAACAAGTCTACTGCATGTATCAGATTTGCTGTATTGCATCTTAAAGTTTGAGGATTTGTGGAAGTAACAGAACTTACTGCACACACACCCAGTGCTTTCAGAAGTGCTGAGTCTCTTGCAGCTATGTTAGACCCCCTACCCTAAGAAAGGAAGTGGGCAAGACATGCACATCCTTGTAACATTAATCAAAAGTAGGAGACACACCTACACTATTTTAAAGAGCACCACTAGTGCTTTAAATACAGCTAAAAAGCCTCTTAATCCTGATGTTACATGAGAATTTTGTTGATTAAAAAATATCTTGCTTGTAGATAGTAAAACACAATTCAAAATCCTATCAGAGAAATCTGCTTTAAGGACTACTTTGTATCATCAAATAGGCCCCAACCCTGTAATTTTCTGAACACTTCCATCATCAATGCTGACCTGGCTTAATAAAGTGATTCAGAAGTTGCCAGTTTTCAGGCCCAGTGCTCTCATATCAAACATTCACACAGGGCTGACAAGGACAAGTCACCTTAAAGTAATGCTAGAACTAAGAAGATAATGTGGCCATGGAGGAAGAAAGAAAGGGTAGGCAAGGAAGGGGAAGAGAAAGGTTCAGAGATTAGAGGCCCAGATAATGCAGCTAGATTCAGGAACGGCTAGCCAGACAAAGCTGTGGCCTGCTCAGCACAGCTGAGCCATCTCCAGCTAAGCTGTAGGGCTTCTATGGCCCAGCATTCTAGAGATGGGAACAGGGAAAACAAGGCTCGAGGCTGTGCTTGAGTCAAATGATGCCAACCAATCATTTGCTTTAATTGATTTAATATCACATGCTTCAGACTAATGGACTCCTAATTATACCCTGCCCATTTTCATTTGAAAACTCAGGAAGTTTTTTCAACAGGATAGAAGAAAATACTGGCAATATATATGAAACTAACATTATGTAATATTTTCATAATAGCCAGTAAAGCCAGAAGAACTGAAACGAGATGTACAGCCTTACCCATCTGTCTCTGGAGGATGATCTGGTCTGAATAAGCTCCATGTTCTTGCAGGCAAGCAAGCGACTCCGAACTTTATACACACAGCGGTAAACTTCTGCCAAGGCCTTTCCAGGCTGGTACCTGCAGAAAAATCACACCCAAGCCAGAAAGAATCACTTAAACTTCCTTTCAAGAAGTCAAGCTGAACTTTTAAAAGCAGCTTTAAGTTACTTGCCTGCTCTCACCACAAGCTTGACTAAGTAAACTTGTATGTTTCAGAAGAGCTGCAAGGACAAATCTGGACACAGTGTCTAGGAGTGATTCATTACTTAAAGTTGCAGTATCCCAATCTGAAAATAGAAAGGATTCATCAAAACTGGCTACTGTTCCCAAAAACCAAAAAAATTTGTTTTTTCAATATTGTATTCAATATCTTGATCCATTTAAATCCCTTTTTTTTTAAGGAACTGACTTTTTAATTTCAAAATAACTTTTTCCCACTTTAAATAGAACAGTTATGAAAATAATACAGCTCTACTAAAAAATAACTGAACTTCCAAACAAACTTCAAAAAGCACCATAATTTTCCACGGGGAATAAAAAATTACTGTCCCCTTTCTTTACAAATATGCTTAAAATATTTTTTTCTGTTAAACATTATCTGTAAATCCTTGTAAACTGCTGCAGAAATGACAAAGCTTACCTGGCCATACATAAGTCTAGTCTAACACACCTGCTCCTCAGCAAGTTCCATGACTTTGCATGTGATGCTATGCTAACACGACCATACAACTTTCAGTGAGCTGAACAGAGCAGACCCACATCAGCTTCTAAGCAACCCAGTTCCATAGCCTAAATTATACATACTAGCCCATTCAACTCAGATTTTGCAAACAGATAACCAGCACTTTTTTTACTGGAATTCCCACTTCTGTGGAATTCTGTAACAGAATTCCCTGTGTTGCTCTCAACAGGCACACAATACCATTTGCTCTTTTCTTTATCTGGCTCAGCTTGGCCAGAGCTACAGAAAATTACCTCCGGATACAGCAGTTACAGTACAACTGCAATGCTCAGTGGATCTCATTAAAAGGAACCTGGAAAGCTTGAGCAGGAAACCCAAATTTTAGGCAATAAGCATGAAGAACTATTACTACTGTAAGACCAGCCTCCCAGAGACTTGAAAAACAAAAGATGACTTACCCCTTCATTCCATTCCTAACATATTTTGTAAGTTACTTTGCCTTTCCCCATCTCCTCCCCTTTAATTTTTCTTTTTAATTGAAAGTTTCACCCTGCTCTACTCAGAAAACAGAAAAAACAACTGAGTAAGCAAACAAGAGTTTCTTCTTACTAGTTCAGAGGGAAAAACAACACTGAGCTACGTGTTTGCCAAGCACTGAAATCACTGTCAAAAGTAAAAGTAAAAGCAAAAGAAAGATCATGGAACATAATAATAAATTAAGTTTATTGTGTTGTAGAATTAAAAATTGTCGCCAAAGAAAATGCAGGATTGTGCTAAGAGTGTAGTTGGAGCATTTAACTTGCTTTCAACATACACAGGTATTTTTGACACCTTACCTTTACTGACAGCATAGTCCTGCATACTGATCCAGAGGCTCCTTGCTGGCTCTTTTGTACAACCCAAGGCTAAGTCAACGTAGACTGTGATCTCTGGTCTCAGCTTATAATCAAAGGGCTTCTGTTCCTCATTTCCAGACAGGGCCACTTCTAACAAGGAGCTCATGCATTTGTCTAACAGAAGGGAAATACCAAAGAAATTAAACTCTGCAAATTTTGAGGATTACACACATCTATCTAATAGCATTTAAACCAGCTTTCACTTTCCTCTTACTTTAAAAAAAAAAAATCAAGACATGTCATTGTCCTTCCACAAATTTATCTTACATAAGGAAGTGACTTAAAATACAATCTACATAAAACCTATGGAGATTTAGATGCATTATCCAACTCTTCTTCAATAGCATAAATCTGTATCATTCATTTTACCTGAACTGCACAGCTATACATCTGCAACTACTGCCTGCACCCATTTCAAAACGCTCTGTCTTGTAAATAAGTCTTGAAGTAACCTACTCAGAACCAGAGGGGGGAAGAGGAGATGTGAACTAAGAGGAACAGGGCGCAAAGAAGCAAAAGCAAGTGCCCCATTCAGATAGGAAGGGATGACTGGAACACCATTGCTGAGTCATTAACAATTCTGGTAGATCATAAAGACTGAAGTTTGCTATTTAATAGCATTGTTTCTAATTAATAAAATATTCATTTTGCAAGTAGAATAAAATATAAGAGATTTTCCAATAATTAATATGAAAAATTGAGTCCCTGGAGTCTCTGTTAAATGCTGAACATCTAAGATTAAAACATTTCCACTTAACTCTGTGAAGTCCATAGTCTTTCACTGAGAAACTGGGATTTTTTTCTCCTGTATGCATTTCCAAGACCCTTTATAAACTACATCACATACTTAAATACCATTTTGGAACTTTTTGTATTACTACACAAATAGACAAGAATGCTGAAAGACAAACCTTAAGTACAGAGACTTATTCAAACACCATCAGAAACTGCACACCTGAACACAAATATTTACAACAACCATTAGCCACTTGCACTGAACAGCTCACCTAAATGAGGAATATCCATTTCCACTCCATCGCTGAACAGCGGGGTTTTGAGCCAGTAGGCCGTGTCCTGCTCTTCAGGGGACACTGGAGGGCCCTGTAGCATCCCCCCCAGGCAGCGCCCGATGAGCAGGGCCACTGTCCTCTCCAGGTCCACCAGCCACACCCAAGACTGGGCAGGCTGCGGCAGGGGCACGCCCGCTGGGTCGATTAGCTCAGGGCCACCTGTAAGTATTCACGGCCAGGTTAGTAACCAATGCTCAGGTGTTACAAATTCCAAAATTAATGGCAGATCTTGCTAATATTTCCCAGTTAATAGAAGATTTGCCCCTCAATCAGCAATCTTTCAACTGAAGAAACAGCAGCTAGGACACACAGATCGCTGAACATTGGAACTACAGCAGCAGCAGAGGCCACCACCATTCATGGCACAGCTGTTCATGAAGTAAAGGCTCTTTTAAACTCTGCCCAAGAACTTGCTTTGTCTAATACACACTTCTTTGTGTTCTGATAAACTATATAATTGCACTCAATTCGAGCAGAAAAAATATTTCACAGGGATATTAATACATTAAGGAAATTGAAAAGGAGATGTAGCAAGACACACAGTTTAAAAAAATAGACATCCTAAAAGGGAAAGCTAAATTACGCTACAAAAGGTGCCATTGTTTATTTTTCAGATTAAAAACATGTTTGTTATTACACTCACCATGAAGAGGCCACTGTAATTCCTGATCTTCCAAAAGGGCTGCAGCAGGCAAGAGTCTGTTGAGACGATCTAAAGGTGGGAGCAGATCCAGCAGGTAACTCAGCAAAGGCCGAGCTACTGACACTGGCAGCAGCAACAGTGAGTTGACAATCTGAGAGAGCATACTGCCAGCAGCTGATACATAAATCACATCTGCAGAGAAAAAACCAAACCTGAATTAGTTACAGTTATGGAATTATGTAAGCACAATTTAACAAGTTAAATAATTGCACCTCAGCTATCTCAGAATGTCTTAAATAATAAAGGTTGAATTGATGGGTTTATTAATATCTTACGTTAGTTACACACTTCTCAGTAATCACAATTGTACTTTTTAAAAGAGAAATCTAGAACTAATGAAACTGAAACAATAATGCACATTCTGTATTCTGTTCACATTCACATTCTGGAGAGAAGGTGAATAGAAAGGAGAATTCACATTCTCCAACCTGTACTTTCCTGCACACAAGATGTCCTATCAAAAACATGAACCAGATGCCATTCCTAGGTAGACACTTCATCTCCTCCTTTGGGGGAGATTTGGGAATGCCTACTTTATGCAGATATAGGAGAACTAAGGGATCTTTTCATTCAAATCTAAGCAAAGAAAACGTGCCCTAAGCTTACAGAGCCATCATCACTGATTTCTCCATGGACATTTACCTCTCAGTTTTTCCCCAACACTACCATTCCAAGAGCTTTCCTTAAGAAGCGTTGCAGAACGGGAATAGATATCTGTAGCATGAGGCAATAAAAGCTGAAGGTGTTTGTGAAGCAGCGCCACACTGCTGGAATTCTAGAAGGAAACAAACATAAGAATAATTCTGTAAATATATATAAGGGGGTCACTATTTAAGATCACTTTAGCTTTCAAATACACAGAAGATTTTCAGAAGGAAACTTACAATGTTCTGGTGCTTACGAATACTGAATTATTTTTTCTCTTCTAAACGCTAAAAATAAGGACACGCACCTCAGTAACACTGTTGATGTGGCAATAAGCCAGCAATTGTTTCTGCAGGGAACATAAAAGCTCATGCAGATGAGCAGGTTGGCTGTTTTCTGATGATGATGTACCTAGTAAAAATTTATCACTGTTTTTTTCCAGTTCTCCGAAGGCTTGGTCCTATTAAGACAAAAGGGGGGAAAAGATAACAATTAACTCTGCTTCAAGTGCTATAATACTTAGCTATCATCTAAAAAGAAGCATTTTTATCTTTACTATGTGCACGTGTAATGACTGGAGTAATTGGATAATGTCAAGTGGATCACGGGATAACCAAACTCAAAACTACAATTGTTTATCATGTCACAGGAGTGACTGTGGTAGCTGTCAGGTGAACATCCCTTAAAATGTTTCTTTCACATGCAGCAATGCTTTTTTATTCACCTCCCCAAGGATAACTAGATTAAAAAACTCCCTTCCTAACCTAGCCCCCAAAGCACAATGTGTTAAAATAAGTAATAATTCCTTAGGATCTGTTGTGGGCTGATGCAGAAGATGTCTCACATTAGAATCCTTCCCTGCATTATCTAGGATGATTATACAAGCACAACACAGATGGCTACTTGACTTCCTTTGGAATCCATTGGAAAAACAGAGCTGGTTTCAAGCAGCCAATTCAAGGCAGACAATTCTACCTCCCTGACTGGGGGAGGTCTAGAGAGAAGAACGAAACACTGCCACCCTGCCCTGAGGAGCTCCACACATATGCCAGTGAAGTCCAAACCTCTGATTTCTTCTGGCTGTTGTGTTTAACTGGCTGGTTGAATAAAAAGCTGAGTCAATGATTTGCTCTCACGCTCCCCTACACTTTCTAAGAACACCAATCTGGCTGACACACTGTGTTTAATAAGGCAGCTGACCTGCACTTGCTGCTCTACTACAAGGTAGTTACCCTAGTGAAGTTAATTAAACAGATTTATCTGGTGTCTGCTTATTGTTCCCTGGTGGCTGAGATTATACTGACAAACACCGCATACAATCAATTTACTTCTTGTGTTACATTTTATCTCCCAAAAAATCTGAAGCCAAAGCAAGAGCAATAAAATAATCTGATATGAGACCAGCTACATTTACATAAGGCACCTTAAACAATAAATACCACAATAGCAATATTAAAACCTATTATTAGTAGCAATATTAATACTGTTAGAGATGATTTAACTGACTTTAGTCCACTTAAAGACAAATACATGTGGCACTGCTACTTTGAATAAACAAAATGAGCATCATTTTCTTAAGATGGGGGGAGTTACCCTTCGAACTGTCAAAAATTGATTTAATAAAAAAAAATAAATTAATATAAAGCGTATACATACTGTATAAAATCCCAAGTTTCTTAGAAGAGTCTTCATTAATATTTCAGCTAGATGAGTATCCGGATGACTGCTCTGGACAGCATATGCTTGATCAGAGAGGTTTCCATAGCTGATACACAATGAGGAAGTTTCTGTGGTATCAGATGGGGAGCTATAGCCAAGCAGGGAAGCTACATGGGTGTGATCCTGCAAGCTTGTCAGAATGATGTCCAACTGCATTCTCTGAAGAAAAATGTTTAGACATAAAAATCACTCTTTGTTAATAAAGATAAAATAATGAGCTAAGAAGAAAAAACTATTGGGCATATAGTTACCCAATAAAAATATTCTAATGGGACACAGAAATAAGCTGGAGGGCTTTACCAAAATACTCCAGGTTTTCCTGAAGAACTGTACTATTAGAGAATGGAAAATTATACTGAATTAGAGTGACCATACCCAGTAAAAATCTGAGACTAAGAGAGACAGAAACTAGATTGTCCATATGGTGGGCAATGAGGTTAAGACACTGAACCAAACACTTTCTCCAGTCTGTCCTGGTTATCTGATTATTTGGGAAGACAGGTGGGGGACATACGATTTTTCTACATTGTACATAGGAAAAAGGTACAAAAAAGAACCTTGCAGTCATCTTTGCAAAGTAGGGTGAACTCCATGTAGGGAAAGCATTATACAAGTATTCATCCCAGAAAACAGTTGATTTTCTGTTACCAAGGCTTGTTAAATCAATCCAGTATTCAAAAATATCTAATCTTTAAACTAATCTGGGTACAGTACCACAGGAATTCCTAAGTTCTCTGTAGCTGACCTTCACCTGAGAAAACAAGCAGTGCTCCCTGCCTCACTCCATTCTGGCTTAGTCAGGCTACCCTACAGATTTTGTTACACAGGGTTTGCACTGCATCTCCCCAGAAACGTGCTTGCACTCAGCAAATGAGGCTCACCTCACAGCTCAAGATGTTCTCACAGAAAAACCCAAAGCAAACCACAACTGCTCCCAGGCATATTTTTAGTTGACCTTACCTGTCCTTTTGATAAGCTTTCCCATCTATCAGGACCTTGGGGTAGAAGAGAATGTAGCAATTCCATTCTCTCTCGCAATGGAGGAAGTAGCATAGTTGCTCCAACTGACAGAGTCTCAATTACAACCTAAAATTGGAGCAGCAGAAAATACTTCTTCAGTGAAGGAGGAATAATCAACTCACCTGTATCCTTAAAAAATACAGTACATCACAAATGATATATCCCAAATATCTGCTCAATTTAATATCAGAATTCTACCACGCAACAGCACACTGATCTTTTATGCTGTGATGCAAACGTGTGCGGTACACTGAAGGAGTGAAACAAGACCAACAAAAGTTGCTATTTCCTGTAAGAGTGCATCTTAAGAGAATTACTCAACCAAGTTAGTTACTCAATCCACAACAATAACATTTTAGATTCATTATTACAAGGAAGAATAATTTAAAAGCTACAAAATAAAGCAGTTTTCTGAAATTCTTATGCAAACATTCTCCTCTGCTTTCAGATCATAAAACAGTGAGGGTGACTACATTTTTTAACTTTAATGCGTAAAACTGGCAAGTCAGAATCGTTCAGAAAATCAGATAAATATTTAACTACACAGTCAGAAAAAAAAGGGAAGAGAGTAGTACAATTTTCACATGTAAACAACAAGGCATTACTTACTTCCTGAATTTCATCAGGGACAGAAGAGTCCATCAGTCTGAACAAGAGATTTCGAAGAGGACCAGCCTGCCGGCCAAGAATGCTAGTGGCTACACCTCCAGCCAGTGCAAGTGCAAGGTGATTAGAAAGCAGCTTCAAACACAATTTAAGAAAATTGTGATGTTCCCTGTAAAAGAAATACATACCTGTTAACCTCTCCTATTATTAGGATTACTCCCTTCCACTTATTTGTGCAGTAAGCTTTTAACTCTCCCTGGATTTTTCATACCAGAAAGGCAAGTAAATTCCAGCTGGGAGTTTAAGGAAACTCCTCTGAGAAACTTACTGCCAATCTGCTTAAAAAAACCTGAAACTTAAATAGAGAAGTGTATTTGTGGACAATGGTTGCAACAAACATTCACTTTCGATTAGTAGTCCCATGAATTATGAGACAAAACCATCCCAAAATACAGAAATAAACAATAATATTATGCACAGAGGGGGAAAAAACCCCAACTTTTAAGAAGTAATAAATGTAATCTTCTCTCAGAAGATTTAGGAGTACAGCAATTGGGTTAAAAACAAAGTCTGGATATTCATTTCTAGTCCTCTTAAAAAGAATTTGAGACACTGGTTACAGGAGTAAGAACTGACAACACAGAAATAGTAAATACATTTCAACTACAAAGAAAAACGTGTTTCAAAGGAAAACCCTGAAGTAAAGCATGTAATTCACTGCATAATGAAAATACATTTCAGACTAAAGATCCTGCTACATTTGAGACACTGTAAAGCTCCTCTGTTATACACAGACACTAGAGTAATTCAAAACAAATGGCACCTGAGTGAGCAGGTTTTTATGTTTGTTAAAGAACAGACTAACCAGGACTAAGCCATTCACCACTGCTGGAAAGAGAAAACAAATATAAAGATCTGTAACATGCATATGCTGGACGTACCTTGATGAAGGAAAAGGAAGAGGAGGAATTTCACTGTTAATTTTGTCACAGTAGTGCTCGAGAAAAGAACGAAGATGTGAAAAGGTACTTTCTTCAAGGTCGACACAATAGGGTCTGTGCCATGCCACAACTTGCCTGGAATCAAACATCAAAGTAAATTACCTTCTGGAAATGCTTTAACTGCTTTAATAAATTAACAGTTTAACCAGGTTGAATACACACTGCAACTAAACCGGTTTCTTTCTTAGAGCAAACTAGTCCAACTACGGCAGACCAGCTTCCTGACCCATGAAAGTATTCTCTACTCTTTTTTCTGTAAAACTCTTTACAATCAAACGCTTCACATTTATGCAGAAAAACACCTCAATGCCATAAACCTGAAGCCATATGCATTTAATCTGATTCATGCAAAGGCTGACCAGTACTCATAAAGCTGGTTTTAGTATAAATGCCAGATTAAAGACTTTGATAAAATGAAGGGAGAATTCAAAAGGGGAACTACCACTTGGTCCTATTTGAGTCTCACTATTCCCTTAGTTGATAGCTCCCTTGAAAACAGGGCATTTGAAATTCTTCTTGAATTATCCTCCAAATACTAAGTTTGTCTGTTCCTTTTGTTAATCCATACATAAAAGTTTACTGGTTTACTTCAATCACTTGCTAACATCTTTGGTGTAAAAGTATTATTTGAGTTACTGTATATTAATAACCAAGCTATTTATTTAGGTACTTATTTTTACTTTAACATGTAACTATACAGAATTTTTTTTAAATCTCTCAATGCACCTCAGTAATTTGTCTGAACTTCCCCCTTTCCCAAAGTCTCCTGATTAGTGTACTCCTTACTACACTAAAAGAAACTTCCCAAGCCATAAAAAAAAATCCCCTCAGAAGCAAAAAATAAAAAATACTGAGTTGTTTCACCTTCCCACTAACTTTTTAGTAAACATTGTCTAACTGCACGAAAGAAACACCTCTTTCCTATACAAAGAAATATCCACATCTTTGGTGCTGATACATTTTCACTTGTAACATGCAACAATTAGAGAAGATGAAGGAGGAAAGAGGAGAGGAAGAAGACTTTCCAGACTAAAACGTTACAACAAGAATGCTTGACACACATGATGTGGGAACACCTTCAGGAAATAAATGTATCCCAAAGTGGACTTGTATAAAAGAATAAAATTATATCTGTCCCAAATGTCATTGTTACCTGTCCCTTGGAAGAGCTGTCCAGGCAAGGCTATGGGATGTTCCTGCTGAAATCTGTTGAATTGCAACTCCATCTAAACCACTTACTTTCTTCGGTTTAGTAATGGGGCCAGTAGAGTTTCCCTGACCACACTGTCCCATTGAATTGTTACCCCAAGCATAAACTTCATTATCTATAAACATAAATAAAGCAGAAAACAAAAGCTGAGATACAACTGCTTTTGATCAAGAGGAGGATTATGTATTTTTACACCTTATTCTCTTTACCATGAGAAAGTGCCAAACAGTGACTGTCCCCAATGGAAATGTCAACTATTCTGGTAGCAGCCAGCTCTTCAATGAGCTTGGGTCTGAGAGCAGTTGCCTCCGAAGAGCCACAGCCAAGGCAGGCCCCGCAGCCCCACGCATAAACCTGGAGCAAACCAACCACAAAATAGACACAGGTCAGACTTCTGTTACTGGTGAGCACAACAAACAACATTCCAGCAAACCACCTGCACAATAACTGCAATTACACTTTCAACACAACTTGCACAGGACTTTCCTGACTGGAACACACATCTCATCAAGTGGGCATTCCTTCCTCCAGCCACTGAGGTGACTGGCCACAGAGCACAGCACTGGGGAGGCTGCTGCAGGAAAACAAACTGCTACAGTGAATGTTAACGTTCCAAATCTGCACTTTGAAAATGCACTGTCTCTGAGTCACAGAGCTGAGGGTGGGGAGCCCAGGTGGGTTACACACATGGAAATGCTTACTGGATTACATGCATCCATCATACCAGGAAGGGCCCCCTTTACCACCTCAACATTTACCTCCAACGTCTCCTGAGATTTTTCAGATTAGAAATAAAAGTTGTAGTTAACACCTATATTCTAATATACACATATATTTTAAAAACCTATTAAACCACCTAATCACCTGAGCGGGTTACCGTATTAAAAATTACAAGGATTTCACTGCTGTTTGTTTCTTGAATCCAATTTGATTTTATGCTGGTTACATTTATTAACCTAAAAATACTATGTTTTCTGCGACTAAGCAAGAATCTTGAAAAGCACATTTTGAATTACTCTTGTGCATTAGGTACTTCAATCTCTAATCAAGGACTTCACTTCTACTTAAGTACTAGTTGAACATCGTCCCAACAGTCAAAATAATAAATATTGAGATAATGTGAACCTACACCACCTTGTTCACCAGCTCTCGTAATTTGAGTGAAAACTTGGCTTTGCCTACCTGCCCTGTTGATGTCAAGGCAAGTGAAGACTGGCTTCCAGCACAAACTTTTCGAATAAACATTCCTTGCAAGGCTTCTATAACTTTAGGTTTATATACTCTATTTGTATCTCCATGGCCAAGTTTGCCTGCAAAAGGAGGAAACACAACTGGAAGGTATTTTCAATGGATAGACAGTAATTAAAAGTACCCCAAAAGAATTCTTTTTGGATTACCAAGAATGTCAGAGTGGATTTTTAAAATTAAAACATATTACATATTTTTAAAACTTATTCTCTTTCAATTACAGTAATTAATTGCAGACTTGAAGAAATATATATTTATTATGGACTATTTCAGAATTTAAATACTAATCCCAGGCAGTTTAAATGTAATAGTTTGTAGGATGTGAATAGCTACTGTCATATCATGAGTGAGCTTATTTGAAAGTCGTCAGCACATTTTTTCCAGAATTGTTCATCCATTCACTGACCTTTCTGTGCTGTGAAACCCCTCCCCTGCTGAAAATCCTTTTTTAAACCCCATAATCTTGCAGGTGAATTTCAAATATTGTATTTAGATTTTATAAAAATCCTTTCCTTGAACAGCTACCAAATGAGTAATAAAAACCACAACCAAACTGCAAGGAGTACTAAAACTATGAGGCAGATGGAATAAGACAAAAATTACTACCAAAACATTAGTTTTACCTACCATTGTCTCCTCCTCCAAACGACCACACTGTTCTCCCATCTTTAGACAGAGCTATTGTGTGTGAACTGCCACAGGAAACCTCTCCTACATTGCTAATATCTTTTACTAAAGTTGGAATGTTGCGGCTGTTGCTGTCACCATGACCTAAGGAAAAATGAAAAAAGTATTTTCTTTTTGTGAAGATTTAAGTTCTATTTTGTTTTGCAATCTTAAGATTTTGCAAATTTCATGTGTACTGCAGTCATCACAAATGATGATTTCTGCCCACTTTTGGTAAGATTCATAGTAAGGTTTGGAAGACATCTGTGGTAAAGTTAAACATTTAATCTTTATGACATACTCCAGAGCACCTGTTCGTATCTCACTGCTTCTGAAACTTATGACTATTTTCTACCTAGCTGAAAAGAAATAAGAAGAATTGCTAGTACAACTGCCTTTAATACCAGCTGATTAGGTAGCTAGACTTCCCAATACCGGGCAGCAGGTATCCTGCACAGCATGAGGAAGCTGCAATAAGGGCACTTTGCCACTCCCATCAATACTGCACAGACAGGACAGATCAGTCCCTCAGCTGCCTTTAGACAGCCACAGTTCTAACGGGTCCTTTCTGCAGAAACCAAATACATTACAGTTATCACCTACTTTATAAAAAATTTTATTTCTACTAAACTACTAAACTAAATTCTGTGGACATGGAAGAAAAATAGAGAAGAGAGGAAAATTAATACCACTGGTATCCATAACTGATTAAATACGAACAACTCCCTATAACTTAATGAAACGTTACTTTTTAGCTGTGTGCTGGAACATTGCACACTCCAAGACCCCCCCAAAAACATCCAAACTCCATATTAATCTAAAACTCAAGGAGAACGTTTCCACAATTCCCACCAAAATTCCAGTTAAACCTCCAACACAGAGTTCTTAACAACAGGGATAACACTCAGAACTTCTACTGATGCCCTTGAAAGCTGTAACTGTTAAACACTGTTCTCATCTTCCACCCCTGCCACTTGCCTGCTTTCACCCCTCTATACTTGGTGACTATGGCACTCAAAGAAGAGAAAACAGAAGGGAACTAAAGCCCAACTTGAAACAATTTTCTATGCAAAACCTGTTGGTTCAACTGAATCTACTTAAGAAGGGTGGTTTTATACCAGGCATAGCATAGCAGCTGTACAGCAAAGATGATGAAACAGACAAGTGAACTTGAAGCACACAGTATACAGGGTTTCTTGTTTTGGTTAAAACTAACTTTTTAGATGTATTACAGTAAAAAGACACTAAGCCATTATGGCAACTTAACATCAAGTATCCTTATCAGAATCAGACTCTTGATACTATTAGCCAGTTACGGCTAACCATTCAAAGAATCATTCTACCATCACACTAGATGAGGTTTATCTAGAAATCCAGTTTATTTAAAATGTCTACTGTTTACATTCCAGCGGCATTAGCAACCATATAGTCTTAGGAATGAATAAAAGCAGCTTGCCTTGAAATGAAAAATCTTAAAAAACTTTGTAAAATTAACTGCATTAAAAACTTTTAAGAGTCTTCTGCACTGGTCACCTGTATGCACACACCTGAGTACATGTATATGGGTACACAGAGGGGACAATTAGAGGACAAAGTAAATAGATGTATAAAATCATTACTAGACACAGGAACTTTTCCAAAAGCATCTCAAGAAATTTTCAAATTACCTAATCTTCCAAAGTCTCCTTCTCCCCATGTGTACAGCTCTCCATCTTCTGTAACAGCAGCACTGTGCCTGTAGCCTGCTGACACACACACTACCACCTACATTACACACAAAAAGAAAGATTAAGTTTTTACACAAATCAGTAGGAAGTCTGAAAGCTTGGGAGAGTCAAGTTTCAGAAGGAGTCTACATAAACTAACTTGTTCATTCCCGTGGATCAAGTACATACAATCTTTGCAATCTTTTCTATTTATATGACAAGGGGAAGTAAGTCCATAAAAAGGCACGTTTATATGTAAAACTGCTAATGATTTATTTATCAAGTAGCTTTAACATCATGATATTTTATATATTTCAAACTTTACACAACATCCCTACTGAACAGAAATAAAACAGGTGCTCTACTATACAAAACATACCTTTCCTTGCAGGGGACCCTGAATAAGTTTGGGATATTTCTGCGTTGAACTATTTCCATGTCCCAGTTTTCCGTAGTCACCGTCACCCCAGCTGAAGACTTCCCCTTCTGTTGTAAATGCTAAAGTGTGACCATCAGATCCTTTTGAAGATGACACCTTTTTAATAGACCTATGAGGCTCAAAAGTCAATTTTTTCAATGTGGACTGATTATTGGAGTCTCCCAGTCCCAGTCTCCCATAGCTGCCTTTCCCACAGGCTCTAACAGAACCATCCGTAGAAATGACAAATGTACAATATTGTCCAGCTTCAATCTACAAAGAGAAAAAAGTACAGAGAAATGCAGAGATTAGATAAATCAAAAATTCACATATAGGTCTAGAAGTCTGTATTTTTAAACAGAATTTCAGGTTTCTTCATATAACATAATGTAAAAATTAAAAACAATTTGGACTTCAGCAAGCAGTAGAACCAAAATTATTGGAAAATATTTTATGATTAAATCTATTTTCATGACTAAAATATGTAAACAGCGATTATTTTATCCTTATCTCTTCTACAGACTACAGAACTTGTGCTGCATTCAGATCTCCCAAACTCATGGCTGGAAATCTTAACTTTTTTAAAGCAAAAAAGACAAAGTAACAGCTTGATAGAACACTGTAGGTTTTGCTTAATTTTAATCAGTACCTAGTGGTAACATTACAGAAATATGCCAAATGCTAAAAATCCACTCACTTGAGACTACGCATTTTAATTACGTGAACATCTAAGAAATAAGATTAAAAGCTTTTAAGAAAATATGGACTTGCCCCTATTGGGAAGTCAGCGCTCGGCTGAGGAATGTCCCAACTGCTAATGGACTAACACAGAAATAATTCCCTATAGGAATCTTAACACAGCAGAAGTGCAGAGCAGGTTCCATCTGAAGCATAAAAGCACATCATAAAACAGCCCCATTTAACAGGAATTAATGTCTTCATCTAGATAATCCTACAACAATCATCAATGAAGGCTAAGTGGAAAAATCACATAAATCTGTTGTAGAGTTGTATACAGAACTATTAAAAGAGTAACCCATTCATTCGGATCATGCATTCCATTCTTGTGTATTAGTCTTCTGAATGTTTTGAAAGTTTTCTGAATGGATAAACTTGTTTTATGATTTCCAGTCATGCAGCCCACTGGAATACAAAATACATCAGTGACGTCCATAGAAACTATTTCAGAAAACGCACCTAAATTGTCTAGTGACCAAAAAAGTGCTTTTACTTAAGTAAACACTGCAAAACCAATATAGTACCAGAAAAGCAAACTATTATATTCTGGGTCACACATCAGTTGCAACTGCAGAATCTGTGACTGAGAGCAGAAAGAGCATGCACACTGATTTCAGAAAGCTTGCTAAGGCTGCTGTGTCAGCAGCTAGCCCAGTTTGAAGTTTTAGACTTGGCAATCTTGGGTGTGAAAACCACCAGTGGAAAAGAAGATGGAGTAGTTAAGACACCTTTTAACCAACATTAAAAAAACTAACAACAACAAAAAACAAACCAACAAAATCAAACCCACCCAAACAACTACAGGCAACTGAACTTGTCTCCACAGAGCAAGTCAGGTCATTCTTGTTACATGGATATTTATCTGTGTGTCATTAGAAACAAACCAGAATGTTTTTCCCGGGCATCAATAAAAGTAGCAAGATACTCACAGTAAAATAACGTGTGACCAGTTCTGAGCATCATCCCTTCATTACAACTTGACACACAGAAATAAAGTACTATCTTTCAATTTTATACTGTGACTATGAAGCTGCTGAATGTTACATAATGTACCACTAATAAATGTCACTCACCGTCTGTGCATCAGAAAAACTTGGAGCAAGCTTGGGTTGAAGTATTTTCTCTTGAGTTCCTTCTACCAGCTGATGACTGCTGTTACTGCCCCACACATACACTTCACAGGTCTCCGACACAATGGGAGCATCTCCCGTTTGAATGCTGTCAGGGCTAGCACATGTCCTAGAATAGTCTGAAGCCATTCGACAAACCTGTTCAAACCAGAGATTTATTACACAGTAACATTTTATACTTCTTCCTATACAGTCACGATGTTGAATACAGCTTTAACTGCCCCTCAACGTGGTAACTGCCTAAAATACAAATCACAATGACCACATCATTAGCTTGCCCAAATGACTGTTTCACTACATCTTAGTTTTTCAATGTTTTTTTCACCTCTTCTGCCCCAGAATAATTTGGCCAAGACTGGACTATGGCCACATGTGCACACCAATCACATGTTTGAAGGGGAAGTAAACTACAATAACTTAAAAAGTTTTTTCAAGACATACCTCTTCAAATAAGCACAGAGCTGCCTCATACAGAGAACATAAGCCATCAGATGTTCTGGTTGGCTCTCTCCACTGACTTCGATCAGCAGATGATCCCTGCAACGTTTAAATGTTGTTATTAGGAGAAGCACACTTCCAATACAGCAACAGTCCACCTGAACAAAATACATTAGGGATTTGTTCTTATAGCTAAGCAGAAATGAATGGCTCTTTCTATAAGCATAAGTACACTACCTCTCTCCTGAGCTGTGATATCTGCATACACTTTAGGAAAACCAAACTGTCACAAGTGCTAGTCCAACATTGTTACTGATTCAGTTTTGTGAAAGTATCTGTGTTTAGAGTTAATTTCTCCTAATACTATATTGTAATGAAATGCAAGTTATTTGTGTTTAAAGTGATAATTATTTTGAAATTACTGCTAACAATTAATGTTTACATATCTTTCATATTTTGGTCTCTAATTGTATATATAGCCCAAAACCAACAACAAATAAAGTTGCCCATCAGGACATTTAATCCAACTCAGATACTCCCACTGCCATGCTCTTCTCACGGACTCCATTCTTTAAAAAGATTTTTTAGATCTTCTTTAGAATCTTTTTTAGATTTTAAGGTTTATGTTTATTAATAAGCACTATAAGCTTGAAAGAAAAGAACGACCACTTGAGGGGAAAAAGTCATTCCCTGTTTCAGTCTGAGCACATGAAGCAGAAGCTTGGAACAGCTTCCGACTGCATACTGTGCAGTAATTTCATACCTTTAAAAGTAATATTCATCTAGGACCAGAAGTAAGCGCTCAACATACAAAACAGTGTGCCACACTTCCAATTTAGCTCATTTTCTTACCACATTAATTTCTGAGCATCAGCAAAACTGCTGAACATCCTGAAGATGTATAAGCAGAGGCCCAGGTGAATTAGGGAGTAGGAACGTCCAATAAAAATAACAGGAAACAAGGTGTGTTATAAAACTTTGAAATTTCTAACTTTTTTTGCTATGAACTTAAATGTACAAGTCCAAGTGGATCAAGTATGTCCTCAATTCTTTCCCTGAAGTTAAAGCATAACACTAAAAATGACAACACAGAGATTATTTACCATTTCATCTTTACCTATGAGGAAGCAGGTGGGCAGGAAGGGAAAGAAAGAGATGGTGGAAATACAGGGGAAAATAATTCACAAAAAGCCCCCTAACATACTCAGCAAACTGGCATTCGGTGTGGAGAAACTATTCAATTAAGAGTGCAACCACACTGCAGTGCAGAAAGACCAAAGCTGGTTATACCTACCAGAGATCGTCGCATCTGGGTCAATATACTCATAAAGCAATCAAAGCTGATCATCCCTTCTGGACTTTGCAGCAACTTGGTTTTCTCCATGGTGTTTACTACAGCTGAAGCACCTAAAGCCATTTCTATCCATTCAAGAAGGTATCTCAAGGCACCTCGTTGGGCAGCCAAACCAAGAAGCAACTCAGAAGCTAATCTACGACCTAAAGTATCTGCCCCAGAGTTCGGAATCGTTACTCCTTTAAGAAAAGCTGTTACTTGTGACAAACAATCCAAACCCATTGGTGGAATCTTGCTTTCATTTGCTAGAGATAAAGGTGGTAAAGAGCTCACAACTTCTATTGCAGTATGGATAACATCATTGCAAAGACTGAGGCCAGGTCCTGCCGCAGGCATCATCCAGCTTTGTCTCAGCAGTGCAAACAACAAGCTCAATCCAGTCCGAACTCCCATTTCTATGAGTGCGTCTGTACTTGACCTTGGGCGTTCACTGACAGAGTGCACATCCGTGGATCCAGAACTGCTTTCTGGTGAATGCTGTTGCTGTTTCACCTTACCCTTATCGTGGTATTTATTAGAAAGTGCATAGAAGACACGCTGCAGCACAAGGAGACGCTTTCGAAGAGCTCCAGCAAATGGAGAGTCTGAGCACACCATCTTTGCCAGTGCCAGCTGGCTGCTAAGAAGTGCATCCAAGTAGTGGTCCTGTTCATCACTAGATAGAGATTCCCGCTCAAAATCTGGTAACTGAGGTCCTTTGAGGCACAGAACCTGCTGGGGCAATGGCACTACTTCTTTATTGCTAACTAACTTAGCATACAAGACAGAAACTCCCTCCCTTGTTGCAATAGATTCACTGTCTTCTGTGATCCAGGAGCTGTTTAGGTGTTCAAGCCATTTCAGCTTCACAGGTGGGACCATAGCTGCCATGCTGGTTTACTTCTTTGCCATTAGTCCTGAAGATGAAAAAAACTGTCAATAGGTGTGCAACGTTATCTACAGATCTTATTACTCACAGCAGGACAAATCCAAATAATCCTTTCAGAAGGAAAGCAGCAAAAGATTAACCACCAAGAATTACCAAAGTTTCACCATCTGACCTACATGTTTGTGCAACTTACTTAACATGATGTAAGAATTTTAGCGTAAGTCAGTCTACATTTTCTAAATCCATATGCACAAAAATTCACACAAAGCAAATTTAATTCTGCTAAGTGACATGAACAGCATTTAACAGATAAGGCAATTTAAGATTTAGATGTCAAGAACCACAAAGGTGCAGGGCTGATAAACGTATCTCAGCACTATGATGATTTATGTCTGCAGGATCATCCACGTAATGGTATGATATTTTGCTATTATATGTGAATAAAAGATCATAATTACAAAAACATACACTGAGTTCGAAAAATTTCTCACATACAAGAGCATGGACTGACCACAACTAGTTGAGTCCAGACTTCTTCTAAGTCTATGTCTGAGAAAATTTTTAAAAATTAAAAAATTAAAAGAACATTCTGATCCCAAAGAGACACTCGAGTTACTAATTTTAATGCTGGTAGCATTTAGAACTTCAGTTTCTTCAAGAGGATTCTTGATGTCAAGTCTAAATTTTGCCAAGCTAATTTATAGCTTAATATGCAAAGAGGCCTCTTCAAAGGGACTGTTTTCAAACTGCTCATTTTAAAAGAATTTTCTTTAAAGTAATGCTTTATCTCCTATTGTACAAAACAGATTTGTTTAATTCCTGTTTATAATCATTAACCATGAGTTACATAGGTTCTGATTGATCACTTTCTGTTCTTTGACCCTTTAAGTCCTAATGTATTACAGTTTCACCAAAAAGTACTATAATTTCTTGAAGGAGAGTTTTGTGTCCTTTGGTAGTAGTGTGAGCCCTATTTGATCTAATTTCAAACTAAACCCCTGGGGGTGGAGGGAGTCTCTGCCATGCAGTGAAAGCCAGTGTTGCTGCCATGCCATGCTTGTAGGGAAATGGGTTACAGGCAGTGCAACTCGGTCCTCGTTTTTTCTTGACATTTCACACTCAAAAAACATAAAATTAAAAATATAAAGAACTACAGCTCTTCTGCCAATATATCTGCCCAAAAAGCACATTGTGTGCTATTAATCACCTGCTTTTATTTCAGCCAAATTTTCCCAACAATAGATTAGTATCTTCATAAAAAGCTTTATGTGAGCCCCAGTGAGCCTTATCCAAGTAACTTCTGTTGCACTACAGCAGACCCTTACCCAGGTCTATCCCACAGAAACTGGAGCCACAGCTGGTAAGTACCATTCAGAGCAGCAAGCATTCCTTGCATTTCATACAAGACACACCTGTCTACTCACACCACAAAACTCCCCAACAGCTCAGCCTCCAAGTGACACAGACAGGTACTATTACACTCAGGACCCTGTTTACTAAGAAAGGGCAACACTGTCTCACTTGTCAGAAAGGATTTGCTAACTACCATTTGATCCTAATAGAAACTGTAAGGCCAATTAATGAAAACGTCCAAACTCTGGTCTTACCTGATGGAGTTTGCACCTTCTCAAGCAAGAGGTAAAACATGGGGATGTAACTCCATTAAGAAGTTCCCTGAACAGACTCATTCATGGGCTTTATGTTATGCTTTCACCAGCTACTCTTCTTTCAGAAACTTCAAAATGTGATCATGTACCTCAAAGGTGCAAATACTGCTGCTTTTCCTGAAAACTGATAGATTTTTTCCCTCCTGCCCTTGTATGCGTCTCCAAAAATAGAGACTGAATCTTGAAACTGAGCTCTTAGCAGCGCCCTAGTCTCCTACTGCAGCTTTTGCAAGAAATACATTGGTCCACCTTGAAAATAACATTCAGCTTCATGTGACAGGCAGAAAGCTTTAACCAGACACTGCTGGTAATCCTGGAAATGCGCTCTGAATGCAAATCTAAATGATCTCTGTCTCTGCATGAACAACTACAGATCACTGAAGTTACACAGAAACCAGGTAACAGTGGTAGCACAATGCATAGGTAAGGTTTACTTCCTCCAGCTCATTGCCACAAACACAAGGTTTATAATTGCCCAGAGCCTGGACACGAACATCTCATTTCTTTTTAGGGCAGGCAAAAAGAAAATACATTTGGCTTTGAAAACTCAAGTGAATGCTCACTGCTGTTTCACTATATCTGACCACTGCAGGGTCAGGTGAACATGTGGAAGGTACCAAGTGTGCAGGGTGGGCCAGTCCCACAGGGTGCAGGCCTACACACTTTCTGAACACGCTGATCACATGGCCAAGCACAAAGGGACAAGCCAGAAGCATGTGACAAGAGGAGAAAAGTACTTTTCTTTCATCATCATAAACTTAAAACCATCTAAATGTATAGCAACAGCTTTAATCAAGTATTTCAACACTGGAAAACTTAAAACACATCAAACTCAAGTGCCCAGAACTTTCTGGGATTTCTATGAAAAAAAAAAAATTTTAAAAGCCCAGCTCCCCTGCCCTTATTCTTTCCTTTCTCCTCCTGCTCCTCAGGGAAAAAAAGAAAAAGTAAACTGTGAGGATGTGGAACACAACTTATTTGTCATATCTTTTAGAACCACAGTTCCTGTTGAGGAAATCAGCATTTTGGGGGAGTAAATGTTCACAAATATTTTACTGTTGCCAACTGGTAAGTCAACTAAAATGGGACTCAAAACTCATAGCTGAACAAGGATTCCAACAATGTTACTAAATTTAACACCTATTTCAAAAGCTTACTCCAGGGAACAGTGGGGACAAAATGTATACATCAAACCCTAAAAGCCAAGTTCTATGCATCCTGGATGATGAATTTTTCTTTCAGAATAGCAGTGGCAGCAACTTGAGCTGCAGGGGAAGACGTATGAAGGTAACTAAGCCTGCCTTCAGAGCTTGTTCGTCCTGAGAACCACAGCCAGTGCTGCAGCTGAACTCAAGGAACGGCTCGGGTTCATCAAATCCTCTACTGGAATATGTGCACAAACACAGGGAGAGCTGTTGTTAGCCATCACTGCACTGGACGCCAACTATTGTTTGTTTCTCTTACATCAGATGAAAGGGAATGTGAGGAAAAGAATTTTAAAATGAAACCTGTGAAAACACGGGAAATATAATTAGGGAAGGCTTTTGCCTGAGCTAAGAGGAGAGTAAAACACTTAAATTATGGAAGAAAATATGCCTGAGAGAGCTCTCTTTTAAATGTTACAAGAAACATGGAAATTACCTGCAGCAGAGACAAAGGTTGTTTTTCCTTTTATCAGACCACTGCTTTAAGTGCACCTGAAGGCGAACCTGTAACTTCCAAAGCTGAATCCCACTGCACACTGAATGTTGCATCCCCTGGGTTTCAGACTCTGTCTCTTCAAGCTCAAAAGTCAAAACCAGGTACTTCCTCTGTTGTTCATGGCTTTCCCCATTATGTAAACAATTACACCAAACAGCCAAACTACCACTTGAATTCTAAGCTCAAAATCAAGTCTCCACATCTTGCAGTAACTAGTAAGCATAGATGGGAGGTAATAGGATGCACTTCAAATTAAAAGAAATCAACTTACAAAAAACCCCTAATAATTCTGAAACTGTAGTAATTGATTGGCATGCATTTCCACACAGCCAAGAACTCAAAGAAAGTTGATGACAAATTTCATTACCCCTTTATCCATATATTTCTGTTCCTCTATTTAGTTAGACGATGATTTTTAAGAAGTTTTGGCTTAAATGTACTTGCTGCACTTAAGGAAAAAATAAACGCAAAACCAAGAGCGTGCAAATGCTTGTCAGCAAGACAGAGTAAACACTAATAATAATTGATACACTTAAGGTCTTCCGTTCTGAGTTAAAATATAGGGAAAAAAGAGGAAAGTTGTCATATTTCAGGGAAAGTATGCAGTCTTCAGTGGCCTAGCAAACAATTTTTAAAAATTTAAAGTATTCTGTGTTATTAAAGAGTTTGTTTTTTCTTAAATAGGAATTAATTCAGCCTGAAACCACCAGCTAATTTTTACAGGTCACTTAAAATGTTAATTTTTGTGGTGTAAGCTTGCCTACAATAACTAATAAATCACATGTATTAAAGTGCGAAAGGCCTGTTGCAAGTCATTATTAAATACAACAGACTACTGGGCATATTAAAATTAAGTTTATATCACTAATCGAATAGGCCAAACAGCCAATTCTTTTACTGAGAAAAACTGCATCTTTTCTAAGGAAAAAGAACTATTCCCCTATCTCAAATAAGAATAAAATAAGAGACTGGAGGTGCATCTAACTATATTTACAAGTTATTTCCATGAAACAGGAATAAGAGATAAACTATGAATGCTGTTTCTTCCTTTTCTCTGCCACCCCAGCAATTTAAACACAGAAACAGAAAGAGGAACTTGATCTTGTCATTAATCACAGCTTGCTTATTTTATATATAAAATACCAAGTCACTGACTGCATGGATGACTAACACCTTAATGTAAAACTGACCAGGAGATACAACAGAATAGGTATTCCACTACAGACATTTCAATATTTTTTATATATACATATATACATGTGTATATATATATATACACACACATCTATATTGGCATTCATATTAGATACTACAAAAATCTCACTGTTTCATGCATATGTGTCTGAAGCAGAAGTAATCTTTCTGTAACAATTATTTATTATAAGTGAAATAATTCTTGCAAAGTGTTACAGTTGACACCAAAGCGAAATTACCAAGAAAATTATGGAGAATGTATTTCTGTGTTTATATAACGTGTCATACAAAAGGTAAAACATAATTGAAAAGTAACAGTAGATTTTCCAGCCACTTACCACCATCTCCTAAAATCGCTACAGAAAGAGTAGATTTTTCTAGAAAGGGAACAAAGCAAACACTGAAGATTTCTCAAAAATCCACCTGGTTGGCTCAGACATGAAGACTGTCAAACTCTAAGAACAAGTATTTTTTTCAGATTTTTACTACAGCTTCAGGAAACCAAGAAGTATTTAGGTCTTCTCACTTTGAGGGAAGTGGGACAGCTTTGATCACCTTCAAATGTAAGAATAAGAACTCACTAAAGAGGAAAAAAACATTACTAAAGAAGTTAGTAAGGGAAGTTCTTGACTGCAACACAAAGGACTGAGGAATTTGGAAACTGCCCCAGATACTCTTATACTCCAAGGGCACAGGGGGAAATGAGAATAATTTACAAAGGACTTCAGCATGGGGTTGAAGGTTAAAGTCTGTAAGGTTATAAAGATCTTGTTTCTGAGTCCAGCAGGAAAGATGGGTCTTGGACAGAATATATACACTTCCCTGAAGGAATTTCCATAGTCCTTCCTTTTCCATGTCAGCTCGGAAATTATGGGAGATACTGGAATTTTTCACCCAAGAACCACCTACATGCAGCCAACAAATTTGTCCTAACAGAAGTAAACAGGAAGCTCCCTTCTAGGGTTTAGATTAAAAAAAACTCCTCCAAAGTTGCTGTACATAGATCTAAGAGAAAGATTGCTGGGACAATTTAAAGAAAGGTGGAGACTGGGCAGAAGCTGTACAGTGTGGCTACATCACACTCTGTAGCTCATTTTGAGGGAGAAACAGGAAAATAAAGAACAGCTCTAGGCAATTCCAGAGAGGTAACACTAAATTCCTGCAGGAAGAGATGTAAGTATGAAAGTCGAGACAAGAGAAAAACAGAGGGGTTTATGTTTTGTTTAAAAGAAAGCTGTAGAAAAGATCCTTAAAAAGTCTAAGACAGGATTATTGCCTTGCTATTTTAAGAAGTAGAGAGTGTAACAGCACAGTTTCCCCACAAAACGTGTTTTGCTTTTTCAGTCCATAGCGCACACACTCAGCTTATCAACAGAGAGAAACATGTGGAGGGGAAGAGCTGATTTTAGGGCCCATTTTTTTCTTTTTTCCCCAAAACAGCATCATCTCCAACACAGTGGCTCTACCTCATTGCCAAATGCAAGTAATCACTGGTATTCAAGCAATAATAATACAGGTCCACAGATAAGGAGGAAGAAGGTGCAACTGCTGCTCAGGCTGTGGAAAGGAAAATGTGAACAATCAGCTCAGAAATGTAGGTAAATCTCAAAGCACAGTGATTTCCCACTGCTTGTACAAATTTGAATCTTCCTGCTTAATTGTTATTTTACAGCTTTGTGCTTTCCTCCCTGTACAAGGCCAAAGAAGTAAACACTGTAATACAGGGATAAAAAGCAAAATTGATCTTACATAAAGTGTTGTCAAATGAACATAGCAAACAAGGGGAATATATTTTAACCTAGTCTTTAATCAAGGCAGAACTTCTCACAGTCCATGGAGATTTTCAAACATATAAAATGTATAAAATTATATATAGCATCTTCAATCAGTATAAAGAAAATCCATTTTCTTAAATCAGTGACACTAGCACACACACTGATACTACCATGTTCTTTAACCTGGTCTGACTACAGCAGGTATCAAGCACACACAAAAACAATTATTCTGACAGAAGCCAAGTGCTCAGGCTCTTAGATCTCCTACAAAAGTAGCTGAAAGCTGCAAAGCTCTTGAAAATCTGCACCTATAAAGCCACAAATATTATATGTCCTAAAAATCAAAAGTTTTCTCAGAGGAAAAATAAACCTCACGAGCACTCACTCTCCCCCTCTGTGCAATCAGCAATTTCAGCAACCTTTCTAAGATGCTGACTACATTTATTTTATGGGAACCTAATTACAAAAGCTTGTAATGCAAGAAGTACGTCTGTACAGTCAAATCAAAGGCAGGAAACACCAAAATTAACGAACATACAAAGATCTGGTTGTGAAACTCAATTCTATTCACTGTCTGCCTGTGGTGTTGCACCACACACATATACAAAGTTCTTCACTGTGTGTTCATTGACAATGAGCTTCCTAGCGCCCGCCGCAGTTCCATTTACTATTTTAAACATGAGCGGCTCCTAGAGTACCTCCTATGCTCAAGGCACCTTCAACATGACATCACCTGGGTGGTTTCTAAAAAGGACTAGAAAATCTAATATTTAAACAGATGGCAGCCAGAGCACACTACAGCTCTTGATACTGCTACAAGTAGTTAAAGCTTTATTTGCAATAGTGAGAAATTAACTTCTGTGATGGCCGAGAAGAATCAAGCGTTTTGTGGCTCACACAAAACTCAAACTCAGGAAAGATTTCACAATCAGGATAATCAGGTAATTCCACTAGCGCATTAAGAATATAATTCAATTAATTCACTGCAAGGGACACTGACAACTGAAAAACTTTATTCTGGGATGTTATTTTAGGTAAGTTTTTGATAAAGTAGAAGTTCTGAGTTCATTGCCAATCACAGCTCTGGGAAAGCTAATTTACTTAAAATATGACAGAAAACCTGATGCAATATGTGTCTATTTACTGCCTCGCTGTGATGACAGTATTAAAACTCCATTATACAAATAGAATCTCTTCAAAGTTGCAACATTTCAGTTTTATAGCCTAAGCACTTAGAACCCTTCTAAATTATTTTGTTAATCCAAATAAATGCAACATTCTTTCCAGTAAACCAAAGTCTTTAGTCTGTATCCACACCTACTAAACTATTACCTCAATATTCTGTCAAATTCCTAATCTGTACGATTCCAGAGCTGCATGTGGAATTCAACATACTGCTGTACCTTTAATTTGTGCAACAGAAGGAGTGTTCTCTGGTTTTGCCAAGTTCCAGTCCTAACAGTTCCTGATGCTCCATAAAATGACAGATTACCTTAAGTTTTTATCATTCCAGTCTTTCATACTTCTTTCAAAGGAGGCACAAAGTCCCAGTAAGAATCTTGCTTCATATGCTGCCAGTTGGTAGAGTGCAGCAATTTTTGCAATCCTTATTAAAATTTTGTATCTTAAAGTACAACTAAACCAAACTGATTTGCTTCCCTTTTTTCCATAAATAAGGGGTTGTATATATAGGACTTAGCAGCAGGTATCAAGGCTCCAAACAATATTTACAGCCTTTTATTTGAAAGGTGATTTAGAAACCAAGAATATATAAAAGTATTAAAAAATCCTGCCTTGTCATAGGCCAACAGTATGAAATGTACAGAAATGCAAAACCTGCAGGATGTTTCATATCGCTCATGGCCAGGGGACACTATGACAGTTGAAACCAACAAGAGGTAATTTTGCCTAGAAGATTTGTCTGTTCAATATTCCACTGGTGCCAAAAAGCACTGTAGGTCACTACGCAAGGCAGCATTCTTCAAATGTTCTTTCTGGCCTATCCACATAGTCTACACACAGTGTCATGACAGATGTGAGGTGAATGGAATCCATCCAACACAGTCATGGGAAAGAAAAAGAGAAAATGATAAATTAGAAAATACTGACACTGCAGAGAAATTACTACAAATTCACAAAGAATTGAAAGCAAAGAGACAAAAAGTGTCATCAGAAGCAGTAAAAAAAGAAAAAAAGACAGTGGTGCTAAGTAACAGGGGATAGACAGTAAAACAATTAAGAAAAAATGAGCCGTGGTCTCTTACAAATCTAGAATGGGAAGGCAAGGAGCAAAAGGAACTAACCCAGAAAAAGCAAGCAAGAACAGCAGCTACAGCACATTGTTCTTCACTCCTAAAACATTACAGTGAAATACACACCAGCATTAATTCATGTGAACATCTGTCTCCACTGAGCACAATGACCACTATCTTTCCTCCTTGTATTAGCCTCCTGCTCAGCGTATGGAAACCAAATGAATGACATCATCATTCAGAATAAGATTAATTATGCAAACAACCATCAACTTTTCTTTCCAAATACTGGATTCCACCTAGCCTTATATTTGTTAAGTAAGCCATGGTGAGGTTCTACTTGATATTCTTCCAATTTTAGTTTTCCTACATGATTTTAGGTTCTTGTGGGATTATTTATTCATTCATTATCAGGTAGAGTATTGAAACCAATATAACCCTATGCTTTCAGCTGGGGTCACAACTGGTTATTCCAGAAACTTTTGGGAGACAGACCAAAGGAAGACAAAGTTATTTTTAAGTTAATATGAAAGTAAAGCTATTTGCCCTTTTGCCCTTAGGTTTAAAAAAAAAGTGATACAAAAACCTAATCATGGTTTGTCAATGTAAACCCCCGGGGGCTGTACAAAATCTACCCAAGCAGAGAAGAAATAAAAATTATCATTACTGTTCAGCAGATAAACTTAGAAAAATCAATTTAATCCATTACTTCTTCAGATGGCTTTAAGGTTACTGAAACAAAAGCTGAGAATGCAGGATGCTCCACATACACAGTCATCAAAAGCAGTTAGTGAAAAGAGGAGCTGAGAAGCAGAAATCCCCATGCATCAAAACCATCCCAACAATTTGAGCAAAGAAAGGTGCCTGATCTTGCACTGGAAAATGGATAAAAACTCTGGTAAGGTTTTAGCACTATCACTCTCCCCAAAAGGTACAATAACTTGTACTTCTACCGTGTAGTTACAGTATTTTCAACCACCACAATACATAGAAACAGATATTTTCTTGCAAAAACTACAAACATTTTGAAGATGTATTTGCTAGAAATCATGACTTGAAATTGAGAAACTCGGCAATGGACAGGAAAGTACAACATGTACAGACAGCCAAAATTCAAACACATTTAACTTTCAAGTTAGCTGTATGTAAGCAGAAAGATGGACTGCAGCCTTTAGAGATTATATATAGAGAGATAGATAGATAGATATAGATATAGAGGGGACGTAAAAGAGAAATGGAGAAATACCTGTTATCAGGGCCTGCGGTGACAGTACAACAGGAAATGGTTTTAAACTGAATATGGGTAGGTTTAGATTGGACATAAAGAAGAAACATCTCATCATGAGACACTGGAGCAGGTTGCCCAGGAAAACTGTGGATGCTCCTTCATGTTAATGATTCCTGCTAACACTTGCATTTCTTGACTTAGAGAGCCCCTGTTATAACCAATTGAAAAAGAAACTTCTGTTTGTAAGGAAACGTTTTGAGGATGAAATTTCTGTATTATCCAATCCTAGACAGAAAAACAAAAATTATTACTAGTAAAGAGGACTCAAACTGCAGGCTATTCTTTAAGCAGCAAATTAATTCCAGCTCCCAGCAGAGATGATTGCTTGAGCCACCTGAACACCCCCCCAACTAGCTTGGTGACATCAGGTCAATCACAACAGGCAGTCCAGGCCAGGGAATATACCTGGCCAGTTCCAAGGTCACAATTACACTTGCTGTTGAGGGGAAAATCCTGTAGCCACTGGGCTCCAGGGTGGCTTTGTTTTCTTTTTTTTTATATTAAGAATTTACAAGGGTTACTCTGAATGACTCTAATGCACAGCAAGCAGCTGCAGCACACTGGCAGTTACTTCAAGCAGCCTTATGACAGCAGAGCTTCGATTTCTGAGGGCTACTTCAGATGTTTTTAAAAAGCTAACACCTACTAGATTTGAATGTTCCACTTGACTGTCAGTCACAACAAGGGAAACAGACAAAAAGAAATCCTGGCAGCAATTTCAGAGTTTGAGTACTTCCGAGAGCCAATCACGAGAACCGAAACCAGCACAGTACTCACCATTTACTACAACGACTTTGACAGCAGCAAGTCAAAGCAGCCATAGAGAACTGCATCCTACTTTTAACTAAAACACACCAGTACAAGATAAAAATCTCTTGAGTTACATGAACAGAAGAAGATTAAGTATCTGCCAGGATCTGCCTAATGACTTCCTAACAACCTATGACCAGAAATCAAATGCCTGCTCCACCAAGTCTACCTGAAATACATATATTTTCTGTCCCATTACTTATTTTTAAAATGCGGATAAGTGCATCTCTATCCCATGAGTATTACAAGAATAATTACACTAAAAAGAAAGACTGGAATACTACACGTGTGTTTATCTCTTAAATGAAAATACTTAAACATACATGATTTTACTACTCAAACACAAATATTATTGCTGATTTCACACGTAGCTTTCTCCATCTGTAAAACAGTCCTATTCCAGTCATTACTGATACTTCAAAATATGCAGAGCACCTGCATAAAGTGTACTGTTTTCTTTAAAAAATAAAGATTATGGCTACCTCAAATTGGTAAATTAAAGGCAAAACCAAAACAAGATCTTTAGTCAAGTCACTTAAGCCACTTCCTAATCAATTATTATCCATTTAATTCAGTTCTGAAACAGCAGAAGAACAAGTTTTCACCGGTAAACTATTTTTCAAATCAATGATTAAATGAATTTTAAAATGCTGTGTTATATTCTTACTATGCCAAGCAGTTCCGCGGCAAAAATAAATCAAAGACTTTACATCCCTACGCTTAATTAACAATTAGATAAACACCTGCTTTACACAGTTTCTAAAAAAAAAATTCAACACTCCCACTTCCCCTTCAACTTATATACTTCCAACCACAAAAACATGTTTAGTCTTAATGTTCAGACAAAGAACAAAACATATGCGACATATTTAAGTAAGAACATAGGAGCAGAGAGGAAATACTCCAGGTCTGTACTCAGAGACAAAAAGCTTTAAGATGTTTCATTTTAGAACAACCACTGTGATAAAGTTACCCAACAAATTCCTCATAGGTACAAGGAAACCAAAGACTGGCACTGCCCTTCTGTCCTGTAGCACAACATTGTACAGCTTTTAATCTTTCATGCAAAATAACCAATTCCTCTCAGAATGGGGAAGCAGTAACAGACTGACCAGGTATACAGCCTACCCTTCCAGATTAAATACCTATTATATTTTTCCCCAAAACTACATGAGACTTAACCCGGAGATACAAATCCTCCACAGCCCCACATCCCAATGGAGCAGATGTGGTATATATGGGGTCTCTAACAAGGAGCATTAAATTCAGGACATGTAAACTTAGACCTCTGAGGTTTTATTATGAAATACCAGCATAGAACATTCTGCTAAACTACAAATCTGATCAACCTCATGAGACAATACGCACGGGTATGTACACAGACATATAGGATATGTATATATGTATACAGAGCACACGGTCCCAGCTACAGCAAATTACACCATTCATGAGGAAACAATCAGCTTAGGTATGTGACAACAGAAATAAAAATGTTTCAACTGCACTAAACCTCTCCTATATACACTGTGAAAAGAAGAGGGCATAAAAATAGGGTTCTGCCCTTAAAAAAAACCATGAAAAGCAGCTTGTATATAGCAACACCTCAATTAAATTAGCCATATGCAGTTAAAAAGCCCCCCAAAACACAACAACAAAACACCTGCTAAGACTTCACTTTGAAATACAGAATAAAACATCTCTAAGAAAAAGTATACATATAACGTTTCAGTATTGCAAGTAAGAGCCAGCAAACATGCCACGGTAAGACGGTGCAATTCAGACGACAGGTCTGGAGATACACGGAACACCTACCTACAGTCACGCACACAGTTGATGAAGGCAAACATGACAATTTTCAGATTAATTCTGTGACACCTGCCAGGTCCACCTGGGATGCACATAGCCAGAGATGCATTTAACACTTAGAGGAAAAATGCACGGCCGCACTACAATCGCATTCATGAGGTTCATAGGGAAAAGCACAGGCTCCGAGGACCTCAGCCGAAGCACAATGCAGAATTCGTAGTTTATAGAGCTTTGAAGAAGCACAAAAAGCCCCCACGAAGGGATAAGAGCTGCCGGAGGACGCCCGTCCTTCTCCCACCCTCAGCAACAGGGCAATGACACCTGAACGGCCCCACCTGCCTCCCCTCTTCCTCACGCCCGTCTGCAGCTTCCCCCGCTCCCTGACGGCCGCGGCTGCAGCTGCGGCCCCGCGGTGTTGTCGCGCGGGGAGGGCGCGGGGAGGGCCCCCCCGGCCCTGGACTCGCCCAGGCCTCCCGCCCCTGCCCGCGCTCCTCAGCCCCGCGCGGCCGCGCGCTCACCAGGCAGCGGCGGGGGGAGGCGGCGGAGCTCAGCCCGGGAGCCCCGCGGGGCCGGTGGGGCGCGGGGAGCGGCGCGCGGAGATCCCGCCGGCAGCCGCGTCCTCCCGGCCCGGATTGTCACAGGGAAAACATGACGCGGGCGGGGAGCCGCCGCGATCTCGCGGGGCTACCGCGCGGCTCTCGCGAGAGCGCCGGCCGCTCCCCGCCTCCGCCCGCCGGGTGCCTCCCGTGCGCGGGCACGCGCGGCTCGCCGCCGAAGGCGGAGCGGAGGCTGCACCTGCGGCGGACAGGGCTCGTCCCGGTAAAATGGAAGCCGGCTGCTGGCACTGGGAATGGAGACAGTGCCCAAACGGTCCGGTTCATTTGTCTTCTGCAAATGAGAGGAAGAGCAGACAAATGCTTTTGCATAAAAACGACCAAAGAAACGGGTCAGGGAAATGAAGCACCTAATTTAGGTGGGGACCCTGACAGTCAGTGAAAACAAGAGAAATGGATGTTGTATGCAGGGATTAAAAGTGCAGAAAAGGCAGAACGAATCAGTGGACAAGCAGGAGTATATTAAAGCATTTGCTTAAACAAAATGAACAGCATAACAACAAATAGTAAAACTGTCACCGAGGAATGAAATTCCCAGTCTAAAGTAAGCTAAAGTACACAGTGAAGACTGTCACAGACTTAGATGGTGGCAGAAACAACAGCATGCCAAGATCAGTGAGGCCACAGTGGCAAGAAACAACACAATGAGAAATCTCAGTTATACCCACATGAATTGGTAAAGTCCACACAATATTAGGAATGTCATGACTAAATCAGTAGACATTGGTAATGACTAAATAAGTGGGGAAACTGACAAAAAGCAAGAGGAAAACTGCAAGAAGGGACTGCATATGTTGTGGTACATCAGCCTAAGGTAGGAATACAATGGAAGCTTACAAAGATTAGTGATGTGAAATAGGTGAGCAGGGAACAACTGTTTACACTCTGCCACTAAAAGAGCTAGACGGTAACAAGAGGAACTAGTAGATGAAAATTTTAGAACAAGGAAAAAAATTATTATTTCTTCATTCACATATAATTAAGCTGTAGAACACCTTGATTCAGGACAAAATGTAGTAAAAGTTTACCTCAACTCAAAAAGAGACTGGAGAAATACAAGGAAGAAGAAAATCTATCACAGATTACCAAAGACATCCCTCTGGCTGAAAAATGCCCCAACCCACAAGAGGCCCTACAATATTTGGGGACACTTTACTCTGTGCTTGCTCTTGCCTTTCCTTCCCAAGGCATGGGCTCATGGCTGGCCTCAGACACATGGTACCAATGGAACAGAGATCCCATCCTTATGTCTTTGTCCTATGGCCCATCTTTCCCAGATCTCTCCCCAGTAGCCTTAATGGTTTACTCTGAGTTAGGAAGTGTTAGGGGAGGTCCCTAAGGGTAGAGTTCAGCTTCCCAGAGGGACTGTTGCATTTCATAACACAAGTTCCAACCAAAATTGGACTAAATGTCACTGGCCACTTTGGAGACACATTTCAGGTATTGATGGCTCTTCATTCTGCCACCTAAAAGGCTACTGAGGGATTCACAGTTTTTTGCATTGGAATAAAACCCAAATGCCTTGCTTTGAAAAGTCTGACCCCAAAGCAGCTAAAAAACACAGACTAAGAAATAAGTCTCTGTCAGCAATTTACTCATGTAATATCAACCCACAGGATAATGGTCAAGACAATCTACTTTTGTTCAATAAGTTGTAAGATTTTCTTTTTAGTTTTGTACCTCTAACTACACCAGCTAAACTTTTGTCTAAAGCCATATTCAAACTCTGCTGTGAATGAGCAGCTTCTTTGTTGATGAGACCACCTGTGCTAACAAATACCATCAAAAATGGGGTGAATTATAAAAACATTTTAAATGATTCCTTAAATATTGCAAATATGTCAGCTAAAGGATGCTGTGTAAGAAATAAATCTTAAAAATTCCACAGATACATGAAAACACATTCAGTGCACTCACGTCCAGCAGATCTGCCATTCCACAGAAGAGAAAGCAGAAAAAACAGACACACTCAGCAGTGCGTACTCCTCTCCATGCTCACATGCCCCACACCCACTAGCCACAACATGAAGACAAAACCTTATCATTAAGTGCAGCTTTTATGGCTTGCAGGCTCTACCTGCAGCCAAGCGTTGTACAGTTCTCAAGGAATTTCTTAGGTTCACAAATGTCTAATGCTTTTAAGTTATGTACACTTAAAATACAAAGTTCACAAAACCACAAGGTTTTCTTGTTTTGTTTTTCAAGCCTTGACCCAGCCCATCAATCCCTTTGCAGTACTGAGAGTCAAGGGCTCTCCTCTTGCCATTTGCATGGATGCAGGTGTAGGGCTCGATGCAGGCGTAGGGGCTGATTCCTCAGGGTCACTGATCTCAGAATTTAAGTTACACCGGAGGACCATTGCTATTCATCTTTGTGAATTCTCACATGAAGCTTGTTTATTAGATAGCAACTGATAGATAATATCTGATATTAGCTACAATCTTGGGTAAGTCAAGTGACTTCCACAGTTTCTCTTTCAGAGCTGGAGCCCCAATGCCTGAGCTACTGTCTGCATCTACAGCCAGCTGGACTCGGGACCTTCTGAACTCCAATAAAACCCAGCATGGCAAGTGATGGAGGATAAGGAGGCTTATTGCATCACCCTGTACTAAGCAGGCAAGTACTGTCAGAATTACTGAGAACCCAAAGCAAACAGCATTCTAGCCTACAGTAGCACCAGTAGGTCTGAAAATAAGGATATAAATAAGAGGAACAAGTCTACATTTGCTCTGACACAACCTATGGCTGTCACCACAATTCAGCCACCTCATCGGAGAGTCAACTATCATTAAATGAAAACACAGCACTTGCATCCTTTGGAAATTGCAGAGGCTCCTGAAACTCATTTGGGTACCCTGAGGACATACCAGAGGAAAGATGAACCCCTCCAGCCACCTGCAGCTATATATTAACAGGGTGAAAGTAACAAGAAAAGTTGAGAAGAGTTTTATGAGACAATCCTAAACATAGGCCAGGAATACCTGAATCACAGCTTTTCAGTGGGCAACATCATTCATCCTCTCCCCCTTCTTCACAGCAAGTATAAGCAGAAGTATTCAAAACTACAAATCTCAAGAGTTAGGGGCAGATAATGCCCCCAACTGCAGGACATTCATTCTCCATTTCTATTTCCAAAACAGTTTCCATCTTAGATTCAAAGCATAGAGGGAAGCCAAGAGAAAGCCCATACGATCATGGAAGTTTCAAGGGAAAGGAGGCTGTAGATGGTACCTCTTATCTCTGTGCTCTCACCTCTTTTTTAAAACAGAAATAATCCTTCATGATGACTGCAGACTTTTCAAGTCCCACCTACAGTTTTCCTCCTTCCCAGCTTCACTTGGAATAAGGCAGATTTCTTCCAGCATTCAGCTCTACAAGACCTGTTTTACATCAATGATTCCCTATTACTTTGCATGAGTTGCTGCATTATTTATTAGTTTAAAATGTACTGTTATGTAATCCCATCAAATGTACTTTTAATCTTAGGCAATGAATAGAAAGGTATGATAATGAAAGAACAATGCACAATTTAACATCAATTTTTTTCCTAAAACTGTTAGTAATTATCCTTTATTGTTTTAGTAACCACATTTAACTCTTTATCCTCTTCTGGTCCAAACATTTCACCAGGGCTATGACCAATTCCACTCCCACTATTTTTGTAAGATCTTTTTTTGTAACACAGTGCCTAGGACAAGACCAACATCCAGCATGAAGCTATGCTATTTATCTAGGGCTTGTTCTTAACTACTTTTCCACAATGCAGGATAATTTTGGATCATTATAGAAAATGGGAATTTATATATGAAATACCTCAATTAACTATGTTTTGATTTTACTGACTTCTCTTTTTCCAGCAGACTTTGCTAACATTGGCATGCCTTGCTGTTGTCATGGCAATGAAAGGAGTCTATATGGTTTGGGATATGACTCAGAAAAAATTTTATACAGAAATGGGACAACAATTAGAACAAAGGACATTGAATGTTTCTGTGCCACCAGTTAATAAAAGGTCAACAGGAAAAAAAGAAAGTTCCCAAATCAGAACAAATGATACTGAACAAACCTTCATTGGATAGAAGACACCAAATTGTTACTTCTGACCCTCTCTTGCATTTAGGTCTCTGTGTGGGTAAAACTTTATCACCCCCAAGTGTTATTAAAATCACAGTGATCTGCCCGGGCAGTTACTTAACCAGAACAGAACCCAGATTTGCCCAAAGAAGTTAACGTTCTTAGTGTTTAGAAATATGAGGAGTCTTGTATTGTGAACTTACCCCAATAAAAACAGTCTTGAAGCCATCATCTCTATGAGGACTCATTCAAAGGCAAGGTGCTTCTCATGGTTCACAATTTACATGAGGCAAAAGAAAGGCAAGTTTGCCAATTAAAAGATGAGGAAAGAAGCTTGTGTCAGTCACTGAGGAGGTGTGGGCAGAGCAGTTGCAAGCACTAAAAAACACGACTAAAGCCAACCTACACCAATCTATGAAGTGTATGCAAAAATTATTTTTGGCTAGGCTAAAAATACCATTCACCTATGTCTTCCATGCGTTACTCAAGACAACACTAGCTGTTTTCCTGTGGATACAAGGTATGTGAGGGGAGCCGTTATTAGATGATTTGCCTGTGCAGAGATGCCAAATGTGAAGGCACTGAAATATATGCATCTATGTCAGTCCTTAATTTCATCTTCTGACTCATGTTCTGGAGTGACAGTTCCTCTGCCTGGCACTTCCTGTTCATACCAAGCTGAGCCATACTAAGTGTTATTTATTAGAAAGCAATCTAAAGCCACATCCACACAGCCAGCTGGCTCTTACCCCAGTACAAATCATCACTGCCGCATAATCAGCAGTTTCAGAGCTCAGGATTGCAGGTGGTTGTGTCACTTCTTTTCTTCTACTGTTGGACTCAACTGTGAAATACAGAGTAGGAACCAGTCTGAAGTAACCTCAAATTTAAGATCTGGTTCAATCCATGGCCATCTCTCCCTTTCTTTAGCTAGCTGGTAACTTTTTCAAACTGTTTCACTCAGCCTAGCTTTGTATCAAGGTTCCACACCTCAGAAATGCCCTTGGCCAAGACAGGACAGGAAACATTCCAGAGAACAACTGGGGAAAACACATGGGAAACAAGAGGGGTTTGCACTGGAAGACAGTGAACGATAATATACAGAGGAAATTAAAAGGATTATATGTGAACAACTAAGTAACAACTGAATTCATACACAAGACTAGCTCCGAACTAATCTATGCATGGGTATGAAACTTTTTGAGCATATATGGCAAGCAGGTTACTAGAACTTTAAGAGGATTACTAATTCTCATTAGCTCAATATGGTACCATCCAGTGCACAGCCAAAGTGCTGCTTAAATATTGTGTCACAATAATACCTATATGCATAAAGATACTGGGGAGAGCTAAACAACAAAAGAAAATGGCCAGTGGTCAAAGTACTATTCATAGGATTGCCACTCCCAGCTGCACTCTTACGGGTGGTTCACATTCCATTTAGGGCCTCATGAGTGAATGCTAGTGCACTGCTGTCTTTTAAAAACTCCTGTTGCACAATCCTGTAGTGTGTCCCCACGTCCCATGCTTTTAGCAATACAGTTAGGAAAAGAAAAGTGCCTCTCACAACTGCTTCCCCCCCACCGCGCCCTGTAGTCTCTCCTACTCAGTGAGCAAGACCTTTGAATGGAAACACGGAACAAAGGCAGCACAGAGCTCTAACAACACCTTTGTGCTTACTACTGGAGACTCCCCATCCTTTCGCATTTTGAGTGGAGAGGTTATCCAACTTCCATGGCCCTGGAGCAGCGGGAGCAAACAGACCAGTTGCTCTTGGCAGTACACGGGGGGATGGACCTGAGCTCTGCCAAATATAGCATGCAAGAGCTGTGTGCCCATCCCCAGCAACTTCATGCACAGCAAACTCACAGCCCTCCCAAAAGGGAGCACCCACAATGTCACACCAGTTAATATTTACAGAGAGTTGCATCATATCAAAAAGGGCTCCGTAGCAAAGTAACGCTTGAGCTGTTTCGAACAAGCACTAGTCTGGCTTCTTCAGTGGAATCCAAGACAGGTGAAAAATTTGGGAAAGAAAGACTAAAGTTTATGCAAGTCATAAGCACAGCACTGATCCAGTCTCCATTTTCATAACAAGAAAAAAAAAGCTTTACCTAGAGGGTTTCAGTTAAGCAAAAAACTTCCATTTTTTTCACTGAGGCCATCTGACCTTGAGTAAGTCCCCCTCCTCATTATTTCTCTCTGAAAGTACTGGCATAGGCCTGCTTTCAAATTACTCTTTTTGCACAAATGCAAAATGTTATTATACTTTACCACAATTATTCCAGGCAAGATCCTATGCATCATTTCTTTCATAAGGAAGAATTTAATAAGTCAGAATATATAATTAATTTTATAAAAGGCAAATACAAATATTAAACCTAAGAAAAGCATTTTTTTATAATTGTGATTGTTTAGTTTTTCTTTGCAGAATACAAATGCATAAAATAGATAAGAGCTGTCCTCGAAATTAGCAACATTCCAAGACCATGATTACACACAGTACTCAGTTAATTGTGCCTCATGAAAACTGAAGGCCTGAAAGATACTGTAAAACCTTTTGTCCATACAGCATATTCAAATACATTGTTTTGCATTTTTAGAAAGAATTTATTTTTCCATGTTATCTAGATCATCCCTCAGAATAAACCAGATTAAAAAAAAAAGAGATTTTTAAAAAAAAAAAATCTTTTTAGGGGAGAAACCAAATGTCCAACTCTGGTTTTGTCCCAGAATTCCTCTGTCTGAACTTGAGCTACAAAAGCAATTAATTTTTCTCTGAGTTTATCTTCCTTTTCAATTCTGACAGCTATGTTCCTTCCTTGCTCATGCTCCATTCCACCATTTCAGTACTTTTACCCCTCTTTTCCTATTAGTTATTTGTCTAGTCCTCTAACTGCTGGTTTTTTAACTGACTTTTCTTTGGCTTCTGTCAGTTCATTAACATTTTTCTAGTCTTTAACTCAAAGTGAATATTCTAACTGTTGTCTGAAAGCTGTACAATGAGGAATTATCCTTGTGCTTTCATGAATCAATGACTACTCTGTAAGGCTAAAAAGAGTTTTTCTCTTCCTATTGTTTTCACATTTCCTCTCATTCCATTTGTTCTTGCATTCAATTTTTTTTTCCAGCAAACACAAGACAAATAATACCCTCCCACACCTTTCACTTTGAGATCTCACAATATTTTTCTAAAAGAATCCTCTTTCCCGTAGATTGGGGGGGGGTGGGGGGAGAGGTACAAACAGGATAGAGTTATCCCAATATGTCTAGTACAGGCTGTGTTTCAGTTCAGCACGAAAACCCCTGCTCATAGTGGTCTGCGTAGAAGGAGTGGTAAAGTTCCAGCATTGCTTTTTCCCATCCCACACAGCTCCTTGGGCTGCTTCCACCACAACACCTGCCTGCCACTGGGCTCACAAAGGAAACTCAGAAGTGTAAAGGTCACTTTCCAAATGAATACTAGAAAGAAATCTTTCACTTGGAGTGCTATCATCATTTTAGAGAGGCAAAAACTAAGCCTAGACAGATGAGGCAACTTTTCCAATACTAGGATTTAACCCAAAAACCCAGAGCTCCTTCCACAAGTATCTGGATTTGTTTGTATGTGCCATGAAGTCCTGGACTTGACAGACAGAATCACAGAGCAACTAACAGACATTTCCTCTTTCTCATAGTTAATTCAGCCCTAAATCACCCAGAAGAGAGATGAGTTTAAACATTTTTATCATGAAACACTAACAAACACTTCAGCCAATTCCACAATGAGAATTATGAAAAGAGACAGGAGCCGATAAAACTGATTAAAAGACTAAAAAAAAAGGCAAAGTAAAAAAAAGCAAGGCAAATACACAACAGACAATTCATTTAAATTCCCATCCTACATCTACTTTTGAAATTTCTCCAAATGAACTACATCAAGCTCTACACAGATAGTGTTATATCAATTTAATTACAGAATCACGTGGAAAATAACATTAAAAACCTTTCACTTCTCTTCCCAAGAGTGAAAGCAAACCACCATCCAACACATCTTACTTTTAGTAGTTTTCTCCTTTTGTTTGCTTAAAAAAAGCCTGGAATTCTCCTAACAGAAAAAGAAACTCACAAAATAACCCCATGTTTTGCTTTGGAATGAAAAGCAGTTCCATTATACAGAAATGTTTGGCTAGATGAATAGAAAGCTCTGCCCATTGCATAAAAAGGGTTGCAAAGAGCATCCTGTTTAACCTAGCTGGTTTCCTAAAGAACAGCCCATCAATACATCCTCTGAGTAATCTGCATATTTAGGATGGAATGTAAGTTACCCCTGTCTGAGCTTTATGGATCATTTTTTGAATTAGCTTAGAAATTCATTATGTCAGTTTTCTGCTTTCAGCTGAAGCATTCACTAAGTTCCTACTCTCTGCTATCACATACAGAGTTTACCATATCAATGTACAATTAGATACCTGCTGTGCCAGCCTTTGAGTGAGGAGAGGCTTTGAGATCCTTTTTGGTCCTGCTCTCACATTTGTATTTCAGAGTGAGGTTATCCAGTGCTGAATATTGGTGCTAAGAACAAAGTCCAAGCTGTGGAATTAAACATACTGATAAGACAGGTGCCAGAATGGCTAATTTCAGCATGGTGACATGGGAATGACAATAGGCATCTCTTTTCTGCTGCTGTGGGGGGTCACAGAAATAAAAACTCCTGTTGTATTGGAAGGTACCAGGACATGGTACATGGACAATGCCTAAGGACACTGGATGGGCCCACACCCACTGTATTTCCTACACCTCCCCCAATGTTTGCTCCCCACACTGTCCAATACAGTGACCCTTTCCCACCTCTCCCAGCTTCTCCTCAGTGTCATTCCCCTGCTGCCCTCATCCACAACCGTTTCTCCCCTTCTTAAGGACATTTTCCATTTGCCTCTCTCTCATCAACATGTGAACCAGCCCCCTGCGCTGCAAGGCCAGCCAGCCTGCAAACACACTTTATTCCAGTTGGCCTCTGCTCAATACACACAACGTGACCAGTGCAGCAGCCACTGCCTTGCCCTGCCAGGGGGCCGTGTGTCCTTTAGCCTAGCACGGAGGAACTCCAGGGGAACACTGTGATCCAACGCTTGGAAAGGCAACACGTCCCACTTCAGTCCTCGTTCATGTGAGCCTTGAGCAGAGGAGAGGCTCCAACGCCAGCTGGGTACAACGGAGAAGTCAGGGGAAGCACAGGAGTGAGACAGTTTGGTATTTTATTTTGTCTGCAATATTTTCAATGCCTGGATTCTAACTGGCCCACCATCATTCGCAAGATTTTTGTAGGATGTATAACCACACACAACAGAGAACAAACTATTTCAATAGTTTGTTGGAGATGCCACTCCAAGAAATGTCCTTAGCTCTTCTTCCATGTAACAGGTGTCTTAAGAAACATATGCCAAAGGAATTAAAACCAAAACTGATGTCATCCTTTCATGCAGCAGTTGAATAAAACAATACAAATTAATATTATTGTTCATGTGCTGCTGGATGAACGATTTTTAAAGTTCACGACTAAGGCAGAACAAAAAAAATAGTCATTTACTTTGGCCGCAGTTTAGAAGTGATGCAATAGTCATGACCTAGCTAAACCAAAAGCAGTAAGGCAGTTGAAGCAACCCCGGACAACACTTTCTATTGCATTTGCACGCTTCGTGTAAGGGTGTCCTCCTTGAATCAAAAGCTGAAATGCTACTGTGAAAACAGGGAATCAACACTACAGGAAGGTAATGCAGAAGTATTGTTTGCAGCAGCAGTTTTGCAGGAAAGTAATTTGGGACATACGGATTAAGAATTCTGAGAGGAAAACCCTGCTAAGGATTTGAAAGAGAAGGTAGCCTGAAGAAGCGCTATGGGGTCTTGCCTCCAGATTTCAAAGAACAAGATATAAAGCAAAAAATTTTTATAAATACACTGGTATGATTGGTAAAAAAAGAGTGTGATCGCTTACACCAGGCCTTTCCAAAAACAGAAGTGTAGTCCTGGTGGCCTGGGCAAAAAGGAGCCTCTCTGACAAAATACACATTGTCTCGGTTTTGAAAGACAGGTGTCTGCTAAGGAAGGCAGAAGCCCCCCCTTGAAGTGGCAGATATAACCCCTTTTCCCTCTAAGTTATTATATTTTGAAAATCAAGGGCCTTTAGGCGAAGATGTGGGAAATAGGAATAACAGTTCTTTACTATATATATATATATATATATGTATATAACCAGTCAAACAAAACAACAACAACTATGGCAGTAACAGCAATCACAAACCCAGTCCCAGCCTTCTCGGCTGTCGGGCCCTTTCCCCTCGGGTGCAGTTCCGCTCGCAGCCGGCAGGGGCGCTGGCGGCTCCCGGTGAGCAGGGCAGGTGCGATGGTTCCCCCCGCGGCTGCAGGGGGCGCTCCGGAGCGAGCTCGGGAAACACGCGGCACTGGGGGCCTGGGATCCCGGGAAGGGATGGGACAAAGGAGCTTCACAAACCCCTGGGCAGCCGATCCCAGACTCTCGGGAACAGCAGGCTGGAACGGCAGGCTAGAACGGCAGGCTGGAGCGGCAGGGACGAACGCAAATCCCGGGTGGCAGGCGAGATGTATCCAGATGGGAGAACCCCACGGAGGCCCAGGCAGGCAGGGCGAGCAGGGCTACAGCGTAGCGAAAAGCTCGAAGCAGCAGCGGGGCAGGGCAGCCACAGCCCGGTCTCCAGCAGGGCAGGGAAAGCGGCTTTTGGGGTCCCGGCGTTGTTTCCAGCAGGAAGAAAGAACGGCCAAAAAGAAAGAAGCAGCAGCTCCTTGCTCTGCAGCTTCTCTCTCCGGACGCTTAGAGCGAACTGCCCCCACACCCAGGTGTAGACAAAGGAGTAGCCAGGCCCGCCCCACTTCCCTTTTTGTCTTTCTTAAGTACAGCTATTTGTCCCCTAGCAACATGCATATGGGAGAAAATTCCTTTAACAGGAAAAAAAACTAAGACTAAACTGAAAGCCCAACACACATGAACGCAGAGTACCCTGCTTGCTGTTTATCCATTACTGCTAACTCTTGGGCAGAAACTCTGTGAGGACCTGTAGTGATGCTCTCCAGCACCCCTCTGCCAGGACACACCCCTGCACACAGCCAGCCCGTAGGGTTTATCTTACGATCCCATGCCCTACCAGGGAATTACAAGGATGAAACTGTGCCAGAGCTGGGCACTGGAGAAGAGATTAGGCTATCAAGCACATGGAGCAGGGAAACAATTAGGCAAAATAATAGTGAAATAACAGGGAGGGCAGGAGGGAAGGTATCTGCCTGTCCATCTTTCCAGGCACCGATGTGGGACATTTGAATCTTCAAACCAAAGTTCATTCCATTCCTGGCTGCTCTAACATGCCCCAGGATCCACAGCCACACCTACACTGAGGCAGGACAGATAGAAAGTCTAAGGCAATGAAAAGAGCACAGACAGGGGCTCTTCCTTTGAAGCAGGCCACTGAGAAGGATTTTCAGGTTTTGCAAAGACAGATAGGAATGCTTAGATCTAAACAGAGAGAGAGAGTGCAGCATAGGTCAAAGCTCCTTTAGAAGAGCATCTGGTAGAGATGCATGACCCTGTCCTTCAGAGAGCTCAGACTATTTAATTCAGTTCTAGATGTTCTTCTCTATCTGAAAATATAATGGGTTTTACAGCACAAGAAATCAGGCTGTGCTGCACAATAGTTCGACGTACAAATGTGACATGGGAGAAGGACTGCAGAACAATATAGGACAGGAAACAAAGGACAGACATTGGATCCCAGTGGAGCAGCAGGGCACAGCTCAGGCATGCTGAAAGCAATTAATGCCATGGGAAACGGGCCAGCCTGCCCCGGCCAGCAGCCATCCTGCACAAGAGCTACAGGGCACCTGCACTGTAGCTTGACATGGTGCCAACCACAGGGCACCTCCAAACACAGAATGTCACTTCATATTTTGGGATACTGGATCAGAGAACAAAAAATACCACCTAGCAAATCTCCAGCAACTTCTCACAGTAGTGAGTCGTGATTTCTGTATCTTGCCTATGAAGTGATCAGATGCTTAATTCTCCTTAAGTTACAGTTCAGTAAGAAGTTAAGAAGGTTTTAAGCCTGTATTTAAAAATAAGCATGAATCTAGTCTTTTCATGAACATGCTTGATTTTTGTGAGCAAGAACCCAGGTGACAAAACAAGTCAAGTTGATCAGTTTCTTGCTAAGCTTTAGAGGATATTTCACACCATTCTAAGAGCTGCCCATGACTAGATGGTGCTTAGACACCATGTACAAACATGGTAAGGGATTTTAAACAGAATAATTTAAACAGAATGTAACAACTTTGCTAGTTTCTTTTATGTGTTAATTAGCTAAGCCATTTGAAGACCAGATAAATTTTTATTATGTTATGTCTCCATTCTGCTGATCTTTAGCATTTGGATCAGAAGAGATCTTGACTAACATTTTATATCTCTACACATAACTTTCCTTGAAGTCACTGCCCTCAAAATCACCATCCTATTTACATTTTTACTGAACAAAATTCAAAAGTAAACAGTGTGTCACTTCCAAAGTACTTAAGAATTAACACGTGGTCGGGCGCAAACCACATGTCTGGCATGAATTGTACTGCCTGAGGAGTTTCAGTAACATGCTATTTCAACAGAGCATAAGAAATCTGCAGTAGTCACTAGAAAGAAAAATTGCTAAGGAGAGAAAAATCTTTACTTCATGCAATCAGAATGATACTAGGACATTAACATGACCTTTCCTTTGGCTGGCAATAGCTGTACATAGCTTTTAAATACAGGAAAATTTACTGTATATAAACATTATGAAAGCTTGATTAAAAGCAGCTGCATAAAAAATCGATTTGAGAAGTACATAATATTTTATAACTTTTCATAATTCTGTTTTTTTTAATTTGGTGATTTTAGAAATTTTATTATTTCTTAGAAAATTTCTGTGTCATCTTTTGTTCTCTGTTTCTCTAGGGAGTTGTTAAGCAAAGCTGCTACAAATACAAAAAAGCCTAAGAGGCCCGGTGGGGTGAGTGGAAACCTGTGTGAAGGAGCATTTAAACATTCTAAGCTTTCCTTTGTTACCAAATAAAACATCTTAACTTGATAATGAATGAACACTCGTGTTGATTCAATACAGAAAACTGGCTTTTCAACTGATTCTTAAGATTCCCATAAGTGTTGGAAGTTCATTTTGCTCAATTTCCATACAGATTTTCCATTTCTTCTGAGAAGAAATACATCCTGAAGAACTACAGCTAGTTGTAGGTTTTTTTGTCTTACACTAAGCAGTTACACATTTTGGTTCCGAAGCAGATTTTTCTTGATTTTATTAATTAATTCTTATTTTCTTAATTATTGCACATAACCTTGCAGGCTTAGGTTTAATTAGCTTCAAAGCAGACTAAGATAGACACTGGTACTAACCAAGGCCAAGAGAAATAACATTTCAGCCACCTCTTAATAATACTTACTATACAATGGTTTAATTGAACTCCCTAACAAATTTTGATTATTTTTTTTTATTTTGTCAACTGCTTCATCAGCCTTAAATTCAGGTGCAGAGATTCAATAGGGAAAGCACCTTTCAGAACCCACTCTCTGGTCTTGGCACAGGTGTAATGCATAGCACAGCAAGCTTTGCCATGTGAGGTGTATTTACTTGAATCAGTACCATCTGTGTTGCTCACAAGCAGTGGAGAGAAATGGATTCAGGCTGATTTAGTCACTTAGGGCCATGTGCTCTATCAGTTTGCCAGGAAAGCCCCACTGAGCCCATTTGATGCTCAAGTAGGAGACGTAAACAAAGATACTAGAATACCTGTTTTGAAAGGTGCCTTTTGGTCCCACAAAACACAGCTTTTTCTTGAGGAAAATTTGTTTGCTACAGTCGCAGAAGAGGGATTTTCACTGATTCTTCCACTAGGGAGTGGAAAAGAATCTAATTCTTTTCACAGATGATCTCTGGGTGCAGTCAGGAACATAAGCCAAACCATGCGGGGACTGCTCGGCAAGTCTCCTTTAGGCCTTTAGTCGCCCTTCTGGAGCCCAAAGGATTCCCTCCATCAGCCCTGTTATCTGGTGAGCCTAGAAATCCCACACTCCGGTCAGTGCCATTTGGAGTGATAAGAGTTTTATCACTCAGAGTGTCTCTTCCAGGCTACGTTTTGCAGAAGTGATGACAGAAGGAGAAGGAAGCGCTACATCCACCACAGCCTTAGAAGAGTATTTATCTGCCACTTGCAGATAAATAACATCTTGCAGATAAGTAGTACCTTGTCAGCTCCCTCCCCTTAAATGTACTGTACACTGGATATCCTTTTAGGGGGCAAAGATGGTGTCTCTCTAATAATCACCACTCAAAACAAGGGCATACAGCTGCTTCAGTTCTATGCAAGGGACCACTTACCTGAGATACATAGAGCAGCTCCTGATACATATCAGCAACCCCCAGAATGTGGCCCTCTGATTTTCCAGCATGTTTTCTAAGAAGCTCCAGTGTTCACAAAAACACTAACAAGGACAGGTCAGTCCTTTTCCTTGCTAAAATTCACCTGCTGGAGCTGAACTGCTCATCTGTGTCTCCCAAATACTAGTATTGTTCTGCCAGAATCTTTCAAAGTTCCTGCAGATCATGCAGTTTATTAAAGATCAGGCATCCCCTTTCATACGAGCAGTAACACCACCAACAAAGGGAGAGACAGACACTTCATATCACAGCAGGTCATAAGTATTTTAATTAATTTCAATTACAGAAATTGACTGAAGCTGAGGCATGCAGACTACCAGTGCAGGTTTTGTCACGAAGATCCTGTCCCAAAAGTCATTGAAAGTCATGTCCCAAACTTGCGGGCACCATTGCCATTTTTGTGACATTCAGGTATTGCTGTGATTTTATTTCAGGCTTAAGTTGACAGAAGAGATTTTTACTGCCCTCTTTTGCTAATAAGAGTTTTCTAGCAGCAAATAGGTTCAGTGGTGTGAGATCCTGCTTGGTCTACCTTTAACACTGGACATAAATTACTTGCACAGATAGTTCTAAACAAAGACACATGGGCTTGGCATGACATCCGGTGGTGAAACAGCCTCTGTTTCCCCACAGGGCTTTTTGGCCCACATAACTGTTACCTGAACTTACCAAAAATGAAACTCAGATGAACACTCCATTAGGTTTTACTTTACTCAGTGGAGCCAAATCCATTAAACAGAATAAATGTTCATCATCATCATCATCAATGGGGAAAAAAAAATTCTCAGTCCCATTTGTAACAGTCTGTAGCCTGTTGATTTTCAAAACAAACAGAATGAACATCTGGAATTCTTCCAGTATGTCTTTTAAAAGAAATAAAAATCAGTGCTCCTTGAAATGAAAAATCTGAGTGGACGTACAGTTTGGGGTGAGGAGAACAAGGCAAGAAATGTGCATCAAAAGCAAGACAGTAAGAAAGGAACCCACAGACTCTTGCAAACATACTCCCTTGTTTGATCATTTAGAGGCGTACTAGCACACTTATCTTCATTCTGGTCCCTAGAGATTTTGTTCAGAGGTCTTTCCCTTCCAGATATTCTTACAGAAGATCACTGCTGTTTCAGAAGTGATTGAAACCCCACCTCCCCATCCCATCTGCCCCAAACCATCATTCCTAAGTAGAATATATGCATTGAACTTGTGTTTTCTGCCTCTTCAGCACTTATGACGCAAAAATCAAACTTTTCATTTTCATGAAAACCGCATCCGTTTTTTCCACAGTATTTTATGAAAAGTGAAAGCTGGCAGATGTTCCTTATGAACATATGGATCTCACTGATAAGGCTATCTCAAGCACTTAGTCTGTGCTATGGTATGCAGTCTCTGCCAGCTAAGGTGCATCCCACCCATGTTTGGGAGGCTCTAAGAACTCTTCCACTAAAACCAGCAACTTCGATATGTGCCAATGTTCAAAACTCCTGGTGTGACTCTACAATTTTTAATTAGCATATCCAACAAACTGCCTGCCCTCTGAAGTGCATTCAGTCCCTACAAAAAAAGACACTGAAGAGCAGGGACTTACTACACCAGGTTAAGCTGAACAACTGCAGCTGCTTTTCCACACCATTAAAAAAATTTTAAAAAAGCTTTTCAAGTGCTTTCATAGCACTCAAATCATTCTACAGATGATAGAAAAACATTTCCATAATTATTAATGGCCCCTAGATGACTCTCAGAATAAAAACTGCAGGCCTGAAGCCTAACTCCTCATGAGGGCTTCTTTCCTTCAGTGCTGTACTGGACTGTGGGAGAGTGTCTGCCTCTGGAGGTAGCCCTGAACTGTCAGCTGGAATCAGGCCCCAAGCTTCTCCTGTGGGGATGGCCAAGTCCTTCACTCAACACAGCTAGGAAAGGTGCTGCTGTTTCTCTCTCGCTCACTGCACTTTGAGGTTGCTCAGAGCACAGGGAGGGAGCATTTGTGACTACCCTGGTGTTGAGAGCTCTTAGCTGAGAAGGGGTGGCACCACTGGTAGCCACAAGGCACACAGAGACCATTTCTGTATTTTAGCTCAAATGCCTTAGAAGCACACACCATTGCAGACTAAATGGCCTCAGCTTTCAGAGCAAAACAAGGTGACATCCAGTGGCTCCAAGCACTGAGACCCCAGAAATCACTTCTGGAATGCAGCTGTTACAGCTAAATATGAAGAGAAACTACAGGAAGGAAACAAGTGGCTTCTGCTCCAGAGAGCAGAGGCTTCTGAAGGACAGAACTGGTTCAACTTCCCTGCGTCTGAGACATCTCTGTGTGCAGAAAACACAGCTGTCCCTCCTGTAAGCAGCACTACCCAGCTTCCTCCAGCTGCAGTCTGAAAAAATCCGTATTTACCAACTACAGCAAAAGCTGAAGTCCTTGCAGCTCCACATACATGACTATTTTTACCTCTCCATCAGTAACACCAGGATACACTCCTCAAGAAAATCATAAATTGTCTTACATGCTCTAGAAAGCCCAAAACCAGAGATCTGCTAACTGATCAGTCATTTCATTTACCATGGTTCCATTTACAATGGCATTATAGTGACTCCACATTAATAACTTTGGAAGATCATATGTTCTCCTGTACGTTATATTTTTTCCAACATTGTGCAAGTCAAATGGAATAGCTCTATGAATTCAGTCTTAAGGATTAAAAAAAAACAAAAAAACCCCAAACAAACCAAAAACCCAAATGTAGGTCAGTACTTCCGTAACAGTACAACCTTGGGCCACAAGTCACAAGTCTGTTAACCAACAGAGTCAACTTCTGATCCCTGGCATGACACACCATATTTGGTAACTGATCTGCCCCCACTAACCGGCTTTGGATCTACTTCAACTACACAGCTGCCTACTTTATGTCGTTCCAGATGTCCTACAGACACCTGTAGGATTTCTTCATAGCAGAATAACCAAATTCCAGGAAAGGATTTGGAATCTCTAATTTTTTTATTTGCTCATAGGAGCATAAATAGAGGCACAGACCAACACTGTGCAGGGAACACTGCATATTTAACTACTGACTTCCACTACCACTGGCTTACAGAGTGCTCCTGTGCCAGACTGAGAAAAGCCCTTCTTCCTGCTTTGATCCAGGTGCAGATGCAGGGAAATGGAGCACTCCAGATGACAGAGTAGCATTACATATTCCCAACTTTACATGATCATGAGCTTTGAGTCATTCACATTTCAAAATCAGACTTCACTTGTTGCAGACTTCTAAGGACTTAACTTCATATGCTACAGCTTTTAAAGGCCCAGCATAAACTAAGACAAGACTAAGGCTCAGCACCAAGACCAAAACTGTTTCCTTATGTTGTTTTTTCTCTTACTTGAATTGCATGACTAGGACTAAACCTAATTTAGCATTTCCTGTCCTTTGTTAACTGAATGAGAGGCTCTAAGCTAAAAATCAGAAAGGCTTTTCCATGCTTCAAAACAGTAAATCTAATTAAATTCAAGTTTCATACCAATACATTACAGCATATTTTATGTAGATAGAGCAAAAAGATTTAAAAGGTAACTGAATTACCTAAAAGCTTTTTTCTTACCAAATAATTCTTATATTAAGACAGTTTACACACACAAGATACTTCAAACAATTATTTTTAACAAAGCATTGTATGTAGCTCATGAGGTTCATCCTTGGGGAAAAAATGTATTTTAGGAAATACTGATGTGACACTATTTTTCTTAGCTTCTCTGTTGAGCAGATACATCCCACCCTAAAAAGGCCGTGACTGAGCTCAGTTCCAAGTAGAACGGGAAAATGTTACACTTCTGAGATGGATGGTCACAAGTTAGAGCAAACTGCTATAAAAAGCTAATGCTCAGTGACAGTCTCTGCAACTACCCCTCAAAAATAACAGCAACCTACAGCAGCAATGACACTGTGAGGAGACACTTGAGCAGGCTCTGGCACAAGGAGTTGCAGGTAGAGCCCTAGGTCCATGCTTAGGCTCCTGAACCACCCATGTTTCTGATATGGGGTACACTGTGCACAGGGCATGGTCACAGACCCCTGTGCACACACCAGCCCTACAGCAAGCTCAGCCATTCCTTCCCTTCTTCTCACACAGCCAAAGCCCATTCTCCACTCCATCAGGGCTCCCCAAGGCTTCTCCTCAATCCACCCTTCCCTTAGCAGTTACTCACTGTGACAAAGACCTTAGCTTCTTGTCCATCTGAAACCTTCACATTCTTGGCTCATCAGGAACTCTGCCTCGCAGCCAAACTTTTGCCTCCGAGCCTCAGCAACACACCTAGTCATTCCAGCTGGGGTACAGCTCTGGCCATCCCCCACAAGCCTCCTACGCTTCGTGCCCCAGCTGGATGAGGTTTGCTGTAATATCACTTCATCATGCTCATGATCACTTCCAGGTGATGGTTCCCTGCCAGCCCCGCCCAGCAACCAGGTGCACCTGACCCTCTTTAACTCTTCTCACGAAAACACACATGCTGCAAATTACCTATTACCTACCACCTGAGAACTGAAGTTGTTAAAGTCTGAAGTTTATGTGAAGACAAAGTAGACATTTAAGGGAGAAATACAGAGAATGTCAGCCAGTTACAGTGACCATATAGAAATGAGAGAGGGAAGATAAATGCTTCCAAGTTCTTTGAGTCTCAACTGAACATTGTTAAATATATTACCTCCTTTTCCCTAGACACACAGCTTCCTCGATTTACATACAAAACTGGATAGGAACAAAACCTCTTATTAAAAGAAAAAAGGAGCAAGCAAAAGTAAATTGAGTAAGACAGCACAGACCAGAGGTGAGGGCAGCAATAGCAGAACTGCTGGGGTCGACAGTCGCCGGGCTTACCTCACTGCCAAGGGTCCAGGACACCAGGCTGCGCTGTGGGGACCTCGGTCCTAAGGGGGAAGTACGGTCCATCAGGCCCATCAAGCCTTGTCTCAGCACCCCTACGAGCCCCCTCGGGCCACAAGGCTAGCCGGTGCCACGGCGGCGGCTTCCTCCGCAGCCCCAGAGCGGCCCTCCTGCCACCTGCTCCCCGATAAACTCACCCTCACCCCCAGAGGGCCGTCACTGAGGGGCAGGGACGGCACAAACCCGCCCCGGTGCCGCCGGTTACGGGCCCGCTCCCTCCCGCTGCCGCTTCCACCCCTCAGGGGCTCCACAGCTCCGGCTGATGGCCCTCGCCTCAGGCCCCGCTCCCCGAGCTCGGGCCCGCGTGCGTGGAAACACAGACACACACCCGTCCTTGCTTTGCAAACTTTTATTAGCAAATCAGAATAACAAATATCTCTGCTATTTTTGACAGTCTGTACTATTTCCAGGCACCAAAAAAAAAAAAAAAAAAAAAATAATTTGAAAAAACCCAAGAGTGTTTCTCTTAATAAAAATATAGGTGGATTAAAAAACATCACCACTAAAATAAAAATAGCCAAATAGCCATACTTTAATAAAAATACTTGTGGGTTTTTGTGGTTTTTTTGTTGTGTTTTTTCTTTTTTTCCCCCCAGAATATCACTTTATTTCTCTCCAGGTTCCCTACTGCAAAACACAGAATAATACACAGAAAATAGATTTTTCTCTTCCAGCAAAGCAAATTCTGTAACACATATTCTTTTAATGTTCCCTTTCCTTCCATGCCTTTCGGGGTTTTTTTGCCCCTTACTGAAAGGAACCTGTAGGTTGTTGTTCCAAACCCACCAATGGTGAAGTATTAGACCAACCCCTGCCCAGAGCAGGTGTCCTCCTGCCAGTGCTGGAAGCAGCACAATCATGCTTTCACCTCATAGAACAGACAGGGCGATCAACACAGAGACCACCACAGCTGGGAAAACACTGTAAAACTTCCTAACGAATCACAAACATTAGTCTGGAGAACAAGAGATTCTACACTCCCAGCGTGCTCCTACCTGGAATAGTTTGGCTGGACAAGAGTGCTGCATGTTGTGGTTTCTGTGCAATGAAATTGCTCAGGAGCCATGTGGAGTGACTGAGCGCCAGAGAGAAAGGCCTGGCCTTAGGTCACCTGGGCACAAAGATGACTGAAGACCGAACACCATGAACTGTCTATAATGTCTTTGTTAAAACACCACCTTACATCTTTATAAAGGTAGAATTAATAAGCCAGGGCTTTATACAGCCTTGCACTCCTCTGTCTGCCTTTCTGCTGTGTCCCATCTTTCTCAATAGTTGCTAGGATTTTACATGAGAATGACCCCATCTCCTTGAAAGCACAATCCTGATCCCATAACACCTATTTTAACCAGGGCTTAATTTTCAGAAGTATAATTTACATACACATCCCACAATCTCAAATTTGGAAACTAAAGGTGTTTATTTAAAGTCCAGAAATTCAGATAAATACCACTGGCTTGGAGTCTCTTTGGTTTTCCATTTCTTTGGGAAAGCAGAAAGTAAAATTTGGTAGGTAAGCTGGGTGGCTTTTTATCCAAATATATCTTTTTAGTGTTCTGTTTATGAAAGATTCCCTCTGGATACTGCCATGGTTTAACTCAAACTGGCAACTAGGTCCCACACAGCCCCTTGCTCACCTTCCCCTGGCCCTGGTGGGGAGGAGAATTGGAAATCAAACCTCAAGAGTTACTTTGAGATATGAACAGTTTTGTAATTGAACAAAAAATATTGAAAAGCAAAATATTATAATAATAATTAATAATAATGGAAAGGAAAAGAGAGGAATAAAACCCAGGAAAGACAAGTGATGCACAATGCAAATAACTAATCACCCACTGATGAATGCCCAGCCCATCCCTGAGCAGTGATCTGTGGCTCCCAGCCAACTCACCCCAGTTTACATACCAAGCATGACATTCCATGAACTGGAATATCCCTTTGACAATTTTGGGTCAGCTGTCCCTGGCTATGGTCCCTCCCAGCTTTTTGTGCACCTCCTCACCAGCAGAGCATGGGAAACAGAAAAGTCCTGACTTAGGGTAACACTACTCAGCAACAGCTTAAAACATCAGGATATTATCAACAACATTATTCTCATACTGAATCTAAACCACAGCACTGTACCAGCTACTAAGGAGAAAATTAACTCTATTCCAGCTGAAATCAGGATACACTGAAACCTCAGGTTTCCCTGTTACTGCTCCCTCTTAATACATACATTACTACCACACTTTTTGAGCATTCTGTCTCAAGAATTAAACAGAAAGTTCAGAAATATGCCTTTTAATTGAATATGAAGAGAAGCCCATGCCCTGCACCTTATCCCTTGACCAGGCACGTCACAGGCCTTGGCAGCACAAGATATGAAATAAAAAGAAATTAAATAAATAGTATAAAAATGCAGTGCCAAATTTGCAGAGACATTCACTTTCCAGGTTCCACAATTCATATATCCACATTCTCTTTCCTTTCCTGCAACTTTCCCAGTCCAGGCTCACCTTCACGTTCCTCTCATTCTCATTCCCCTCCACTGCTTTTTTCCTCCCACCCCCTCCTTCATTTTGTTTCTTCCATCAAAGCCTACTTTCTGTCTCTCTCCTACAAAGCTTCTCCTACATGTCCTTCTTTTCACAGAAATAATTTCTTATCAACTGCATTTTAGTCTCTAACTAAGCAAGGATACAAAATTACAAATAAACATAGCATATTTTTATTTCTTAGAAACTGGAAGCCATCAAAATTAAGCTGATACTAGTTTTCAACACCAGTTCACACCTTCTGGTCTAAAACCTCAGCCTAGAGGTGACAAGTGTAAAGCCAAACAAAACCAGTTTCCTCATCCATCTATAGTTGTTTCTAATAACTTGCTTTCTGATTTTTAATTTATTAAATGGCAAAATAAATAGGAACTTCTAACAGCAAATACATTCAATGAAAAAATACCCTAGTCTGTGCACATTTTTTGGTACCAATTGAACAATACTGGCTTAGAAACTAATATAGTTAAAATGATGCAACTTCCCTGTGCAAAGATGTTACATCAATATCAAAGTGCTTATTTCCTCAATTTTGGATACAACCCCCTGAATAAAATACAGGTGTCTGCAGTCTGGGTTACATGTAAACAGCACCTATACAAATAGGTGTTAATGAGTCTCCAATTTGCTGACAATAAATAATATTGACAACAATAACAAAGTCTAATAAAGACTATTTCTTCACATGCCTTAAGTTTTTAAATGCCCCTTTTTCTGGTGAGGCATCCTGTTATCATCCTGTGAAAATGTTGTATTTGGGTGCATGTAAATCACTACAGAATTTTTTTCTCTTTTTCATCCAAAAATTGCCTTTGCCTACCTCAGTGCCACAGTCAGTTGTACTCACACTGGCAATGGGAGTTGTGATAGTCCTCAGCCAGACACAATGGCCAGGGCACAGTTCTTGTTGCATTTCAGAACTGTTTACTGCCAGGTTCACAAAATCAAGGTTATGATATGTAATGGCATTGTGATTTTTTTTTTCAGTGACAGCAATAACAGAGTACTGCACACAGCTAACAAAACCTGACAGATATCTGCCATCAAATATTTAAGCTATTAACAAATATAAAAATTGCATTAAAAAAATTCCTTGAAACTCACCAGCAATTCCCCTGACTGAAATAATAATGCACACAGTCTTAACCACTGTGCGGAATGTGAATTATTCTGCAGCAAAAGATATCAGTAGAAACCCTACACCCTGAGTGCAGTTGACATCACAAATAGATTGAAGTATCACTGAAACACTCAACATATAAAAGCACTCCAGCTGGTGCTTGTGCTGTAGCCTTTCCCTGGGAATCTCAATTCCCAATTTTCTAAAATGCTCAGTAGGCATTTAAGACTGTCATCCAGCTGTTGGTGTAGCTTGAGAAGCAAGAAGCATCATACTAAGGACTGAGACAAGAAGTCTGAGTCTGCTGCCAGGGCTGCTTGTTTCAGCAAGAATGAAAGTTTCCTGTCTCCTGCCCATGGAATTTTCATCCCATTATGATATGCTGCTTCTCCTCTGAAGAGGGGCTTTTCTTTGTGAAAGATCCTCACTGTCACTTTCACAGTTTCTCTGAAATAGAAAGGCCACAGTCTCTGTTATGTAAATGAGATACCATGCTCTTAAACATGCTGTTCTAATATTATCAGTATCATCTATTGAGAAGAGCAGAGCTAATAGAGCCCTCCCAGTTTCACTCCAGAAGGCCACAGGCAGTACCAGGGTCCCCCACCCTCCATCACAGAGCTGGGCACAAGAGCAGTGAACTCCCCTCTGCCTGCTTGGATCTCAGTCACACCCCATGGTCACTGCCATGGGATCCAAATGTCATCTGCAGGCTCCTTGCTGCTCCTTTACAATGCTACAGGCTCCTTGCTGCTCCACATTACAATAAATGTGGTTAGCCCCTAGAAGGTCCGTCAAGTCACTGGCTCTCCCTGCACAAGATTCTTGTCACAGTAATAGACACAAATGCAGCACTAAAGACACAAATGATGCCATGGTCCTATCTGGTTTCCCACTCCAAGCCACTGCTGTCTGTTGGGCTGTGCATCCATGTAAGGACAGCAAAAATGACTGCACAGTAAAACTGCTTCTTTTCCCCGTGTAAGGAATGTACCTACCGAACTCTCATCTTGTATTAGCACCTTTTTCACCAGTGAACGCGATAAGTGGTTGCACAACGAGACGATACGGTATGAAAGCTGTGGAGAGAGGGAAGAAAAACAATCTGATCACACATACCCAATGCAGACATATCCAAACACATTTCATTAATTTACTGCCTATTACAATTTTACATTCAAGCTCTATCTTGCCCTCTGATCCCATCAGGCTTGGGAAGCCATATGTGAGAAGGATTAAAGGCTTGTCATACCTTCCATCGCCTTCTAGCGTATTGCCTTTTGAAGTTTTCCATGTTAACAACAGACGATTTCCGAACCAAAGCCTGTTGCTTGTCCATGGGCTGGAAGATAAAAGAGCAATTTTATTGTTCAGCTCCCTTTGGTACATAAAATATGCAAGATACCTGATGTGCACTGGAGCTGGCTGAAAGAATGCTGGGGAAGCTGTGGATTCATACAGGTAAAAGCAGAAGAAAAAGAATTAAATCTAGCCTGCTCTGGGCCTAGACAGGATCCTTTTGATCTCAAATAAAACCCTAGAACTAGAGGGTGCTAAGGCTATGCTTTCACGCTGTAAAGTGGCTAATGTGCTTCTCAGTGCACACCTGCCCCATCTCCCATTTCTCTGGATGACATCACTGTAATAAAATGGGACAAAGTTAGCTGTCATATAGTATTAGTGACAAGGATACATGCTATCTGAAAAACCTCCAGCTTTGTCCTTTAACCACAGCCAGAGTATGAGAGCACAAGGCATTGACACCCTGGCAATAAAATAATTGCAATATACGACTATGGAAAAATAGGAACAAAAAACAATATAGGTCAGAATTCAGACATGTGCCTAGCATTTTGGATGTCAACCTAGTGTTAAGGAACACATGTTCCACAAATCCTGACACAGTCTTTCTGAAAATGAAGCACATTTCAATTCCAAAAGCACATCAAAATTTGAATAAACCATATAACCAAATCTTGTCAGATTAAGAGAAAAAATGGTTCAAAACCAGATCAGGCAAGAGTGAAAAGAGAAAGGCCAGGAATCAGCCCTTCAAAGATTATGGAGTGACAACCATTCCAGCCGCTCTGATCTGCATATGTAGGAGGTGGATAACACAGAAATACTTGTACTGAACTGGACTGGAATGCAACCAAGCCATGCACCTGAAGCAGCAAGACTACCGAAGGAGAATGGAAAACACGTCAGTGAAGGTTTAAACATCTTTTTCAGCAGAAGAATTTAAAATGTTTGAGACAACAAATTCACTTTTCTCATCAAATGCTGTAGGTTTAGCACTTTTGCAGGTATCTCAGCAGTAGTTCAAGGAGCCAAGCTATCAGCTGGGCCTCCTTCTCATTTAAATGTACACACCATTTGCATTCAACAGAACTGAGACCGTTAAGCATTAAATATAACTTCCTCATGCTGCAAACAGCCAGCATGGTGCAACAGGCAAGCAGAAATCAATTTGAAGTGGAAAAAATGTCACTGGCTAAATGTCAGCTGTACAATCATTATGAAAAATTTCCCAGTGCCCATTCAGCAGCAGAACCATCACCAACTCTAAATAACTCACTTTACTGCAGACTGCTAATAACCACCTCATTTTAAGTACCCTGCAATCCAGTGACCTGGCCATTCTCTCAATCATCAGGATCTCTTCTCAAAAGCAGTGTGTGATTAGCCTCAAAGACCGAGTCACAACAACATTACCTTCACCCAAACATGCTCAGGAACAAGGTGGCCTCATTTAATGCTCCTTTGCATCGTGCCAGTGCATTTGTTCATAAAGAAAATCTATATGAACAAAGAATATCAGATGATGGGTAACAGGAGGCAGACTTTCTTGAGAGTGTTTTCTGCAAATTCTAACTCTCACTAGGCTTTAAGTTACATTTTAGGAATTAAAGCTCTCTCCCTCACAATAAAATCCTGTGTTCCAGTTCCCTGGACAGTTTTTAATGGGTCTTCCAGCTCAAAGGAACCTGCAAAAGCATTCTGAGACAATAAAAAATGGACACATGCAAAATTCTCAATACTATTTGTCACAGTAGAGCCCAATTCAACACCAGCTTGCCAGGGTCACATTCTGGCTATCTACACTACTTTGAAGCTTTTGAAAATTTCACATATTGTGCCAAGAACAATGTCACAGAGAGCACATCCAGTTTCCATCCTCCTTCAAGCACAATGTTGGGAGCAACAATATCCCAAGTGAACAACTGTTTTCACAACTCTGAATTTGCATCAGCCTCTGCACATCTTTGTGAGGATATGGCAATAATGGGTCCAACTGTACTCTGCACAAATTGGACGAGAGTATGCTTTTATCTTTTTATCTCAAAGTAGGAAACATTATTCTTAATCATGCTAGGAACAACAACAACAATTCAATTTATTTAGGTCATTAACTCCTCTGCAAAAGGAGGAGGGAGGAGGGGCAGTGAAAGATATACTCATATATATATATATATATATATATGTAAAGATTCACTCTAGGTGGACTTGAGCTTTTATCTCTCTGATTCTTGTAGCTGCACAACAGTCACCTTGCAGGAAATGTCCACAGAAACTTGGCATCTTTTTCAGTCACTAACCATCAGGGAACAACTGCATCCTGCATAAATAACTATTTATTGTGTTCAAAAACAAGATTGGTACATCTGTGCATATTAATACAGTATAACCAAATGACTTCTTTGAAATACAAGACAGCAGGGCATGATTCAAGGTTGGGTCGACTTTTCTTCTACTTTTTAAAACCTAAGAAAAAAAAAATCTTTATAGCAAAAACACTAGTCTCAAATGTCACACCATAGATTTAAGTTAGTTGTAGCTTTGTAATCATCTTCACTGTAGAAAACAGACATTTTGACATTTGCACTGTAAAATTACACAGTCATTTGATCATTACAAGTTCCCAATGGTGTCTTTTGAATAGGATTTCTTTGGTATAGGACAGGAAACTCAGCTGTTGATGAATCCTTTAGTTTGAAATTCAGTTTACCTCTGATGGTAAAAGAGTTCACCCTGCACAACTGGCCTAAACACTAATCCTAACAATCTTCATTGGCAGCCATTTCACAGAGAATTTCCACAGTACTAGCTAAATATTAAGTTACTACACACACCATTTGCTTATTTTACAGGACAGATTTCACCTTTGCAAATATTTCTCTCATAAGGCGTATAGAACTGCCTGCAGCAGGGCTACACAACTGTTTCCTTCAGCCAGCCAAAGAGGCTATAAGGGGATTTTTATTTGTTTCCAGGCACCCACTTTCTAGTAAGTACAGACTGACTTATTCTTTATGCTATATTAATTACCTAGTAATCTTTAGGAATTGTAATACAGGATGCATAGTAAAATATAGGCAATACCAAAGTCTTTGGTGTTAGATGTGTCCATACCACTGTGATACTCTTGTTCCTGCAAGTTCAGACATTGAACATAGGGAAAAAACCCAACAACTTCAACACTACAAACCATTGGGAGATTATGGCTTTGGTCAGTACCTTGTGCAATACATCAGAACTTCTACTTTAATTCTAGGTCATATTTTTGTGTAGAATCTATGCACTGGAACATTTTTAAACTGATGTACATTGAAACAAGCAGCAAACCCTGCACTTCACCCAATCTCAATGCTACTGATGAGATTCTGCCACATCAAGATTCAACCCTGCAAGGAATTCTTCACAGTGAGATCTATTTAACAGCTCCATTAGTGATTCATTAATATCTTTGTTGAAAACAGAGTCAAAGTTTCCATTCACACAAGCTTCATTTTCCAGTTGAAAACTGCTCATTAAATCCTGTATCCACTTGAGTTCCTCAGAAAGTTCCTGTCTGAGGGATTTATACTGACTCTGCAGCTCAGCGTACTTCCCAGATATGCCTGTAAGGCTGGCACCAACAGCCTTGATATCATCATGCAAGTGTCTTTTCAGGGACTCCATTTTACGGTATTCATACTTCAGCTGGGACAGCTTGTGCCTCACGCTTTCACTCTCTTCTTTATACCAAGCCTCTTTCTCATTATAAATGGAAAGCAGAGCATCCATGTCCTCCTGCAAGGAATCATGGGATGCAGCCAAGGTGCTGAAACCCCTCTCCATACGGGAAATGTCCTCTAGGACATGGGCAAAGCGCTCGAAGTTGATGTAGGTGTTATTGGGGGGCATGCTCGAGTGGCACTTTATGGTGTACTCCCTCAGGCGTTTCGTCTTCAGCTGTGTGTTCTCAACCTTCTTGCTCTCCTGGACTTTGGTTTCATCTTTCAGCTGGTGAGTCGTCAGACAGAGGAACCAATATTACTGAACGTTTACAAGACTGCAGCAATTCAAAAGCTCTACACAAAGGATGCAGCCTGGGCTTCCACAATGCTGGGAGATTCTTTGCTCACACAGATTTTCCTTCATGCATTTGATTAAAAGAAACAAACACCAAACACACAAGACCAGAACTGAATGTGACAATGATGTGCATTCATTCCAATGTGGCAAGTGCAAAAAACATGGCTGCAACTTATTTTCATGCTAATTTTTAGCAGTTAACAGTGTCAAAACTATCAATATTTGTACGAGGAAAAACAACAACCCTAAAACCACTCCAATTAATGTTTTGTGCAATGCAAAGCAAAAACTGAATTTCAAAAATCCTCATTAGTCATGCTGAGACTAGCTAAATGTATTTTCAGTAAGAGACTTATCCACATAAGCAAGCAATGTTTATGATGAAAAAATACATACAGACACACAAATGCAAGCAAACCAGAACATGTTGTACAGCAGTTTCTCTTGAGAGAAATTATATTTTCCATATTGATTGCAGTCAACTGTCAATTCAAGAAAGCACTGAAGCCAACACACAGTATATGCCCATGCAAACAAAGAAGAATGGAAAAATGCAAAGCCCAGTCCAATATGGGATACTGTAATGTGCAATAAACATCAGAACCTTATTACTCTCTTTTTGAAAGTTATGATAATAAAAGAAGCAATTTGCAGAAATCCAAGGATTTGGTCAGACCCAACCAATTTCCTCCCAGTACATCTCTTTGGGTCACCCAGCGTCACAAAGTATAAAGAGGGCAGTTTTCCATTTAACACACCAGTAAGAGTGAGAATATGATCTCTGCTTTGTTCATGGAAAAAACTAAGATCTGTTTCTTTATTCAGTCTTACCGTTATCCATGGATGAGAAAGAGCTTCCTGAATTGTCAGCCGCTTCCTAAAAAACAACAACACAAAAAAAACCCCAAAGACTTGAATAAAAAATACTTGGTACACAAGTCCATTGACTCACACTTCTCCCGGGCTTCCTATGAAGCATTTATCACGATAATTCCAGGACAAACCCTCAAATTTCACGGTTATGTTTCTCCTTGAGGCACACTGCCTGTGTGTAGTTTAGTTACTGTTCTAAACTTCAGTAGGTAACTGTTCTTACTCCACACAACTTTAATTCTTCATCAAAATATGCCTGTACTGTTGTGCACCCTTCCATAAAAAGTAATACAACATTCCTTTGTTTTGTTCATCTGACATGCTTAGAAAATACATTCTTGCTATACACCTTTGATATGACTGTGTCTGAATCAACAGTAATTATACCAGAGGTAATCAACACTAATTATACCAAAGCTGTCCTTTGGAACATGGTATTATAGCACTGCAGGAGCTGTTGTTTCCTGAAAACAACATTTCTGAAAGGAATACTTCAAACCTAATCAAAGTGGATCAAACCTAACTTCTTTCTGCATTGGAGCGGTTTGGTGAACAGCACGTTAAGAGCACCAAGAATCAAAGACACAAACACAGCGTTGCACAGGCACCATGTCTGTACACAGGACAAATATCAACATCACTGACTTCTCCTTGGAGCTGCTAGACCTGTGCAAAACTCTCATCAAACACCTGCTCTGCCCCAGACTGAGGCCTCACGATTTGCAGAAATCTTGACTGAACAGCTCTTTCTCTCTCATAGCTATTTTCTCCCCTAATGAAGCCATTAGAAAGAACCACAATGGTCTGACTTTCCTCCAGGACAAAGAAGGTTACAGGGAAAGAGATGCTACTTCTGTGTGCGTTTTATTAAAAGCAAGAAAAACTAAAAAAAAGACTGTGGTTCCTGTAACCTGGGAACAAAGATCTGCATAGCTCTCACACAAACTCTAGGTGACTGCCACAGACACAGAGAATTAAAACAACTCCTTAGCAGCACATGTAGTAATTTTCTGGCATTGCACCACTGGGGGCATATTCTGGGAGGATATCACCTCCTTGCAAGTGGTGCATAAGAGACTGAAATAGTGGAGTGGTAGTTAACCTGAACTCAAGATTCTGCACGCCATTTTCAGCCTTTCAGCAATACCCTGTTGTGCCAGCTTGACTCAGGTGAGAATTCAGTCCTGAAAATGGCATTCAGCTGAGGAGATTTGGTTCCTCTCCTCAGGGTTTCTGGGTGCAGTGATTAACTAGGGTCACAGCAGCATTCTCCTGTCTTGCTCTTGAATAGCAATACACCCCGCAAGAAAAGCTTTTTCACTTATCAAGCCACATTTCACCAGGTTAATTTCAGAAATAAATGGGTCTTTCTGAATATTTGCTTACCGTGTATCTTTCACCAGTAGTTTCTGAATAAAATCTTTTGCCAGGTCACTGGTATTGCTGAAAAATTCTTCATCAAAATCATATTTCACAGCTGTGATGTTGGCAAGTGTTTCTTGTTTAGTTTCTCCAAGGAAAGGTGATGCACCACTAAGCCTAGATAAGCCAGAAAGAAGAATCAGTTGGAAAAATAAACAGCAGAAGTCCCCTAATGAAATTACAGTGACCGTGGAATACACTCTTAGGACTTTTGTGGCTCTTGTGTTGAAGCAGCTCTGCATGTAGGAAAAAACACAGCCAGCTTTGGCTCGCTACAGCTGTGGTTATGAGCCAGACTTGCCTTGAAGGTCTCTAGTGCAGCACTAATGCATGCACACAGAGAGAAATGCACTGATTCTCCTCTCATGTCTCATTTAAGTCATTGCTAATCAAACTAGAAAAAGCTTCAGCTGAGGAGCCTCTACCCCTGTGAACCCACAAAGACTACCAGGCTGAAGCTTTTACAACCTTCAAGCAGATAAAGCAGTGTTTCTACAGATTTTCTTCAGGTAGGAAAAGCTCTCCCCCTATTTCTTTTCTCTCTGCAAAGCTACTATGAATTCCCTACACAAGGGGTTCAACCAAGAGACCTTTCTCAGCTGGAAGCAAAATATGATGTGTGATCAGAAGCCAGGCATGTGGCCTTGCCTAGGGATCAACTCCACTGGGGAAGTAGAGCCATGCTGCTCAGTAAAAGGGATCCACAAGCAAAAGGGCTTTGGCTGCAATAAAATCCAACTGTTTCTGAAAAACACAAAATTTCATTCTGTGGCACCCTGCTCCAACTGCAAGGAGACAGCATCATAATAAAACACCATTTCGCAATCTTTACTGAAGAAAAAGCTTTCCTTTTTCCTGCTTTGCCTATCTCTCAGCTGTGACTGTTGACCTTCATCTTTGATGACTCTGTACCTCTGCTCCATAAAACTCGTGTCAGAACAGTCATCCCAGACCCCTCCTGCCCTGTCTTTCCTCCAGGCTCCTCCTCCCCCAACACAAAGGGATGCTGACTTGCAAAAGCCTGTTTTATGGGAAATGTTATTTATACCAAGGAAATTGATCTCACCCCTTTTTATAATCTTCTGGGCTATTATTGTGCTTGTCTATTATGTCCAGCTTTGATAACAGAGTTTCAGGATGCAGCAGGCTCAAAACAGGACTGCAGCAAACTCCAGGGAACTGAACTGAGGTTTTGAATACTAAACCATTTGCTTACATGATCCCACTCTCAACATACTTTTTACCCTGTCTGTATTGCCACTACCAGGTTAACTGGGAAGATTGGGCAATAAGCAGAAAGTTATATTGGGACCACCCAAACCTTTCACCCCAATCCCCAGCTACCACATGTGGTTTTATCCACAGAATAAACACTTGAGTGCATAAACTGCTTCCTCCCCCTCTACAATCATACAACACCACCAAAGCATCTGACACAGCAAGACAGCATGAGTGAGGTCCTCCAGTTGTCTTTGATGCAGTAAATTTCATCTCAAATACCACAGTCAGTCTCAACGCTTAGAGGGATTTACATACTTCCTCTTAAGCCTTGGTTCCATTTCTGCTGGCCACAAAGAAGGCTACAAGCAGGCACCTCTCCACAGACCATGGGCTTTGTTCCAAAACTGAAGCTTGGAAACCTGCCCTAGGGCCTTGGTTTCTTTTCCCTTTCCCCAAATTATGCCATGAAACAGCTGTAATTCCACCTTCTGGCCCTTTGTTGGAAGCCAAAATCAACAGTGCTCTATTCTCTTTTTTCTTTTTTTCCTCTTTGGGACTCAGTTTTGAAATCTGTGAAATGGGTGGATTCTCAAATCCTAGTATCCAATGCAAATAGCTTTTTTCCTGACTCAGTGCCTGTAAACATGTACCAGCAGACCTCAGTAACAAAAGCTTTGCCCTTACAACCCACTGAATCACTCCAGAGTTACTGAATTGAGGACTTGGATGCATTTTGATCTCTACACCTGATGATGACATCCATTTGATTGCTGCCACGTTTGCTAAACTAGGTGGTATCAGAGACCCACCCCACTTACTCAGAACACTTCTGAGCAAAAGGCTTTAAAATTAAGAGGCAATACAAGTTGAAGGCATGCCAATTCTAGTCCATAGCATATCAGGCAAGCTGATCCCACCCACCATAAAAAGTGTGCTCTTTTCTTCCTGATCATTTGTAGGGAGACATTATTCTACCTTAATGACCACAGCAATCATTAGTAGCCAAGAAGGTAAAACAGATCTCCTATGCTGGATGCAGTACAGGAACTGCTCCATTACTCTGCCCCAGCACAGACCTCTCAGTGCAACAGGAAGACCTGAAGAGCAGCTGGCTCTGTGCATCACTAATCACATGCTAAGTATTCCCACCTGCTCAACTCCTAAGTTTTCTTCTCATCACATAGGAACACCCATTTTACAAATTTATGAAGTTTAATGTCCTGGCAAGTACAGGTGTGTCAGTGGAGACCAGTATCAGTGCTGATAAAAAACAAAGGTCTGACAGTATTTTAAACCCCTTTACCTGAGCTTGGGCTCAACCAATATCCCAAACTTTTCTCTGGGATGTTTTCTTTGCACTGCAGGAAAGAAGGGAATTTGTTGCACTGAATCTGATTCCTCAGACCATACCTCTCTTTTACAGCTTTTGGGGTCTAACCCTTGTGTATAGGCCAAGATTTATTTTCCACACTGAAAAGACAATCCTTCCCCTTCAAGCCTCTGTACTTGTCCTGATCCCTGAGTAGTGCAAATCCATCTAAGAGTCCACCTTCATCAAGTTTGGCAGCAAGTTATTCCTCTGAGTATCATAAGGGAGCAGCTGAAGCCCAGGGTGAGACATTCCCAGCATATAGTATCCACTTCCTGCTCCCCAGGAGTCACAGGAGCTTGATTTCAATGGAAGCAGTTAGGATCAAGGATGATTGACCATTCCTGTAAGTCTCATGTCAAATGAGAGGAAAAGCAAGGAGTGCTGTTCCTCTGTTGCATGCATTCATTGTCACACAAGCAGCTCCCCAAATCGTCAAGCTCCATCTTAAAACTCTTGACTGCTTGTCCCCAGATGCCCACAGAAACTCATTTCTTTGAGAGCCCAAGCATGTCATAATTCCCTCCTTTTATTTATTCATCACCAGTTGACACACTTTTCTTCTAAAGAGTATCTATATCTAAAAAGTATTCTGCGATCTACTTTTCCCTTCATGCTTACTGACTGTAACGATATCCCCAACCAACCTTTGCTTTACTAGCTTTAACAAACCCTTTTTTTCTCCTGTAAGTTGAATTCTCAGTTCCCAGGGTCAACTTCTCTGCTCCTCTTTCAGCTTAAATTCACCTTTTTGAAATGGGTGACGTTATTGCAGAATAATCTAGAGTGCTGCCTTTACAAGGAAATAAAAACTTCCCTGTTTTCACCTGAAATAACCCAACTTGTAAATGGCACTGTTACACTTTCTGTTTCTATGCTCTCACACTGATAGCTCACAGTCATTTCAGGAGCAATTAATACACTTGGCTTTTCCATCCTCTACCATTTGGAACTGATGAGATCCCATAAGAAGCAGAAATGCCCAGTGATGCCAGAGACATTTGTTTTTCTTCTGCTCAGAATGCCCCTCATCTTTTACCCCTTATTTTAAATTGAAAAGGCTGCAGGATAACCCCTGTCCTTTAGACAAACCCCTGCCCACCCCATGTGTGCAGGTCCCTAAATGACTGAAGGGAAGAACTGTTCTGTACTAGTGCAACAGAGCTTTAGGAACATTTCTACAGGAGTGAATCTGTTGTACTCACAGTATGTAGGTAATGACTCCTATGCTCCTAAAAAACAAAAGACATTAATTTCAGGAGTTCTACATGACCAGTATTCTTCTTAATGTGCATAATACACAAAAGTCAATAGGTGCTGCAATAGAGGCAGGAGAGCCATTGTGGCTTTAGATAACTGCTAGCATCTCTTACAGAATGGGGTTTCAGGGGAAAAAAAAAATGTTACATATAACATCAAGTAATGTGGATATTTGAAGTCTCTGTGTATTTCTACTCAGTGGGTATTTTATTGCAGTGCATATATGGAACACAAAGGAACAGAAGCAAGGATGTTTTATTTGGGGTGACCTCTTTTGCCTGCCTTCCCAGTAGACAACACTAGTACGCAGGTCTGCTCTGCATGAAGTGCTCTTATAAATAAAGCTGTCACAAGCTCTGCAGGAACATGTTTCCTTCTAAGAGTGGTCCTCTGCGTGGACAGTGGCAAACAGTTAACTCTGTAACTGCCATCACTCCAGTTTTTCAATGTAATTTTGCAGAAATTAAATGCTTACCTTTTAATTAAAAAGAATGTATAAAAATAGAATGACAGAACAAAGTCATTAACTGTATTTAAGGGTTTTTTTGTTGTTTTTTAATTTGTTGCAGTGCAATGGATTCTATTAAGAGCAAAACAGGAAAAAGTAATTGTAGAGTCACCTGGAAAAAAACGTACAAACACATTACAAAACTTACCACATGTCTGCAGCTAGTCCAAGTGGTTCATAGTTTACGATTTCTGGAGCTGTAAGGAACATTTAATCAACCATCAGCAACTGAGGTAACAAATTTTTACCAGGCTGTAGTAGCAGGCCAAGAATTACCAAGAGTGAGAAGGGGGGAGAGGGGAAGGTTAGTTACAGAATACATTGTTTATAATTCTGTAGCCCAAATAGGCATTCAAGTTCACAGCTGTTCAGAAGAGATTATCTAGAGTAACTTGGAGCATAATGCAACTCAAGAGTAAGGGTAAAGCAGACATTATATAGTAATTATAGTGCAAAATACAACAAATAACAAATTATTTCACCTCCCAAGAATGCTGCTGCCCATAAGCATGAGCTTTTGTTTTTTTAACTGGTGGCATTATAGCAAGTTTGTAAAGGCCAGTCAGAAAAGAGCCCTTGAGCAAGAGATTGAAATTACTTGCCAGACTACGTTGCTATCCATGTCAAACTCTATTATCTTTATAAGAAACATTTCCTCATTGGAAAACATCCCCATACAAGACTGCATGCAAGAGAAAAGAGCAAGGGTGAAAGAAGTTGAAAAAAAATTATCTGTGACAACTGTGTTTGACTGGAATATTAATAACAATTCTCTACCCACCCCCCAAACAAAGCCCAAAACCGAAACTAGTAGAAAGGAGCAGGATTAACTTAAAATCCAAGTGAGACAAATCAGAATTATGACCAGTGAGGAGCAAAAAGAGAACCACATGGAAAAATGTAAGGGGAGATGAGAGTACTCAGCAGGTGTGCAGTGTGAGGTAGTTTTACTTAGAAAGCAATGACAGAGATACCCATGTAATTTTGACTCATGTACCACAGTGCAGAGATCTACTAACCCCAGGCAACAAGTAAAAAGATTATAATTTGTATTTGCAGAGTTTCACAATCTTAATCCTGAATTTACATCTCTAAATATTTATTTGGCAGCAGCCTACTCTCACAGGAGTAGCACATCTAGTTTACAGAAAGCACCTTTGCCTATTCCAGAAAAATAAAGTAAGCCTCCAGATTTAAGTGACCTTGATAGAAATAAGATTAAAACTACTTCTATCCTTCAATTTTTAACTTTGACAAGTTGTGTCGACTTCTTCTGGAATTTGCAATACAAGACAATGGAACATGTCACTCACCTACGAATTCTGGAGTTCCAAATATGTTTTTAAATTCAACTCCATCTTCTATTTTGTGAGCCAGGCCAAAGTCAATGAGTTTGATGCGCGGAATAGGGATATTCTTGTCTAGAAGCATAATGTTTTCAGGCTAAAAATAACAAAAGATAGATCTATGTTAATAAAATATCTTTGAAAGTAACAGCGTTTTCAAGTGCTTTTTTTTCCTTTACATATACAACACCTGTGCTTAACCATTTACAGTTCTTTTGATAAAGGTAGCAGGCAGCCGAAGCAGTTCAGGTGTTTGGTGCAGACAAAATGCCACTGCCTCACCCTGAGTGAGAGCTGCACAGCTCAGTATTTTTGCTGACATTTTGTGAATTTACACTTCACAATATCTGTCCCATTTGACTCTATACTGTATTGTAAGCCAATGGAAGATGTTTTGTTAAATGCTGAACCTATTCAGGGAAGGAAAAATTATCTTCTCTGAGACTAAATTAACAGTTGCAACAAGGCCAGGAAAGATCCAGGATTTACCAGCTGAACAGTCCAGAAAATGAGAAGAGTTGGGATCAGAGGTCCTAGATCATATATGATAGCAAGGTATTAAAAGAAAATGTGGCATTCCTCACAGCTTTGTAAGAAAAAGCTGAAGCTTGAACTGTGAAATCAAAACTAACATGTTCAACCACAGACTTTACTTTTTTACCAGATATAACATGTTTCATAAACTTCTTTCTTCAACTAAATTTCTCAGCCTTAGCTACTCCCTACTACAGCCCAAATTCACAGGTTTCAGAGTAAACTATGGGCTCAATTTATCTCCCATGATGAGCTTTAATGCATTAATCTGTCATAACTTAATCATAAGTTCAAGAGCAGCAGTGAGAGAATCTGATTCCCTGCTGGCAGCTGCCTGGCCTTTCCACAGCAGATCCTAACGTGGAAGTTGCTCCCGCTAACATGTACACTCAGCAAGAGCTGCACTGGGAAACAGAGCAAATGAATAATTTATTGTCATAGTTACTGGACCAAGCATGTTTTAGCCTCAGGGTAGTAAGTCTGGTTTTCTTCCATGGATCTAAGGCATATATGTGCATAATGGATATAGATACATAATGGAAGCTTCTTTAGAGCAGACAGAACAGACTGAAATGGCAAAAAGTCACTGTCACTACCTTTTGGAGGATTGTTTTATTCCGTAGGTGGTATAAACCACTGTAGCTCCACTGCAGCCAATGGAGCCCTGTCAAGTGATGAGATAATGACAAACCGTCTTCTATCAAATCAGACCACTGCTTAAAAATACATGTATAATTTAATATTTGCCAAACTCCACACCCAGTCCTTTAAAATGCAGGAGTGTTATTAAGTGAAAATATATTAGGTCCTTTGATAGTCACTATCAGCAAAATTATTCTTTACTTACGCTTTCTGATTTCTATCTTGCAATTCTTGCAACATCTTCATTGACCACCTGACATTACTGGTATTAAATATCAAAATTAGCAGCTAGAGATCAGCCAAAGTCTAAATCAGCATCTTTACCTTTAGATCAAAGTGAGCAATTTTCTTAGAGTGAAGGTAATTCACACCATCCAAAATTTGCTTAATGAACCTGGTTGCTTCCTCTTCACTTAAAGACTCCTTCTGTGCCAGGAAGTCAAAAAGTTCTCCTCCAGAAACCCTGCAAAACACACCAGAAAACATCCCCTTATCTCCTGCACTGTAATCCATAAAATCAGTGTAAGCACAGAAAACTGAAGCAGTGAAGAACTTCAACACAGTTAGAAAAAGGCTACTCCTGCAGACAACCATGACTTTTGTGTTCTGGTCCCAGGTGTGCCCAAACTACCTTTTGGCTTTAGCTCTCTTCCCTGTAAATGAAGGACTGGCTTTTCCATTGATGCTGCAAGGATCACAAAGGATCAAACCAAGTTACATTTGTTTGCTGAATCCCCAGATACATACCTATTTTAAAAGGTTGACTTGACCACTTCAACTGCTATTTTTCAACATTTTCATTTTGTATGAGCAAGTTGTAAGAGTCAATAACTGCTAAAGAATTACTTCCCTTAGCAGTTGCCATCAGAACCTGAGGTAGCAAAATGTGCCAACAGAATCTCTTCTTTCCAGAACAGCCATTACCATGTTCTAATATGATTCTTGCCTGACATAAGTAACAGGAAAGCATTTACTTGGTGCTGAATTTTTTAAGAAGAAAGCAGATTGTAGAAGGCTTGAAGGTACCAAAATCAGTTTTCCCAAATCAAAGAAGTACTCTTAGTTACTATGAGTTTTCGCATCAAAACTGAAATACATTCCATCCTTATTAGTACATAAGACTTTTATTTTCATTTCTGTGCCTTGTCCTGAGAGTTCCAGTGCTATTTTTCTGTTTATCTCAAACAAGATGACCTAAATATTGAATTAGGCATTGTTGGCAGCTGTTATTCATAATTATGTTTACATTTATTGTTGCCAGTTCACGCTGTCATTAACATTATTGTTTTATTCTCATTCAGATTCACTGTTGGGGGCACCCACAAAACAGTTGTTACTCCTGGGTGCTGGTGCACCACCCACCTATGCTCAGAGTGCAAGCAAAGGACCTGAGAGACCCTACAGTCATTTTGGAAGACAAGCTCTTGGCCCTGTTGCCGGATGAACTACCTGTCAAAGCACTGGCAGGTCCAAATGCTTTGAGTTCCCCAGGTGCCCTGAGTCACAGACAAGTCAGTCCACACTGGGTGCTCCAGAGGCCTTTGGGGAATGACTCCTCTGACCCCAGGCTTCTACACAACACTGGTAGTGACAACATGGTAATTCCATACTCTGCCTCTTTTGGAGGAAGCTATTGTCAATAGCTACAAAACCTGCAAGGACAAGTCCACTGCAAGCAAGAACAGCATGCCAAAAGCCACAGAGACATTGGCTTTGTGTCGTAGCTTCCCCTGCTGCTCCTGTGGGTGAACACGTGCCTTGTTGATCCAGAGACTTACACAGGGCATAGTGACTTGCCCACTGATTACTGGATATTTTTTTCACACCTCTCACATAGTCAGAAACTTTTCTAAACAATGTGAGGCAGGACTCTTCACCTGGGCAGAAGTCACCTCACTTCACCTGGGCAGAAGTCACCTCACTTCACCTGGGCAGAAGTCACTTGATGCTTTAATTGTTACAACTAAATGGCTGGCAAACAAAATAAGCTTAAATGACCCAGAAATACGTTGCAACTGCTGTCTTTGGCTGCCACCTTCTCCTTCCTATTAATCTCAGTTATTCAACCTGTGAGACTATTGATCTCTTCATTTTATTTTTTAGGTGACACCTACCAACGGTCTCAGCACTACCATCAGCCTTTCTGGACAGATTTTGTTGTACCCTGTGCATTTCAGGAGACAGGGAACACTGTCTCCTTTCCATATTGTAGGAGGTTTAGAGGCCTTGGTTCAGTAGTTTTACAATTACCACAGCCTACTGTGATAAACCAGTAAAGAAATCTGTAAGAAAAACCTGATAGTGTCTTGGTGAAATCTGCATACAGAGAGCAGGCGAGTCCCATTTATTTAATGATTTCTATTCAGAGTGCACTTAAGCAATCACCTCTGGCAGAGGATCCATCCGGTCATCAGGACACCAGCTGCACTGGGGGACGTTCTTGTACTTTTCTGGAATTTAACCATGTAGGCACACTGCTCTCTCTTCCTCTTTTACCCTGTAAAATCTCCTTGGTGACTGTTTCTTAAGGTGGACTCCTTAATCTCTCTAAGGCCGGAGGACAGCCCAGGTGGCCCAGTCTCTGCTCCTGCAGAAGCAGGTTCCACTTCAGGAGAGCTCACAAGCTGAGCCACTTTGGAAGAGCCATTCTGCTCTGCTAAGGATGTCTGAGGATACCTTCCTGCTTGGAGGAGACTGGCAACTCCCTTCAGAGCAACTTCCTTTGCTACACAAAGCAATGTCAGAAAATAGTTCAGCTGCCCAGACTGGAGCTACTTAATACTCATTCTCTCCTGCTGCCTCTGAGAGTGGGCACTTAAACCAGCTGGGTCAACTGCTCAGGGCACACCAGGGAGTTTGCTCCAATGGCAACCTCACCAACATTGTGGGCAAACAGCTATGCCCAAGGCATGACTGAAGAAACTGCAGCCTGTGAGAACGAGGATCACAGGACATTTACTTGAGAGCTCCTTGATGTACTTCTCACTTCTCTCTAGTTCACACTAACCTTGAATGAGGCTAGGGAGGGGGCTTTCCAAGCTACAGAATACAACATAAAATACAACATAAAAACAAAACAGGAAACAAACCAAAGAAAAAGAAGATTCAGAGAGCTTGAAGTCTCCCTGGTACTTCATCAGCAAAAGACTCTCTTCTACAATAACCACATGAGCATTTCATTTTCTGAAGATCAGAGATGGGCATACATGAAAAACAGTATATTAATCTCCAGTCTCTTGAGATATAACCTAATACATTAAATTACTCTTAAAAGAGTAATTTAAAGGAAAATTCTGTAGAAGAGATGTGATGATTTCTCATTAACAAAGATTCAGGCTTTAAAACCAGGCTTCAGTAAATTGTACCTAGAGAGTGGTAAGCAGTTTATTACAAGATCATTCTTATCCAAGTTATACACCTGAATTCAGAGAAACCCTCAAGCAGAGGAGATTTAGCAATTCCAAAAGCCAGCCATTATGGAATCCCAGAAAATCCCCACATTTCAACACTAATTCCTTTGCACTAAAACACTCAGAACTGCATCAAGTTACATTTGAACATCCAGGGAGGTTTATTTTCTAAATCACCACCTGCAAATGCTCATTTCTCAACTGTTACAGAAGAATTCCTTCCTCTGGGTTCCCTCTCTTTCCCTTTTACCATGTCACCTAATATCATGGCAAGGAAGCAAGTAAATAATACCTTCACTTTTCATTTGAAGTCCAACAAAAGACAAACAATGCTGTCTTACCTCTTGGACAGAGCTGTTTTGTGTATACAAACCTGACACTTACCTGTAGAGGAGACACTGGTGTAACAATCCAACCTGCCTCCAGGCTGCTTCTGTTTGGGCAAAGCAGGCTCCTGGTAGGGCCCAGGAGACAGGGAACAACAAAGTCACAGAAAGCTGTGGGGAGCAAGTCCCTGGACAATGTGCAGAAGGAAGGAGAAACCGTGTACCTGCCAAACTGCACTTCACAGCAGTGGACTTGGCCCTGCCCTTGAACAGGAGAACCAGTACCTACAGAACTGACCAGTCTGAAAAGAGGAGATAGTCTTGCCTGTGCCAGCACTGTGAATATGGGAGATGGTCAACATTTCAGGCAAATCCTCTTTTAAACACCAGGGCAGCTTCTTCAATTATCAGCAATACTGAGGCCATTCTTTTGAAGCTGAAGTCCATTGTAGATTGTACCATAAGACTGGTTGGCCAGGTGCTGTAACACTTACTTTGATAAACAGCAGGGAATATGAGACTCTGAGAGCAGGGTGTCAGAGGGGAAGAGATTATCTTTTTACAGGGAGAATTTAATTATCTTTATTAGCAATTATCATTATCCTCAATTTGTAAACAGCAGCTGAATGCAAAGGCCTTAATCAGGTCAAAACTCTGTTGCATGCAGACTTTTACAAACTGCAATATGTTACAGCCTGACAGAAGGACACACAAAATGTGTCAGGCCACATGAGGACAGAAAAAAGCAGAAGGTAATGAAATGGGAGGTTGCTTTAGCCCAAAGTAGTCATTGGTGAGAAAGAGCAAGCTCCTTCCCTGTCTGCCAGAGCTTGGCTACCGAGACCAACATTTGGCCATAGACATATATGTCAGAGTTAACAGATGCTCATCATCACTCACATGCCACCTTCCAGGCATGCTCTAATCTCCAGGAATGCTCCCTGGCCTAAGAGCTGGCCTCCCTAGAAAGCTCCCTCAGGGATAAAAGCCTTGTTGCCAGGATTCCATATACAAGGTTCAGGCTGGTGTCCTAGGGAATATATGGTCTACCAAACTTCCACCATGGTGACTGTATTTCCTGCTCCATACACACTGAAAAATTGCATCATTTTGCATGTAGGGGTGAGGAAGTTCACTTGTCAGCAGGACCTAAATGGCAGGGGTTTGCCCCCCTCACATGGTGGCACAAGAGTAAACAGCTTTTCTTCATTCCCATCCTGCTGCTATTCATCCCCAATAGTAAATGCGTAGGGATCAAAAAACCCTCTTCCCTTGCCCTCCTCCCATCTTTTCCCCTAGCTGATCTAAATGAGGAATAAGGGAATAGTGAGAATGGCTGCAAATTTTGGAAAAGGCTTGATGGCCTCACATGTATTGAAAGAGATGAAAGTAGGAAGTAAAATGAAATGAGCATTCAGTGGCCATTTATACTTCCTCCAAGGTTCATGTCAGGGCAGCCCTAGGCAGACATGAGCTAATCCCTCTATTAGTAAACTGCTTTCAAGTTGACAAGACTCCTGGCTCAGTATCAAATGACCTCAGCTGATGTTCAGGCACACCTGTATCCCCAGAGCACATGGATGAACTGGGGGGCCTGTTTACCACCAACCTCACTCAATGCTCCTGCCAAGATTTGTGAAGCCTGAGAATGCAACAGCTCCATTTATCAGTGCCCCTGTGCTCCGGCAGCCTCTGCAGTGCTCTCTGGTTTCTGTTCACCTCAGCCATCCCTGGAGGAAAGTGCCCCTACTCACAGCTCCAGAATGAGGACCACGTCTGTCTTGTTCTCGTAGATGTCGTGCAGCTTGACGATGTTGGTGTGCAGGATCTGCTGCAGGATGCTGACCTCTCGCTCGATCTCCTCCCGGCTCACCCCGCGCCGGCTGGCCCGGCTCTGGCGCTTCTTGATGAACTTGGCAGCGTATTCCACACCGGTGCTTTTCTCTCGACATTTCTTCACTATAGCGAACTGGCCACTGCGAGGACAAGGAGATAACAAAAATGCTCTTAAGGCTTTCACATAATCACAGCTTCCCAAAGAAGCCAGTCCTACACAAAGCCTGATCCTGCAAGCCCTGAGCAGCACTGCTAAGCATTACTAAGCTTGTTCTTGGTACAAGAGTGAGGACTGTCAGGACTCTGCAGTCAAAGGCAGTAGAGCATAACAAGGTAACCTCCTACTGTGTCTGAAATTTAGCAAAACCAAAGAATGTCTGACAAAAGAGAGTTACAACCTCTAAAAAACAGTTCATGTTTAAATGAATAAGATCTGCCTCAAAAAGTTTAAGTTACCACTCCTTCACTTGGTAACGCTTACGGCATTCAAGTCTGCAACACAGCACTGGGTGTTCTGAAAGGACACACACACATTAAAATATTTGTCTTAAGAATAGTCCCTAGAGAAGTACTCAAAGGAATGATAACTCTTTGGAAATGCAAAACTGGCCTCCAGTAACCAATTTTCAAAAAAAAAAAAAAAGGTTTATTCATATTTATGCATTCATTTGATAATTTAGCTGTAAATGTAACTAGAGTAAGCACAGGTTTCTCACTGCACCTCAAGGACAAAGAACTTCCCCCTGTACCAAATAGTACAGTGACTGCATTAAGGTCAAAAGGCATGTACTTGCAAACTGCTAATAAAGTTTTCCTCACTGTGGCTCCTAATGTAGTCCAACTGCAAAATTCCTGCCTTATCTCCTAGGAATTGGCAGATCTCCAGTCCCAGAATACACACTCAGTACCAGATACTTCCTTATTCAGGGCATTATATCCAGATTTGGAAGGAAAAGACTCATCTTACAGGTAACCTTAACCTTTAGCTACTGTGATTTTATCAGACAGGATCTCTTTATAAGAATCACAAACTCGTTAAGTGCATTCCCCCCCCCCCCCCCCCATGACTACACTGTATAAGCACTGAGCTGTTATTGTTTTCAGTATTATTGTATCATTCACTGGCTTGGTAAATGAGAAATGCAAGTAGCTGGTATTTAAATTATGCAGCATACACAACAATTATATTCAGCATCTCATTAGATGCTGTACTCAGTGCTTCATTAACACACACATCTGACTGGAGTCTGTCTTAAACATACAAAGGCAAAGAAATTAAAAATTAAGGCTGTTGCTTGGTGCTCAATTGCTCTCAAAGGCTCACACCCTATAGCAGAGGGAGCCTCTCATTTCAAAGAGTTCAGACAAATGCCAGGCAGCCTGACATACTTCTCTTAGGTTTTCATTTTCATACGTATCCTAAACCCTTCTCAGGAGAGAGGCAGGAACAGATGGGACAAGTGTACTTATCCCTTTAGGAATAATCATTCACAAATGGAATCGAGACTGTGGCCATTTGTCACATGCATTAATTGATTCATATTTCTCCTGCTTTTATCATTACCTCCAAACCCTAGAGAAATTCCCACTACAAAATCCCCAAACTTGCCTTAGACATTCTTTAAGAAACAGAGTTTGTTTTGTAGCGCTGCGAGCTGCTTGTGTAAAACATCATGGGTTTCATGTTTTTCTTGTTTGATCATATTTTGCAAGACATGCATCTTGCTTGGTCCAGACTTTCTGAAGAAACATGGTATTAATGTTCCTGTGCTTGTTTCCTTGAATTCTCTCTGGGAAAAATTTTGTCAAAGTTCGGGAGAAAATATTTTTTTATGAGTGCTGATTACGGGAACAAACACAGTTACTTTTGCATTTAGAAATTCCAGTGATACTGTGGATTTTGTACATTTCTGTTTATGCAAAAGCTTACAAAAGTAGTAATGACACATCATAGGAATTCCTGTCTTCTCCTTTGACATAAATAATTGTCCCAGACTGCAACTATCTCAGTACCAACTCCCTTGTAAACTACTATTACTCCCCTGCATGTGTGGCCACCAACATACACCGTTCCTGCTCCTGTCCCAGCCTTCATGCCATTTCCTATCTCCCTCAAAAACAGGCTTTTGCAGACAAGTCTTTACTTGGACAGCTTGTGACTGAGGAGAAGAGGTTGCAAGCCATAGGGAGTAATACAAATGCACAATTTCTTAGCCTGGGACATTTAAGACAGTTACAATGCAATTACCAATGAAGAGCTCATGGAGACCCATTCAGCTGTGAAACAAGTGGATGCCTCACTGGCATTTTACAGTCACAGTCAGACACTTTGGATTTCTTGTTAACTACCGAGATCGTAAGGTCAGGACCAAGACAACAGTGTTTTTGTGCCTCCTCATGCATCTGCATTCAGACCATAAGAATAAAACAGTAACAGCTTCCAAAACTTTTGACCTAGGCCAGGAAAAAACCAGAAGAAAGGAAAGTATGTCTCCCTGCCACCTAAGCTGACAGCACTGAGAAATGAAGCTATTTAGATAATTTCACATGGGGTATTTGTACCTGACCTTAGACTTGAAACTAAATTTCTCAGCTCAGATTTCAGCCAAAGACCTTGCCAGAATTCATGGGTTTTAGTACATGACTGAAATGAAGACGACTTGGATCATGAACAGCAATATTTACAACACACACAGGATAAGCTCAGAGGCTGAAACTTCTGCATAGAGCCTACCTGGACCTCAGTAAAGCCTCTGACACTGTCCCCCACAGCATTCTCCTGGAGAAACTGGCTGCACATGGCTTTGACATTGAACTTTGAAGTCTTTTCCAAACTTAATGATACTACAATTCCTAATTTTTAAAATTTTTTTTCCAAGAAGTTACATTTGTTCCCTTCCAGAAATATTTTCGACAGCTGTACAAGAGCCTTGTCACACACTGAGCATAGGCTGTCCTCAATTGTGGAAGCAGCTCACAAGTATGAACAATAGCAGCTGCATCCTGTCAGTTACAATATAATTAGGTACAACATCAAATCTGTCCATCATTAAGGATGGCATTTATGCCAGCAATGAACACAACCTATCATTTGCATTGCTACTATCATGTAGGAGGTTTGTCACTGAATAAGAACACAGAGACAATATTACTGGGTGGTTTTGGAGTCTATTTTCAGAAGCATGCTTTAGAAGAGCACAAGTTCAGCTCATTTAATCATTGTGCACTTCAGGAGAGGATGTGGAAAAAATGCGGGAAGAGAGAAGCTGCACAATCTGGAATAACATGACAACTTCTTGCTCTTTGTCAAAGATTCCTTTTAATACAGATTCTGGAGGGTAATGCTCTGGGGAAGAATGTTACTTGAGAGGAAGAGCAGTGCAGCTGCCAGTCTGGAATGCCCCAGTGCCTAGCAGTGCTGCTGCTCCAGAGCTTTAGAATAAAGAGAGCCGTTAAGCAACTGCTTGCACAGGTATAGGTTTATTCCAGTCTTCCTCCAACGTTCCTGAAACACTGCATGGCTCAGGAGCTCTTCTCAAAACACTGAAAATATGTAAACAAAGCACTGAGATGACAGTAGAGGTTACCTGTACTGTAAGGCTCAGTCAGGCTTTCTGAGGCCTGAGTGGGGAGAAGTCAGGAAGGTGATTCTGTCATTTGAGAAGAGCAAACCACTTCTTCCCCAAATACCAAACATATGTTTCCCTTCCAACATGTTCAGTCTATTTCTTTATGTTCATATTCAACTTCATTTCATTCAGTAAAGAATTCTAAAAAATATGATGATAATGATGTAGTTGTTAAGACTTGAAATTCCCATAAAAGACATATATGTGATCACATTGACCAGATACACTTTACACTGAAATATGCTTTCAACAAGTTCTTTGAAAAATAAATGAACCTGGCAAAGGACAGTGCTCTGGCATTCTGCCAGTCAAGAGGTGACACAACTCCCTATACAAGCCAGGACAATTTACTTAGGAACAGATTTGGAAGGGATTTTAGGCAGCCTCCCACTGACTTTAACAGTAATTAGGTTCCTACACGCTTGATGAAAAATAACACCTTGGTCCTTCTGTACCTATTTTCCCGAAGTCTGTAATGCTACTGGAAAATGAAATAACATTATATGGGGTAAGGATAAAAATTAAATTCATGTCTCTAGTTATCACTAGAAGTGCAATTATAATCTTTCATATTTTATTCACTAGGTGTTCCTGCACAAGAATACATGACCTGAAAGGAAGCTAAAATAAAACCTAACAGCACCTAAACTAGTTTTTAACTGCTTAAATTCACAGGCACTACTGCAAATGCATGATAGCCTAAAAATACTAAAAACATATTATGAAATCATCATGTACATATGTCTGAATTAATAGACATAAATATAACCACAATAACAGTGTTTAGCCAACCTGAACACAGGGCTTCTCTACATTTGAGGCTGGTATGTTAAGTTCAGCGAAGAGGGTAATTCATTCTCAGTTACATCAATTGTTATTATGTAAACAGTTTTGTTCCTCATGCCTTTTTGCCACTATTAAATTTGGATTGGTTTTAACTGGTCATCTCAAGCTTAGAAAGTCTGCATCGTATTACTTTTCCATCTTTTTAACTCCTATTTCTTTTTCTTGGAAAAAATACACTAATAATTTTATCCATGTATGGTTGTATTTTTTGCTAATTTCCAAAGCAAAGCCCTGGAGAATTCTTCCTGAATTTGAGGAAAACATATTTCTCAGCCTTTTTTTTTTCCAAGTGATTAGAGCAATTGCTCAACCGTAGTTTTACTAAGCTAAATACTCTCCCCCCGCTTTGCTTACACTTCAGAGATGACTTCTGCTATTTGTAACTGCACTTCATGCTCTTCCCAGCAGAGAGGACAGGAGTCTGCTGGGGAACAACACTGAGAATCCATTTTTATGCTTTCAGTTCATTTATGAAACACAGTTCAACCATGCAAGGTTCACAAAATATATGCATAAAAGCACTTCGCTAGAGGGTTTTTGCAGGAAGACTGTGGTCACAACTATGAAGATGTAAAAGCCTTCTGTAAATGACAATAATTTGCAGTACATTTTTATTTTTTATAGACTTTTTGTTTTAGACTAAACCAGGATTTTGGTACAGCAGAAATTTAATCACAGCATTTATAAAGAAATTCGAGTAGGATAGTTGAAACAGCAAACCAGCAATTCTATGGCAAGGTTACCGAAGGGAAATTATCTCACTGCTTCCGTAAGGCTTTCTGGAATGAAACTAAAAAAAACCCCAAAATCATCTTCTGTTAAATCCTCTGATGACACCTCTTGCAACTTCATAAAGAGTTTTAAGAATAAAACTGCCACAAATGTCACTGTACTTCTGTTTAAGCTTCAAATAAAATTGAATTTTGGTTTACATGTTTGCTTTCCTTTTTCCCCTCAAAAAAATGCAACAGATGTGGTTACCTCTCCTAAAGCAACTACACAGAACCTAAACTACCAGATGCCAGATTATACCAGAATGATCCAAAACTTTTTTTAATAGAGCATTTAACAGGAATTTTGCTTGACTACTAAAAAGTAGTAGAAAGAGGAAAAAAAAAAATCAGCCGCAACTTTTAAACACACTGGCATTTTCACTCACATCTCATGTTTTACTGACTGTGTAGTGCTCTAGAGCACAGTGACTTTAGAGGAGAAGTTTCAATATTCCTGAAGGGAAGTGCTGAGCACCTTTGGACATATCCTGTCTCTGATAAAGTCACTGTCTGGCACCTTTGATCCACATTTCTCTAAACTCACACAAAGGTAACCAACACACCCTGACCGAAAGGTGATCTCTGTGTCCAGTGCCAGGAAAGAGTCAGAAGAGTAGAATATGGACTCTAACACAAGGATCTGGTTTATTGGAATAAGCAGAGAGCAGCTCATTCGAAATTCAAAGAAAGTTTGATAAATCTAATGTTTCTGAACAATGCTATGAATTATTACAAGCTATAAGTGAAGTAACACAATTAATACCTTAAACACCTTGTGGGGTCCTTAGCTGTCAGTCACAAGAAATTGTGCCACCTACAGAATTATCACCAGTATCTCCTGAAGCTGTTCAATGTTTTTGGAAACTTCCCAATCCTGCCCATCAATGTGGCCCTTATCAGCTCCTCCTGAGACTGGAGGTGCAGAGTCAGCAGTAATGGAGCATGAGCCCAGCAGTTCTGGCAAGTTCCTGATAGCCTGGCAAGCTTTTTGTGTAATCTGAAGCTCAATAACAAAATGCACACGATGAAAAATCTTCTCTGCTTATCAGACTTGGCTTTTGGATTGAGTATCAGTGCTCAGAGTGGTAATGAACAGAGTGCAGAGAGGCAGGGAAGGTCACAGCTGACTCATGCTCAGCAGGAATAGCTGATTTGATAAGCTGTTCCTCGCGCTATGTGGAGCACCAGCAGGGCAGCTGTAACACGCATGAGGAAGGTTAGCACGCTGCACCTGGGTGTTTAAAGGTCCAAATCCACCTAGGTATTGACTAATATACCTGGGAGCACATGAATTGTAAGAGGGGAGCAGTATTATGGCCAAACAGTTAAATGATTTTTCTCCTTCCACATGTATCAAACAGATGGAAACTATGCTGGCATTTTATTCAAGACTTTAGGAAATTATCTGTAAGGCCAAAACTGCAAAGGGCTGCCGAAACTCCCATTTCACTGCTCAGCCATTACAACAGGTTTTCACTCTGGTTCAAACTGCTGGTGTAGAGTGTTAACAAGGATTAATAGATGTCACCTGAGACAAATTAAGCCTGACCATCAGACCAGCACCTGCGAGCTCTAGTCTGCATCAGATGCCAACAATTTGTCCAGTGCTTTATCCTTGTTAGAATTTGAGTTGCACAATGTTTATTTCATGTGCATTTTTACTCATAAGTAATATATTTCATTTTAAAAGTATGGAATGAATACTATACAGAGAACATTTTTTCAGCTGTTGAAATTTCCATCTGCTTTCTACTACAATGCAAAATGGAAAAAATAGTTTTATTTTTACAGAAATGGCAAAACAAAGATTTGGATTAATATTAAATGTCTTTTTCCTGGGATTAATATTCTGCTTAATATTCAGTGGTTAAATGCATTACAAAATTTAAGATTTGTGAGCGCTACCACAGAGGTCACTCATCTCTAATTATACTTTCAAAGCCAGACATGGACTGAGGAGATACACTGACATCATTTCCATCATCAAGTTGGATTCTGGTGATAAGGAATGCATGCCTTTGCTACAAAGTAAGGCCAAGGCCAGTTCTTCTCTGTTACCGTACGTAGAGCAACTTTGTTATTAGGAAAAAACCGAACAATAAACCCTTCAATTTTCTCTGCACTTTCTGTAACAAAAAGTTTGGAAATAGTTAAAGTAGCACTGAAAACTAACAGGGAAACCTGCTAGAAGAACTTAGAAGAAAAAATTCAGAAACAGTGACTGTATCAGACAGCTGATAACAATCACAGTGATTGTGACCAAGCACCAGATGCCAAAACTGTTTCAGCAGAAGATTCACAACATGAAACATGACTAAGAAGGTTTGTAACAAGAAACATTAACAGACATGCTGGGTAGTGCTCAGGAATTAAATTTACATTTTGCATTCAAACACAAAGACTTGCTTTGTGTGTGTTGTAGGATAAAACAATCCAAAGTTATTCTTCAAAATTTAAAGAACTAGTTCAAAGTGCAAACTAATCTAAGAACAGAGTTAAAGTTCATGTCTGACAAAGTGCAGTACTGAGCAATTTCTATAGTCAGAAAAAAACATTCCTGGTATGAAGATACTGTGTGGTGTGAGTTAAGGGTAAATTTCCCAGCTGCAATCACACCCCTCTGTTTAGAAGGGAGATTCCAACTAGCTGGGTGCCATGACTTTTTTATCATAGATTTCGAAGTTCCTGCCCTACAAAGAATACCTGGGTTATCTCTGCTGTTTGTTTTCACTACATAAATAAATATTTAATAGTTACACTGTCAGAACAGTGACTTGTGCCAGGCTCCAAGGTCCCATTACCACAGGTAAAATGCTGCATTTGCTTTCCTTAAAAGCTTCACCCAGAAAATAGGGTTTCTCCTGTCTCAGAGAGCAGAGTTGATCCTCCACACACAAACACAGAGGAAGCAGGAACTTGTAGCTGGAAATGGGGAACTACAGGAGGCATAACAAGCCATTGATGAAAGAAGGAGCTTGGCTTTAACCATGAAACCACAGCCCAGGTCAGCAGGGGCTGAGAAACTGGAGGCTTGATTATGCCCAAACTAATCAACAGAAATCACAGTGATTATTTTCTGCATGAAGGCATTGACTGGCCCAGGAGATGAGAGATGAGCACAGCTCCCAGTCACTGAGACAGGCAAGAAACTGGAGTGGCAGGTAAGGTAAGGCTGGCCCACGCTATGGAGGAAGGCAGAGCGCCTTCCCTACAGGGAAAGGACAACAGTGAAGGGAAGGGGAAGACTTTCATGCACAGAAATATCACTCCAAGGTATGTCTGTTTTTTCTCTTTTAAGTGTGAGTCCTTGCACGCTACAGAGCTGAGCTGCAGCAGCAGGACACTGTCCCAGGACACAGCAGTGCCAGGCCCACACCACCCTGCAGGAACACACTTTCTCAATGGGCACTGTCACAAAACACTTTGCAAAAAGCTCCATGACACTTCCTACCCTCAGCCCCAACTGACATGTAACAGTGACACTACCCAGAAGGCACAAATGTCAACAGCTCTCATAGCCTGGCTGGCACAACATTTAGGTAATAGATTAATGACTCTATGGTACATCCTTTTATAAATCACACTGCACATCTCAAATTCCAGCACCTACCACCACCATCAGCATTTGCTAATACAGCTGGAAAGGGCTCCTGCACATTTGTACACCACCACTTTCTGTTCAGAGAGCCACAGCTACCCATCCAAACCACAACTGAAACATTATATTAAAGGCTTTCCAGTGAGCATTATTGCTGCCACTTTCCTGGAAACTATATCCCTAGCTCAGCAGGGCAGTTGTTCTTTCTCTGGGCCTACTTTGTCCTTGATTTAAGACTTTCCATTCTTGGTTGTCTCCAGCTGTCACCTCCCTTGCCACAAGAACAAGCAGTTATTTGACCTGCTGCATATTCCCAAGAAGACAAGTTAGTCTTCACTTCTTCACATTTTTCAAGGAGTATTTCCACTGATTTGGCATGCCATTAACATCCCTGCAAATGGCTTAGGCCAGGATGCTCCTCAAAACAGGCCAAACTGTTAAAGCTGTATTATTTGTTTATAATGTTGGAATTTGCTAAATTCACTTTAGAGAGTCCTCTTTTTAAGCTTCCTTTCACCTATGCTTAGAGAACCTCATTCCCCACAGACTTGCAAAGTGACTGGTATTATCTTGAGGGAAGTGAGATGATTACATATGTATATTTGAAGTATTGCATGCAGTCAGCATAGGCCATGCTAAGCTTCCCAAACAGAACTGATATAATGGACAAGGCCATCAGCAAGTTGTCTCTAATGCCACATGCCAGACAGATTGTTCCCTGTATGTACCCTTTGGAGAAGTTGAGCAACAGAAGTGTATACCTAAGATTAATATTTGAAAGACTGAGGGAATGTTGGAGCTAAGCAGCTGGTCAGAGCACACAGCTGCAGCCATGGAAAACCTGCTCCCCTCTCTGCAAAACCCCTGCTGCAGCACACGAGACAACTGCACTGAAAGCCCCCTCCCAGTTGCTTCCAGCTCCACAGGGATCCTGAGGATGATCTGGCTGGGCAGTGCCCACACGGCCCGTTTGCAGGGTTTTACGCAGCTGGAGCTGAGAAGCTTTGCTGTGGTCACCCTCAAAGCTGCACAATGACAGGAAGTGCCTCCTTTCATCACCAGACCAGATAGAGCTCAGCCTTTGCAGTCTGTGGTGGGAGCATCCTTCCCTGAGTGCTGTGCAAAGACTTTCAGATCTCTGTCAGTGAGATCCTCTATTTTATCTCAGGGCTGAATCCCAGCTAGAACAAGCACTAGGCCTATGTTAACAACTAGTTTTGTTCTCAAGAAGTGACAAACCCAGCAAGAAGGACAAGAACAGGGCAGACTCTTCACAGATGTTATTTGAAAACATTTGTTTTCTAAGTGACTTCTGCTGCCAGAATGATAATAAATGAATCCTTTAACCTACCTCTACCTGTCAGCAACTAACAGCTTCTTGCAAACAGTGAGCTAATAAAAGGCATCTACAGGTTCTAAGGGCACCAGTCAGCACTGGGAAAGATCAGTCACTGCAATCTGTCCAGCATGTTAACTTCCTTCTAGCAAAGCGAGATACCATTTGTCACTGGTCCTCATCAGGAGTTACTGTTCAGAGATACAGAGCCATGATGACCCAAGTTGACACTGCACATTTAACACACAAAACCTGAAAGTGAAAATACACCAAGACACTGTGACATTATACATGCAGCCAGAAGAGGAGGGCTGCTGTGACCATACAAGCCTTGACCAGCCTCTCAGGCTGATTCAAGCAGCAATTGCCAGCCTTTGCCAGATTGTTTCAACTACACTTCTCCACTCAAAATCCCCAATATCCATCAGCTTGGAGAGTGATATTCATCATCTCAAAAGATTCCCAAAGATTACCAAAGTAAAAATAAACTACTCAGTCTCCAGTTTCTCATTTTAGTAGTTTGACTGTTTAACCTAGGGCCTCCTAGGTTTAAAACCACACCTTTTATACCCTGCATACATGCTGAATTTCTTTACTGCTCACTGTTGTCAGGTTTTCACCATCAGACTCTCAGTACTAGGCAATACTTAAAAGTAAGCAGTTACAGAAAATATAATAGTTGAGGCCTTCCTAAGAGGGAATGGAATGGAAAACAAATAAACAAACCTCAACCCCTTTCCCCTTAAAAGAAGTCTTCTCAAAAACTCTGAAGTAGCTGAGAGTGAAAAAATAAGATTTGACAGGGACACAGCTTCAACTGGAGTGTTTTAATGGAACTCAATTACTGGCCCTTGAAAAAGGGTGATGGCACATACACAGCTGTTTGTCAAAACCAACTGCCAGACATTGGGAAAGAAGCCAACCTGTGTATAGCCCTAATTTAGCTATTTGCCTATTAAAAAGAAAAACATCAGAGGGTTGTACACAGAACGGAAACCAGACATTCTCACCCAGAGCACTGTATGTTACTCAGTGACTGTGGGAGCCCTGTGGTATTCAGCTCACAAACCCAGCAGTGTTTAAGCAGGTGCTCATGGCTAAGCATGGTAACAGTTGATAATTACACCTACAATTAATACCTGCAGATAAGCCTTTATGCATTAAAAGCTATATACAAGCATTAACCAGTCCAGCTGAAGATTTGAGAGGTAAAGCCTTTCAGAAATACATGCACCTTTTTTTTGGCAGGCACATATGAACATGATGTCAGTGATGGAGCCAGCTGAAAACAACAGTGCTGTGGAGTGCTGCTCAAAACAACAGGACAAGTGAAAGTGCTGTGTCTGTGGTGACAGCACCACGGGTTCCTGGTTCCCAGCTGGCTCTGAGAACAGGCAGGTGAACTCAAGTCTAAAGCACGGACACAGGTGACACCTATCTATAAAAGACAATGCAAACATACCTTTTGTTGTCCTAGTTGCAAGAAAAGAAACAGGGAAAATAGTTAGCACATTTAATCTAAAAAAAACCCCAAAAACCCACCAAAAAACTCATCCAAAGTGCAGTCTTTGTCAAGGTGTGTGTTGCTATTTTTGTGTATTGTAACTGATTTAGGCTATCACGCAGAAAGGAGTAGCAAATATCCCCATGTGTCACCTTTTAGATTCACGTGGTGTCATCAGTACCACCTTACCTTCCCAGCTCTTCCCCAATTTCATAAACGTCCTCCACCTTCTGTTGCTTGAAGAAAGCCATACTTGGTCTTTCATTGATGCTCAAGGATGATGCAACTAGAATATTAATGAAGAACGACATTCATTACCATCTTCCAAGAGCTAAGTGTCAGTAACACACATTTGAGGTATAGGCACTTTGGATCCATTGCAGCTCATTCATGGCCAAAGTTACCACTGATCAATCAAAATAACTAATTCAGCAGTCTCAGCCAAATAGTGAGGGTTCAAATCTGGAAAGAGATGAGCACCTTTAAGTGAAAGGGATTCTTGGCCCCACTGATGTACCCAAGCACATACTTAACCAGAAGCACAGAACACACCATGAAACACAAATGCAATGAAAGGAAAGCAATTAGCTAATAATTTGACAAAGTTTTGGACAATAAAGCCTCCACAACACACTAAAGAGAGCCAGCATGAGAATTAACATTACAGACTCCCTCAGTAAGGTGTCAGCAGACAGATCCCGAGCCAGGGAGACCACGAGGCAGAGCTTCCTTTTTCTCAGGTCAGGCAGTGCTCCTGAAGCACACAGGCAAGACAGCACACAGACATGGTGCTGGAAAAAGGCATTGTGATTCCATCTCCAGAGCTTTCAGCACATCTTCCATCACACACACTAGATGTTTCAAATGAGAAGAACACCAGCAGCATCTGTTGCAGGTATTACTCTAACTGTGCAATTTGTTTCCTGAACACAATCTTTTAAGCTGATAAGCTCTGTGAGCTCTAGAAATACAAGCCTCACACTGGTGCATTGGAGCATCTGTGCATTATGCTGGCCTGCCTCTGGATGAGAAGATGAGAAATCACATTATTCCTTGGGATACACCTCCACAGCAATGTATGTTATGATAACAGAATAGACTTGAACAGAATAATCAGCCCATCAGGTTATGACCTACTTGATGTTCCCCATGGAGATGAACACTGGTATTATGCCCAATGGCCCAAATATCCACTGTTTAGATCAGAATATGTAAAATAGCTGCAAGGCCTCTAGCACCACAATAAAACCTAACCACATTGAGACATATAGTTATTCTCACACATCTCTACACTCAACAGCGTATCTGTGCTTGTCAATGTAATGCGCTTTGCTTTATGAATCACAGATGCTGCTTGCTTCAAGATGCACTGGGGACTTCCAAGTTCTGTATCTCTATACAGATCCTGCATATTTTTAAATAGCAGTCATTGGCACCTGACTGGGGCATATTGTGAAGCATATTTCACAAGCAAACAAAGCTCTATTTTGATCCTTTAGAAGTAAGTTCAATTAAGTGTTGCAAGAAGATTCAGCTGTTTTGATCAATCAGCAGACCCATAAAACAGGACTAAGTACCAAAGAGCAATTGCAGTATTCCTGTCAAACTGAAATGCACACTAATTGAAGATTTTTCTCCAACAAAAGCAGTTATTGTAAACAGAAAATACATTGTAAAAATCAAACAGTTTCTCAAAACACACCCAAGAGTTTGTCATTCACTCACCTCAGAAAAAAGACTGGTTACTTTGTTTGCCCCACCCTTTTTACAAACCACTGGCTTCTAATACATGGGTGGCATGTTGAGTATCAATTCCTTTCCAAATATGCTCCTTCTATTACTTCAAAGGAACAGAAAGTCACTTAGCGCTTCTACATACATTTATATATATTTAGTTGATGTTAGCAAAACCTACACATTAGGAGAAAAATTATTTGATTGCTGTATGTCAAGCAGAAGGGCTACTATATCAATACTTAACAGCCACAGCTTCACCATTGTCAAATGAGAAGTATTTCAGTTATACATCAGAACTGTGACCTGTAATCTCTGAAGGGTGTTTATCTGCACACCTCTGGGGTGACAGGCGTGGTGTGGTGTGTCATGACTGACATGCAGCTGGTACATGACCCAAACACACTGGTTTCTGCCACATGTCAGAAGTGACAATTTCATGACACATTTGCAGGTGCCTCAGTGGAGGAGAGGGAGGTGCAAGGCATCCCTCAACAGTGGCTTTCATACTCTCGAGAGTGGCTTTGCTGGAGGTCTGCACTGCACACAGGATGGCTCAAAGGCTCTGAGGCTGCTGTATTTCTATTACCAACCTGATCAAACCCCAGTTTCAAAGCTCTGCAATGGAGACAAATGGGCCTCCCTTGCCCTCCTGTGTAACAGTACTTCAGCAATGATGTCTCTCATCCAGCTACCCAAGGCAAGTGAGAGAAACCACACAGGTTGTGACACTGAAGCCCAGGATAACCACCACACTATTAAAATACACTGTAGAAACCAACACTTGCATTGGTGAGCATGATGCATTGCAACAAGGGTTATTTTTTTTCCACTTTCTATCCTGGCTTTGTCTATATTTTTGTAGTTTTTCAAGGTGAAGCCAGGTGAACTGTTCAGTTACTCTCTTGCTCAATAATTTCCTTCCCAAAACCATGTCCATGCCTGGTACAAAAATGTCTGCTTTTCTCCTCAATGAAAATAAGCAACTCAAATTTCACTTTGTAAGCAAATTACTGTATTGTTCAAGCAACCTTTCATAATCTCACCGAAAGATCACTGACCACTATTGCCCAGAGCTTGAAACCACAGTCAATAAATGCTTTAGTCATATTTACAAGAATGAGGACATCTCTGAACTATTTGCTCCTTACTAAGTTTATATATATTGCTTGCAATTGTTCAAAGCAGAATTTTCTGAAGTGTTGGTTGAGTTCAGCCTTCACAGACTTCAAAAATGCAAACAGAGGACGTAGCCAAGCCTTGCTGAAAACCCCAAACCTTTTGCTCTTCCTGAACTGCATGAGCACATGAAAAAGTCAAGCACAGGAAAATGCCCAGGTAATAAGAGATGCTGCTGAGACTTGCCCAAAGATTGTAAATCCTCAAGCTGACTACTCCCTTCATCAGAATTCAAGGTACATGATTATAAACAACATTAATGCAAACACACCTAAAAAGTCTTTGTTTTAAGAAAGAGTTCATTGCCATTCAGAAGAGCAAGTTAAAAAGATTGCTCTGAGAGTGGGGAACCCACCCAAAATGCCTCTGTGAACACAGTCCCTTAATGTTTGATTGACAAGTTCACTCATCTCCCAGCATCCTCCAGAGAACACAGCTGATTCTGCAGGTGCATAGAATCCATGCAAAAACAACCAGGAAATTCTCATCCCTTCTGCTGATCTCTTAACTTACACCCATCTCTGCAAAGGTCAAACCAGTAAGTTAAATCTCCCACAAAGGACCCATTCAAGCCCAGAGCCTTGCTTTTGAAGGCTGAAGACAAAACTGTTGCATGGTGTTCAGACACCCAGTTGTACCTCTGATGCATTGGTGTTTCCCATGTCTGTCGCTTCATGTTAACCTCACTGCCTTTCACCCAAGCCACACTCAGCAAATGCCCAAAATACATCATACACTTGATGACCCAAAGCAATTGTCATTGGAACAGCACAATGGGGTAAGCCAACAAAAGATAACCTTCACACGCTTAAAATTAATCTGAAATAGAAGTGCCATTCACAAGCATGAATGTTACCCTTCTCAGATATTATACCCTGCTCTTAGGAAACTAAGGTGATTTCACTTTCAAAGATTTCTTATACTGCAAGGTTTTTGCTGGACTCCATTTACAAGTACAAAGCACAAGTACATCAAAGCAGGAACGAATGCCTTAATTTTTTTCCCTAGTCAGGTGGTGATTTTTCTTATGGTGGCCAGTGAAGGCAGACAAAATTAGAGATAGACGGACATTCATCTTGGACTCAGACAAAAAAGTTGTTCAGGATCTGAGGAAAGAGCCACAACCAACTTTTTTTCCTGATACACACCTTATGTTAACACTTCAGGGGAATGTGCCCAAGCAGTACCACAGTTCAGTGAGTCAGAGCCATTCCCATCACTTGGGATCTGCACCAGAATTCATTAAACCCAGGGTGATGAAGGTATCTGCTTCAGTGAGTTTTGAATCAGACCAGAGCTTAATTGCTCCATGGCAAGTTCAGCAGATGACATGAGCTCCTGTGTCCTTTTACAGAACATGCCATGTCTATTCCTCAGCCATGCCACACTGGGGCCACCTCTCCTCTACTCACCTCTTTGCTCTGGGATTCCTCACAGTGAGCATTTTCATATGAAGGCCAGCTTCTACTCAGAATTTATATTACCGTGTTTCCATAATGATACTCCATAGTATAGTATATGTTTAGTATAAGAATGTAATACTTCACCTTTTACTGCTGTATTCAACTCTCCTTTACATAGGCCAAATACCACAAAGCAGCAAAGCATTGCTTATCCCGTGTGAATGATCTTCCTACGGACATGTAATAAAGCTGTAGCAAACCCAGAAATAGAATACAGGCCTCTGAGATGGCAGTTTCAGGCACTAGAAACACGTCCTGCCTCATCTCCTCACATTCCGAAACTGTGCCCTACCATAAAATAGGATCATATTTACCCTAAGAAATCACAGTTTCCCATTGTGCTCTAAGGCATCCATTTAAACACATATACTTTACATCAGTACAATCCCTGGATATAGACAGTTTTATTTCAGTACAGAAATGCCTTTTTAGTGCAGCTTGTGCTGTGTGTACAGGACATCAATCGACAGAAACCCACTCTTCTGTAGAGAGTGACAGAATCCGCCTCAAGAGGAGCAGAAGAAAGTAAGTTCTATTTCTCTCCTCTAATGAAGTTTTCCCTGCACAGGTAAGTTATTAGCCTGTCATTACCAAATTACGTGACAATGAGTGACTGGTTTATACATGTCAAACACGATAAATGTCCATCCACCAGTGAACAAGAGCAGAATACAGAAAACAGAGGTGAGAACAAAACTGTTGGAGCATTTCCCTTGCCAACAGCCTCGCATTTCTTTTCCTTACGGTATCCTCTGTCCTAAGGAAACCAGCTTCAAGTGACCAAGGCATTCCCTGTGACATGCTTTTATATTACAAAACATTAGTTACACTAAACCAAAATCCCAAACCTGTTAGAATGGACCAAAGTAAAAACTTCCCTTATATATATTTTATAATACTGAAAAATTACCAAAACCAATTTAGAATCAAAACCTGACTGTTTTAAATTAATGGTGTGGGAAAAAAAACCCCAAAAAACCCCAACCCACTAAATGAATTAAAGGTATATTGTCTTCTAGTTTTGGTGTTTTATGTTAAAACTAAACAGATTTTTATAAGCATTAAAGTATTTTCTTCTTTCACTTTCATTCCTTTTTTCACCTTTCTTTCTCTTTTATTTTTTCACACAAAAGACTACACAATTCCAACAGCAAAAAAATCCCCAAACAACCCAAGTGGGTTTTACCCTCTGCTTTCAAAAAAAGTAGCCCAGTTAAAAGTTCTATTAATTTCAGCAAAACTTATTTGTACTGAAGTATTTCCCTGTCAGAAAACAACAGTAGCCTAAAAATTTTTCTACCAGGAAATTGAGGCAGCTATTACTACCTGTTTATAAAAAACACAAAACACACCCAGCATCTGAGCAATTCAGCCCCATTATAGAATCATTGCTCCTGCCACTAACTCTCAAGAGCTCCCTTTCTGACTTCCCAGATTTACCCTGCAGTAATTACATGTGTGGCAAATGACCCAAGACTGTATTTCCAAGCCTCCAAGCACACGTACCAACCACATTGGCTTTGCAGCTAATTCCAGCTCCCAGCCGAGGCCAGGAATCCCAGAGCCTGGCGTGCCTTAACGATGAGCTGGGTGGGAACACAGCCTGGACACTCAGGGCGCAGGGGAAACCCACAATGCCAGGCTCGCTGGCACGGCATGGGCAGAGCCCCGCTCCCGGTCCCTGAGGCGCCTTCAAGGATTACTGCTGCACATAACTCACATCACTGCCCCAAAGTCAAGGGAGATCTCGTCTCTGCAATCTATGTTTCTTGCACAAGCAACTGAAAGGCACAGAAAAGTCTGAAACCAACTGATGTTTCAGAAAAGGGTCAGAGTTGAGCTTTTCCCTCACGAGTTAAGCAGGTGAGCACTGCGATTTCTGTCCTTTTGCAGCTGGTGACCGATCAGTCAAAGCAGGAGCAATTGCCACACATTTTCACCCTCTAACTCACATCTTCCTTCTTGACTGTCCTCTACAAAGATGCAGGCCAGGCCAGGCCAGTCCCCTCCACCGGGCTGTGTTGCTCCAGGACCCCCGGATCACTGGCCAGAGGAACAGGTGTAAAGAAACCCAAGTGAAGCTGTTTGAGGGAAAAGGCAGGAGAGAATTTACGGAATAAACACGATGGAAGTTGCACAGCATTTGCTGAATGGTATCAGCAAGTTGAGCGTAAACCCCGGACTAACCGCCCCCGATGGCCTTGGACAGAACAGCGCCAGACTGAGAGGCGTGCAACACCAACAGGGGCACTTCTGGAAGTGCATTCCCCGGCCCCCGTGGGACCTGCTCGGGGATGAAGGACAGCTGCTCGCGGCGGGGGTGCTGCGGGGAGCTGCCTTCCCTCCCGGCTGTGCAGACACCGTGAAGCGGCCGCGAGTCCGCACCCCCGGAGCTGCCCGGCCAGAGGGGCTGCACGGCCGCGACAACCGCAGCCCCTGAACCGCGACACAGGCGGGACACGGAGCGGGAGCGCCGCGAGGGCGGCTCAGCGTAAGGGACGGACTCAGAGGGACATGGAGAGAGGAACCTGCGGAGGCGCTGCTAGTTGGGAGGGAAGCGCCCCACTTACCGCGTCCGCCGGGCTCCCGGTGCGCGCAGGGTCGGGCCGGGCGGGAGGCTGAGCGGGCGGCGGGGCCGTGCCGGCGGAGGAGCCACGGGGCCCTGCCTGCCGCCGCCCCGGGCCCGGGGGGAGGGCTGAGGGAGGGGCCCGGCTCCGCGCTCCGCCCAGGGCAGCCTCGTGAGGAGAGGGCTGGCCGCAGGGGCAGCGGGCCGATCGCCCCGACCGCAGCAATGCCATGTGGATGGGAGTGTGGGGGCCGATGCAGCCTCCAGGGCACCCGGCACCACCCTGACTGTGCCAGCCCTGCACTGCCCCGATGGGATGCAGACAGCTCATGCTGGGCCAGTCCAAAGCCCTCCAGACCGACACAGCTCACCCAGGCTGACTGGGGAACAACTCAGATGTAGAATCCGATTTCCTTGCTTTAGTAGACAGAGGATATGTGAAAGCAATACCAAGAAAATAAGGCTGAGGAGGCAAATCCAATGCGGAGGCACTTAAGTTGTATAAGCCTTGTTCTATATTCTATACAAGCCAAAACACAAGCCTAGATTGGTTACTGCATCGTCTGAAATTCACCATTACCCAGTGAAATTGCCCGTTGTTTCAAGAGACCACTGTGACCAAGAACAGCACAGGTTCCCAGACCTCACTGTGCAGCTCAAGGTGCATTAACATGCACTTCGAGAACAAACCTCTGCCATCCCGCTTCCCAAGCTGCCTTAGCCCAAGTGTTGGCTTCCAACAATGACATCCTTAATCTGTTCACTCTCCTATCATAAAGACATCCCCAAAACCTGTAAAACTAGATTTTCTCCCCCTTTATTTGGCAGACAGTAATTGCAGTAAACACTCTGAGGTCTCCTTACATTTCTTCGGGGCAAGTTAATATCCATCATTTGCTAATGAGAAATTATGTGGGATTGTTCACACCTTCAAAATAAAATACAAGTGCCAGGTTGCCTTCACTTCCAATCCTCCATGTGATTAAGGTAACACAAAGCTAATGGCAAATGATCATACATAAGCAGGATGTTTTCCTTTGCCATAAGGTGTGAAGATAGATAAATTTAAGAGTGATTTTATTCTAGGCAAGTGCGTAAAGGCAGTGCTTTTTATTATCACAGTCAAAAAGAAACTTGGCTTGTTCCAAGTCAAGAGGACCGAACCGTGCCCCTGACTGCCCGCCCTGGGAGTGGTGTTCACAGCGCACAAGCTCCACCCAGCTCTCCCAACTCCAAAAGGAAAGTGGCTGCATCTGATACTACACAGGGTGGAGAACAGGAAGTGGGAGCAATAGTAAAGGTTTCAAAGGGCAGTGGAAGCATTCAGAACTCTCTCAAAGGGAAATAAAGATATTTAATTTCTCACCTTAAGTCATACAACGGGATGTGATCACGTGGAAGTCGCAACAATCATACTACAAAATTCTCAGAGCAAAGGGCACTTGAGGAAGGCCACTGCTTTTGTTTGCTTCTAGCTGCAAGGAAGGGAACAAAACACCCTGAGAGGCTACAACTGCTTCTCAAACTGGGGCAAGCTCTCCTTAGACCCCAAAAAACCTCAATTTGAATGAAGGTTTCCAAGAGCAGCAAGGGTAGATTGAATTCCACCTCTGGTGCCATGTCCATAGGGTTTGCAAGCCCAAATAGAGATTGTACCTAAGTAGGATGCTGCTCTTGCATGGTTCTGTAGTTATCCACCCTTAAAACACTAACTCATGACTTCTTTCTAACTCCTTTGGATGAAGGTAAAAGCTTTTATGTGCATACAGGACAAGAACAGAAAGGAAAACTCAAACCTGAGCAGTGTTTCAAGTAGGCAGCATCAGTAAACGCTGCAGCCACGTATTTGCCACCCTCCTTTAGAAGTGACAATGTAGGAAACCCATACCTTATGTTCCAAAGGGGGAGTTCCAGGATTAAATACAGAAAAACACCACCTGCATTTCTTAAAACGGGCAAATAGCTTAGTCTTAGATTAATCACCAATCACAGTACCTGAAGACATCACTGATTCCATTCATCAGCTCAAACCTGACATCTTAGGGGCAACTCACTGCAAAACCTAACTGGTTTGTACACACCAAAGGTCCACTGCATTTGAGAGACACAGGCAGGATGCAGCTGCTCAAGACCAGGGGAATCTTTGTTGACCAAAGTCATCTTAGTTTACCAGGCATATTCTAGTATTGAATGTTTTAATTAGTGGATATATATATTTTTAATAACCATGGTTTTTAAAATCACATTCAGTATATAGTCCTGAGTTTTGCTTTCTTAGTCTCATGCTCTGAAAACCTGGCACTACAGGTGGACATCCTTGGACTGTAGACAAGTGTGGCTTATACAGCAGATCATCATGGAAAATACCACTCTGTTAACTTCTGATTGAACCTTTTACCTTCTTTTTCAGGGGGGAAGTTTCCAAGGCAGAGCACGCCCTTCCTCTGCATTATCTGAGGGAACATACTTCATGTGTGGGAATTCCTAAAGCTTCAGCACTACATGGATTCTGCTTTCTGTTGAGTTCAAGGAGCTGCAGATAAGGAAGCTATGTTTAGCACTTCTGAAAATCCCAGAAAAGGAACACCTGATACTTTGTAATACCAGCAGATTCAGTGTGTTCTCTGCATCTCTGATGCACCCAGAGCACAGTGAAACTCTGCAGGTATCTGGTCTTGGTCAGAGTAGGCCAGCTTATCCTAAGCGATGCATTTCTTAGGAACCAGGTTTTTAACATACATCAGCCACACTCACATCCTTATTGCAATCCCACTGAGAGCAGATGCTTCAAGCTTAGTCCTAAGGAGCAAATGGGAGTCCCAGCTGTTCTTTACATGCCCCACCAACTGCTTAGGGCAACACAACCTACTCAAGCTACACATGCCAAGTATCCAAGTGAGGACCTTGCTCCCCATGCACTCTCTTCCCAGAATTTTCTGTTTATTTCTCTGACTTAAAATTTTCAGTATAGATGACAGGAGGTCTTTAGGCCATAGTCATGTTCTGCCTCAACTCCTGATCTCTATCCTGTTTTGCAACCCCTTTGAACAGATTTCCAGCTGTGCCAATATCTACTCCTAAAACAGCTTGCCATTCTGTAGCAGAGCCAGAGGACAAGAACTGTGCACTATTCACCTCTGCTACGAAAGATATGCTTGGATATGCAATTACAGTCCTGTCCTAACTCTTATTTTTTCCTCCCTTACAAACATTTAGCTATTAAGTTACATATCTGAAGTAGGTTAGGTACTTCAAGCCTCTTTAAGGGAATCAAGCAACTCCAAAATGCAAAATTCATATCTGAAAGACAGATATTGAGACTTGATTTCCAAATTAATTGAGTACTAGGTTAAATTTTAAAAACATCTGAAATTATTTATTTGACTACAAAAGACTGCGGCAGAACATCAGTACCCAGCCTCCTAAAGAAGCTTTTGGGGTGTCAGGAGATATCATACAAATATGTTTCCCAGAAAGTGTGTGAACTCAGAAAATTCCTCTGAATGCTCATGCAAATTTTATCTCCCCTCCCCTCTTCTCCCAGGAAACTTAAGGACACCAATCACAAGTTTACCCAGTCAGCATCACCTGCTTGCAACATGTCTATGGTTCACATCTTCATGCTTCAAAGCCAAATTTACATGTATGTTCCTTTATAGAGATTCTCTCAGACCTCATTATCAGACAAAAGTACAAGCTCTACCACTGGCTTGTTCAGATGGCACCTGCAGGTATTTCCATCTGTTACGGGAAAAAAAAAAGAACCAGAGCAATCTATAAAGTAATAAACAATTTATTTTTTCTTTACATCAATCCTTATGAAGATAACATCATTTATGTTTGTGATTCAAATTTCTTGTACCGCATATTGCTGATTTTTAACATGGCACTTAAGGGAACAGTCACTTAAACAGCTACACAATTTCATTAAATTAAACAATTTGCCATTTCTCAGTTATGTGATCGAACATACAACTCTGTCAAATTTAAGACCATTCATTCATTTCTGATGTCATACAAGAAAGAAAAAAATAAATCTTTCCCTTTCTTCTGAAATATCTTACCATGTTTACAAAGACTGAGGGGAAGGGAAGAAGCTCTCACAGAAGACACCTAAAGGGCAACAGAAAAATCTTTTTTGTTGATTACATAACTGGTAAAAAGAACAACACCAAACAATGGGATAACACTGGATGATAACACTACCTGTACACATGTACAGGTCAAGCTGAAATACTGTGCAGTTCTAATAACTAAAGGTGTAGTGCACCAATTTTTTGCCTATTTAACAGAAGATAATAAACCCTTTGAAACAACTAATGAAAAGTTTCACTGGGAAGCCATGCACACAAGTATGAAGATGGAGGAATATTCTGCAAGATGCAACATAGTGGTCTGGGTTACATCACATATTCTGGGAACCATGCATGAGGAACTCTTTGCACATTATATGCACGGCCTTGAAGTTAAAATACCGGCTTGGCAGCCGTTATTTGCATGAACAGGTCAAGTGCCCACTACCTTGCTGGCATGAACGGTAAACCTCATGCACTGCTTCAGAAGTTCACACACAAACTCTTGGTCTCCATGCAGTTCAGCTTTGGCAGGCCACTGAGGTACACAGTGTTTTGGCCTGGTTTCACCAGGTTTAAATACTGCCTGTGTTTCCTGCATGTCTCTAACAAGTTACTGCTTTCTAAGGTTACCAGATTAAGCACCACTAGAAAACTAAGGCACCCAAAGACATTTGCAACAGCAAGCAAGGCAAACTTCCCTGATGTTACTTCCCGCTATATGCATCTTATTTTTGTTCCATGGAGACTTCTAGTGGCCAGAGGTGAGAAGCCTCTGCAATTTTTTGACCTTTTAACTCATCACTAAATCAGTAATAAGGCTTAACAAAATGAAGCCAACAGCTTGTTGGGAACTTCAGAATAACAGCATCAACTCATTTCATATTTGCAAGCTGACAAAATACCCAGAGACAACACAACTTCCACAGGGCTCCTAACATTCATTGATTACAGTCACACCGTGGCAGAAGAAACAGAGCTACTTAGTTTTACTGTACAACCGGTAACAACTTAATAGAATGAACCACAGCAACACATGCACACAAACTGAACTGTCAGCACAACTCTGAAAAAAATGGTCCTGTAATGTTGCAGGTCATGTTTTGTCAGCTCAAGAACTTCCTGAACAGTTGCCTTAAAGTTAGTTTTATCTTCACAACCCAAAGACTTCAGTGGAATCAGTCTGAAAACATCTCCTGAAGTCAGAGGACTAGTTCATAGTAAAGACTCAAAGCCGAAGAATAACAGATTGTAGGAATAGGGTAGGTACAAACATCTGAATTCTTCACCTTACTATTTCAACTGTGGTCACTGAAGGGAAGATCTTCACCTTAAAAAAAAAATCATTTAACACTTGAAAAAAAAAATTAAAACAAACATACAAACAAAAAGCCTACATTACAGATTGATTTAGAGACCAGCTCTTTCAAAACCAAGACAGCATAACTAGGAAATTAGAAAACCTGGTCCCATTTTTGTATTCAAATACTGATTGTAAGTAGAAAAAGAATACAGTACATGCAATAATATCAAAACCTTGCCCTCCAGTACACAACCAAGAGTAACTAGGGAATTAGGAAAAAACCCCAACTACTGCTTACAATAGACAAGGTAGGGGACATTTTAGAAGACTAATAACAGATAAATCAAGATGATCACACTATCAGTCCCTCAAGGGCAAGGATTTGCTGGCTAACTAAAAATTATGTGTCATACAGGAAGCATAAATTTTATATCAAAAGTAGTTCTCTAAATTACAACTTCACCTCTGATTAAATAGTTCCCTTCCATATAAACTAACTTATAATATGCTTACTTGGAGAAAGCTACAACTACATTACCTAAAAAGAGTTTTTTAAAAAGTGCTGTGAAACAGAAGCAGGATTTCTCTCTGCACACACTTAAGCTGACTAACTAAAATGGTTACATGATTATACCAAATAAAGTACTACTACTTCTAGAAAACCAAAACAAAACACGAAAAATACAAGCTTGATGAACTTGACTCTTCCCAATGACTAGTTTTGGTTTTTTGCCAATTAACTGCTTCCCCAGAGCTCAGTGATTTGCTGCCTAGTATTTGAATACTAGTTTTATCATGACACATTATAGTCAATCCAATATTCTGAAGATCCAACAGTTCAAGAAAAAACATTGCAAAAGTCCAGAGAATAGCCAGCAAAAAAGAAACCCTCCGTCTCCCCAGAACCATTTATGAACACTGCTGGTCACCAAATGAGAGAGAATGGCCCCCAGTCACACTTCCAATAGCAGAAACACTACAGCTCAACAGACCAGATGTTGTTCCTTACCCCTGTCTTGCAGGACGTGCATCCAACACTTACAGTAAAGCTGAGCACATTGAGAGAATATTGCGTGTTTCTGTTGGAAAAGGATCTTCAGTTCCCATGTGCATGTTGTAACCTTCAACTGATAGGATCCTTTGATTGATTGGTAAATATTTGTTTTATGAACCCTGTCACTACCACTATTGTACAATAGTTCTACAATCATGCAGAAAGAATGCTTCTTCCTAAAGAACAAGACTTCACCTTAGGTCCTAAAGAGGAAGAAGCATTACAAGAAAAGAAAAAAAAAAAAAAAACAAAGCCAACCAAACAAAAACCGCACAGAAAAACCATAACAAAACAAACCTTCAACAGATACACAAAAAATTAGCTACTAAAGCATGGTACTCCTGTGACAAGCTCCATTCTTCCTTAATATCTGGAGTTTGGCTGTGACCTTTTTGAACCATTGCAATAAAAAAAGTGAATACAAATAAAATTGACTAAGCAGAGTTTGATTTCTAATGCTGGTCACATTAATGACAATCTTTATCAACACAGCTGCCCTGAAAAGTAGAAATGATGTTTGCTACCACTGTTTCAGTACACAACAGTCAGAGACAAAAACAGGTACTTATTTTACCTTTAGAGTACATATATTCAAGTGTTCTGTTTGGTGATCCACTGCATGACACTTCAGGGAAAGAAAAAGGAATGTGAAAGTTCTTTCTGTGCTTCATCCCATGCTTTTCTGGTTAGTGACCTCAAGAATGGCTAGACTGAGCCAACCTGAATCCAAGAAATATGACGTCCTCTCACACTGAGCCTGCACTACAAAAAACATGATTACATCAAAAAACCCCTAAACTCAGAATGGCAATGAATGTAACAGAGCATGGACTTTTCTTATTGTTTCACATCCAGGTATTAATGGTGCACTGTGGGAAAACAACTGTCAATTCAGCTGATTGACTAAACTGAGACAGATATTAAGTGCTCTACAAATGATTCCATGAACATAAATGTAAACAGAAGTGTTTGGCCTCCATACAAAGTGGTATTTCTGAAAGTGCTGGGATTTGGAAATCTGTCCTGCATATTTCCAAAAGCGACTAGTTTACATTCTGTTTAACAGGATTAATAAAGTGTTTTGGAGGTTAACTCACTTTGGTCACGATCCCAAAGAACAGTTTATATTAAGCAGTTTCAGCTATCCTCCTCATCATCACTAATAAGGTCTCTTTTTTCTACACAGGTCTCCCGCTCGCGCAGGAAGTCCTCGCGAATGGCCTCCAGCTCCGTCAGTTCCAGGCGCACTTTCTCCAGGTGATAGGTCCTGCGGTTCCTGATCTGGCGTAAGGGAAAAGGGTTCAGGTCTCCAAAAGCAATAGCAGTCAGTTTCCTGCAAGATTACACAATGTTAGAAGACAATAATTCATATTTGGTGGGGTTTTAAATCAGTTTTAAACTTCATCCATATCGACTTTTATTGTATGTCAGATGTATCTGGTCTATTTCACACATAACAGGTCTCAGATGTTATCAATATTGCAAGAAATTTCTATAAAGCACTCAGGCTTAAGGTTATTTCAAGTGATAAAGTATTATCAAATGCTCAAGAGTTCCCCAAGCCACCTGTAAACTCTGTTACAGAGATCACAGTCTTGACAACACTGAGTAGAAGACAAAAGCTTGGGTAATCAGAGCTTCCTTGGCTACATTGAATACTTGGTACATCCAGTTACCCATTACAGATTGGATAACTTCCTCCACAGAACCCACTGAAGCTCCTTCAATCCCAAACCAGTCAGCTCTCCAGTTAACCAAGATAATCTGGTCTCTTAATGGTCAGGTTAAGCCTGGGACAACATAAATGTGGACAAGGATAATAGAGAACATGGACAAGCCAAAGTTTCCAACACAGTGAGAATGCTCTGGGATTCTGCTGGCTGAAGCACAGAGATCTCTGGGCCAGTGTCAAGTCAAACTTATCAGGGCACACAGCAAAGCACCACAGAGGATCCAGCCCCCTTGCAGAGTCATGCTGCATCATACCATCCTGCAGTCCCAGCAAACCCAGCAACTGGTCAGTCTAATCAGTCCAAAAAGAGTTAACTACATCATTATTGCTGATCTACACCCAGAAAAATCTCATTGTTTACTAAGGAAAAAAGGGGAACTGGAATATTTATTCTACTTGAATTATCAGAAATAAATATTAAGAAAACTTATTTGGACAATTGATTTAAGGCCAGGTTTGTGTTTTTGAGCAATCAAGGAATGATTTCCTGCTATTTCTACACAGAACATATTCCAACAGGTTCTCTACCTGTGCACAACATGCCATGGATCTGTAGAAACACTCAACTATGACATCCTGTAACTAGAATATAATTATGCACATGTCTGTAGAGACCTTTCTCTTACTACAGAGCTTGAACTTAGAAACTTTGTGCAGAATGATTTTTAACCGATTCAGAACATCCATGAATTCTATACAAATAAATATTTCTGAATTTTTCCTCTACAACGGGATGATTTTTTTGCCCATATCAGGAAAAACCTCATTCTACGTGCTTTTGTACTGCTCAAATGTTGATGCTGTAAAACTTGTACAAGCATGGCAGAATAAGAAACCAGGCAGCTTGAATCCTGTCTTGTCAGTCCTAGCAGGCAAATCCTTATTCCCTAGGTGGCCCTACACCACTACTTCCACTCTTAAAAACCCCAAAAGGCAGACACTTACAGATCAGCACAGAGCATATTTGTAGTGCAATTATCTTTGATGTACTGAATTCTGTCCTCACTTGAACTCCCCATCTCCCAGTGATCCCGAATTAGTTCATTTTGTTAACACCAAAATGAGATCTCTTCCAGCAGTATTAGAAGTCTTTTAAAGAGGTTATTTCAGCACCAGTAAGGAGACAGGAGAATCAAGACATCATTTCCACAAGTGGAAAAGGAATGGAAAGCCAAATCATCACCTCTGATTAAATATCAATAATCTTTTCAAATTAGGCAAGAACAAAAAAAAAAAAAAAAAAATCCCAGCAATCCTTTTCCAGCACAAGATTATTCAGTTTTAACTTCTCTCCAGTCAAAACTGAAACACAAGAAGTAAAAATAATAAAGCTTTTGCAGCAGGAATCAAAGTATATGCCTAAATTTATGTGGAATTTATTACATTAAAAACAAACATCTCAAATTTCAATATACAATTTTGCTCTAAATTGAAAACTAGTGAGCTTCAAAAGATGTGCAAACCATTTTCAGACGTTAAACCAATCCCAATATGACTTTTCTTTTTAAGATTAATCTGCTGCTCTACAGTCCTGAAACCAGGAACCTAAAAACACGAGACCCTAACTTACAAACTGTAAGCCCTATGCAAGGACTGAAGACCAGAAGAGTATCTAATTTGTATTTATCCTCTGCTTCCAAGTATATCTTAAAACCAGCTGGAGCTATGTGGCAGTAGCCTGTGCATTAACCATGTGTAAGCTATCTAAGACTTGGGGGACATGGCTCACATTTTTAATGCTTGAGCCAGGATGTGTTTTTATTTATCATAAAACATTTTACTAACAAGTTACATCTGCAATGCAGAGAGAAACTTCACCTATAGTTGAAATTCTGACGTGTTGCTACCATGACACAACAGCTAAACAAGGTAATCTCTTTCACACCTAAAAATTACTATTTAAGCCTTCATCACTTCTGATTTGTCTATGCTAGGTGCAAGTGCTCATGACAAATCCTAGCAGTTGGTTTTATCTCCAATTGCTTTATATCTGAATTAGGATCTAGGTGAAAACAACACCAAAGCCACAAGACAGACATCTCCCATGGCCCACTACAAGTCCTTCAATACCACCCCAGTCTGAGTTACCCACCTGGCATCAAGGACGGTGCGTGTGAAATAGCGAAGGTATTTGAAAATGGACATTGAATCTTGCAGCTTCAAGATTTCCTCTTCTTTGTATTTAAAAAGTGCCAGGGCAAATCGGAATATTACCTGATAAAAATACATACAATATTTGGTTCTTTTAAAGTACAGAATACACTGAGTCTCATGGTCATCTTTATAAATTCCGAACAAGAGTTCCACTTGCACAGGCTGCACTCGAGTCCTCATCACATCTCCCTTTTAATCTCCCTTCCTTGCACTCTATTTCCAAATGCTGGAAAATGTTTTGAATGGCTATTTATGCACAGTTCCTCCCTTGTTTTTTCCCTACCGGTCATTTTAACTGACAGAGTTTTGCAAAACAACCTTCCTCCAAACCTACACTCAGTAACACCACAGTACTTCCTTATCAGGTAACAAATGAACAAACTTAGCCCATTCAGTTCACCTTTGGTCCCTCATAGAGGAAGGAGTCCCAGATTTTGAAAAGGATGTCGCTAACCACACTGTCCACAAACACCACAAGAAACCAGTTGAAAGTGATAAGAGTATAATCAACTTTATATTGTTCAAAATGAGCATGCAGTCGTGGAAGCTTCTCACTCATTAAATCCTTGAACACTCGCTGATCAACCTAAAGAGATGACAAATAGTGTGTTATTGTTCCAATTTTCCAGCACATCATTCAAAGCAGGGCTGTTACCAGTCTGTAAGCGCAAGTTTTTCTGGAGGTAACCAGGAAACCCAGGACTGTCTAGCTAACACTTCCAAGCTAGATCCACCCAAAGCACACACAGCTACGCCACTGCACATTGCCCCTGTCTGCTTCTCAACCCACCCCCAGTCTCACAGCGCTCCTCACGCAGAGGTGGGGTGTTTCTGGTACAGGCCACCAGTGTTTGCACTGGTGCAGGAGCACAGGAACAGAGAACATGCTGGGCAAACCCTGGGCTGGAGGAGGCAGCCCGTACAAGAGCAGAACCTAGAAGCAGGAATGCTACAGTGGCTACTGCCCACAGCACTGCAAATGCATTTTCACCCCAGCCCTCCCATAGGGCCCAGCACCACCATACCCCCAAATGGGAGGAAAGGAATGGTAACATAGCTCAGTGTTGTGAAGCTATCAATGAGAAGGGGGGTTAAGGACTGCAGCTCCAAGCAGGACACTGAACAACCATCTCAGTGTTACAGTCCTTGTCTAAACAAGTGCCCTAGTGCCTGGAACCCACCCCTGTCAACCCCACTCTTGTCCCCCCACCAAAGAGGCCTATCAGACAGTTGCAGAGGAAAGCTTTTGACTGGCTGCAGCTTACAGGACCAGGCTCTATCCTGGCAGAGCACATACCTGTGATCCCAGCAGTGTCTTAGTATAATAATCACGAGGCATGAAAACTTCCACTATTGTTACTAGACACCAAAAAGCATCTTCCTGTTCCAAGTACAGAAGTGCAATTGCTACCAACCTGAAAATCAGTTTATTTGGAGAAAAAGATTATTATAGTATCACAAGCTGTATTAAGCTTGAAGTATTTGCTTCTATTCAGCAGGGATAAATGTATTAACAGCAGAGCACTGAACAGCAAAACTTAATGAAGTTTAAGATGGGGCAAAGACATGCCTTCTCAGCCACACCAAGTATTTGTATTCAGATAAATAAGAAAACAGAGAAAGGCAAAAGCTTGCTCTAAGAATTTCTTGAGGTGTTGATGCTGCCAATTTTAAGAGCTCTCTAAACACAGAGTCTAGTTTAGAAAGGAGATGTTTATTCTAAGGGTGTTAGGTGGAGATTTCCATATTACTACTACTGCTACCACCACCGCCTCACCACGTCTTCTATGTTACTCATTGCCTCTATTCTACTACTACTTCAGTACAATTTCAAATGACAAAGCTGCTCTAAGTTCAAAAGCCTATTCTAGTACATAAAACAGTGCACAAATGGACATCTATAGTATTACATCACAGGGATGAGACAGGGTGTTAGACTAACACACCTGCTTCAAGTAGCACCTTCTTTTACTACAGATCTCCAAGTAGCACAGCTATTCTGGCAAAGGCCAACTGCAGTGAATCAGAATTTTTCTTTGCATTGTAACACAAGAATCCCCTTTTAATTCTGCAATTCTGATTGAAGACAATGGTGGAAAATGCTGAAATTTGTTGCCTTAACAATACAAAAAAATTTCAAGCATTTTTTTTCTGCTTGCTTTAAAAGAAGAAAAAACCTAACAAATTCTTGCACAAAAAAATCAACACAATCCCCTACAACTGACATGAAGTCAATGTAATACTACATTTAAGTAGCTAATTTCTTATGAGTTAATTCCAGTTCCAGTTTTGATGCCATGTTGATTTTACGAAATTTTTTTATCCAGGTCAACTATTTTCATTGGTTTAAAAAATGTGATAGTTATTTGTTTATTATAAATTATGAGCATACAACCCATAAGGCAAAATGCTGTTCGAAACCATGTTGCTATACATGTGATTTGAAAGGCTCACTAAGTGTTTCACTGCATAGTTATTACCCAGGACTAGCAAAATCTTACCTGTTGAGCCCTTGGCAATATCCTATATCAGGATTTCTCCAGGAAAACGCCAGCAGCACATTTCGCAGCTTCTGGATCCCTTCAGATGTTGGGGAGGAGTAATGTTTGTTGTTTGGCAAAGTCCTCAAGAGATCCAACTCAATCTGTTTAGATGCAGGATTTGGTTTTTCCAGAGCTTTTTGAAGCAAGGTTTGGAAGTAGCCAGGAACAGTGCTGTCCTTGAATTTTTTGACATGGAGACTGACACACCATTTCCACATCTTGGAACGATGTTCATGTGGAATTCCAGACCGAATGAGGTTCTTCAGTTCAACACAGCGCATCATCTCTCTATTCATTGTGCTTGCAAGATAGTTTTCCCACTTCACTCCTGTGGAGATCTCTCGATTTTCACTGAGTGAAAGTGATCTCAAGTCCAAAGCTCGTGATTTTGCTACTAGTTTCTCCTCATCATCATCCTCTGGGACAGTCTGAAAACCATATATATCATATTCACTGAAATGGAGAGGAAGAAAAAAGGCTTTTAAGATATGTTCAGTAGCTCTGAAGCTCTCAAGTCCCCACCATAGAGTTACTTCAAAGCCACTCTCCACAGCTCTTACGTTTTAACTATTATTAAACATTTTTCTGAAGTATATTCTTCATTTAACAATTACTTGTACAATTCCATATACAAAAGACTTGGTGGCCATGTTCCTGTATATATTACTACACAAATTAAGCAATTTATTTAAGAACATGGTCGAGTTTGAATGTACCCATCTCCTCAGCAGCTCACCTTCAGCAGCCATAGAGCAATACCTTCATCTAAGTTTAATACTGTATCTCAATTAATGAATAAATGTGTCAGTGAAACTTCCCACTGTGACCATTCCCAAGACTCCCTGGCAGCCACACTCCCAACACAGACTGTCACTGCTGGGGCCAAAGGACCCCAACGGTCCCCGCTGGACTCCTGCACACCCCACACCCACAGCCAGGCCAGGTTTCCTCACCAGTTCCACCTGAGGCTTCCCTCGGCAGAGTCTCAGATGCCTCTTTCCATAAAAGAATTTATTCAAGGCACAGAAACAGCCCGAGCTGGTGCCACAAAGCGCCCTCAACAAAGGAATCCCGGCGCTTTTATCCCCTCACAGTCCAAGCCTGAAAGTCTCGCTCTTCCTCCTGAATCCTCAGCTCCTGCTGTCTCCCAGTGTCCCTCCCCTGGCTGGTGCCACCAGGCCTTTCTTATGTAAGGAATCGGCAGTTCATGGCCCCTTATCTCCCAGATAAGATCACCCAGAGCTCAATCTGCATCTCCACCTGCACCAGATGTACTCCCCAACAAATCGGTATTCTTACAGCTAAAAAGATTTCATGACCATTCTGTCATTCATGAAGGGAAATACAATAAATAACCCGAACGTGAAAATATATCCTCATTGTCTGTTTTCCAGTATTAGAATAGAGCCCACTAGCCAAGACACACATACATTTAATTTAATAGGAACAAATTACCTGACCAGGTGTGGTTTCAAAAATGCCTGTTCTGGTTGTTCACTAGGTTCTGCTTTCAAGGCATCTTCCAGTAACTGTGTGATGACCTCACGAGCAGGACTTTGATCCTCAGAACAAACAGGAGTTTTCATTTCTTGAAGCAAGATCAAATATTTACTTTCAATCTGGCAGAGTTTGGCTTCCAAGCTGGTATACTGCAGAAAATAACATATATATATTATATAAATCTCCAGACACTTACTTTGTACTACACTTCTTTTAAAATATGGCTCAACGCTATTCTATTGGTTTATGCTACTTAGAAACCTTTAAGTCAAAACCAGTCAGCTTAACTTTCCCGTTTTTGTAACACCAGGAAACATAAGGCAGCATAGTAGACCAGATATTTTCCACCACTTGTATTTTTGCATATGGAAAATCTGAGCAAACATTAATTATCACTACATTGTATGAAATACCTTAAAAGAACAAAGTGGTTGAGTTGTAGCAGCTTTAGTCTGTGCATGCTTGAACAAGAAAAACTTAAGTGGCATATGAGTTAGGTAATAGCATCTAGGAATTGTAAACACACACCTCCATGCCAAAAATACAGCATTTAAGCCTGGCCACTGAGTGCATGGCTTCCAAAAAAACAAAAGCAAACCCTACAAACCTACAGCTACAGGTATCTAGCCTTACTTACAGATGTGTGCATTTTCCCTAACCCCAAGCACTGGAAATCTTCATTATTTACCTGCAACATCTCTACACTCAAATTAACCTAGACGGAAACTCCCAAATTACATTCGCCATACTACAGTCATCCTGCATGCTCAGGAGAAAGCTCTACTCTGTGCCCTGTCAAATTCCTTACACAGCCTGCCACTGACACTTCAAAAAAAAAAAATCATTACAGCCTTAATTCTGAGGAAACAATGTTTTCAGACATATACATGCCTTTGTACATAAACTATCAAAACGTTCCACCAGGCCACACAATTTTAAAAGCAATTACTTCTTTTAAGAATCCACTCAGAAAGATTGGTCTGCAAGGAATAAGAGGGAATTTTTTTGTTAAACTATCATATTTAATACATTTAAATTGTTCCAGTTCCTAGGTAGATTTACAGCTCAAATATGGAAAACTGCTTTAGACATTGCCAAGTGAGAACAAGCTGACCTTTGCCTGCCATTCTCTCTCTCTTGCTTCTGCATTTCTTCGTAGAGCAGAAAGTTCCAAAATCTCCTTATTTAAAAATTTATTCTGGGTCTTATAACCCTGAAGATTGTCCTGTTGATATAAAAAAAACAAAGTGGATTATGTCTGTCAGATAAAGATCACCTGAGCCCATAGAAACAGCAGCTACTACTAGGACTTTTAATTTAAAATATCAGGCTCAAATCAAATATTTTTGGACTTCAGGAATGAAATGAACAAATGTTTCATAAATGAAACACACCTGCCAAATATGAGCAGAGGGTGGTGCTGTGCCTCACCAGCATCCCTCCCAGTGCTCCAGTGCCTGTAGAAGGCAGCAGGCTGCTATCAGGGGACAGGCAGGGAGGACAGGCACGCGCAGGCTGAGCACACCACAGAGGCCACAGCCACACAAAAACGGGGGGACAAATGCCCCCTGAGTTTTCATTACCCTCACTAGTCCTCATTAAAAGTACAAGTTTCATGTCTGCCTCCATATAGAAATACAAATCCTTGGCAATGATCCACTCAGATCCTGGCTACAAATACTGCTTCTGAAGCCTGAGCTTGTGGGATGAGGTTGGTATCCTCCCAGCAGCCACAGTACTCTCACACTGCACAGCATCAACAAGCTCTGCTTGTTGTCTGCTTTCTGCCAAGACCACTGATTTCTAGTTTCAACTTTATTTTTTAAAACTTACCAGACTCACATATAGGAAAGAAAATTATGTATGTTTATGCATATTTTAAATGACTTATTTATATTCCAAATTCTTTGGAATGTTAATAAATTTGAAATACAACATTTACCCAAGGGCAAGAAAGCCTGTTTAGAGCAAAGTGGATAACTTCACTGACTCCCTTAAGAACTTGTAACACATTCACAGAGGTATGTTAAAGAATAAAACTAAAGCATTAGTAAGAGCTGTAGCAGCTTTAGTAAAAAAGGTTCTTAAACTCCTCCCTCCTTTTTTGTCTCCTCAGAGCTTCCCTTTGCTTTCCCACATGCTCTTTGTTGCCTCACTTTTGATATTTAAAAAAAAAAAAAAAAAGCAAGACTTCTGTTTGTTTTCCTCCATGCTTATATTTTCCTCTTACCCTTAATCCTTCCTTCTCCTTTGATTATTTCTCACATCCCATCTGCTCCACACCAATGATTAATTTACTGAAAGCACAGGACCCTGCACTAGAGATGGGCCAAAGGAAGGAAGTTCTGGTTAGATTGTCACATAAAAGCTCAAAGTGGAGGTTCCAAGCTGAGAAAGCCTCCGTTGATGAGTGCCCTGAAGAACTGCTGTAGTGATCTCAAACAGCACAGCAGACTAAAAAGTACTTTTACAGGGAGAAGAGATTCCCCTATGCATTAGGCAACGCTCTTACTTTTAGTCGGTCCAGTTCCTGTAGCTCCTTATTAGTACAGGTGGCCGTGGGGAAATTTATTGCTCCACTCTGAGAGGATGTGCTGTCCTCACATTCACTGAGTTGACGAGAGAGTTTCATGATAACTTCATCTTTAGCTTGAATAGTTTCCATCAACATTCCCAGCCGTTCGTTGAGTTCTCCAACTTTACACTTCAGATTCTTGACTTCCTGCTGGAGACTATCTTTTTCCAGATTTAACTTTTCAAGCTGATTGTTGAGGCCCAAAATCTGGTCATCTTTTTGGTGCAACAGCTCTAATGTATCTTTGGGAACCCCCTCGCAAAGGTGGCTTGCAAAGTATTTATCATATTGGGAAGATCGGACTGTTTGCTGCAGAAGTCGAACAAGTTCCTGAGAATTAAAAAACAACAGCAAGAAAAACCCAATGAAATTTTAAGTTTCTAAATTTTATAGCTTAGAAATCTAACATCAAACAAAAGAAAGTTTTTGGAATGGGTTGAGACCTCATGCTGGTGTTTTAAAGAAAAAAGGGAACACTTTATGACATGATTTCTAGCAGGCTAACACAATGACTGGCCTACATAGATGGCTTCAGCATCTTTCACTGAGCTAAGGATCCTGCCTAGAAATGCTACAACAGGTTAATGAAAAGTAGTGGACAGCTGAGACCCTGCAGTTACTTGGAAGCTCAGAACAGCCAAGCAGCCCTGTTGTAAAATGAACAGGAAGAGGCTTAAGCCCAAAAAGTTTACAGGAAAATGTTACAGAATGGAAAAAGCAAAGGTAACTAAGAGCTCTTTTCTCTAAGATGCAGAGAAAATAAAAGGAGGAAAAAACCAAATGCTGCAAAAGGAAGTCTTTGAAGGGCTGTTTAGAAAATCTTGCCACAGAAATGACTACATAAGACACTGTTTTTCCTTTTCTTCTTATTAAAACAGAAGCAGCTGTGAATACAGTGTTGGACTAGACCAATGACATTTCTCACAGCAGCAGGCTCAGAAGCTCAAATATACTCCTAGGGAAGATAATGCCTAAAATGAGTATAAATATGGGGCTCAGACACTCCTTTGGTTTCCCTTTGATCACCTCACACAAAGGAAAATACAAATAGCAGATGCAGCAGCTCCATATAGGACCTAAAACGTTTCTCTTAAAATGAGTAGGGATCCTTTTAGGTAAAACCAAGGTACTGAATAAATTTGAGTTATGAGGGCACACAAGCATGAACACTATGGGAGTGCACTCTATATACACACATTATGGTCAGGCCTATATTTTACAAAATCATGCCTGATGAGAGAAAGAAGCCAGATCTATACCCCACCTACTGCGCTAGCAGTGAAAGAATCAAAAGACAAACAAAGAGAACCAGAAAGGAGAAGTTCCTCAGATATTTTATGTACATATGGAAAAAGAAGCTGTGACTATCAGCCAGGATCCTGGCAGACACCGAACAAGTTAACTTCAGAGAATAAGGAAGATAGATAAACCAATTTAATGAACACTGTACAAATGGAAGTTTTACTCAGGGATCTAATCTTCAACAGATGTAAAAGGTGGTCCTTCTTGTTTCAAGGCCTTTTGTACTCAAAGATTTGTTTAGAACCATCATTTTATAACAACCAACCAGGCCTTAAGGCAGCGAGATGACCAAAAAGGTTAAACTCACAAGCACCTGCCAGACCCATTTGCTTTCGTGCACTTGGCCTGAAGGCTTAATTACCTTTTGGCTCAGAAGATCTTTCTTTAACTTCTCCAACTCTTCCTGCTGGCTTTGATACTTCAGTTGCAGTTCAGAGACTAGTCTGTTCCCACTGCCAGAACACCACTCTGTTGGAGAAGAGTCGCTGCTGGTGCGGTTTTTGCTTGATCCAATCATATCTTTTAACGGGCGCCTTGCTTTGTGTGGAATGCGGCCAAAATCAAATGGAAAAGCTGTACTAGTCAGTCCTGCATAAAACAATTTCTTCTAGTTCAGTTCACTTAGTAAAAAGGCATTCCAAAGCACTCAGATTTCCTTAAAAAAATATACTCATTAACATTAGACTTTGAGCAGCTTTCAAACCACTCAATACAATAGTGTTAAACATGCCTCATTTTCCAAGTTGCTCCCTTTGGTGGGAAAAAAGAAGCTCAAAATCTTCTCCCCTCCCAGATAAAAGACTTGGCTCATAAATTAACACTTTTCATATAAGACATTAAGAGAATTTTACAATTCATTACAGAGAATAAAAGGTATCCCTAACTACGGCAAAGTAAACTTTGTTTCAAAACCATCTCTGATATCACAGCCTACTGCTCCTGTAAGAGGCATTCAGTGTAAGGTTTCACCTCCATGTACAGAATGTTTTCTAACAGATTAAATCACTTAAGTGCTCTTAAAGAGATGTAAAAACATCTCAACAAGGTTATTCCAGACACTGGTCAAATCTGAGAACCAGTTACAATACACAGCTTCATGTCCATCTCTGCTTGGTCCCCATTTCAGAAGCAAGCCAATGTAACAGGTACATACACAGAGTCTAAAGGCAATTCTGCTTCAGCAGGTGACACTCAAATGAGTAATCACAAACTTCAGTATTTCCCTTCACCTTGTTACTTTGCAACTCATGTGGCAAAACTAGAACTAGTAAGACGCTCAGGAAACCAGAAACAGACAAGGCTTTGTCTTTATTCTCTTGTATTTGAATGGCAGGGGACCCCAAACACATCATAAGGAACTGATTTTTAAAAAATAATTTACAGAGCTGTGGATGTGGTTTGTGAAGAAAAGATAAGCTTCCACTCACTTCCTAGAGACACACATAACACAGTACTCGACACTAAACAAGGTAAGGCATATGCTCCCCTTCCTTCCTTCACTTCTACCTTTATTTCCTTCTGCCAGGTGTTTCCTCTTTTCTTCCAGAGCCATTGAGTCCTCCAAATCTTTTGGGGTTGGATCCAGCAGTTCCCACTCCTCAGTGGTATAAAATACACTCTTGCGATTTTCGTTATTTCCTTTTCTTAAGGAGGACATGGAATTTCTGTGAAAAAGGCAGCAGGAAAAAGGGACAAAGATTTCTCCATTTTGCATTCTTTTTATAAGGGGCTTTTCACAGTTCCAACAGTGCAAACTAAAAATAAGCTAGAAACAATGACAAAACCAATACCAAATAAAAGCTCAAAGAAAATAAAGCATATGCTACCAAATAGCACTTGCAATTAACAGTGCTGAATTCCAAGAATAGAAGAATTATCTTGCTTTAATGCCATTGTCTTTTGCATCCCCTGTTTTAGCCTTGTTTTTGCGGCGGGCAAGTACAAAAAGTTAGGATTTACAAGCAGCATCTCTTTATCGATCAGTTGTAGTTTAGAATTTTAGGGTAACTGCCAAGCATTAAACTGCACAGCATGCAGTCAAAACACATGTAATGTTACAGTTCCATATTGGGGATTAATGAAAAACTTGGGATCATCCAAGAGACCTGCTGCAGCTGGAATGCTGATGACAAGACTCCTTAGCAGTTTTCTTTTCTATGGTGGAACATGGCCAACTACCTGCAAGAACATTTTGGGGCATCCTCTGAATTCCAGCCAGATAATTCTATAGAAGAACAATACATTTCCCAGCAGGGTGAGATTATTTTACCCAGCTTCCCACACAACCATCATGTACTCAGGAATGTCCACTCTTATGTCCATGACTATTCACATAGCTCAGTACTGTAAAGACTTTGTTCAATTACACAAGGAGATTCTAAATCAATCCATATGAACCAGTTTAATATTTTAGGTGTAAAACTGGAAATATATTTAGTATCTCAGCATTTTCCACATAGTCTGTGCAAGCTCACAAAGATGCCTTCACTCAGTCATCCACATTCTCTCTTCAAAACTTAAGCAGAAAATAACTCGTATTATACTTTCAAGACCATCTGATGATCCAAGCCAGTCTTTCAGCTTCACAAGAGATTTAACATCTGAACAACATGAACTCTAAGCTAATCATTAAGCAGTGCACAACTTTTATAATCTGATGAATTGATAAATATTTACAATTTTAAAATAATCCTAATGGCTATTAATAAAACTATTTCAGCAATCAATTTACAAGCTTGGCAAAGACTCATTTATGCTACAGATTTCATTTTCTTCCAGAAAGAATCACAATTCCTGTTGGGGGGCAAGAAGCCTCATTTCTTTGTTCAGACCTTCCACACAAATCAAATCGATAAAATTGGGTGATGATAGATATATTTCCTAGGGCACCCAATATAAGCAAGTGTCTCAGTAAGTGTCCCCTGGCATCTTTGCATCTCTTCTCCAAATGGTGGCTGATCCCTTACTCTACAACTGCCTGTTCTGCACTCAGTCAGCCTTGGCATTTACAGCCTGTCTGAACACCACCTTCTAAAGTGCGAAAAAACCACAAAGAATAAGTCAAGTGACTTCCAGAAAAGCTTCTTTAAAGAACTGCTGTTAGGCCCATGAAAAATCATAGCTGATGCTGAGTTTTGTAAAGCTTTTGCACAGATTTGTTCAGGGCATTCAAGCAGCACTCCTTCATTGCTTTCTGTTAGATTAAAATAAGATGAAAAGATTAAATAGATAAATTTGAAAACAGTATTTATTTTCCTAAGTACAATCGGACAACCTATGCAAGAGCCAATCATATAATCTAATGAGTCTCTATTTTTAAATGGTTGGGGTTTAAGTCTTATTTTATGGTTATATAACTGCAGGTTACTATAATTCAGTATGTTTCCAAGTCTATGTTCTGCATAAATAAGTAGCTGAGAGCATGAAAATGAAACAAAAAAATAAAAATCAAGCCTAAATGTCTGTATATATCAAATAGTATTTGAAAATGTATTTTAAGAAGTAGAAAAGTGTATTTCAACTTTAATTACTGTAAATATACACACCACTTAATTCCAAGACATGTTTCCTTTTTTTCCTCTCCATTATTACATCACAACTGCTACCTAGGATGCAAATATAGCTATTACAGCAATATCTTCTCTGTCAGACACACTGTAAATGTGCTCAGGAGGAAGGACAAGGCTTTGCCTGAGACACCTACATATCTTAATACAAATTAATAAATATAAGATAAACATGTGCTCGCAGCAAGAGAGGAAACTCTGCAGTTTGAGACACACTTCAAGCCGTCCTCTAACACTGGGGCTATAACTAGTCACAACCCAGCAAGACATTGGATAGGACACACATATTCTAAAGGCTGTCAGATCGTTCCCCTGTCCCAAATGGCACAGAACTGCTGGAGAAAGGAGAAAAACAATCAACCAGAACACTAGGGGGGCGGAAAGAAAAAAAAAAAAAACACAGCCAGAAAAAGAGTCAAAACCAACATCACTTGGTAACCTCTCAGATCTCTGTGCTAAACAAGAAAGCTTTAAGAGGCACCTGTTTAACTTGGCACTGCTGATGAAAATGAACATTTTCCTCCCAGCTCAAGAAGGAAGTGGTCTGGTTAACCAAAGCTACAGCTCTGCTTTGTGAACTGCTCTGTACTAGCACTGTAAAATGCTTTAAGTAGAAGTGGAAAATCCATCTATGCGGGCAAAGCAAAGCACAAAATCATTTAGAGAGAAACCCAACAGGAGAGATAAAAACCAATGGGACTGCTTTCCTTAAAGCAGTCTTAATACTAAAGAGTAAATTAATTATGAGTGAGGGGTTTTGATGTCGTTCAGAAGAGGTCTGCCACATTTTTACTCAGGAATTCAGACTACATCTACTTCAAATCTGTGCCACGTGCTTTCATTTCTTTTAAGAAAAAAAAAATTAGGATTTAAATTGGTTTGATTTTCATCACATCACTCAGTTCCTATGCACTGAGTACTATGACTACTCCAATGCTGGCAATTGGCAGCTCCATGACAAAGCAGCAGCAGCTGAGCATACAACTCCCTGCTGGGGTTCAGAGAGCAAAGCCATCACTGGAAGTGCTGTGCAAGACTTGGGGTCTCCCTTTCAGGTATCAGTGATGCTACACAGTAATGTTCCCTTACATCCTTCAAACACTAAACTGAGTAAAGAAACAGTTTACTTTAAGAGATACAATACAACATACAGATCCACCACATCACCTCCCTCCATTCTAAGAAGCTCCACCGACCATATACTGATGTAGGAAATGGTCTCGGCCAGCAACTAATAGTCTCATGGTAACTCTTTCTCCCAGGTTCCCAACTTACTTGATCTCAGTACTCCATTGTTTAAGTGAGAAATTGATGGCACTTGCTTGGACTGGTGCAGGCTGGGAAGCTGCTTGTTCCCCCACCAGGTCTGTAGGAGAAGTCTCCACAGCTAGAATATTTCTAGCTCTCTCTGCTGAAGCATTTTGACTTAGGATACTCAAATCTATATTAAAAGGAACAAAAAAAAAAAAAAAAAAAAAAAAGAGAGAGATAAAAAAGAGAAAAAAAAAAAGCATAACCTTCAATAAGTAAAAGAATAGTGGCTATGTAAAGTCATATACTGCTAAGTCTGCTACTGACCTTCAGGTTTTGTTTTGAATTGCAACATAACTTTTATAAAACATTCTGTTCAAATGAACCTTAAAAATAGCAAACTTCTCAGTGAGATCTCACTCCAGCCACATACTTTTGATAACAGACAGGACCTGTGTGATGCTCACAAAGCATTATTTCACAAGTGATTTACAAATTAACCAATCAGAACTAAGTCCAGAACAGTGTCACAAAAACACTGACCCAGCTTTCAGGGTGTGCTTCATCCTGTAAGTTATTTATCCTAAAAGTGACACTGCTGCTGCTTTACAGACCTGAGGCATTCCTGTGCCTATCCAGGCTGGGCACTGCCAGAGCCAAGAACACTGGCACAGCTCTGCAGACACATCAGACACCTCCTGCATCAGTGAGGATTCACGAGCTCTGGTTGAGCTGAATGCAGCTCCTCCTCATCCCACCCAGTTCTCCTATGCACTTGGGCAGGTGTGGGACCCATGGCCAGGCCATGCAGAGCTGCAGCAGAGTCCTGCATACCCCAGCAAATCCCCACAGGCTCCAAATGGCTCCGTAGGAATCAGCCAAGAACCAGGCCCAGCCCTGAGTCACAGCTAACAATGGCCAGAGGACCCAGGCTGATCCAACCAGCCAGCCAGGTCTCCAACAGACCACACTGGCAAACACAGAGTGCACAAGCTGCAGTGTCTGTGCTACCTCCATGTTTCCATTAGCCTGGAGAGCAGCTTTCTCCCTCCAGCACGCAGAGGGAGTAAAAAGTCCAGAATATGGAATATACTGTGAATAGCAAAACCATTAGAGAGAAGCATAAAGTGGTTTACAGCCTTCTACAAACCCTCTGAAAAGGCAAGTTAAACAAGCCCAAATGCAATTTTCAGATTCTTCTTGATATAATTCATGAACTACTGAAGTGGATTAAAGAATTTTTGACAACACACTCAGACTGGATTCAACATTTATATTAGAAAGTAACATAAATATTTGATGGGCTTTGACTTAAATAAAACCCTAAGAAATTATGATGCCCTCTTTCATCACGGGTCTTTCAGCCTTCTCTCTGACAACTGCTTGGTACCAGCAGCAAGACCATCTTTAAGCAAGCTGAACCCTCCAATTACTCAGCAGAGGGTTACTTTTATCAAGTATCAAAGATTAGAAGTAGAAAGAACATTCTGTGGTAAACAATATGAAGTATAAAAGATCACTGACCCTAGGAATCTCCCAAACCCTTGAAAACTGGTATCTGACACAGAAATGTATCATGTCATGTTTCAAATAGAGGTACAAGTTACACTCCCTTGATTCTTATGAACAGATGCTTCAGGGCCTTATCAGCCAATGGGAATTCCAAGTTCTTTTGGACCATGGCTGTTTGAACTGAACACAGTTCAGCTAAAATAGCTTAGATAAAAATAAACATGGGATCATATTTACTGTCTAATGAAGAGGAATGATAATAATTAGTTTTTAACTACAAAATAATAATTAAAACCAAAACCAAAACCAACCCTCCCTGCCCCAGAAAACCTGAACACCCCAAAAGAAAAAAAACCAACCCACACCACACAGATCAAAAACTTATGGATACTCAAAGCCAGGGCTGAACACTAACATTCTGCCTTTACACTTTCAGCTTGTTTCATGTTCTACCTGTCAGATTCTGCAAAATCCCTTTAGAGGATGGCCCAGGTAAAGGAATTGCTCAAGAGCTGAATTTCCAACAAATGCATTTCCCCTCACAGACATGCCAATTGTCTGAATGTGGCACCCTGAGGTTGCTCACTGTACATCCTCCCCTGCCTGCACCAGCCAGCAGCTTGGTTAGAGGTATGGACTGCACAGCACACCCAGCACAACAAATGAGTGTGGTTGCTCAAGCAACCTCCAAGTAAAAAAAAAATCTTGTTTTGGAACTTATTTCAAAACACAACAATCTTATAAATGCATGGCCTTGCATGTTTCATTAATGCAAATTAAGAACTGAAATTATAGAAACTACATTAACATTCAATTGATTTCAAGAAAAACATAATAATCCCATATCCTATAAAGAATAAATAATTTATTTGACTTCCATGGTAGTAAGGTACCTCCACAACAAATCCTACGGTGTAATTTTTGTTAATATTAACTTTCCCACATCCCACTCTGAAAAATACTTTGAAGTATTTTTCACTACACTGAATGTTCTTAAAAACCTTTCAAAGCTGATCCACAAAGCAGTATCTAGCTTCATGTATGTTCCAGCTAGTCCAGATTTCTGAACTGGGATGGGAGAGGACAGGGGGAGGACAAACAGGCAAGGCTGCAGTAAGCAGTTCTGGGTTTGGACTGAAGACAGACTACTTCCCCATTTAAAACATTAATGACAGCATCTGTACTCAAGCACTAGCAAAATAATCCAATTTCTGTGCTCCAGTATAAAGCACATCACTGCATGCACATTGCCTGCTTCAAAAAAAAAAGAGTTTAAAAAAAGCCATAGGACACATATGTTAGTCATCAACATGAAACCAGGGCCTTACAGAATCCTATAACTCTAGGGGAAACTCTTGGAGTACTTGAGTAAAAAGAAGAAACAACCATCAGTCATTCTGGCTATTTGCATTTTCCCCAGAAGAAATCCCTGCTTAAATACTTCAGTTGATGATAAGTCATCACTGTGATTTGTCCTAGAAAATGAGATACTCTAGATGCAGCTCCAATTCTACATAACGCAGTTTAACTGCAGGCTGCCCCTGAAAGGGACAGGCCTACTCTACCCATGCATTTCATGTTGACATTCCTTGTCCTGGATATAACAACAATAATAATTTAAATTTTAAAAACCAACCAAAACAAACAAACAAACCAAACATCCAAAAAACACACAAAGAGGTTCAGCTTGCTCATCCAGAAAGCCCCCAATGCCTTACAGGAAAGGAAAACACCAGATGAGTGACTAAATGACTGGATGTGATGCAAAACAGGTGTAAGAGGGAACAGTACCTGCACATGCTGCAGTGACAGCAGGCTCGTTTCACACTGTACCCAAGCTCTGAGGGAAGTAGCACAAACAAGAACGAACAGATTCTGTGGCCAAGTTACATATTAGAGTTGATGTGATCCAACACTGCTGCCAAGAGGCCAGGCCTGTCTGCTGCTTTACTCTGCCTTCCTGTATTTAGTCACTGTGCCTTGTTCCCTCTTGTCCACCAGCTGTGCAAGTCACCTGATTGCACACTGAACATATTCCACTCATTAATGTAGCAGAAATGAAAAAAAGTCCTCCTTTCTGGCTAACATTTGAACTCAACCTACTCAGCACAGGGTCAGTTAAACACAACACAAAAAGGAAGCTTGTGCAGCAGAAAACACGAGGCTGAAGGCAGAAAGAGAAAGGGCTGAAAGAGCCAAAGTCTGTTCGCCTTTGCAACACTTACATTTTTGCCCACCAATACGTGTGCTCTGGAGCATACGGTTTGACAAGCTGCTACCCAGACTGGCTGCTGCCATAAAGGTGTTCTCAAACCATCCCACTTGGCATTCCCAACAATTCTCTTGGGCTAATCCTGGCACCCACCTGTCCCTACAATAAACAACTTCTGGAAACTACACTGGCCAAAAACTAACCTGGAGAAAGGGCTGATTGTTGCTGCCTGCAGGCCCTGCATTAGCACGTGGCAGGGCCAGCCCTGCACCAGCTCAGGGGAGGAGCTGGGCTCTGCTTTCAGCAGGGACTGCCTGCAGTGGCTGAATGGCCCAGCTGAGCCCCCAGCAAACACATGTGAGGCCAGCTGTGTGGAGCAAGCAGCCACAAGCAGCACATTCTCTCAAAAGAGAGCAGCAAACTGGGTTAGAGGACAACACTGCAGCAGGACCTGAACCTGGGGAGGGGACAAGGTGTGACAACAACAGCTCAACACCGCTGGGTTTCCAGTGGGAGCAAAGAGTCATCAACCAAATGTGACATCTGTTGATGAAATATGTCTGACCTCAAGACTCTGCCTAAACCCAAGAGAGCCAATTGATGCCTAACTTGGCACAGAACTGGATTTTACTCAGTCTTATTTATGGATAACAAATCAGCAAGGAATCCATTTCTGTAAGGACTCAGGACCAAACAATTCACAAGTGCCTATGCAATGTAGTAAAAAAATGCAGAATAACTGCATAATGCACGGAACATTTTTACAACTCTGTCACTAGTCTAGAATTACGTTTTCCTTGCCTAAATGTATTTCAGAGACTGAATTTCACATATGTAGTATCAGTGCAAACTGTCTTCCAGTTTTGAAAGGCAGGACATTTTTATCACAGTCAGATAGATCCACCACACCATACCTTTTCAGGAACAAAGTACGGTCATTCAGAATGCAAAATATACCTGATCCCATTAAAAACTGGAGTTTACATCTCAGGGTATTTACCATCCTAAATTTTTAAGATATTGCAGCCACTGAAAGACAACTTACCTAATCTAAGCTGTACTTAATGAAATCTAATCATAAGATTACTCCATTTCTAAAAATCTGTTTTTAAGAAATCAACAAATTTTGTAAACGATATAAAATCACATGTATGGTTAATAATTGTAGCATATGCAAAGTTCACATAGAGTTACTTGATTAACAGATGTGAAAAAAGCTCTCTTAAGACTGTTCTCTATCCCCGTGCAACACACTGTACTGATGAACTGACACTGAAGAGAGCCATGCCTTCTGTTCTCACTCAAATTTCCAACGTACCAGGGTTGTCTTTGGCAACAAGACCTTTGGAAAAGTCACTTGGTGTGGGAGAAGTCCGGCTGTCCCTTTTTGCTGCGTCGAGGTTGTTGCAATATTCCCACCTTTTCTGCTGCAACTCCTGAAGCCAATAGGTCATGTCCTGACGAGTTGCAGCCTACAGGACACAGAAGCAGAGCATTGATGAGACCTCTGCATATCCTTGGTACATGAGCACAATAATTCCAAGTGCAATAATAAACCCAACACAGATAATCAGCAGATCACCAAGGTATCATCATCACTCAAAATCAGTATGATTGAAAAGAAATAACCACAATGCATCACATGCACCTTATGCTCACATGCACCTCCATGATTCTCATGCCAGAATTTTCCATTAGTCTCATACATTCTTTTTCTTCAGTCTTACACTCAAACATTAGAAAATGCAGCAGCATCTTATATTTTACACACAAAGCACTGTTTGAACATACAACTACAAATCTATGTTATGGGAAAAAATTCCCATACACATTCAGGAAGATGCCCATTTTCCTCTAACTTGCTTTCTTGCCAGCAGAAACCAACAAATGAATAATGCATTGCAATGTCTCTTACTTTAATGACTAAATCCACATAGTGTATTTCCTGATCCCATGAGCTAACTAGATTCTATAGAAAAACTGTATTTAAAACAAACACCCTCCCCCCACCCCACCCCCCCAAATCCAACATTAATGCTTAATCTACAAGACTACAGTCAAAAATGTGACTGGGCAGTAAGTGAGGAAGAATTCAAACACACCTTGAATCACATCTCTAAGTCACTTCAAAGCATGTCAAATGACAATATACAAACACCAACAAGAGAAAAGTGATTGTATCTGACACTGCAGGTACTCCCATGGAAAAGTTATTGTTATTGTTATTTCAACATACATCCTCAGCTGCCAGTCTAGGACAAGCACCTGACCTGGTAAGATGGACGGCTCAGGAACAAAAAGTTCAACACCAGTGAGAGGACACTCCTCTAACTTGTAAGCCAGCCTTTCTCCTACCTTCTCCCAAGTGTTATGTGGCATTATCTACAAAAAATGACTATGTTTACTCTTTAGAGGCAATTTTAAATAGCTTCCTGTTCTGTTTATCACATCTTAAGAGGGTAGCTGTGCAAGGCACAGCTGCAAAAGAATAAAAACCAACAAATAACACACATTTCCTTACAAAAGAAATACAGTAAGTGCTACATAAAGCACAGCAATGGCACAGAAATGTCTTCATTTTTCACATGAGAACACTTCTGGTGTAGTAAAATTGAAGATTCATTGGCCATTATGTTTTCACCCTGACAGCAGCTAATGACAAGACAAAGCACAAACAGCACAGCAAACAAGAACTGATGCTTCCCCAGGGTGCTCTCTCTGGCTCACCAATTTGCAATCTCAGTTTAGCAATGAGAGAGATTTTTATTTTGCCACTTGGCTCTTTGTACCCCTACAAGCTTTAACATCCACTACACCCTAGAGCAAATGGCTCCAAAGCACAATTCGAGAAGATTAAGCAGAAAACCTCAGTTATTCCTGGAGCTGCTGCTCCAGCTCCTCTCAGTACACCAGGCACATGGAAGGATATAAGATACTTAAATCAAATAAACATTCATAAATCAAGTAGTGAAACAAACCAATGATACACGAGGACACTGCAGATTCAGTTGGTAAGAAAGACATGTAATCAAGATACTTCTAATCTGAAATGGAAATCAGCTTCATATGTTCTTTCTTGCTTGCACACAGGAAACCAGAGAAAACCATTTCCCTCACAAAAAAAAAATACATAGGGTAAAGAATAGTTTAAAAGTGTCAAAGAACTGGACTCTGGGAAATGCCAATCCCCACAGCCACCTCTGGCAGTTTGGGAACGACCACCACAGCAGCAGTTTTTACGTCTACAGGCTACAGTCACTTCTTGCCAGGAGTAAGCAGCTCCCCTTCTATTCCCAGCACTGAAGCATTTCCTTTGGAGCTTTAGCCAGTGGCAAGTCTTCACTTCTGGTAAATTTGAGAGCTTATACTTCCTTTAGATACACTTGCACACATGACATGTAAAGCAATGTTTTCTGTGCTCCAGCAGAAAACCACCAAAAATTCAAAGATCTTCCACTAACACAGGATGAAGTACTTAAGTGGTTCTCTTTGCTACCACAACACAGCTAATGAGGCAATCCACGTGCAGTCAATCTAAGTTATGCCTACAATTAACTTCTGCCCATGACTTCTTGAACTTACTGAACCTCTCTCACAATTTGTCCCGTTATTCTCTTGCCAATCACCTTTAGAGAACCATGGATTGATTATACTGAAGTTGCTCCTTGTTGCTTTTCAACTCCCAACTGCACTTGTTCTCTACTGAGCTGCACAGATGCACTCTCAGCTCACAGGGCCAGGCAGCAGTTCCCATCCTCCAGTAGAAAGTGGCAAGGCAAAGCAGTACAAAGTTCTCACTCCCCTGCTTTAAGTAATTTCCCCAAGAAGTACTCAGTACCATCCTGCTGCTCCCTGCCTGTTACCTTGCATTCCTTTCCTCCCATACATGGCACTCCTCTTCTGGAGCCTTCCTCTCCCTTTGAACAGTTTTTGCTGAGTTTATTACAGGCATCTCAGTTATTTACAATTAAAAGAGCATCCTAAAAATCTCTGTTGAAGTTAGTTTTGTTTAAACAAAATTGATCTTTAAAACTGTTGTTTGAAATAGACTGTTTAAAAACAAAAAAAAAAACAAGAACCACACATAGAATATTTAAATCTTCCTCTTCCCCTAATCATAAAGAGCACAAATTTGGAAATACATTTTTAAATTCACTTTATCTGCCAAAAAAAGGAACGCTTCCATGCTTGCCCCATTTCTCATGACTTTTGTGAGTATTTGGCTACTGCCCACCATGAGAGTCAGAACATTTAATTAGGCAGAGCACCAATCAATCTCACAAAAAATCCTTATTGCTACTAAAATATTGCTAAGGTGCTTTCTTACTGCAGAGCCACACAGACACATTTTAATGGGTGCACTTCTGTGAGAAGAAAACCTGCCATGAATGTCACCCAAACTGGTGTGAAATAAGGAAGTACTGTAAATGTACTGCTGCAAACTTACAGGCAACAGTAGGAGTAAAAGATGCTGTTACCTGAAGAGTCATACAGTACCATGTAGTTTTCAACTTAAACAATGGAAAATTACTATAATTTAATTAAAAATATTCCCCAATATTCTCCCACTAAGAATGATGTAGAACTGTCACCTTCTGATGAAGACATGACAAAACCAGAAGAATTATTTGAGGAAACCATCCACACACTGGCATTCTCTACTTGGACCCACTGGTGGAACATGTATGCCAACATAAAGCAGTTTAAAGGAAGAGTCCAAAGAAACGCAACAAGCAGACCTCACATTTTGAGAAATCTCATGAAAATTCTAGCTACATTTCTGACCACAGATAAACCCTCCCTCAAGCTACTTTGTAAAAAGTAAGCATCACCAGAAAATTAGCATTTCTTAAGATTTACTATTCCTGCTATGCTCAAACAGCAAATCTGGAGCCAGATGGCTTTTTCTGGAGGGCAGCTCAACTTTTAATTAAAGTACTGCAACCACTACCCAGCAAAAGTTCAGAGCAAAAAGCATCAGCTCGGACAACAAACCACCCTCACTGCTGAGCTCCCTCCTATGCTGTGCCAGGTCCCAGTGGTGTCAGGACCTGCAGCAAAACTGTTCAAGCTCAACATCACTGATCACTGCTGCATCCTTCGAGATGACTGACAAATTACAGTGAACACTCCTAAGCCACCCTCAGTTCAGCAAATTTGGTGTCCAATACTTCCAAGCATCTGGGCTCTGAAATCTGCAGTGTCTGGAATGTTTCCACTTGGCCAATAGCCCAGAAAATTTTTTCTTTCACAACTCTGTGCAATTTCTGTTCCACTCCCAATTCACCACTGTTCACAAGAAGTTACCCACACATAACTCACCAGACACACAGTCCAGCATCACTGGCCAGAGTTCCTTTGTTTCTGAAGCAAGAAAATGTGTCACTACAAGACACCACTATAAAAATAAATGAGAAATAAAGCCTTTGTTCATTTACATATATTCATAATGTTAATTATTTCCCCCCTTAATGAGAGACCTTGCTGTGCAAACACAACCAAATTCACATTTAATTGTATTAGCAGCATTCTGTGTTACAGCAAGTATTTGGAAGATCAGTATTTACATGCCTTTCCATGAAAATATTCTCAAACATAATTTATCCATAATTCATAAAGTACACAATTTTCTGTGCTCCTTTACCTAAAGGGATGGTATCTGTTATATATATTTAAATAGAAAAAATTTTTACACACACTTAGCTTCCTCTGCTGTATTCTACAGTTGTTGGAAATGTACAGAAAAACCCCAGTCACACAAGTGGCAGGTTGGTTTGGTTATCTACAAATCTAAAATATGAACAATTTTCTTTATTTGCTGCAAAGGCCACAGCATATTTTTTCCAAAATTCTTGTCTGAGAAACAACGCTTAAGTACATCATAGAGTTCTCAGCTCCCATTACCTGACAAAAGACTGAGCAATCAGATGATGGAATCATTACATTATCCAGAAACTAAGGCATTATAAGAAATAATGCATTCCTCAACAGCACCATCATTTCAATCTGGAATTCCAGTAGCTTATTTTTTATTGCTCTTCTCAGTCTGTAACACTGAATGGGAAAGGCCAGATCACAAGATGTGGAAATTTTGAACAAGCAGCAAATTGAGGAAAACAAAGCATGTGAGTTACAGGCTGAAGAATACGTTTGACTTGACTTTTATTCCTCGTGCTCTGTGTGTAATGTTTTCTTGACAGATTAAATCACATCTGTTTTCAACTGGGGCTGGATTGGGGAGGGGGAGGGAGAGGGGTTGGGTTGTTTGGGTTTTTTTCATTTAGCATCTTGAATTAATTTGTAATTCTGCATATACCTAAGTTAACTGAAGGATGTTTTTAAAGGCCTTAAAGAACTATCATGTTAAACAGAAGAAAATTAATTTCAGCTGCAAAAACCTTATTCCTTGGTGAATGACATGGCCACAAAAGGCCAGTTGGTCCTGCAATATCCCTTAAGACTTTCATTAACTCCTTCCTTACTATATAAACACAACATAATAGCACTTTTATGGACAATCACTTGGCCACTTTAGGGCATCACAACGCATGAGGCACACAATACAAAACAATCTTTTTCTATTAACTGCAGAAATTAATTTGACTTTCTTAACTGGCACTATTTTTCAATCCCCATAAGGGAAACATGAAGAAATTGCCAATCCATGCAAGTTCTTTCCTATACAGCATTAGAAAACAAGTAATACATAAAATACAGTCAGAGTAGTAACATCACAGACTAAAAGATACCAATAAAAATATGAAACAGAACCCCCCGGTGTCTTACATTTCTGTATCAGTGTTATGATTTGTCTTCACGACTGCAGAAGACACCCAAGGCTGCTGCCAAAGGACGGACAGACCAAGTAATTATTACACAAGTGACAGATGGTATTTCACACTCCAATCCCAATCACAGAGCCCGTGTTTCTCAATAAAAGCCCTCCTATTCAAAAAGCATCCTCAAAACAAATCTTTTCTGAAGATTTCCACATAAAAATCACTACACGTTAATTTAAACAAAACACTTTCAAACTATCAAAAATCAAAGCTTACACCAAGTCTGCAGTTTTAATGTCTGTAACACAAACACTTGGGCTATAAAGGCAGATTCATTGAAAGCAGTAAAATCTTTTACAGCGATACAAAGGTAGTTTTTTTATGTGATGGCATGCAACTGATTACACTGCTTTTGTTTAAGAAAATATAGTTAAAATTATTATTGTATTAGTTTTCCAGTTAAATAAGTTTCTTATTCTCTAGTAAAGCATGTGAACGAATCTGTATTTTGACATTTACACTTATCAAAACAGAATGCTGAAGAGCTTGATATAATCATGCTCCACAATCCCAGCAGGTATTACAACTGCTCAAATCTCCTCTGTTAAGTAAGTGTGTAAGAGGTAGTTTCCAGTATTCAATAGGAAGTTCTACTGTTTAACACTTAACAGATTATGTTCCAATATTAAGGATGTTGCTCACGAAGTACACAGTTCACAGGAAAAGTTACATTCTATGCAGAAGAACGTTCCTTGAAGGACACATATGCCGTAACAGAAGTCAAAAATAATGGATACTCAGAAGAATTTATTTCTTCTTTACTGAGTGAAAATGGTTTCCTTGTTTGTTTTTTCTTTCCTAGGCATGACAATAGAGGAAAGATATGTAAAATAATCCAAACATTTACCTCTCGTCCTACGAAAATCTGAATCCTTGAACAGACAATGCGATAAGCAGCCTCTGCTACTATCAGGAAACAATTCTCCCTCCTTTTCCTTCCTCCCAAAGCAGCCTAGACGCAGACTCCTGCCACGCATCATCTTTTCAAAATAAACACCCCAAAACTGAAACCCGACCACTCCCTCCAAACTTCCAAAACCCCAACCCACCAGATTTCTTCGGAAATCTTTTTCTGCCCAGACGATTCCACAGAACCCGCTCAGCCCGTGCTCAGTAGAAGCATTTCCCCCCCTCCTCCCCCCCCCCCCCCCAGAGGAGCTCTGGAAACACGAAATCGTAAAGGAGAAAGACGCAACTAACAGACAGCTGGGGACAGCCCGGTACTGCCGATCTCCGCGACGTTTGCGAAACAGCACCTTCCTTCTTGCACAAGCCCGCACCAGGGCGGTACCGCGGGTTGCGCCCGACGCGGAGGGTACGGACGGCACCGGGGATGGGGACGGGGACGGGTCCCTGACAGGAACGGTGATGGGGACGGGGACGGGTCCCGGACAGGAGCGGGGACGGGTCCCGCCCGCCCCGGGCCTACCTTGAGCACGGTGACGGCGCCGCCGGGGCTGTGCACCTCGAAGGCGGCGGGCTCGTCCACCGCGGCGGCCGCGCCGGCCTCGGGCTGGTGGTAGCTGAAGCAGGCGGAGGCGATGTCCAGGTGCCCGAGGGGCAGCGGCTCCTGCGGCCCCTTGAAGTAGTAGAGGTAGCAGCGGCGGGGGTCGAACACGAACCAGCGGCTGCGGAAGCCGCGCAGGGGCCCCTTGCCCGACAGCTTCTGCAGGTACCCGCAGAGCTTGGGGGTGCCGGGGCCGGGCTGCTCCCCGGCCGGACCTTCCTCCCCCTCCGAGCCCGCCGCCGGCATCGCCTCGCCCGCCGCGGACGCAGCCCCGGGGCCGCGCAAGGAGCGGGGGCGGCTCAGCCCGCGCCCGCCGCCTCTCGGGACTTGTAGTGCGGGCCCGCCCCGCTGGCCCGGACAGCGCCGGCACCGCGCCCGCCCAGCCCCGCCCCGCCCCGCCCCGCCCCGCCCCGGCCGAGCGCGGCCCCGCCGCCGCCCGCACCCGCGCACCGAGCCGCCAGCGCGCCTCGGCCTCGGCGCGGCCCTGCCCCAGAAAATCGGCCGCTGCTGACGTGGGAAGGCGCTGCCTCGCTCCGCGCGCACCGTCTCGTGCTCTCGTGCTGCCGGGCTCCAGCAGTTTTCTGACCGCATCCACTACAATTTTCCAAATCATACCTTGGCCTATGATCAGATTAAAACCCTTCTCTTGTAGTCTCATATAGTCTCCCATTGCGAACCCTATCCCTGTCCGGCATAGCAGCAGCAGCCGAAGGGGTGGGAAAAGTATATGGAAAATGCAGGCTCGTCAGTGGGTAAAAAGTATTTTACAGGGGTTAGGGTTGTGAACGACTACAGACCGAACTCTGTTTTTCTTTCACTGAAACGTCTAGCATGTTCTGGGCTCTAGGGAACTTCTGGTGTTAATAATAGGAACTTCTGTTAGAAGAAACTTGTCTGTGAAGACATCAGGCTACCACAGGGAGGTACACATAATTTCATTTCTCCGTGTGTTTGGAACACAGTATATGCCTGTTTCCTTTAAACATGCCTAATGCTCTGGTACTAATACAGAAAACAGTCTGATGTGGCATATTCGTCCAAAAATGGGAGGAAACTGTTCTGTGTGTAATGACATACAGCTTTTCATTCTCGCCCTTAAATACAGCAAGAAAGGTTTGCTGTCAAAATAGTTGTTGAAGCTGATGTGTGCTATGATGTTTTTATTAGTGTAATGCTATTTATGAAATAGGTTAATCTGACTGAATTTTGACAGTTTGGAAGTTCCAGTTACCAAGAAATCCTAAATTCTCCGGAGCTTCTCACTCTGTCCTCATTTCTAAATGCATTGATGAATTTCCCATTAAAAAGTAACTGTCTCATCAGCCAGAAAATATTTTCATTCTATGGTAAAGCACGTAAAGGATATAAAGCACCTGCGTATTTGGTATGGTTGTCCATGGGTTCTACTTGGATGTTGACACAAGGAACTGCAGCATTCCTCAAGTCCTCCCCTCCGGGTGTCACCTCCTGATAAGAAATGTGCCGAGTGGGGAGATAGCCAGTGTTCTGCTAGCAGAAAAACATGAGTGATTTGTTGTAGAAAATGAGGCGTGAAGTTACCTCCCCAGTCAACTCACATGACATAAGTGGGATCCACTGAAAGATTACACATTGCAAATTAAGGCTAGATATTTTTCTTTTTTACTTTGGGGATTCTTTTAGTAAATGTGGACAGTAAGAAGGGTGGATCCTCCTTTAATAACAGGTCAATAATGTTTCTTCCATATATACTGCTGAGTCTCTTCTTCCTCAAATAAAAAGTATTCACCATGCTCTTTGTTAGCAAGTGTTATTTGCCAGAACACGAGGGGAAACACTGATTCTCTTTAGAAGCTGCTGCTTTCTTATCTCAGTCATTTACACAAGTTGAAGTGCCCCAGCACTTACCCCTGATCTGCTACATTATCTCGTCAGTGTACTGAAGCGTGGCCTTGTTCTCTGTGTGCTGAGCACCCATGACTCCTGCTGGCTATCAATGATTACATTCTGCAGCAAGTCAAAGAATCACAGGATCCCAAATCCTGAAAACTTTTGCTGTCGGTACTTCTCTTTTTAAATTTTCTGTTTAGCTTCCTTACTACACTTGTAGCCGGAGAATCCCCTAATTTCACAGCTGTTTCATGTAAGCAGAAAGTTCCTCTTCTTGGGAAATAAGTTCCTTATTTCATGTATGCCCTTTTTTCACAAATAGATCCAGATGTGGCCTGGCAAATAACAGCAACTTATTTCTAAGTTGTTGTGATGAATATAAATGAAAACAATACTTTTACCTGCTTCTTCCTTTCATGTTTTCATGTCCAGGATGCATGGATGACATAGATGACATTCTGTTGCTATCAAATATCTAGAAAACAAATAAAAATAGCATATCACAAGACAAGACTTCCCTCCTGCCCAGAGGCCAGGGCCAATGAAGCTTTTGGAGTGCATGTAACTCCTAAGCATAATGCAACAGGCAAGCCAATGTTACACACAGTGAAACAGTGGTTATACTCCTAAAAGGACCACAAAGCTTGTCAAACATGACAATTCTTGAAATTCCCTTTTATTCTGGTGTGGTTTTCTCTCTTAAAAGTTAACTACTATTTTAGCTATAGCACTTTTGGCTGTCAAGGCCAGTAACTCCACATTAAAAAAAAAATGTCTTTACTCTCAAAAATGAGAGACTGGTCTAACTCATTGTAATTTTAGTGACTTTATCTTATAATGAATATGAGCATTCATGGTTCCTGAATAAGTTCACATTTATTCTGAAAAAAGGTAAATATGCAAGTAAAAGAAAATCTATCATCAATATGGAGGCAGAGAGAATACAGCTGGTGTCTGTATGTGCCAGGCTGATGCTGTCATGTTTACAGAAGTGCAGGAAACATCAATAAATTACAAGCAGCACATCCATACTGTGCTTTTGATTAAAGTGAGATCATAGCTCCAAAATTAGAGTGGCTGAGAGCATATACTGCTTCTTTTCACAAAACAGAAAGCAAAAATGACTTTGTCTCTTGTCTGATATCTTCTGACAAATAGGGATTCCGTTAGAGATGAACCCCAGAGTTTTTCAGAGCTCACACAGAACATCCATTGTTTTTTTCTTTCCAGAATAATGGAACTACAGACAACTGTCCCTCTCCATTCCTCTCCCACACAGTGTCAGTCCAACCCTGCATGCTGAGATGTAGGCTAAACTGTTACTTTTACTCCATTTTAACAAACATTTTGAAGCTTCCTGCAAAATGTTATCCTATAACACCTAACCCTAACCCTAACCCTAATCCCTAACACTAACCCTAACCCTAAGCCTAGCAGAAAGAGGAAGAGAGAAAAAGGTTTTGATGTGCCGTGCTTAACTTGCCCTGCCTTTTGCATGGTCAGTGTCCCTGGAGCTCCTGGCTTTGTGGTTTTCTCAATTCTAAGACTAGGCGTAACCCTAACACTAACCCTAACCCTAGCTTGAGGCCAAAATCAGGCATGGGGCTGTGGCGAGTTCTGAGCAGAATGACGAAGAGGGAACAAGGTTTTAGAAGTGCTGCGGTCACCTTGGTATGCCTTTTGCATGGTGAGTATCCCTGGAGCTCCTGGCTTTGTGGTTTTCTCAACCCTAACCCTAACCCTAACCCTAACCCTAACCCGAACCCCTAACCCTAACCCTAACCCTAACCCTAACCCTAGGCGTAACCCTAACCCTAACCCAAACCCTAACCCTAACCCTAACCCTAACCCAAACCCTAACCCTAACCCTAACCCCTAACCCTAACCCTAACCCTTGCAGAAAGAAGAAGAGGGAGCAAGGTTTTGGATGTGCCGTGCTTAACTTGGCCTGCCTTTTGCATGATCAGTGTCCCTGGAGCTCCTGGCTTTGTGGTTTTCCCAACCCTAACCCTAGGCGTAGCCCTAACCCTAACCCTAACCCTAGCTTGAGCCAGAAATCCTGAAGTGGGCTGTGGTGAGTTCCAAGCAGGAAGAAGAAGAGGGAGCAAGGTTTTGGCTTTGCTGTGCTCACCTTGGAATGCCTTTTGCATGGTGAGTATCCCTGGAGATCCTGGCTTTGTGGTCTACCCAACCCTAAACCTTGGCGTAACCCTAACCCTAACTCTAACCCTAGCTTGAGCCAGAAACTGGGCATTGGGCTGTGGTGAGTTCCGAGCAGAAAGAGGAAGAGGGAGCAAGGTTTTGATGTGCTGTGCTTAATGTGGCCGGCCTTTTGCATGGTTAGTGTCCCTGGGCCTCCTGGCTATGTGGTTTTCTCAATCGTAAACCTAACCCTAACCCTAACCCTAACCCTAACCCTAACCCCTAACCCTAACCCAAACCCAACCCTAACCCTGGCAGAAAGAGGAAGAGGGAGCAAGGTTTTGATGTGCCGTGCTTAACTTGGCCTGCCTTTTGCATGGTTAGTGTACCTGGGTCTCCTGGCTTTGTGGTTTTCTCAATCCTAAGCCTAGGCATAACCCTAACCCTAACCCCTAACCCCTAACCCCTAACCCTAACCCTAGCCCCTAACCCTAACCCTAACCCTAACCCTTGCAGAAAGAAGAAGAGAGAGCAAGGTTTTGGATGTGCTGTGCTTAAGTTGGCCTGCCTTTTGCATGATCAGTGTCCCTGGAGCTCCTGGCTTTGTGGTTTTCTCAATCCTACCCCTAGGCGTAACCCTTACCCTAACCCTAACCCTAGCTTGAGCCAGAAATCCGGCAGAGGGTTGTGGCGAGTTCTGAGCAGAAAGAAGAGGGAGCAAGGTTTGGGCTGTGTCCTCCTCACCTTGGTATGCCTTTTGCATGCTGAGATTCCCTGGAGCTCCTGGCTTTCTGGTTTTCTCAACCCTAACCCTAGGAGAACGCCTAACCCTAACCATAGATTGAGCCACTAATCGGGCATTGGGCTGTGGCGAGTTCCGAACAGAAAGAAGAAGAGAGAGCAAGGTTTTGACTGCGCCGTGCTCACCTTGGCAAGCCTTTCACATGGTGAGTGTCCCTGGAGCTCCTGGCTTTGTGGTCTACCCAACCCTAACCCTAGGCGTAACCCTAACCCTAACTCTAACCCTAGCTTGAGCCAGAAATCCCGCATTGGGCTGTGGTGAGTTCCGAGCAGAAAGAAGAAGAGGGAGCAATGTTTTGACTGTGCCGTGCTCACCTTGACAAGCCTTTCACATGGTGAGTATCCCTGGAGATCCTGGCTTTGTGGTCTACCCAACCCAATATGCTGTTCGTAGCAGGTGGCGCTTTCGTTTTGCTGGAGACGAACCGTCGTCTACTTGTCGCCCAGAGAGCATGGTGCCGGCAGCGAAATGCTGCAGGGCTGCTGCTTCTGCCGAAACACGCCTGGCTTATGCAATTTCTCTCTAGCGCTGAAGCAGCACCACATTCTGTTTGCTTTGTAGCCAGCATCTTTACGGAAAGATTCTCGGCTCCGTCTGGCACAGAGAACAGTTTTAGTTCAACCGCCTTACCCAGAGCTTGTCCCCGACGCGTGGGAACCTGTATTTGCAGCACATTCCAGTGGCAGTCCTCTTTCCTTTGCAGCCTGCACAGCGCCGTCAGGTCGCGGCGCTCTCTGCACCTGCCTTCTCAGTTCCAAGTGCCACCGCGCACATTAGAGCCTTGCAGGGAGCAGAGACGCGGGTAGTCGTCTCGCAGAGAAGACCGTGGCAGGGCGAAAAGATGTTCTTCCTTTGTTCTCCTCGTCACCCAGAGTGTGGTGCTGTACTGTGAGCCTTGGCCAGCGAAAGGCTAATCCATCCAGTGTTTCTCTTCGGATTCATTTCGCTGAGCGAGAGCAGAGGAAAATCCTTGCAGAGCACACTGTGGATGCGTGCAGTACACACGCTGAAGAGCTGCACGGTTAAAGTCATCGCTGGGCTTCAGTTCTGTCCCGACCGCAGAAGGCGAAGAACGAAGCAGCTGGGCACCGGGTTCATGTACCATGTGGACCGAATTTCAAATGTCCAGCCAAGAGCTTCTTCACAAGCACATTCAGCTAAGAATGCTCTGACTGCTTCAGAAAGGAAGGAGCAGCCGTTGCACTCCTGGACACTACCTGGCCAGAAGCAGTTTCTTACACCTTCAGTGCTGCAGAGTCCATGCAGCTCGAGCACACCCAGAAGGACGCGTCCAGAAAGAAGGCGTTCTTCAAGTACCCCCCTGCTCCAAGCAGCCTTGAAACTGAGCACAACACACTGCGGCTCGGCAGCTTCCTTCTCAGATAGACGTGCCGTCACATTATGCGCTCTCGCAGCTCCGTTGTCCACTTGCAGCAGCTGCTCCCAAAGAAAAAGGCTCCAGAAGGAAAAGCCACTGCTGGGTTGCCCTTTCCCCTTGCCTCACGTAAAGCCCCAGAAACTGTCCGCTGCACTCTCTATTTCCATTCTCCGCTGCATCTACCACTGTCATCTCTGCATCTCGAAGCTAATGCTCGGCACAATTCTTTCCAGGGAAAGTTGGAAAAGAACTAGGTAGCAGCACAAGTAGCTGCAAGTTGAACTTTGTGTTTTCAACTGCTAATTTGAATCCGAAAACAAGCGAGTGGCAGCCACGCTTCCTCTTGCAACCTGTGCGATGCACACACCAGCTCGGTGCTCTGCCTTCATTCTTATGCTGTTCGTAGCAGGTGGCGCTTTCGTTTTGCTGGAGACGAACCGTCGTCTACTTGTCGCCCAGAGAGCACGGTGCCGGCAGCGAAATGCTGCAGGCTGCTGCTTCTGCCGAAACACGCCTGGGCTATGCAATTTCTCTCTAGCGCTGAAGTAGCACCACATTCTGTTTGCTTTGTAGCCAGCATCTTTACGGAAAGATTCTCGGCTCCGTCTGGCACAGAGAACAGTTTTAGTTCAACCGCCGTACCCAGAGCTTGTCCCCGACGCGTGGGAACTTGTATTTGCAGCACATTCCAGTGGCAGTGCTCTTTCCTTTGCAGCCTGCACAGCGCCGTCAGATCGCGGTGCTCTCTGCACCTGCCTTCTCAGTTCCAAGTACCACCGCGCACATTAGAGCCTTGCAGGGTGCAAAGACGCGGATAGTTGTCTCGCAGAGCAGACCGTGGCAGGGCGAAAAGATGTTCTTCCTTTGTTCTCCTCGTCACCCAGAGTGTGGTGCTGTACTGTGAGCCTCGGCCAGCGAAAGGCTAATCCATCAAGTGTTTCTCTTCGGATTCATTTCGCTGAGCGAGAGCAGAGGAAAATCCTTGCAGAGCACACTGTGGATGCGTGCAGTACACACGCTGAAGAGCTGCACCGTTAAAGTCATCGCTGGGCTTCAGTTCTGTCCCGACCGCAGAAGGCGAAGAACGAAGCAGCTGGGCACCGGGTTCATGTACCATGTGGACCGAATTTCAAATGTCCAGCCAAGAGCTTCTTCACAAGCACATTCAGCTAAGAATGCTCTGACTGCTTCAGAAAGGAAGGAGCAGCCATTGCACTCCTGGACACTACCTGGCCAGAAGCAGTTTCTTACACCTTCAGTGCTGCAGAGTCCATGCAGCTCGAGCACACCTAGAAGGACACGTCCAGAAAGAAGGCGTTCTTCAAGTACCCCCCTGCTCCAAGTAGACTCGAAACTGAGCACAACACACTGCGGCTCACGAGCTTCCTTCTCACATAGACGTGCAGTCGATTATGCATTCTCGCAGCTCCGTTGTCCACTTGCAGCAGCTGCTCCCAAAGAAAAAGGCTCCAGAAGGAAAAGCCACTGCTGGGTTGCCCTTTCCCCGTTGCCTCACGTAAAGCCCCAGAAACTGTCCGCTGCACTCTCTATTTCCATTCTCCGCTGCATCTACCACTGTCATCTCTGCATCTCGAAGCATAATGCTCGGCACAATTCTTTCCAGGGAAAGTTGGAAAAGAACTAGGTAGCAGCACAAGTAGCTGCAAGTTGAACTTTGTGTTTTCAACTGCTAATTTGAATCCGAAAACAAGCGAGTGGCAGCCACGCTTCCTCTTGCAACCTGTGCGATGCACACACCAGCTCGGTGCTCTGCCTTCATTCTTATGCTGTTCGTAGCAGGTGGCGCTTTCGTTTTGCTGGAGACGAACCGTCGTCTACTTGTCGCCCAGAGAGCACGGTGCCGGCAGCGAAATGCTGCAGGCTGCTGCTTCTGCCGAAACACGCCTGGGCTATGCAATTTCTCTCTAGCGCTGAAGCAGCACCACATTCTGTTTGCTTTGTAGCCAGCATCTTTACGGAAAGATTCTCGGCTCCGTCTGGCACAGAGAACAGTTTTAGTTCAACCGCCTACCCAGTGCTTGTCCCCGACGCGTGGGAACTTGTATTTGCAGCACATTCCAGTGGCAGTGCTCTTTCCTTTGCAGCCTGCACAGCGCCGTCAGATCGCGGTGCTCTCTGCACCTGCCTTCTCAGTTCCAAGTACCACCGCGCACATTAGAGCCTTGCAGGGAGCAGAGACGCGGGTAGTCGTCTCGCAGAGCAGACCGTGGCAGGGCGAAAAGATGTTCTTCCTTTGTTCTCCTCGTCACTCCGAGTGTGGTGCTGTACTGTGAGCCTCGGCCAGCGAAAGGCTAATCCATCAAGTGTTTCTCTTCGGATTCATTTCGCTAAGCGAGAGCTACATGGACAGTTTGGACTCTGTGAAACAGCAAGCAAATGATTGTACGTTGAGCTGAGGAAAATCCTTGCACAGCACACTGTGGATGCGTGCAGTGTACGCGCTGAAGAGCGGCAAAGCTCAAAGGCAACGCTGGGCTTCAGTTCTGTCCCGACCGCAGAAGGCGAAGAACGAAGCAGCTGGGCACCGGGTTCATGTACCATGTGGACCGAATTTCAAATGTCCAGCCAAGAGCTTCTTCACAAGCACATTCAGCTAAGAATGCTCTGACTGCTTCAGAAAGGAAGGAGCAGCCATTGCACTCCTGGACACTACCTGGCCAGAAGCAGTTTCTTACACCTTCAGTGCTGCAGAGTCCATGCAGCTCGAGCACACCTAGAAGGACACGTCCAGAAAGAAGGCGTTCTTCAAGTACCCCCCTGCTCCAAGTAGACTTGAAACTGAGCACAACACACTGCGGCTCACGAGCTTCCTTCTCACATAGACGTGCCGTCACATTATGCACTCTCGCAGCTCCGTTGTCCACTTGCAGCAGCTGCTCCCAAAGCAAAAGGCTCCAGAAGGAAAAGCCACTGCTGGGTTTCCCTTTCCCCTTGCCTCACGTAAAGCCCCAGAAACTGTCCGCTGCACTCTCTATTTCCATTCTCCGCTGCATCTACCACTGTCATCTCTGCATCTCGAAGCTAATGCTCGGCACAATTCTTTCCAGGGAAAGTTGGAAAAGAACTAGGTAGCAGCACAAGTAGCTGCAAGTTGAACTTTGTGTTTTCAACTGCTAATTTGAATCCGAA